>NC_058372.1:10098333-10711666 GCF_018350175.1 Felis catus
ACGTTACATGAATAACAAACCTTTCCAGACTTTCTTGGTACGTAGAGAATGATGAGTCTTGACGTCTGAACTTAGACTTGGGGTGGGGGATCAGTTATGTCTTCAGAGTGGCCACAACAACAGCTTTATTGAGGCATAATTTACACATCATGAAATTCTTGTTAAGGGTGTAATTCACTGATTTTTAGTAAATTGACAGAGTTACACAATCATCACCAAAATACATTTTAGGACCCTTTCATTACCCAAAATGCACTAGTTTGCCAACAGTCTTTTCTCCCATTTCAGCCCCAGGCAGCCACTAATCTGCTGTCTCTATAAGACTTGCTTTTTCTGGACATTCCCTATGAATGGATCCATATGAATGTACTAGCTTGTGCTCAATTTTTTTTTAACCTAACATAATGTTTTAGAGATTATTCTATATTGATATGTATATATATGTGTATACATATATATATATGTATATATATATGCACATATATTTTTTATTCCTTTTTATGTAAAAGATTTAAAATCGATTGTTCTAAAACAGCAGTGCCAGAGAACTGGCCTAAAAGTAGTTTTCACATGTTTGAGGTATCCCAGTGTATCTCAGTGGAAGAGGAAAACCATTTTTCCACTTTTCCAAAGACAGCAGAAAAATTAGAAATAGCTACAGCAATCGTGTATACAATGAATTTAAGACCATGTTTCCTGACCCTTCTCAACTAATCAATCCAAATACCTAGATGAATCTCCTTTCCCAGAGATCTTTAAGAATAACACACATAGCTGGCTCACTATCTGTTCTAAGTAAATGACTGGAGCATTACTGCTTCTAGCTCACTATTAGTTCCCTTATATCTTACTTTGTTACACACAATATAATACAATATTATATCTATTTGTTTGATTTTGGGGAAAGGGGTGAATAGAGCATCCAATCGTTCCTGTTTCTGATTAAGGGTTTTTTTTCCCCCCATATAATGAAATTATAATTTATCAGACTAGGTATCAGATACTTCAACTAGCTTTGATTGACTAACCAGCTATCTTATTTTGCTCACCCGTAAAAGAGTTAAATAATGGTTTCTAAATTCCTTTTCAGCTGCAAATGTGAAGCCTCCTGTAGCACAGACACATCATTGTATTGGTTTTTCTCTTCAAATGATGCAAAGTTTCTCTAGTAATGCTGGATTAGGGAATTTTGACCAACTTTTCTGCTAAGACCAATTTAAAAACCTGGACAAAGTAAAAATTACATCTTACCGATGCATGAGAAAGCTAACAAGAAAGTGAGGACTAACAGAGCCAAAATTAGAGAGAAGAATGAATGCCAAAGAAGAAAGCCTTGTCTTTAGAGCTCCTTTTCTCCTAAAGTCATCTACCTATTTCAGAATTAGTGGCAGATAGTCCAAGGAGCTTAACTAAATTTTTGAAAGACTTATTAAGTCTGGAAAAACAAAAACAAAGTCACAAGCCTGTTAAGAAATGAGGCTGGGGGCGCCTGGGTGGCTCAGTCGGTTGAGCGTCTGACTTCGGCTGATGATCTCCTCTGCTTGCTCTCTCTCTCAAAAATAAACATTTAGGGGCGCCTGGGTGGCCCAGTCGGTTAAGCGTCCGACTTCAGCCAGGTCACGATCTCGCCGTCCGTAAGTTCGAGCCCCGTGTCGGGCTCTGGGCTGATGGCTCAGAGCCTGGAGCCTGTTTCCGATTCTGTGTCTCTCTCTCTCTCTCTCTGCCCCTCCCCCATTCATGCTCTGTCTCTCTCTGTCCCCAAAATAAATAAACGTTGAAAAAAAATTAAAAAATAAATAAATAAATAAACATTTAAAAAATAAAAAATAAGGGGCGCCTGGGTGGCGCAGTCAGTTAAGTGTCCGACTTCAGCCAGGTCACGATCTCACGGTCCGTGAGTTCGAGCCCCGCATCAGGCTCTGGGCTGATGGCTCAGAGCCTGGAGCCTGTTTCAGATTCTGTGTCTCTCTCTCTCTCTCTCTGCCCCTCCCCCATTCATGCTCTGTCTCTCTCTGTCCCAAAAATAAATAAACGTTGAAAAAAAAAAATAAAAATAAAATAAAATGAAATAAAATAAAATAAAATATGCAGGCAATTTGTAGCCTAGAATTACATCTTCCTTTACAAGAAATTTATGTTTGCTTTTCCTCAGGCAGTCAGGAATATTTGTTTACAATGGTCTTCTTTCCTTGGTGGGACCCAGTCCGGAAGGGACCAGGGGCACAGGCCCCGAGAGAAAAACACCGTGCACCTTGGCCGCTTTCTCTCGGCTGCTGCTGTCAAACTGCTCCTCCTACAGAGCAGAGCCAGGACGTGGCCAGAACAGGCCCCAAGCAGGAGCTGGACTTAAACCAGAGGACCCCGACTCCAAAAACCACCAGTGGGCTGCCTGAGTCCACCGGTCAGGACGAGGCCTTTCGGACCAATCGGGAGGATAGAACTTTCTCTAGTAAGTAGGGCCTCCGGAAAGTTTGGGGAGACAGCTTAATTCAACTGTTAGTGGTGTTTCCCTGTTCAGCTCCAGCTGTAGATGCTGTAAAGCCTTCCTGTCTGAATCTTTGATTTTGGGGTCCAGCCTCATGCCTTTTTTTTAATGTTTATTTGAGGCAGGGGGGAAGGGCAGAGAGAGAGGGGGACACAGAATCCGAAGCAGGCTCCAGGCCCCGAGATGTCAGCACAGAGCCCGACACAGGGCTCGAACTCACGGACCAGGAGATCTTGTCCTGAGCCCAAGTTGGATGCTTAAACGGCTGAGCCACCCAGGCGCCCCACCTGCATATTTTGTAAAAATACAGTGTGCTAAATTAGATTTAAAGCAACCAGGGATACAAAAGGATGCCAGAAAAAAAAATTCCTAGAGGGCATCCGGATAATGGAGTGTTTAGACAAGGATTTTAAGATACCTACCCTTCATATGTTCTAAGTTCAGATTGAGGCTTTCAGCAGAACACTGGAAAATACTTAAAAAAAGCAAAGAACTGAATGAAAATTCTGGAACTTTAAAAACCATAATATATTTAATGTAGATAGATTGAAGGAAGAAAGAAAGAGACAAAAATGGCAAATATGCCCAACACTATCCAAATTGAAGTGAGAAGAGAATGTAGTTGGGGTGTAAGAAAAAGAGGAAATTGTAAAAGGACGTTTAGACACAGAATTCAGAAGTAGGAGACAAGCGGACCCAATATTACCAGAGACAATCATTGAGAATTTCCCAAAGCCAGTGAAAGATATCAAGCCCAATATTTTAAAAGATGGATAAACTTCAGTAATATGAACATAAAGGAAACCACACCTGGGGCATCATAGCAGAAACGACAGAAACCACAGTCATAGAGGAAGTCTTCACAGCAGACAGAGGGGAAAAATGCATCTTGACCAAAGCAGGATTTATCCTCACAGTTGTCTTCTCTAAAGAATTAACAGAAGCTGGAATACAATGGAATTAGAGCATTAAACTAACAAGGGGGAACAACAACAAAAAAACAAAAACAAAAACAAAAACCCCCAAAACCCTTTCAATCTAAAATTCCATAATCAGTGAAAATATCTTTCAGGACTCAAAGTGATAATAAAAACACTGATGGAGTCTTTTTAAAATGCTAAGAACTTTTCACTCAAAGATGTAGATTAATGGAAATGATGAAGAGCACTTTTTAGGAAGAAAGAAACTGATCCTAGAAAAAACTCAGGGCTGCGGAAAGGAATGGGCCCACCATGGAAAGCGGTGTCGGGTTTCCTTAAAAAATAAAAACTAGAACTACCGTATCATCCAGCGATACCACCTCTGGGTACATAGCGCACGTGCACTGCAGTATTATTCATACTAACCAAGGTGTGGAAGCGACTCTAACGACCATTAGCGGATGGATACGTACAGAAAATGTGAGTTCGACGTTCAGGGGAACGCCATTCGGCCTAAAAGAGAAAAAGAAAGAAAGAAAGTCTGCAGTGTGCAGCAACATGGACAGGCCTGGAGCTGATTGTGTGACGTGGAATAATCCAGACACAGAAAGACAAGTACTGCATAACCCCACTTACGTGAGACAGCTAAAATAGTCAATTCCTAAAACCAAAGACTGGAGTCGTGGCTACCAGGGGCCCGGTGGGGAAGGGGAGAGGGAGACAGGGAGTGATTCACTAATACACAAAGTTTCAGTTAAGTAAGATGAATAAGGTCTAGAGATCTGCTGCACAGCATGGTATCTGTAGTGAACAATAATGTATTTATTGTACACTTAAAATTTGTTAGGAGGACGGTCTTGCGGTAAGTGTCGTACCACAATAAAACTTTTAAAAAATTAAGGACCTAAAATATATGCCAGTAAGTATAAATAAATAAACTATAAACAAATAACAAGAAATAAACAAATGAGGAATTAAGAACAACAGAATGAATCAATATGCACATGATTCTAAATTGATATGGACTATATAAGACCCTAATATAATGTCTCATAGGATTTAAAAAATATATAAAATTAAAATACATAATAACAATAGTATACAAGAATGGAGGTGGTAAATGGAATTAAAATGTTCTTAGGATTTCGCATCGTTGGAAAGAGTCAAAAAGTAAAGATTTATTTTAGGCTTCTCTAAGGCAAGGAAGCATTTTGTAATCTCCAGGAAATAATATGTTCACTCAGAAATGTGTTAAGTATATTTAAGTAAAAACGTTTCTGTTCGTCTAGTTGCCTTGTGCCTATTTTAAGTTTTGATACGTTTCTTCATGTGTTTATGTTACATGTGAAGAAAGAAAAAAAAACGACCTTTCAAGAAAAACGGTACCAAAAATTGCGCAAAAGCTCACATTCAACTTTATATACATCGGTTAGGAAAAACAAAATCACCTGAAGGTGACTTTAAAGCGAAAGAATAGTCCTTGTTTTAAGGTTGGAAGCTTTGGAAGGAGTACAGCCATGTTTAATCCGTGGTTGGCCAAAAAGTCTAAGGCATAAATCCAATTACTGTGTTCCTAAACAGGCCAATTTGCTAGAAGGGTTGTGAATCATTTCCCGAGTTTGGGTGTTATTACTCACCTTGGAGGGAAGGCAGGTACAGAAGAGATAATTGAAAAAGAAAGGGAGCAGGTGAGTTGGCCTAGTTTAAACCAGTTCTGTGACCCCGCAAGAATATGAGGTTCTGGGAGGTGAGAATCAGTGTCTACGTACATTTTCATACTCGTTGAGGAGACGAGGCTCTCTGGTTGGAGACTCAGGCAGGAGGGCTAAGCCTTCATCTGCTCCTTACTGGCTCTGTGACCTTGGGTGATTCATTTTGTAACGCTAACGGCTTTCTTTTCTGTAATATAAACAAAGCAGTTTAACCTTAAGCATCTGAGGTGTCAGAGCTAGGAAAATGTTTTTGAAAGCGTTTTGCTAGGAGAAAAGCCTATACGAGTATAAGATGGCATTTGCATTTCAAAATATCTGTCACACAATTCAGCTCAGTAGCATGTATCGATGGTTATGAAGAAATGGGCAGAGTTCTAGTAAGCATGCAAACAAAACTAAGGCTCTGTACATTTGGGTTAAAAGCAGGTGCTTTAACAGTTGCAAGAAAAACATTCAGATTTGCACAGTGAATAGGACGTGGTAAGAATTTTCATTTTGTCACTGATAATATAGAAACCGCTTTGTCAAGGTCTCAATGTACTTTCCTGTCATTAAGTAGACTGTTAGATTTGGTGCCTTTTGTAACCCTGTTTCTTGTAATAGGTACACAGAAAACACATGCTATTAGCACGATCAGATTGTAACTAATCTGTTAAACAGCTGAATCTGGAATTTTCTTTATAAGCCAGACATATATTATTCCAGGAAAAAGAAATGGAACATGTGCATTGGGATGATTCGGGGTTTCATGTTGGAAAGTCCTCAGTTTGTCATTTCGAGATGATGGACAATAAACTTTTCCTCCCCAATGCTAAATAAGCGAGGGGAATATTCTGTCGGACAATGTTAATTATAGATCCTCTGAGAAAATGTAGAGGTGTAACGTTTAGAGCTAGTGATGAGCCAGGAGTTTCCAAAAGATCCTTCATTTCAGTCTCTGGAGTTTTACATGTAGAAGTGAGGAAACATAGGAGCGCCTGGGTGCATCAGTCAGTTAAGCGTCTGACTTCGGCCCAGGGCATGATCTCGCCATTTGTGGGTTTGAGCCCATGTCAGACTCTGTAGTGACAGTTCAGAGCCTGGAGCCTGCTTCGGATTCTAGTCTGCCCCTGCCCCATTAACTCTCTCTCTCTCTCTCTCTCTCTCTCTCTCTCTCAAATGAATAAACATTTAAAAAATGTTTAATAAGAAGTGAAAAAATATAACATTTCCTGACGTTCGTATCTAATGCGATTTTATTTAGAGAAGCAGATTTTGTTAGCTGGAAATAAGGTGGAAAGGCCAGGATGAGAGGAATGGCCAAGACCTTCAGTGACTATTATTACAATTCAGAATGTCTTTTTTTTTCCTCAAAATGATTCTAGTGCCAGTGCCCATAAAAATAATGTAGGAATTATCATTACGAAATATACAGACTTGATGAGGTATTTTTCTCATTAATGCCACAGAGAAATTTGCATTAAGTTCAACAGTTTGTGATACCAAATTGTATCCTTACATCATAATAATATATTGATAGCCATTAAATAAATAGCCTAGTTATATTTTCTGGAAAGAGATTTCAAGAGCTAGATGAGACCCACAGTACAGTCTTAGAAAGTTTATGAACTAGGAACAAGATCAATAATATCGACAATAACCAAGAAGTAACCACTACAAGGCCACCTGCGTGGCTCAGTCTGTTGGCTCGAGTCATGGTCTCATGGCTCGTGAGTTCGAGCCCTGTGTTGGGATCTCTGCTGTCAGTGCAGAGCCCACTTCAGATCCTCTGTCCCCCCGTCTCTGCTCTTCCCTCATTCATGTTGTTTCACTCAAAACTGAATGAACATTAAAAAAAAAAGTAGCCACTATAGCTACTTAGGACATCCAAAATATTGCTAAGCTTATAAGAAATGATGCTCTCAGCTTGAATACTTCTTACTCTCCATGCAGGTTCCCCCAACTCGGTCCCTTCTTCTTTTCTCCATAATTTCTCCTTCTCCACCTCCCCTCCCCAAGGATCATTTGCACTTGCTCTCCCCTCAGCCATACCCCCAAATCCTACCCCTCCTCCTCCCACTGCTTTTTAGGACAGAACATTTATATTTTGAATCAGACAAGTATGATGGTCCATGGATATCACAGAACTCTCTGGATCTGTTAGAATCTTACCTTCTAATTAACTCACCTAATTAGTGTCAACGTTTCATTTTGCTTTCTGTAGACCCAGCTACAGGAAACCTAACAAAAACTTTTTTTTTTCTTTCTTTTTGATCCTCCCTCCCTCCCTCCCTCCCTCCCTTTCTCCTTCTTTTCTTCCTTCCTTCTTCCCGCTCTCCCTTCTCTTCTGCCTGGTCTGAAATTTGGCGGAGTGATACTTCAGTGTCTTCTAGTTTTCATTCTCAGCCCTTCCCAACAGGTCTCTTCTTTTGAGTTGCACTCCCTCCTGGGGCTCTGGGTGAGTGTTAAAAGTCCCTAAAGCATCTTCAAAGGAGAACATAGAGTTCCAATAGTCAACAGATTCTTCTAGTGACATAGCTGTTTATGGAAAGTGAAGGACTGACTTTCGTCATATGTATTCATCTCAAAGTGCCAGATAGGGGGTGTGAGCCAGAAAGAGGGCGATGATACCCCAGGCTTTCGAAATTCTGAGGTCTTTTAACCTTTCCTGAATGGCTACAACTTGAAAAATGTAACAGGAGAGTATATACACCAAAGCGTCTAAAGTATAGAAGGACAGATGCAATAGCTCGGGCTCCTGGAAATTTCTTTCAAGTGAACTTAGTGTAATAAGACAAAGTACCTAACGTTATCCACAAATAATTAATTAATATTTTTCAAAAAAGATGCCTTAAATATACTGTCTGAAGTGATGTGGAGGAAATAGATCTGGCCAAGCTCTTTAAGTCACTTAAAGTATTTGGTTGCAGAAGAAAAAAAAAATTAATTTCTGTCTTCTGAGTTTTTTCTTTTTTCTGTCTTTATTTTGTGAGAAAAAAAAAAAGAGAGAGAATCTGGCTGTCTTACCCAAATCCTCAAGAAAATGGAAGTGAGATCAGCTATTTCTGGAACAGAGAAAGTAGAATTACCACCACAGCCAGTAAGGTAGTCTAGCCATTCTAGATGTTCCATCATGGTTCATACGAAAATAAACTAACTTGGTGGGGCTCCGTTTCAACATTTTTTAAGAGGAGGAAAGAAGAGAGGAAAGAGGGAAAGAAAAATGAATGGAAGGAGGAAAGGAGAAAGAGAAATTGTGCTAATGCACAGATTAGTAAGCAATTTGAAAAAGGAAATGTATACAGTTCTCCTGTTCACACCTTAAGTGCTCAAGAAGTTTTAGTTATTATATTATTGGTGGTAAAGTTTGAATAAAACACACAAAGCACCCAACTTACCTTTATAGCTCTTAGTGTGTTTTGTTTGGGTGAAAGATATTGGGGGATAGTCCGCTGGTAAGAAAGCCAGAACACTGCAGTATCAGGGCCAAGGACTTCTCAGAAGAGGTGATAGTTCATTGGAATTGACTCTAAGAGAGTAGAACTGAGGATGGAGAAAGTCATGCACCCAGAAAGGACTAACTGATAATAGGACATTGCTGCAGAACTATCCCCCCCATAACTGCTCCATGATTTATGTGCATTGGCATTGGGTGAATACGTTACTTCTGTTGTATAGCTTCTTGGCGGAAGAATTCTTATCTATGTTTTTTCACTTGTAGGCGATCTGTACCCTACTCTCTTAGCCTAATTCCTGTCTAACAACTTTCTCATGACCAG
This sequence comes from Felis catus, assembly GCF_018350175.1. NCBI lineage: Eukaryota > Metazoa > Chordata > Mammalia > Carnivora > Felidae > Felis > Felis catus. The sequence goes on from NC_058372.1 coordinate 10,107,209, forward strand.
ACTAAAACAAAGCGAATTTGAGCTGAACAGGGATAATAGCCATTTATGGGTTGGCATCCTTGTTAGCCAGGGAAAAGAGACTGAAAATGACTTCAGGATGACTGAATGTATCCCCAAACATTTTTTTTTTCGACACGAGGAGCAAATCTACTATCTAGGTGGTAGTCTGCAGAGAAAAAAGAACCTCTTTTTCCAGATCTTTAAATTAAGGAATTTATTCAATGGTACAATTTAATGCATAGCTGAAGGCGTCCAAATTTATCTAATATGTAAAATGTCCCCATAGTACTTTCAGTATAAAAGGAAGAAATTTTACTTTGGTTGGAGCTGGGTTCCAAACCCAGCTCTTTTTTTTTTTTTCAACTTTTTTTTTTTTATTATTTTATTTTTGGGACAGAGAGAGAGAGAGAGAGCATGAACGGGGGAGGGGCAGAGAGAGAGAGAGACACACAGAATCGGAAGCAGGCTCCAGGCTCTGAGCCATCAGCCCAGAGCCCGACGCGGGGCTCGAAATCACGGACCGCGAGATCGTGACCTGGCTGAAGTCGGACGCTTAACCGACTGCGCCACCCAGGCGCCCCCAAACCCAACTCTTTGATTTAACTACTCAACTACCTATTTTCTTCGTCCGTAAAATTATGAGGATAATACCTTCTTCATAGAATTGTGTCAGTGATTAAACGTTTGGAAGCTCATGATACGTATGGCCTATTCGTCACACAATCACATTACATACAGTAATTCCATTTTGTTTTCCAATACTCAAACTATTTCTTGGATTCTCATTAACCCTCATTTCTTTTAATGCGCTCAAGTAGATAGCTATGTATCCTAATGGAGTCTTGCTAATAGGATGAACTGCGTGAAAATATTTCCTCTTAATCTCCAAGGTGAATGAATCTATGTAATGCCAGATTTTGTTCTTTGTGAAAACTATTATACTGAAGTTCTAGTTTTTGTTCTACAGCTCACAAAAGAAGACACTCAGGTGCATAAAGGTTACCTGGATTTCTTCCTCTTGGTCCCCTAGATAGTGTAACAGACAGCACTGGAATAAATGTTTGCTGTTATTCAGTCTTTGTCTCCCCAGTGGGTCAGAGGTCCAGTTAAGCCCCAGGGTGTGGCTGCAGGTGGCTCGACCAAGTCCGAGCCAACTCCATCCAGACCAAAGTTGAAGTCAAGAAAGGATAGCGTAGAAGGGAGTCTCACTCTCCATTTTGCTACCAGTTTTTTTTTCCCATTCTGGCCTTACCCTCTTTTTACACTCCAGCCTGACGGTGATTCGTCGCTTGTCCCAGCCTTGTCATCACAGTGGGGAGTGACATGGAAAAGTAACCTGAAAAAGAGTGAGGCAGATTCTGTTTCCACGTCTGTTATAACTATGTAAGTGACATTAAGCTTAAGCAAGCCCCTTCTTTGGGTTTCTCTGGGCAGAGAGACAAACTAGGTTCATTTGCGTGACTGTTGCTTTACCGCATTCTTGACAGTTAAGGGTTTACATTGTTTGCATTTAAGCCAAAACTTCTAAAGCTTGTCTAGCTAACTGGTTCTAGTGGGGAAAGAATGTAGTAATCTCCTAGATGTCCATGCTTATTCTCCTTAATTTATCAGATGGCAGAAGAGTACTGGTTCTCTAGACTGAAGGCAGCCTAGGATTGCATCCGAATCATCAGAGTAGATTTTTAAATCTGTGAGTGCCCCATTTAACAATGGTCTGAGGTTGGCTTGGGCAGAGGGGTGGTGAGGGGGCCTTTGTTATTAAAGTATGAATCATTCTGATGCTCACCCAGGGCTCAGAATCTTAATGGTTGTGTTCAACTGGTTGAACTGCCTTCTTTCACACCTACAGAAAACTTTGGTACCTTGGCCTGAGTCTTCTAGAAGGCAGATCCTGAGACAAGGATTTAGTGCAAACATTTTCCTGGGAGGCCCAAGTCCAGGGCAGTGAAGATGAGAGCAAAAGATAAGGAAAGAAAGGTAAGACAGGAGGCAAGGTATCGCCACTTTATAAGAAGCCTCAGGTCACGTAGTAGGATTGTTATTACTGTCCAGGGGGAGTCTACAGAAGGTTTACAAGTAGACACTTTACCCCAAAGTAACCGACAGGATACAGAAAGGGTAAGGAAACGTATTTGTCCAGCTCCCGCCTATCTCCTATTTCCAACTGGCCAAGTTTCATCCCATAAGAAACTAACTCTGTGTCTCCTGGGCTATGTCAGCTGTCCCCTCCCCCACTTCTCCAGAAGTTGATCCTGCACCCCACAGTGTGGTGTTTTATTAAAATCCAATACTGGAAAGGTGATCTGGCATGGAGGAAGGAGCATTCATAAACTGATGAGGGAGGGAGGGAGGAAGAGAGAAAAGGAAATTGAAGGAATCTAAGAAGAGTAAAAAAATGTGTGTCCCAGTTTACCTTCACAGCCTATCCTTCGGGGAAAGTTATCAGCCCTGGCTTAAGAAATTGTCCTAATGAAATGCAAAAGCTGGTTCACTTACAGCACATGCATTAAAATCCATGAGAGATTTCCAGGAAGCCCAACTCAAAAGAAAATGGCAATTTCTTGGAAATTTCAACACATACGTTTGGTGTTGGGTATTATTAAGAGAGTTTGAATTGGAAGTTAACCAAGAACAATTTCAAGGCCTAAGGTGTCTGCCACAGAGGCAAGAAAAAATTCAGAGAAGTGCTACATTCAAAATAGGGCTGCTAGGGTTCATTTAACTTGTTCATGTACAGCGTGAAAGCTGTGTTTGAAATTTGTGCACACGTGTAAATTGATAGACAGCTGACCCTGCACAACACAAGGATTAGATTAAAAATCTGCACATAACTTTCGACTTCCCCAAAACTTAACTACGAATAGCCTACTTACTGTTAACCAGAAGCCTTATCAATAACCTAAACAGCCAATTAACACACATTTTGTATGCTTTACATATTATATACTGTATTCTTGCAATCAAGTAAGCTAGCAAAAAGAAAATGTTATTGAGAAAATCATAAGGAAGAGGAAATACACTTACACTACTGTTCTAGTGTATTGAAAAACAAATCCACATATAAGTGGCTGCACAGTTTAAATCCATGTTATATAAGGATCGATGGTCTAGCTCTGGGTCATGGGTACAACTGAATCTACAAGATGAACTCAGAAACTTCATATTCTTACTCCTTTAACTTGAAGACCTTCTCTATTTCACTATAGGGTAAGCACATTTATTTCACTTGCGCATAATTTTAACCCCTGTGCTCTTATGATAAGGTCTCATCATCACAGAGGTGAGTCACCCTTCCTCTAATGACCCATGAATATTTTGTACTTTTCTCTTCCTTGCCTGCTCCCCCATTTAAAAAGAACGGATGGCTTCAGAATGTGAGTGTCCTGACACTAATAAAAACTTCTACCTTGGCGTGGCAGGGTGATGGAATTTTATGAATGAGTCATGTATGCTATCACTTAATGACAGACCACATGCTCTGTGGAGGTAATTCAACGTCTCCCACAAATTATGTTTTCTCCATCTTGTCTGAATATGCATCTCATTGCCGGCCACTCTCAAATTATACAGGGAGGAAAAAAGAGAGCTAAATCTTTGTGACCATCAGAAATATGGTTCAAAGTATGTGTCAAAAAATTGTGTTATAATGGCATGAAGATTGGGTGGAATCACATCAAAAGTAGTCCATGGCTTGCAAAAGAATGTGTCATAAAAGAAGAGAATTCCTCTTCACCCCCTTTGGATATCTGTTTATTTTGTAATTAACAGTGGGCTGAATTCTTGTCCTGAGACTTAAGAATTTAATTTCATACTGGACTTTTTAATGTCTATTTATTTATTTTGAGAGAGAGAGAGAGACAGTGCATGAACAGAAGAGGGGCAGAGAGGGAGGGAGAGAAAGAATCCCAAGAAGGTTCTGTGCTCAGTGTGGAGGTTCCATCCCATGACCACGAGATCACAACCTGAGCCAGTATCAAGAGTCAGACCCTTAACCAACTGAGCCACCCAAGACTCTTTTTTATATACATTGTACATCCTAGACTCCATCTAGCTGTCAGATTGAGTCTTTCAAAAGGATACATCAGATCTTGATGGCCATATGTCTCACCAATCTAGTGACCCATCAGATTTAGGATAAATCCAAAGTGGAAGGCTTACAGGGCTCTATATAACCGGGTCCTTGGCTACCTCACAGATAGGGACCTGTAACTCCCTCCTACCTGCTCTGCGTCTGGCCCCCAGGGTGAGGAATAGAAGACTTTACGGATATTGGAAGAAGCAGATGGTTCTGAGACATATTCTGGATGCGAAATAGGACTTGCTGATACTTTGCGCGTAGGGGTGGAAGTAAACAAGGAATACAGAATTAGTTTAGGCCATGATGGACACTGTGAGTGCTGACAAACGTTACTAATAATTGGATAAACTTAGCCCATGGACATGTGACAGTGATGATCCGGCTCTAGTTTGCGTGTTAGGTGCCAGCACTAGGGGCAGAATTCAGTGCTCCGATCTCCACTGTGAGTCAGCAGCCCTCCAGCTTCTATGTATATCAGGACTGCCTCTCTGTGGATTAGCTGCCACTATTCAAGTGCATGATTTATTTAGCACCTTCAGTGCTTGACGTCGCTTACAAGGCCATGGTCAAAGGCATCTCTTAGCGTATTCATTTAAAATTGCACACCAACTTCCTCTCCTGGAGGTAAGACCTCCTTTAAGAAACTTCCGCAATCCTTAGAAATCCTAAGCTTGAAAATCACTGCTTTAACAGATTCCTTTGGAATTGTGTCCTTTGTTGGGCCTCTTAAAAATTGAGCTTGAATTACCCTTACTCCACCTGTTTAACAAAGGAACGGAACATCTCTCAGATGCCGAAGATAACACACATTTAACGGCAGCCTGCAGGAACTGAATGAAATTGAGTTCTCCTGTGGGAAATGGGTTATTTTTCAGACCTTGTGAGAAGTGGGTGCTTCGGCACCCAGAAGTCCTTTGAGAAGACTGTTCCGACCCAGACAGCTGGTGTATTCATATGCTGCTGCTTCGGGGGGGATAAAGGAGGCTCCCAGAAATTGTGTGGCAGGCCACCTCCCTGTCGCCTCTGGAAACGTGAATACCATGTTACCAACTTTCGCTTGTTCTGTCTTTTTGACAGGCTCTCAGAGAGGCACAGTGGAAGGCCAGGTCGCCCAGAGGGTTAAGATAAGGCAAAGAAAGCAAACATTCCTATCACCTCTGGTCTTCTTCCCTTTCCAAATTTCGTGAAGGCGAGAAAATATTTCCAGGGTTTCTTTTTCAGCATTTTCAAAGCAAAGGCACAGACAGACCTGTGCTAATCTTCCAACGTGAAATACAAAACAAACCTAGAGCCGCTTTAAAGTCTCAGAGTCTAGGGAGGACTCTGGCCCCTGAGCTCAGTCCCCACGTAGGAAATTGGCCACATTCACAAATTTCAATTCAATTGGCCACATTCACTTATAAAGGGACGGGATTGCTAAGCCTCAGTGATGGGAGTGACATTGAATACAAGATTGTGTAGCACTTTAAAGAACTTTCTTTTTATTAGCAGCTCCATAATCACATTAACTTAGACTGAAAATTTGAACTAATTCTTTCCCTAGAGGCCTGGGCTGTAATAATTGTAGAAATCTGTGAAAAAGGATAAATACAATTCAATAATTATATTGATAAATAAAATGAAAATCAACTAATTGTGTCATTCACTCAGATGTTCGCTTTGGCTGTTGCTGGCTTTATGCTCCGCTGCCTGCTAAACTTTTCTGTCACACTTCAATAAATTTAATTGTGCAGAATAAATGAGCTAATTTTTGAAGTCACAGGCTCTGTTTGCAAGATAAGGGTGGTGATTTATTGACCTCTTCTAGCTCTGTAAGAGCGTCACCCTCCTTTTCTACTGACAACTTGGCATCAGCCGTTTTCTCCTCGGTTCATTCCCCCCTCCCCACCCCCCACCCCCCAGCTCTTGCTAAGTCCTATCCTCGCCTTGCCTCTCATCTTCCCTCTGGAAATCACTGAGTGCATATCTTAACAGTCTGGCAGGCCCTGCTTCCTCTTGGCGGCAGAAGAAAATTCTGTGGTTTCTGTAGCAGTTCTTTATAGGATGAGTATTCTTCCATTTCTGCAGGGACCTGAACCCATCATTCAGTTTGTCCCACTGGAGCCCCAGGTTGTGAACTCATACCTTTCAGTACCCCCCGGCGAAACCCAGTGCATCTGTAGGCGTGACATTGATCATGGAGACAATAGTTTTCTTTCTTGGGCTTGAAAGAGCTTTTTGTGACAGGCACACAGGTGTCGCACTGGATCAAAGCACCCGAGGAAACACAATTTAAAAAAAAAAAACAAGACCACTTCCTGCATGTTGGGTTGAGATATGACAACATAAGATATAACCACTCAAAACTCCAAGAATTTTTGAATAAGCAAAATAGAAGCTGTAATGTAGAGAATATGCCTTAAACCGAATGCCTTAGGGGCTAAAGTAGCTTTTTCATAGGTTTTTTTTTTCCTTCATTATGTCCAGTATATTTTAACGACTGATTATTTCCCATATTAGCCCCATATTTTTTTTCAACGTTTATTTATTTTTGGGACAGAGAGAGACAGAGCATGAACGGGGGAGGGGCAGAGAGAGAGGGAGACACAGAATCGGAAACAGGCTCCAGGCTCCGAGCCATCAGCCCAGAGCCTGACGCGGGGCTCGAACTCCCGGACCGCGAGATCGTGACCTGGCTGAAGTCGGACGCTTAACCGACTGCGCCACCCAGGCGCCCCAGCCCCATATTTTTAATGCACTGCCAAAGAACTTGTATTATTTATGATTCCTCACCATATCTAACTCTAATACAATGCCTGGGATTTGTAGGTGTTCAGTAAAATAAATGTGGAATTAATGCATTCATTGATTATGAGTGAATCACACTAGTATAAAGCTATCATATTAAAAGCAATACACGCATATATATTTCCACCTGTAATGGAACAATTTGAAAACTATGCAATTTTATACCAAATTATAGCATATTGATCTTTACTAAGTGGAGGGATCAAACTAGGAGTCTGTAAGAGTAGAAAAATGACTCTGTTTTTAAATTTTTTAAAAATGTTTATTGATTTTGAGAGACAGAGCAAGTGAGCAGGTGAGGCGCAGGGAGACGGAAAGAGAGAATCCCAAGCAGGCTCTGCCCTGTCAGCACAGAGTCCGATGTGGGACTTGAACCCGCGAACCACGAGATCATGACTTGAGCCGAAACCAACAGTTGGAGGCTTAACCAACTGAGCCACCCAGGCACCCCCAACTCTTTTTAATGAAGCAAGTCCTGTCATTCATCACTAGGCATCTAAATGCTGCACACACAGAAAATACAGCCCGAGCTATAGTGAGCCATTTATCTATGGGAAAAGTCTCAGAGGTAGATCTCCCTGAGGAGTCTGTTAACCATCAGCTCGGGGTGGCCTCAGTTGTCTGCCTCTCCCGGCATCAGGAAATGTGATGGGATGGACTATCAATACCAAGATTTGGGGTCCCTAGAACTAGGACTTCAATCCCATTGTCAGGGAGACTCACAAATGTACAGCTGAGCAACAATGCCAGTAAAATAAGGATATGTGTATGTGTGTCTGTGTGTGTATAAGTGTGTGTAAATTAGCTTGTTCTCTTGAACATGAAGAAGACAAATACACACACACGTGTGTGTGTGTGTGCGTGTATATACACATATATATATTATTATTTTTGACTTTAACAACCCTTTTATTTGCCAACTCTTTGAAGTCTGAGAACTTGGCTTGGGGAAGGGAAGAGCCGGCCGTGCTCTTAATGAAGACTTAATAGGATGGCTTTGTCCCCGTGCACAGCAGTACCTCCAGGAAAGAGTCTCCAGGTGTTTGCCTGCAGGAAGTCATAAAGTCAATGCAAATCAGGGCAAACTCCCCACAGGCAGAAAAGAGTTTCCGACACCAGAGCTCTGGCTGTCATTGTTCCCGACCTGGTTGCAGTAACAATCACTTATTGACTATGGCACTCTTGAAAATAACCAAGGGAGTGGATTGGAATTGCCTGGTGTATCAGCAAGGGACAGAGGGACGTTGCCATGAGTATTGGCCACGCTGGCTTTTCCTCGCACGAAGACAGCCACCTTTCGCCAGAACTGGAAGAACGACCGGGTCTTTTTCTACCCTGCGTTTCTCCTTCCTGCCAAAGTGTTTATTGAATCCTTAACTAACTAAAACCACTTGTGCTCTTGAACTTTCCTCTTGGAAAAAAAAAAAAAAGAAAGAAAGAAAGAAAAGGAAAGAAAGAGGCGATTATTGTTTCTTTCTCAGGGGGACACAAAGAGGGATTACCACGGGAAATCCAGAGAGGTTTTCCAAGACGAGCTGGCGTTGAGATGGGAGCCGGAAGCCCACTCGGCCCACCGCGTCCAGGTCCTGGCACCGGGCAGGCCCGAGCCAGCGAACGCCACGGAGCCTCCGTGTGAAGGGCAGAACTTGACGCTTTACCTTCCGGGCCTTCCGTCCCTCTGCCCCGAGTGCCTGGGAATTCTGCGAGCCGTCGCCTGTGGCGGTGACGCTGATTTGCATCTGGGTCTGAGCTTCAGTGAGAACGTGGATTGAGCTCATTCCTTGAGGAAGGAACCGTTGCCAAATCTAACAGGACGGGATTCCAGCGGGGTGTAAGGTTTTATGGGGCTGCAGTGAAATACCTCGTAGAAAGGTTTCCAGTTCATAAAACACTTTCAAAACATGCTCGGGCCTTTTAAGTGGAGGGGACATTATCATTTCTATCTGTAGTGTTTCTCTGCAAATGGAACTCAAATAGCCTTTGGGTTGACTACACAGAGAACAGAAGAAAAGACGTGGAAGAAACTTGGACTAGAGATCGTCTCCCTGGAAAGGTTTCCTTCTGGCGGGATTATGTGAGAACAAATGACATCAGAAAATAGCGCGTCGGGACGCTTCTGCCAGCTCCATATGGCCCGGCTTATTTTCACAGGTATTTAATTAATTCAGCAAATATTTATGGAGTCCCTATCACGCGTGGGGTACTGGCCTAGGCACTGGGGGTACAGTGGCCAATGAAGCAAATCTGTCACGGCACATGCATTCCAGAAGGAGAAAGAAACAACAAATACGTGATCAGAAAATATACTGTAAAATTTCTCGGGGCGAACGCCGCCACGGAGCAAAGTAAAGCAGGAGAAAATGGGATGGAGGGTGTGGGGTGACCTTTTAGACAGTGCGTTTTGCAAAAGCCACTCTGAGGTGGTGACATTTGAGCAGAAGCTTAAATGAAGTGACCTAGATGTTGAATCCGGGAAACCATTTTTCTGTACTTTTGCAAGGGGGCGGACGAGAATAAGCTACGAAAAAGGTCAGGAAGTTATTTTTGGTTCAAAGATGCTCAGTTTAAATTACCCTAAGACGTGGCTCCCTGGTCCCCCGTGGTGTGGCACTTTTAGTGGCCATTTGGATAGAGCTCTGAACACTTTCTTGGAGATTTTCCGGTGGGGGTGGCATAGAAACCAGGGTGCGTTTTGCTGTCTTTCTGGCTTGACCTCTTTTTACTTGCTAGCAAGAAGCAGAAGCTGAAGGAATTTATACCTTTCAGCCCGGGCAGAAAATTACAGAGAAGAGGAAGGCAGGAAAAACAAGATACGAGGTGGGGGGGAAAGGCCCGATCCACGGGAGTTTGGGGTTTTGTTTTCTGTCTTTCTATGGCTTTCTCACTGACCCTTAAAAAGTAAGTATCTCTGCAAACTGCATTTTCCTTTAGCAGCCGCAAGACAATTTATTAAAATGTCTTTCCCCCCCTGCAAGGTGCGAAGTCCGCTTTAGCAGCTTTGAAAACTTTCCCATACTTCAGATAGCAAGGAGGGTTTCAACTCGGCCAACACCAACGTACAAACCAAGCACCCGTCCCACGTGGAACGCTTGCACGGAATGGAGCGGAGTAGGATGACATTTGTCAAGCCCATGCTGTGGCTAAGCCCATTATTGACTTGGACTCCAGAATTGCTAATTGCTTTCAATCGCTAGATCACGTGACGCGTCTGAAAGCTTTCTGGGTCCTGGAAGTATTTATTGTCCAAACCAATGATCATTCTGATTTTGAAGGAGAAAATCAGGAGGAGGTAGAACCTGCCTGTGCCCGCGTGGTGGATTGATGGAGTTGTACTGGTTGGTGAGCGCGGCTGCCTGAGGGCAGTTCTAGGATTGGGATGTTTAGAGAAAGTGGAGCCTGAACACCCAGCTTGAGAACATGCTGTTTGAGTAAGGGTTTGTGTCCAGGCACCCTTCTGCTCACGGGAAGCCCTTCAGGCTGGCTCACTCGTGGAGATTCCCGGTTCTAGGTGAGGAAAGTCAGTGGAGGTACCGAGCCAGATGACATATGGCAACAGGAGAGCCAGACTCACGATACCCTGGGTAAGAGTACCACCTGTGGTGTCGGACGCACCTGGGTTTTAGTCTTGATTCTTGCAAGTCCAAATGCATCGTCCTGGCCACGTTTCTCCAATTCCCTCAACTTCCGTTGCATCTTCTGTAAAATGGAGGTACTTCACGGAGTCACCTGGGGTTACAAACAGAAAGTGCTTAGTCAAATAGGTAACACTCCATACAGGCTTCCACAAACGCTTTGCGAGTATTTTGTGATAAATATTAAACAACTTTCACGACTTACGGAATTTACTTCTTGAACGGTCACCGTGGTCCGGTTGTGATCCAAGGTGCTGTCGGTGGTGCCAAATAGAAGCGCGTAGACAAGAGCCATGACTATCACCTTGGAGACGCCTCACTGCTCTCTCCCCAAGACTGACCCTAGTGCTTTCCGTGAACTGGTCATCTTTAGTATCTGACCGAGACCTTATTTTGGGGTACTCAACGAGATAATGATAACCAAACATACACCTTTCGAAAGCAGAAAGCAAGGAACGAGGGAGTGGAATAGAATGATATAGCATTTCCAAATCAATTTAATTGGCTTGAATTTTGCTTTATTTTTTTTAAAACATTTCTTTATTTTACATGTAGAGAGAGACTGCACATGAGGAGAGGAGAGGAGCAGAGGGAGAGAGAGAGAGAGAGAGAGAGAGAGAGAGAGAGAATCCCAAGCAGGTTCCATGCTGTCAGCACAGAGCCCTACTCAGGGTTCCATCCTATGACCCTGGGATCATGACGGGAGACGAAATCCAGAGTCGGATGCTCAACTGACTGAGCCATCCAGGTGCCCCAAATATTGCTTTTTACATTTAAAAAGTATAGGGGCACCTGGGCGGCTCAGTCGGTTGAGCCTCCGACTTCGGCTCAGGTCATGATCTCACAGCTCGTGAGTTCGAGTCCCGCATCAGGCTCTGTGCTGACAGCTCAGAGCCTGGAGCCCGTTTCAGATTCTGTGTCTCCCTCTCTCTCTGCCCCTAACCCACTCACATTCTGTCTCTGTCTCTCTCAAAAATAAATAAATATTAAAAAAAAATTATAAATTTAAAAACTACAGGGTCGCCTGGGTGGCTCAGTCGGGTAAGCATCCGACTCTTGATTTCAGCTCAGGTCATGAAATCGCAGGTCGTGGGATCGAGCCCCAAGTCGGGCTCTGTGTTGACAGTGTGGAGCCTGCTCGGGATTCTCTCTTTCCCTCTCTCTTTGCCCCCTCCCACCTCCTGCTCCTGCTCTGTCTTTCTCTCTCTCTCTCAAAATAAATAAATAAACTTAAAAAAATAATTTTAAAAAAGCATAAACTCTGCCTTCTGGCTTAGCTAATGGGACAGTGGTTAAAGCAAACAAAGATTACTTGTTTTCTGACATTGGCGTGAGTTGTACTGGTCTGAAACGAGGGTGAGATGAAACCCCAGGTTCTGGACCAGTCAAGTCCTAGAGAGATAGATAGTAGTAATTTTGAGGAAGTGGAGGTGGTGAGCGAACTTGATTCCACTCTGAAAATTCTGATTAATTGTGCATGGCTGTGCACCTGTGTACACCACAGAAACAAGATGCCTGCAATCTGAGTAAAATTTATGTGTATAAAGTATAAGTGCTATTTATTTAAAAAGAAGAATTCTAGCATCAAGGGTAGGAATGTTGGCTTGTGTTGAGAAGAAGAAAAAAGTGGAGATAAAAATAAGTACAATTGTAATCTTTTGTATAATCTTTTTTATCTGAGAAAGTATGATCTTTTAAATTCTAATATATTAAGAGTTTCTTTTTTCTCAATGGACTCATATAGGGGAAATCTATCTCTGTCTCTAAGTAAAGGCCTATAATTATTTCAGACCAACACAATGATTTATTGAATGAGTACTATGTGGTATAGACTCTGAGAGTCCCTTTGCCCACACTATTCAATTCCTTTCACCAACTCAAGAACGCAGTATTATTATCATTGTTTTGTAGATAGAGAAAAGAAAAGAAGCCCAAAATGCTTAAGTATCGCAGACAAGATCACGTAAGTCGTAAGACAAAAATCCTGCGTATGAAACCAGGCTTTTGATATGATCTCAATGTTCGATATATGGCCTTCTACATAAGAATTGTTAAGAAATAATTTAATAATCATGTATAAAGCTTTTGCCATTATTAAAATAATGCTGCCAAATAGCTCAAATGTGATTGGTGACTTAAATCTTTAAGCGTTATTTGCTTCATCTTTAAAGATCTTGCTCAGTAAATTTTTGTTGAATAAATATTAGAAAAGTAATTGCTTAATAAGTTATTTCTTGAACATCTATGGCTATCTATCCAGTGCCATGATATCTATGCTTGAGATCTGTACTGTAGTGCTTCTATAAACATCTTGCTGAAGAAATTACTTTCTATGGATGATAGGTATCCCCTTACTGCCCCTCCTGTTCTCAGATATGTGGCATTTCTTCCCTGTAGTGTCTAAAACTTAGCTGGAGGGATTGTATCCTTGGATCATCTCTGTTAGGTTTAGAAGGGCAGGAACCATACCTGTCTTATTCGCGGTCATAGCCCCAGCACCTCGCCCTTGCCCGCCACGTAATAGGTGCTCAGTAAATTCTTGTTGGGTTATTGAAACACCAAATGCTTGAAAGGACACTGGAGGGGAAGTAGTGGCATTGAAAATTATTACGGCAGTGAATAAACGGTAGAAGGATTATTTCTCTTCTCAAAACTCTGCAGGAGATCAACTAAAAGATTTTAAGTTCTTTTATTGTAAACCAACGATCGCAATACTATCTCCACATCCGCCTATCTTACTTGTTTGCTGGTTTTTGTGTTTATTTTCCCATAGGGAATGGCTTCAGCAAGAGCTAAAGTCAGCGAAGAAAGTAAGAGGACTGCAAAGTTTCCCTTGCCAGTTCTGCCATCTGAAATGTTTTATCGGGCTGCTTTTAGTGAACAGGGCGAGTCTTGAAGCTAAAATCAGAGCAGTGAAAGATTGTATGCATGCATGTATTCACACACACACACACACACACACACACACACACACCCATACACACACACAAAGGCCCTCATCAGGAAATTAATTGAAAAATAAATGAAATAGGCGTCGAATTTGGATCATGAAACCGATAGCATGCTCTCTGTGCTATGGAATTCATCGTAGTATATCTGAAAAGCAAGCAGACAAGGACAGCAAACCTTAGAGACCTCAAAAACCACCAGTATACACAGAAGACTGAAGTTGATATTTTTTTTCTTCTCTTCCCCTCACATTAAGTCCAATAGCAACGAATCCTGGGGAACTAAAAATATACGGGGTATACAGTAACTCCCTTCTTTGGCTCTTTCTATAATGTATACAAATCTGACTGATAAAAGGCTCAATTCACTCAGCAGTGAGCTGGCTTCTGTCTGATGGAATTTCACCCTGGAGTTTTCACAGGGAGAGCAGTTGGCGCCTTTCTATCTCCCATCCTTCTCTGTGGGAGACGGAGCCTTATGAATCTGAGTGATAGCAATACGCAGTCTGGGACATGTTGGTCGCTGTGTCTGCAGGCATCTGACAAGAGGGGGATATGATTGTAGCAGTGTGTTTGGGAAGTCTGGCTTTCTCCCTCAAAGCCCTCTTTATTCTAAGGTTACCTGGCATTGCATAAGAGCCAAGCAGGCAAATTAAATTCCTTCTATTCAGCCTTGCAGAGAGGTGAAAAAACTCATCTCTCGGCTGGCAATATTTGTCACTGGCTCTGTCCTTCCTGGAGGCAGGCTGCTGGGCATTCGATAGCCAGGCGAGTCAGGAGAGATGTTTTTCATTTTTATTTATATCTTGACTTTCTTTACTTCTTTCAGGATTGTCCAAATTAATTCAAGGCCCTGTGTTTGTGTAGACTAATTTCCATGGCGACACTGCCATATTTGGCTTTGCCTTTCTCTGCCTCCAAGAGGACTTGGATGTAGGATGACCATAGCATCAGGTATCTCTCTGATTTTTGTACACCTCGCCCCTCACTCTTAACATTTAAATTTGGAATTATTCAAATAATTATCTCGCTGCCTTTGAAAACGTCAACCTTGCAATTCACTGTACATTTTCCACGGGCCAGTCATGTTGGACAGTATCGCTGCATTGTGTTTGATTTGTTCTTGCCATGGTCAGGCTGAGATATACATTTGTCAAACCAAAATCACGTGCATTGAAAGAGGAAAGATTTTCAAAATTGGTCCAGGTCATTGATTGGTCTGGCAAGTCTCTGTTGAACTTGGAGATTATAAAAATTTAATTATTTAATTATAAAATTATAACAGTTTGCCAATTTTGCTAACAGCAACAATTTCTCAGGTAAGAACACTACAGATTATCTAGCATCTGTAAGTAAATTCAAATCTCTGGCCAAGGAAATTAGAGCCTTGGGTCAGGTAGAGGACCTCCCGATAAAATGCTATGATCTTTAAGAAATTATGGAGCAGGGGACAGTAGATTAGAGTCAGGCGAATACCGTTCTTCTTAACAGAGAAAGTTGGGTGGGGGAAGGAACAAGAGAGGGAGGAATAAGGAGTAAAAATAGAAAGGAAAGACAGACGAATACCGTTCTTCTTAACAGAGAAAGTTGGGTGGGGGAAGGAACAAGAGAGGGAGGAATAAGGAGTAAAAATAGAAAGGAAAGACAGACGTGGGGAGAATGAGAATGGAAGAGAGGAAGAGAGAGAAGAAGGAAGAAAGGGAGGAAGGGTGATTCCACACAGCAATAACAGTGAGTTTGACATTGGTCCAAGAGAGAATTCTAGATCGGATTAAGAAAGTGATGCTTTGTAAGTACTTCAAACGCTTAAATTAGAACAGCGTATCTGGGCTTCATCAAGACACGCAAGATTCTCTTTTTCTATGGTTATTATCATACAGTTAGGGAGAGTAGTCATTGATGGAACAAAACACGGCTTCGAGTGCTTGCTGTGTACCCGCACTGTGGCAGGGCGTCAGGGTCTCTCTCCTGGGCCCTGACCTATTCCTGGTCTTAGTAGTCAGTGAATTTGATGGGAACAGAAAGGTGCAAAAAAGTACAGATTCTGGAAGCAGACTGTCTAGTTTTGACCCGGCTCTGCCACTTATTAGCTCCCTGCGACCTTAGGCAGCTTGCTTAACCTTTTTGTACCGCAATTTGTTTACCTGTAAGATGAGAATAACCATGATATCCACTTCATCATTTTATTGTGAATATTAAGTGAGTTAAAAATGCCTAAAATGCTCACAATAAAGACTGCCACACAAGAAGAGCTGTGTTAGCTAATGCCAACATCGATGAGAGTGATACACAGATGATATGCTCACTACATTTATTGAACAGAGGTTGGGAGAAACAATGATATTCTGAACTGTAAACTAATGTCATAGACGGAACTGTAGAAGATGAAATTTCACACAGACACATAGGAGATCCCATATCTGAATCCTCAAAAGCTAGCTGGAGTAGAGTTGACTTCCAGCTCAAAATGAGCCATTTATGCTTGGCTTTTAAGCACCAACCACATGCCAGGCACAATCTAAAGCTCTGTTTAAGAGAAAGAACCAAACTTAGAGGGCAATGTGATTTAAGGTTGCATCAGTGGAATCATGGGAATATATTCTCCAAACCAAGTGATCCGCATCACCTGGTGCCAGTCAACCACATCTCGACTACTGGATTCAATTCTAGCCGCCATAATTCCAAGAGAGACATTCGCAAATTGCCAAGGGTTCAAAGGCTACTCGTCAGCATGGCCTGGGGATTAGTAACCGTGACTTGTAACAAATTGGGAAGGAATTAGGAACAAGAGGAGTGGAGTAGGAGGGCTAGCAGTAAGCTTTCTGGAATAGTCCAAAGGTTATGGCTACTGTCTCAGCGTAACTGCAAATTATGTTCTATTTCACTCTCCAAATTGTCCCGATTTGGACAATAAAAATATAATCTTTCTGATGATGACTTTTTAACGTTTTAAGAGCCGTTTCAATGAGAATGAACTGGGTTTATTCCTCAACCAATCTCCTAGCTGCATGTGACAGCAATGTAACCCAAAATATCTTAAGCAAACAGGCGGCTTATTGGCTCACAAAACCAAATCATGGAAAAGGTGGGAGCAGAGTTGCCCGTAGAAGGAACTGGAATCAAGATGTGCCCTTTCTGCCTTTCTCTCTTTCTTTCTCTCCCTTACTCTGCTCCCTACTTTTGGAACAGACTTCCTGTTCTCCTACTGCTACAGGGTGCTCTGAACTGCCATTTATCAAGCTTAGCAACCAGAGAGAAAAGGAGGCTCTTTACTGTCAGCTCAGCCAGAAAAACACTTGGAAAGGACTTTGCCTCAGTGTGTCTGGGTCAGGGACAAGGTGAGGGGTAGCGTGGGAGGCAGGCAGGGCAGACTGAAACAATAACCACTAGAAACTGCTATCACCCAGTGAAAGGCACAAAGAAATGGACTCCAGCTCAATGTGATTATAGGGGTAACCTCTCGAAGATGAGTCTGTGATCACTGGAGGTGTTTAATTATCAGGTGGGTGACATGTGTAAACACGTTCACATTTTGAGTTAAGAGTTTGGCTAGGAAATATTTAAATTTCCATGCGATCCCAAGATACTTTACTTCCGTAAAATTTCCTTATGAGTATAGAGTTTGTTCTAACCATTAAGCTTTGTTTTCCTTTGGTTTTCATGGAAATAGCCAGGACTAAGAGATGAGTTTGATGGGCTATGGGGAAATCTGCTCAGTTTCTGAACTGTGAAATTTTGGGAGATGTTGCAGATGGGGAAACGATGGGCTTCAGGACTTGCTACCCAAAATATGGCACCTCGACACAATAAATATATGTTTTTTTAGTTTAGTTTACTTTAGTTTTTGCATACTTAATTACAAAACATCGAAGTGCCTAGTATAAGAAATGAAATAATCACCACTCTTAGAAATTGTGTGGAATTCCTAGGGACCTGAGGATTACTGCAAAACTGTTGGAATTGACCCAATAAAGGGACATAATAAATTTAAACAGTATTCTCTAGGGGCCTTTTGTGCTCTGCAATTCTCTGATTCCATAAAACCAGTCATGGCAAATGGAGACCATTTGCTTCTGTAGCACTGAGCATAACTCAAAATTATTCAAGACTCACTTTGAGTACTAGAAGCAAGGAAAGCTTTCTGAGCTGGCCATGGTGAGATATGCAGTCAGGAAATAAAAATATTAATTGAAGATTTCACATTATCTCTCCAAAAACTTTATTCAGTCTGCTCTCAGTGATTACGAAGCTGAGAGATGCTATGGTAATATATGCTGTATTACACAGAAATATATGCTATTTTTTACATTCTAGTGGGAATATATTCTCCAAACTAAGTAATCTGCTTCCCTGGTCAATCATATCTTGAGTCTTGGATTCATATATATATATATATATATATGTACATATATGAATATGTATATGTATATATACATATATATACCTGAATATGTGTATGTGTGTATATATATCTGACTGTGTATTTATGAATATGTATATGTATATATAGCATATATAATTGTATGTATATATGAATATGTATATGTATCTAGTGTATGTAATTTATGTATATGTATGTATATGTATATACATGTATATTTATATATATAGTGTATGTCATTGTATATGTGTGCTGCATTGTGCTGAGTAACGTATGTGTGCTCATTAACGTGTGCCCATTACTAGGGCTGTGTAAGGGAGGAAAATTTTCCTCTACCCTCTTGGTGTCCCTGGCTGGGACTGAAAACTAAATTGACAAAGACAGATTACCAGGAGAAAAGCATACATATTTATTTAATATAAGTTGTATGAGACAGGGGTCCCTTCTGGAGAAAACGAAGACCCAAAGAAACAGATTCGTGTATTATTATGCTAGGTTTGATGATGGGTGAAGTCATGGAGGAATGTCATAGGTTAGGGAATAGGAGATAAATATAGTAAACTGAGGGAGGAACTTAGCAAACCCCATTTGTTCAGATTCTTCCTGGAATCCCTTTGTCTCCAGACATAAGGATGCTCTTTTCCTCTGACTATAAGGAAGGCAATCTTTCACATCAGAGTTTTATGACCTGTTTCAGGGGAGAAGAGCAGGAAGGTAGTATGTGACCTTGCTGCTTCTGCTGTTTTCTCAAAACTCCTTCAACTTAAAATACTTAGTGTGTCGAGGTGCCATATTTTGGGTAGCAAGTCCTGAGCCCCATCATTTCGCCATCTGAAACATCTCCCAAAATTTCACAGTTCAGAAACTGAGCAGATTTCCCCATAGCCCATCAAACTCATCTCTTAGTCCTGGCTATTTCCATGAAAACCAAAGGAAAACAAAGCTTATGGTTAGAACAAACTCTATACTCACTCAGCTTTTCAGTCCAGAGGGCAGTAAGTCAAGAAGATTTCTAGATGTTGGATGCAAAGTATCTTCTGGAGTCAAGGCAGGCAGGGGCAGTCTAACAGATTTTTTTGGTTTGCAGTTCGAATGTCTCTGGTGGTGTCCTCAGGTCGTACAGCTTCAGCAGGTGGGGCGTAAGGAAAATGGGCGTGTTTAACTTTCAGTGATTCCAACTCAAAAGGGGAAAAACTGTAAAATGTTAACTTGGAGAGTTGTAGCCAGATATAAGAAGAAACTAGAAGAATTCAGGATACAGATAGGTAACAAAACCTGAAAGACAATAAACAGGATTACAATGTAATACCCAAAAGACTGTGTTACAGTTTTCCATTCAAATATATTTTTTTTCTCTATGGTCTTCTATTTCTACCAAAGATGATCAAAGTAAGAATAAGTTGCTTGCAGAATAAATCTAATCTCCTTTAACTTGGTCTGATTGCTTGCATAAGTGCAGGAAACAATAATTGACCACGTTGACCAGACTTTTTCGAGTCTGCTTTGCTGGAACTCTTCATAAACAATATCAGATTGGACTATTAAAAAAGCATCTTGAGGCTAGGAAGCCAAGACAAGCATTCTCCATCAGACTTGGTCTGTAATACCTATGAATTTAGATGAATTCTTCTCTTCATGAGGTCCCCCAAATATCTTTTGGTTCTTGGGTCTGCCAGGAAGTGAACTTCCTTACTCAACTGGTAAGGATAGAAACCCTGAGGAAAAAGGCATCAGGTGATTTGTTTTCAAGAACTTTTGTTGCTTCCATAGAGTCAACCTTAGTTCCTTAGTGTCGCTTGGTGTTCCTAGGGTTGCTTCCACTTAGTCAACCCTGGTGTCTGGTCACATTTGATTCTATGTATGTCGTTCTCAAATATAACATTCCTGGCAAAACCTTGATAATATAAGCAGTGTTTCCAATTGCGTCCTGTTTCCTGGACACAAAATCTACAAAAATAAATTCTTGGGGCACCTGGGTGGCTCAGTCAGTTGGGTGTCTGACCTCAGCTCAGGTCATGATCTCACGGTCTGTAGATTTGAGCCCCGCGTCGGGGTCTGTGCTGACAGCTCGGAGCCTGGAGCCTACTTCGAATTCTGTGTCTCCCTCTCTTTCTGCCCCTCCCCTGCTCATGCGCTGTCTCTCTCTGTCTCAAAAATAAATAAAAACATTAAAAATAAATAAATAAATAAATTCTTATGGAACTTATGCAAATAACTACATTGCCATGAAAATAAGAATGGTCACTAAGAGTTTCTGAATTCTGGAAGGACCTGGTAGGAAGGAAAAAGATCACTGTTTTATTTTTGTTCACAGAGGTATATTTTACCAAAATGCTGTAAGTTGCAGATAGCTTTAAAGAAAGGAGAGAAAGGTTTCCTTAAATCTGGCAAACAAAACACTCTAGAACCAGTAATGTTTCAAACAAAAAGTTGTAAAAATTATAATTATCCTCATGAGTCCATTGCTCACTGTAATTAATTCTTATTCTGCTCGATCTTAAATGGGCATTTCTATCAATTCATCAACGTCTTCATTAATTCTAGAAATTCTTGTTCAGTCCAGCGGGATGGACTCAAACTTATTCAAGTGATTCAATCTGCAGGATTCTCACCTGTAGCTCACTGCAAATGCTTTTACAGGAGAGCCAGAGTAAGTCAATAACTGTCTATGAATGACAAATGACATAAAGAAGACCAGGGTTAAAGATCTGATGAGAGTTCTTTTGATAAGTAAATTTAGTTATTTCTGTGACATACAACTTTTTAACATAGTGATTGGGCAATGAGGGTATGCACAAATTTCTATGAACTTCGTGTAATTTCTGGAATAAGCCTCCAAGTATAACCTACCAAGGTTGAGCATCACTTCCTATTTGGCAATGCTTCACGTGTAATTTAATATACCAAATAAACCCAACTAGTGGTCCATCTCTCTTTTATGTGATAAGAAAAGAATCTTTTGAGGTTTTCCAGGGACCCTCTGAGACCTCTCAAATTTAGTTTGAGGTAAAAAAGAATCCAGTTGGATGTTCATTTGGGGAAGCTGTACATGATGTCTAAGGGTCAGACTTGATAAAATAGAATCACACCTCATTATAAAACAATACTTAATTATCTATTTAACCAAAGGGGCAATAAAACATTTTAAAGATAAACAGAGAATGTTGAATGAACATTAAAAAGGAAGAAAACACATTAGCTCTTTAACGTTGAGAAGATTTTTTAAGTAATCAAAGACTTGATAAAGACAATATGAAGCATGGGAAATGATTTTAAGACACAACATCTTGTTTTCTCAGAAAAACTACTTAAAAGAAGAAAACAGCCTTTTTGGTTTTTGCGATTTCTTATTAAGAGCAGATCAATAATGCAAGAAAAGCTTGTCATCTTAATAGAGAGAGAAACCAAATTCTCGTTTTGCACCAATGTACTTTGATCATTAGGTTCATTAAAAAAAAAAACCTTATATGGGGCGCCTGGGTGGCGCAGTCGGTTAAGCGTCCGACTTCAGCCAGGTCACGATCTCGCGGTCCGTGAGTTCGAGCCCCGTGTCGGGCTCTGGGCTGATGGCTCAGAGCCTGGAGCCTGTTTCCGATTCTGTGTCTCCCTCTCTCTCTGCCCCTCGCCCGTTCATGCTCTGTCTCTCTCTGTCCCCAAAATAAATAAATGTTGAAGAAAAAAAATTAAAAAAAAAAAACCTTATAAACAAATCTATTCAATCTTAGCAGCTTAACCACGCATAAAATTCTTTTTTTGCAACTGCCTACAGTTTTTTTTTAATCCATCCAGTTTTTGTCCTATACTTTTTCTCTTTCCTGTTCTGAAACAACTACTTGACCTTGTGCAAACACATCTTATTTTCCTTGTATACAAAGGGTTTTTTTTACCCACGTTATTCTCATTAGTTTCATTTATATATATTATAATTTTTAATTAGTCCAGTGAAAAGTAGGAAGTAAGCAATTGTGAACTGACATATACCATCATTCTCTAGCAAATTTGTTAATACATCACAATTTCTACAGCCATATTTCTTTTTCATAGTATAATTTATCATGTTTATTAACTGGCCCAAATATATTTAGCTTCTCTATACTATATGAAAACAAGATGCCACAGGCAGATAAATTTATGTTCACACATTAATGTTTCAACATCTTATTTTATTTGGAAATAATCCCTATATTCAAGGAATGTTTACCATTTAACCTAACTTTGTATAGCTTTAAGGTTTAAAATTATCAAAAAGATTTCTGAAACTTTGTAAGTAGACATTATAAAACGTAATTTTATAGAAAAGTTCATGTATAAACTTTTATCCCACTTACATCTATTTTATTTATTTGTTTTTAACAGCAATATTTAAATTGCTTATGAAAATTTCTGAGACAAAACAAAATTAGCCATCTTCTTAAATTATTTTTTTCATTGACAAAGCAGCAAAGTATCAAAATATCATTGAAGCAAAGAACCTAAAAGGTTAAACATATGGTGCTTCCCTCTTTTTTTAACTGCTATGCTTGACATGCATCAAGCAATTCATTTTATTGTCCATTTTATTCTTGGGTTGGATTTATAGTTTTATAATCTTAAACATCTAGCAGAGATAACATAGGCTTGTTTGAATAGTAAACCTAAGTAGAAAAAAATTGTATGTTTGTATTATATTTAATGCTGACAACTCTGAAGACATCCCTGGTTTTATTTTATGAACAATTTAAAAACTAGCTTTATTTTCCCAAGATTATCCTAGATCATGTGAACTTAAAAAAACATTTGGGTTAGTTGCTGTATTACTGAGAGTTTTAGAAAAATTTAATTTGTATGAGTGCTCATTTATATCTAAGGCAACTTGAATAGAACCTAAGAAATTTTAAATGTCCCCAAATTCATATATATATGTGTGTGTGTGTGTGTGTGTGTGTGTGTGTGTGTGTGTAATATACATGTGGACAAATATAAATGGAGACCTTGTAGCTTTTGCTTTAAAATTTTAGCCATGTGTCAGGTACATTAATATCAGAAGTCTAGTGTTATTACTATTTAAGTTTTCTTTCTTTTTAAATGCAGGACGGTTTTGTTTCCAGTGTCCTAATCTTTTACAATATTTGCAAGCATTTTGAGATAAATAAGGGAGGTTTGAAGGTTGGTAAGGATAGGTGGTCTCTGAATTGCTTCAAGGGCCTCATTTCTGCTTTTGTATAGACTTGATTTATAAGATAAGGCAAGTTGTTTATAATTCTTCAGAATTGGGTCATTGCCCGAATGATATCAAAGGGCTGGCCCAACCATCCATTATCTTAATTACCTTTAACTAGCTTCTTTTTTTAATATTTTTTTATTTATTTTGAGAGAGACAAAGCACAAGTGGGGGAAGGACAGAGAGAGAGGGAGAGAGAGAGAATTCCAAGCAGGCTCCGCACTGTCAGCACAGAGCCGATGTGTGACTCCAACCCACGAACTGTGACATCATGACCTAAGCTGAAGTCAGATGCTTAACCGACTGGGCCACCAAGGCACACCTCAGCTTGCTTCTTTATATCAGGGAGAACCTTTCCAACTAAGATGTTCTAGATTTAGGCTGTGTGTCTTTGGAATGTTTTAATAAATTATTCCACATAGGCTTTAGAATGTTCTTTCCCCTATATAGCTCCAGTCAGCTTAGGAGAAAAGGCCTTAAAAAATTGGTTTTTATCAGACTCTGAGTATCAGCCTCCAGTATGACCAACTTTTGACCATAAATGTCTATACAAAATATTTAAACCAAAGTATATTTATCAAGTAACTTGAAACCAAAATCCATAGTTAACCAGAAATGCAAGAGGCATCCCCAAAGTGCAAAAGATGTCATCCTCCCAAGATCCAGAACCACTCTCAAAGATAGCCAAGAGAAAGGGAGACTTAGACAACTTTCTTGAGAACTGGCAACAGCTGGTATGATATTACCTACAAATGAGGTACAACCCACACTTGTGTCTGGACATATTTTTGGGGTCTCCAACCTGACAACTGATGGACTACACACATGAGCCAACACCTGTGTGCCCTGAGGGATAGAAAGCTAAGCCAAGGACACAAAAAGAGAGACAAACAGGAAAATGATAACTGTCCCTGGGAGGGAAGGAATTGATAATGGGTACCCCCGACAAAATTTTGTTTTAATTTTTTTAATGTTTTTTATTTATTTTTGAGACAGAGAGAGACAGAGCATGAGCAGGGGAGGGGCAGAGAGAGGGGGAGACACAGAATCCAAAGCAGGCTCCAGGCTCCGAGCTGTCAGCACAGAGCCTGATGCGGCGCTCGGAGTGTGAGATCGTGACCTGAGCTGAGGCCAGACGCTTAACTGACTGAGCCACCCAGGAGCCCCTATACCCCCAAACGAAATTTTAACCGGAGTCCCAATTCAAAGAACTAATTTTTAGACAAATTTTTTCTTTGGATAATTTGGAAAGGAAAAGACTCTTAGACAACTTTACTCAACCAGTCCCCGTAGCTAGAGATCTAAGAGACTAGCATCGTAAGAACTCTTACCTTCTGTCAGCTGTTGTTTCAGATCCAGGATCTGTCTTCGACTGGTGGTGTTTTACATTTGGGCAACAAAAACTGTAGAGGAAGAAAAAAAGTACTTGACTTTCTTAGGGTCTCTGACTGGGTCTGAAAATTAAACTGACAAAGACAGATTAACTGGAGAAATGAAACAAATTGCATGTAAGTTTTACATGACATGGGAGCCATCGTAAGGAAACGAGGACTTGGATAAACAGTACTATGTTGATTTGGTGAACAGTGGACAGTCGTGGAGAAATATGACAGGTTAAGGAGTATGAGGTAAGTGTAGTAACATGGGGAAACTTAGAAGGATTTTTCTCAGTGTCCCTTTGTCTCCAGAGGTAAGGATGCTCCTTTCCCCAGGTACAGGGAGGGCACGTCGCACATGAGGGTTTTATGACATATTTCAAGTGAGAAGATCAAGGGACAGTCGGAGTAACCTTCCTGCTTTTCTCTTTTCTCCAAACTCCTTCAGGTTAAAATGCTTAATGGGCCAAGGTGCCATGTTTTGAGAAGTCGCATGTCCTGAACCCCATCAGCTGCCATAACAAAATATCACAGACTTGGTGGTTTAAACAACAGAAATTTACTTCCTCACAGTTCTGGAGGCTAGAAGTCTAAGATCAAGGTGTAGACAGGTTTGGTTTCTTCTGAAGCTTCTCTCCTTGGCTTATAGATGGCCGTCTTGCTGTGTCTTCATATGACCTTCTTTTTCTGTGTGTGTGCCTTCCTGATGTCTCCTTGTGTGTCCTCAGTGCCTCTTTTTGTGAGTTCACTGGTCGTTTTGGATTAGGATGCAGCCTAATGACTTCATTTAACTTAATCATCTCTCTAAAGACCCTATCTCTAAATGCAGTCCAATTGTGAGACATATGGAAGGGTTAAGGCTTCAACATGTGAATTTTTTTTTTTGGAGGGAGGGGGAGAGGAACGATTCAGCCCATAAATGTGCTTAACCACATTGTCAGCACGTCTTTCTCAGAGATAGTCTATATTTCTTCTGATTTGCTCTGAGTTCATTTTGTCCTCTTGTCCCATCTTCTGTGGGAATGGAGAATAGAATACTAGCCCCCCATAGTGACCTTCTGTTGGTCTGCGAGAGGTGGTCCCATCTCCTCCTCAGCCCACCGGTTTATTCCTTTCACTTCTTTTCCTATGTCCTACCTTCTAGTGTAAAGCCCCTCAGGGCCTTTCAGGGCCCTCAAGGGTTGTGTTCCTGTTGGATGTGACCAAGCTTGGGCTTGTTTTGTTGTCAATTATAGCTACTGGATGAGAGCTTCCATGTTGATCTCACGGTTGATGTGACTCCTACATCTACACGGTTGTTCTAGGCCTTATTTACTCTACACTCTTTTACCTAAGAGAATCTCCGTGAAATTTGAATGATATATTGTTCTTAAGCCTCTTCTGCAATCTGTCGGGGAAATTTTGAATTCTCTCTCATAGTCGAATCCACTGATAACCTTTAACCCATAAAACGTAAGCCGCTCGCTGTGGTTGGTCCCATCATCCCAACTTGATAGGAGAGGAAATTGAGGCCCAGGATGGGGTAAGTGCATTGCTATGGTTGCACATCTAACAGGTACACCGTTTAAATTTTTAACATAGTATGTCTGACTACAGAACTCAGGACCTTTCTACTCTATCCTGTGGTGGCAGGATCTCTGATATACCCATTGTACAGTTCATCTATTTTCCCAGTCTCTCAGAACTAGTGATCTCGTCTCTTGTGCACCATATCTACTCAGTCATCAGGTCCTTTTTCCTTTCCCTTCATGCTCTCCCTTTGCAGCTCATTCTTCTTGCCACCAATATCCAGTTCAGGCCCTGTCCAGTTTACCTGTTGCCTATTTTAGAACCTCCTAATTTGTCTCTTAGTCGGCCTCTCTCTTCGCTAATCACTTGTGCTTCATAGGCAACTTTTCATCCTGTGGGTCCCTCTCTGCCATTATTCCCTTGCCTTATCTAAGGAAGTGTCAGGGACAGTCGTGTCCCCTCAGAATTCAGTGTTGAAGCCCTAACCCCCATGTGACTGTCTTTAGAGATGGGGCCTTTAAGCAGACAATTAAGGCTAAATGAGGACATAAGATTAGGGTCCTAATATAATATCAATGGTGTTCTTACAAGAAAAGGAAGAGGCAGCAATGGTCACACACCGAGGAAAGGCCATAGGAGGACACATGATGAAGGTGGTGGCATGCAGGCCAAAGAAAGACTCTTCAGGAGAAGCCGAACCTGCCAACAAGGTGTCAACACATTGATCTTGGACTTCCAGCCTCTAGAGCTGTGAGAAATAAATTTTTATCGTGTAAGCCACCCAGTCTGTGGTGTTTTGTTATGGCCACCCCAGCCAACTAATGCCGGAGGAAAGTTCCTCATCCAGACACCAATGATTTGAGTTGTACTTTCTTTTCCCCTCACTCAAAAAAGTGCCTCCCATTTCAAAGAGGTCTCGCAACACTGAGTTCTTTCTTTTCCAGGCTTTTCTTTCTTCCTCTCATGGTTTTACTTATTTAGGTCTTATCTACCTTTTAGGAAGGAAGTCTAGGGTCACTCCTATGTCCTTGTCTAGACTGTGAACTCCTTATGGGGACTGTGCCTCCAAATTAGTATCTCCCGAAGGACCTCATGCAGTGGCTGGCTCTGATGCCCGACAAGTGTCTATGGATTGAGTCGTGAATTTATCTGGATTATCATGATCTTTCTGAGATCCGCTCTTTCACCGCAATCTCCTGGCTGTTTTGTAGAACCCACAATTTTATTTTACTGATTGTTTCAGAGAGAGAGAGAGAGCGAAAGCGTGTGTGAGCAGGGGAGAGGGGCCGAGGAAGAGAGAGAGAGAGAGAGACAGACGGAATCTTAAGCAGGCTCCACGGGCTCCATCTCATGACCTCGAGATCATGACCTGAGCTGAAATCAAGAGTTGAATTCTTAGCCGACTGAGCCGCCCGGGCAGGTGTCCCTAGAATCCACTGTGTTATAGAGCCAAATGACGACAGTAGCAAGCATTGCCTTCCTAGAAGTGTAGGCTGTCATCTAAAGAAAGTTTACTCCAACCCCCAATGTTCAGAAGCTATGGATTTGGGAAACAAATTTCCCAGTAATGGGCCTTTCTACCATAATTTTCCATTTTCCAGCTAACGCTGGGGTACTGGCCCATAGCAACAAATAACAGGAGTCCAAACACACACACACACACACACACACACACACACACCTGCCCTTGACAACGTGACAGAAGACAGTCAGCAACAAGTTCCTCTGACGTCCTATCTAGAAGGGCTTCTGATACCCATGCCTCATTTTTAGCTCCGCCAACACTTAAACATTTAGTTTTCTGGGGGAAAAAATGTTTGGGGCAAAGGGGAGAGGGTCTTTTTTTTCCTCCTTTTTCCATTTGAGGGTTAAAATGCTGGAAAACATTCCCCCCCCCCCCCAATGTCTGCAGGTTCTGGGAGGATCTTCTGTGAAAGACTGTGAAACAAAGCTTCCCTTCCGTCTTTCCTTTTCAGCAGAGACACCCAGCAGCTGGTCAAAGGTGTGGGTAGTTAAGGAAGTTGTTGAGAAGCTTGTTAAGTCCTTCCTCAAAGGCAGAGAATAAACTACACTTTCCACCCCTCCGCCTTAACAAAGAAACCCAGCCATTAACATAGGAAAGCCTCTTGTTTGCATTTTTTAACAGCTGACATTTGTACCCTTTGGAGGAAAGTGAAGGGCATCTCATTGCTTCCTTGTTTAAATCAGCCTGGGAAGAATGGGGATGATAGGGAAGCAGGGCTAATTTCCTTTGTCTCCTATGCAGCAGATAATGGTGGTCCGTGTGGGGTGTGAAAGGCCAGGCGGCAGCAGTGACCTGGAGATGACTTCGTTCTTCTGAGGTTTATCAAAGGCTCCTGTCAGTCAAACTCATGCTGGGAGACTGGGGGCTGGCCATCTGGTTCCCTGTTCTTCAGAGAGGAGAAAGGAGAGCCGGGAGGTGAAAAATCTCACTGTCAGTTGTGAGCCAGGTAGAAGGGAGGTGCACTTGGGAGCGGGTTTAGCGACTCTTGCACACGGAGGCAGAAGAGAAATGAACGGAGGTGTGTGTGCACGCGTGAGAGAGACTGAGACAGGGCAGAGGGACAGAGGCAGAGACACACAAAGAGGTGTGACAGCTGGGCCACCGGGAAGAAGAGGAGAGGCGGGGAGGCTGGGATGGAGGCTCTTATTGAAGCCGGGGTGATCATCTTGAATGGATTTTAAGTGGAGAGACTGAAGGTCACTCACGCTGCTAACCGTGCAGAGAAACCTCTGAATTGTGTCCCTGGCTGTGGGGAGGAAGGAAGGAAGTGGCTCCCAGCGGGGAGCTGATTTAATTTCAAGCACAATGTTTCTGTCCTGAAGCCCGACTTCTTTCATCCTTGTTGATTACAAGCACTAACAAGGTATTACAAGAGCACTACCAGGAAATCTTCACCCCCACCCCTCACCCCAACTCACTTCTGGCCAGCTAGGATTTCCTGGGGCCACGTAGCAGGGTCTCCCCACAGGACAGCCACTCAGAAAGCCCACTGTGATCTGGGAGCTCCTGTTCCTCTGGTACCCAGGTTGGGGCCTGTGTTACTGTGCAAATTCCTACCAGTGCAATTTCCACAGCCATGGGAAACACGTTTTTACCCCCGGCTGTTGCCAAGTATTGAAGCAAAGACACTTGAACACTTCAAAGATCTTTAAGGACACAGGCTGGCCTTCCTTTTCCTTCCTTCCTTCCTTCCTTCCTTCCTTCCTTCCTTCCTTCCTTCTTTCCTTCCTTCCTCTTCCTTCCTTCAGTTGTTCCTTCTTTCCTTCCTTCCTCTTCCTTCCTTCCTTCCCCTTCCCTCCTTCCCTCCTTTCCTTCTTTCCTTCCTTCCTCTTCCTTCCTCTTCCTTCCTTCCTTTTCCTTCCTTCCCCTTCCCTCCTTCCCTCCTTCCTCCTTTCCTTCCTTCCTTCTTTCTCTGGTAAAATATACACAACATTTTTTGCCATTTTAACCAATTTTAAGTATACAGTTAGGTGGCATTAAGTACATTCTCATTGCTGTGCAACCGTCCATCACCATCTGTCTCTAGACCTCTTTTCATCTTCCCAAACTGAAACTCTATTTCCATTAAACACTAACTCCCCATTCCCCCTTCTCCCCAGAAGGGGGATTTTACCCATCCATCCACCCAGGACGCTTGCGTAATTTCCACAATGACTTTTCTCTTAAATTGCGCTGTGCCCACACGTCTGTCCCCGCCCCCCTTCCAGCGCCTAGCATCAAATGAAGCCAGGGCCCCGCAAATACTATTTGTTTGGTAGACATTAATAAAGGGAACAGAGAGAGGCTCATCAGGTGAATCAATTAGCTGCTGTCCACCTGAGTCTCGCCTCACTGTAAAGCCTATTGTCCTGTCACAAACTTGGGCTGTACTTGGAGCTGGCTTTCAAGCTATTTAAAGTGAGAGGCGGCTTTGATCCAAACAGAGAATGGCAGAAAACTAAAAGATGACTGAGGAAGGACTATTCCTGCTCTATAAAAAATAAAAACAAAAAAAATCTCTTATTATAGAGACTTCTAAACCACACAGAAGTGGGAAGGCTAATTTGATGAACTTCCCATGAACTAACTGCTCAGATAGTAGAATCAATCATCGACACATGGCCAATGTTTTCTCATCTATGTCCCTCACACTTCTGCCCCCATCCCAGATGGGTTCCCCCCCACCCGCCCTAACTTTTTTATTTTATTTTTTTTTATTTTATTTTTTTTCAACGTTTATTTATTTTTGGGACAGAGAGAGACAGAGCATGAACGGGGGAGGGGCAGAGAGAGAGGGAGACACAGAATCGGAAACAGGCTCCAGGCTCTGAGCCATCAGCCCAGAGCCTGACGCGGGGCTCGAACTCACAGACCGCGAGATCGTGACCTGGCTGAAGTCGGACGCTTAACCGACTGCGCCACCCAGGCGCCCCAACTTTTTTATTTTAAAAAACTCAGACCTACAGAGAAATTTTCAAGGAAAGTGTGAAGAGCAGCCATATGTCATGACCCTCACCTGGAATCACCAGTTGCTAACATTTTGCTGCCTTCGTTTTACATCTATCTATTTATCATCTATGTTGACATTTTTTTTCTTGAACCATTTGAAATTATTTTCACTCATCATGACACTTCATCCGTTAGTACTTCAGTATCTACCTGGGAACAAGGGCATTCCCCTTCATAACCACGGCACAGTATCAGGGAATTTAAAGTTTATGCAACCTGATTATCTGATAAAAAAAAGTCCATATTCAATTGTTCCCAAATGTCTCAGTAGATGCCATTAGAGCTCTATTTTCCCTTTAGGAGGTCCAGTTGGGGAACAGGTGTGACATTTATTTCGTTATTTCTTTTTAGTCTCCCTTAGCCTCTTATCCCTTTTTGTCTCTGATGCCGAAAAGACATTGGACTGAAGGTCTTGCAAATATGTGGCTCATTCTGGGAGATGGTGAGAGAGAGGATGATGACTCTTTCTGAATCTGGTGCCGTCATGGACTCATAACTGTTTCCACTGTTGTTAGCGGAACTGGAAAACTGGGGAGTCGACAATGTCTAGAACTGTTTGACAACCAAATACCTCCTAAGATATTTGCAAAGAGCAAGAATGATAAGACATTACTAATTCCAATAAATTAGCCACACATTGAGAAGCTTTTCCTTCTGCCGTTCTGACTGTTTCTAAATGAAAGGCATGGCTGCCCTAGTGCCTGCTGGGACATACACAGTTAGTTTATTCTAAATATATTTTTGAATGTCCACTAATTAAATCTTGGAAAGCCTTTGAGAGTTAGGACATCTCTCATTTATATGCAAAGGAACTTAACACTGGGGTGTCTAGAGTATAAGACACCCAAACAGAGATCGTCTCTGATTTGTTAAATACTTCCCAGGACCTCATAATCTCTTTTGAGGGCACTTAGCTAGTATTGTTAGTGTGTTAATGTGTCCAAAGTCAAACCATTAAGAATGCAGGATGGTTCCTAGTTACTTGTTTTGAAGTGTTGTGGCTGGTAACGGTTCTGGACACGGCAGAATCCTGTTATCGTGTAAGAATGTTTTGTTTTTGTACATAAATATTTGTTTACAATTTTTAAGATTTAGAAATATCATTCTATTAAAATGCTCACCTAAGTCTTTATAAAAGGCTAAATAAACATCTTTCATAACCATTTAAAAAGAGGATAGAAAATTGAGTTTGGCTTTTTGGAAGGAAAAATATACATATCAGCTGAACCACAGACTTGGCCATTATAAGGTAATGGACAATGTTACTCTGATCTTTGCCCCCACAGTTTAATGAATAATAATAGAAGAGAATTGCCCTATAATATTTTTAAGATGAAGCCCGGCATTTTAAGGTTTTATCTGTCATGTATTTTTGAGTTGTTTTGGGGGGGACCAAAAAGGAAAATGTTCTGTTCAAATCTGTTTTGCTCAGCTGATGGCAAAGTCTCGTCGAAGCTTGTCAACTGGAACATTAAAAATAATAATAAAATTAAAACAAAAAACAAAACTCCTTTTATTTTTAAATCCCCTGTCATGTACTGGAAACATTACCTGAGGACCCCTAGCTAGGTAGTCAGCATTTCAGACAAGGGCCTGTGGACAATTGCCACCACATGGCTTTCAAACAGACAAAAGAGCGAGTCTGTGACACTGAGGTCATGCAGTGATACGTAAACAGTGCTGCCAGGAAAAAGCCATGTGGCTGGTGGACAATCGAAGAAATCTTACCTTCCCATGAGCTCTCAGGAGGCCCCTGCTCATAGAGGGGCAGATTCTGGAAAACAGTGAGGGAGACTGAGAAACAGGGAGGGATCAAGAGAGTATTTGCCAACATCCGGAACCTAGATATCTTTCTGTTTTGCTTTTTTATTTATTTTTTTTCTATTTCAACAAGCCTGGCTTCCACGAAGCCATGAAGTACCTAGAGTGGTTTTATTTCACATGTGCTTCGAACTGACGTTCTTTCTGTCTCTATGCCTCTTCTTGGAAAGCCCATGGGGGAGAAAGGTGCCGAAATTCCACCTGGTGTGTCTTGGGAAATCAAACTAGTTTTATACAGGTTTCTCTAACTGCAACATTTTGTAGGCTTCTGGGGTTCATTTAAAGATGAATATGGCGGATGTGTTCATGCTTATGTTGGTTTGGTTGACAGATCTCATAGTAGGAAGAAGATTGGGAAGAGCTGGGTATTTGGGAAATAGAGAGAATATGGGGGGAGGGTCAATTGCCCCCAAAATGTTGGGGGGGTCAGTCTCTAAATTTACCTTTATCTGTTTGGGATTATTTTATCCCCTGGCAATGCTATCACTGGGTGAATCCCAGAGGTGCACCCCCAGACCTTCATCCCGTGTACGCTTCTGCCTTATCCGCTTCATCAACAGAAAAGTCAGAGAAATTTATTTCTTCATGACTTATTTCTCTTCTGCAATAAAAATTTATCTGTTCTAGGACCCATTCTTTCTCATCCAGAAATGAGCAGTAAATAATTATTGAAAGAGTATTGGGTTTCCCATAAGGTACCAATGGACTACCAATGGATTGGGAGCTTGTACCTCCAGAATTTTTAAACTTTAATAGGACTATAGGAGATAAGATATTTTACTCTAAAGACATGTGTGCTTTAGCAATGGAAGTATGGGGAAAAAACAAAAACAAAAAACGAAAAAAAAAAACAGTGGGTAAGGCAGTCACCCAGACACTAAGAAACTCAAAATAGCCCTAAGAACCTGCCATGGGGTCCCAAGATCATGCTTATCTAGCACCAGTTTGGATCTTAGTGTCGAAGGCCAAGTTTATCATATAGGTGATATGTGTCCAGCTGTGAAGTTTGAAGCCATCACAGTGGAATGTGATGTGTGTCATTACCATGCTCTTCTCAGACATTAGGGACCCTCCAATTTTATTTCTGAGCATTCTCTCCTTACACTACAGTGAATACTCTGGCTCTTTATTCTAATGGTGGGGATTAGCAGGATAATCAGCATAATTGACCCATTCTGATCCTGGGCATCAGGTCCCAAAGGGGATCTAGGGCTCAATTCTCTATTATAACCAGTTTTTAGTTCTCTGTTATAGCCAGTTCAGTCATCCAGATAGATAACATGGGGCTAGGCCAAAGCTGAGCATCTTAAACATGGCAGCACATGATTGCAAGGACAGGCAAATAGAAATGTGAGCTTAACAGGAAGTCTAAAATTTCAAGGTACAGCGGAAAGGTAGATATTACCGTACAAAGTCCATTTCAAATCCACAGTCTAGAGAAGCCTTTAATCAGGCAAAAGCAGACCCATGGAGGGCCCAGAGGGAAGGTTTGGAGGGAAGATGCCTTCAAAAAGTATAATAAACTCAATAATTCAGAGACTGGATGAAAGGGTAAAATCACTGGGGGGACTTAGAGGAAATCTAGAACCCCAGTTTTGAAGAGGTGTAACTACCAAATTTGGGATGAGACCAGCAAGATAGATTTGACACTGATTAGCAGCTACCCCAGGCAATCTCACCTCCTACTTTCCTTAAGATTGGTTCTGGAATTTGGATGTGTGTGTGTGTGTGTGTGCGCGCACGCGTGCGTGTGTGCACGTGCTGTTAGATCTCATTTGTTGGGGCGCCTGGGTGGCTCA
This sequence comes from Felis catus, assembly GCF_018350175.1. Classification (NCBI taxonomy): domain Eukaryota; kingdom Metazoa; phylum Chordata; class Mammalia; order Carnivora; family Felidae; genus Felis; species Felis catus. The sequence continues at coordinate 10,141,253 of NC_058372.1, forward strand.
GTCAGTTGTCTGAATCAGCTCAAGTCATAATCTTGTGGTTCATGAGTTCAAGCCCTGCATCAGGCTCTATGCTGACAGCTCAGAGCCTGGAGACTGCTTCAAATTCTGTTTCTCTCTCACTCTCTGCCCCTCCCCTACTCTGTCTCTGTCTTTCAAAAATGAATAAATGTTAAAAATTTTTTTAAAAAAAGATCTCAGTTGCTATGTTAGAAACAAAGATCTAAGTCGGAGATCTTGATTGCTATGTTAGGAGCAAAGGAAGTTGGATATGACATGGATACATGCTTCTATTATGAAATGCAAATACATATATTTGGAGATTGAGATTTCACACCCTGTGTCCCACTTTGGAGACAGGGTCTGGCTTTGCAATATCCCTGCAATCATAGCTACTAATGGGTGAGAAACAGATTCTGTGCAATGGGCCTTCTCTGATAAGCAGCGTTTCTGATCTCAAGTCACTGGCTCCTCTCCCAGGACTAGAGGTGTAAGGGAGTGTTTGGAACCTAGAAGGCATGGCCTCAGCAGATGAATCTGCCTTCTATAATTCAGAGGACAGGTTTGTCAGACCTCTGTCTTTTCTGTGAGTTGGTCCTGCCTGCCTCATGAGAGGTGGGTCCTATGAAGCAGAAAGGATCTGGGGAATCAGCAGTTCCTTTGGTTTCCAAGAAATGTCTCCACCCTTCAGTCGGTTCCGAAAATAACAGTCTGTTTCACTTGAGGGAATGCATGCTGAGTTCTCTTCTCAGCTTATAAATTATGCTGTATTAACACTGGCAACAGTTTCATTTTCGCTGTGTAAACATGAGGCAGCACAGAATGGGAAGGGGGTTGGAAGGGCCAGCTGCCAGGCCCCAGCAGAGACGCGTGAGCAGCTCTTCGAATGTTGGACGGTGTTCATGCTAACATTGAGGGTGGGTTCCCCAACACCTGTCTCCAGCAGTCAAGCCTTTTTTTTTTTTTTATGAATACTTTTGCCACCTAGGTTGGTTTAGTGCTAAGTGCAGTCCGTGGTTAAATAAATGCCATGATTGAAATAGCTCTGAGAAAGTGCCTTTTTCTCAAAAATGGACAGTGGCTGGCCACTGGGTCCGAGACTCTATTATTGATTCATTTGTTGGGGTTATGATGTAATATTTTAAAAGTTTCTCTCATCAACCATAAATATTCTATAGATGGTATCACATATTTTTTTCACTAATTCTTTTATTGAGCCAGAAAATATTTATAAATCTTGTGTTATACATCAAGGCATGCTGGTCCCAAAGTAAAGTTTCCATTGCCATTACTGGCCATGAACAAATTTATCAATGATTCCCGTCAACTGACTTGGCAAGTGCAGTGCAGGGTAACTAAATGTCAAGTGAAGACTGAGATAAAGGGAAGACCCTCCAGCAAGAGCCTGGGCAGCCTGGGACAGAATGAGGGCAACGTGATGCTGAGGGGAAGGGGTGGGGCTCACAAGGCAGGAAAGGACAATAGAGGATGGAATGTGGAAAACCAAACTATCTAAAGTATGGGATTTAGGGGGCACCTGGGTGACACAGTCAGTTAAGTATCTGACTCTTGATTTCAGCTCATGTCATGATCCCAGGGTCATGGGACAGAGCCCCACATTGGGCTCCACACTGAGTGTGGAGCCTGGTCAAGATCCTCTCTCTCCTTCCCTAAGCCCCTCCTCTGCAATTCACGTGCTTTCTCTCTCTCAAAAAAAAAAAAATTAAATAGGGAGCCCTGGGTGGCTCACTTGGTTAAGTATCTGACTTTGGCTCAGGTCATGACCTCACGGTTCATGATTTCGAGCCCCATATCAGGCTCTATGCTAACAGCTCGGACACAGCCTGCTTCAGATTCTGTGTCTCCCTCTCTCTCTCTGCCCCTTCCTTGCTTGCGCTCTCTCTTAATAATAAATAAAATAAACTTAATAAAAATGAAATAAAGTAGAGTTTTTTTTTAGAAGTTTCTCCAGGGCAGTGTTTTTCAATCTTTTCAAAGGTAGAATGCTATCAGTTATGATTTCTGCTGCAGGTGACTGAAAATCCAACTCAATGAACAGATTTGAAGGATAGGGAAATCATTGCCTTATGTGTGAAGACTGCCAGATGTTAAGAATGAGCTTTAGGGTTGGTTGAGTCAGTTGTTGAACAATTTCACAAAGGACTCAAGTCCTTTCACTCTCTTTACCCTAACAATCCCATTGTTATTTTATCCCAATGGCAATTCCTCAGTGGTCATGAGACGATTGCAAGCATACCCAGGCTACAATTCCTCCTTGTTCACACCTGGTGGGAGAAAGAATTTCTGTCCTAACATGGAATTAATTTCCTTCCCTTTGGTCTCACTGAGCCACCAGATTTACATGCCTACAGGAGAATGGCATCCACCGATGGTTTGTGCCTGCGTCCCTGAGTCATTCAGTACAAGGGACTTTGAGATTATGTGATTGGCTTGAGGACTATAGGCAGAAACTAGACTTCTCATAGTGCAGAGTGAAGGACTAGTATAAAATGGGATGAATGGTTTAGGAACTCAACGGCAATGTCCATACCCCAAATAATGAAGCAGCTGTGGTTGAGGTAGGAGTGGAGGGCACAGACTTACCTCTCCTCCACTCACCTCTACCTTTTATTTCCTTTTACCCTTCAAATACTACTTAGTACTTTCTAGGAGACTGTAGGATTCCAGTTTGAAACCACGGTCAGAGCTAGGGCAACACCAACCCAAAGGATCCTTTGGGTGTGAACACTGAATAATTCTCTTCTCCAAGGGCTTAAAAAGTCTGAGCTTACATCAAGTTACCAGGTGCCTCGTTAGCTGTAGTCTGTCATATAAACTCTTTGTTGTCTGTAGAAGAAGTAAGCCCACTGGTTAGGTCGTTCCTGGTGAAGAATAATGGTTAGGAAGTTCCTGGCCAACACAAAGCAAAACAACACTGAATTCAATGATTAATCCTTTCTTAAAAAAATAAACTCATGTTCTCATCTAAAGTAGAATTTTATGTACATCTAAGAATATTCTGTCATTCATGTGCACTATTAGGAAGGTTTTGAGTTTGGATTTTTAAAAAACAATGTTTGTATTTGCCAAAAGAATTAAAGGAGAAAAACTATTTGGGTATAGATTCTGACATACTTGTTTTAAAAAATAGTTTTCTTTCTTTGAAATCATGTTTTATAAGTGGAGGCATGGTTTTCAGTGTCCCAAAGCATGTGCACTGGCCCCTGCAGGAAACACCACCTAAGCCACCGGGAATCCTCAAGGCTGTCTCAGGAAATTGTGAACTTGTGTTGAGGCTGGCACGGTGAACTTCACACCAGGGACTATGCAGTTTCTCCCCCCAAGAGTAGTTTACCTGATGAAGGCATTGCAAATGGCTAGTTTTAGCCACTTACTGGTGACATGGGTCTCCTTTATGAAAATTCTTTTCTCTTTTTTAGGTATTAAGAAATCTCTCGGGAACTGCTTTGGTTGACCACCAAGATGAACTAAATGACATATTGTCTATTTTAATGCCATAATTTAATGCTTTTATTCTCCTGCCAAGTATCCTCTCTGTAGAACCTAACAATGGTGTTTGCCCAGGATTGCATGTTCCGATGGAAGAGACGCACTGCTGGCCACCCACCTCTTTGCTCTCAAATGTGTTCCATGCCCTGGACCCGGATGTTATATATCAACATTTCCCAGACTTCTGGGCCAACTTGTTTAGAGGGGAGTTCTAAAACAGAAGGCACTAATGGGAGGTCATAAGATCAGAAGGCAGGAGATATCAGATTACAGTAAAACCTTGGATTGCGAGTGACTTGTTCTGTGAGTGTTCCACAGGATGAGCAAACATTTCTAATCAATTTTAACTTGGTAAACAAGCAATGTCTTGCAATACGAGTAGTTCATGGTGCTGTGTGTCACATGATCACAACTGAGCCAATGGTCCTTCTCTCTCTCTCTCTCTCTCTCTGTGGGATCATGGCTGGTCGTCTTCCATGCCCAGATGCTTGGTCTCGGGCTGCAGTGTTTGGCAGAAATCAGTGATTTTCAGAACGTTGAAAGGTGCCCACAGCTGGCACTAGCATATATATAGATATATATCTATATCTCTATATATACACATATGTATATAGATAGATAGATAGATAGATAGATAGATTTGGCCACTTGAAAGCACCTACGGACAGTCTTTTGCTTTTCCATACAAGAGTAAGCTTAGGAGGGGCACCTGAATGGCTTTGTTAAGCATCCAACTTCGGCTCAGGTCATGATCTCACAGCTTGTGGGTTCAAGCCCCATGTCGGGCTCTGTGTGGACAGCTCAGAGCCTGGAGCCTGCTTCGGATTCCGTGTCTCCCTCTCTTTCCTCTCTCTCTCTCTCTCTCTCTCTCTCTCTCTTAAAAGTAAGTAAACATTAAAAAAAAATAAAGAGTGAGCTTAGGAAAGCTTTGCTTCATTTCAAGTCAGGCTGCCTGCAGATCTAGACCCTTTCCACTGCTGCCTTATTGCCAGTTACGTTCAATGCGGTACGTGACACGAGTTTCTGAATCCTGTCCTGGAGTCAGCAATCTTGTCACCGAGCACAATGGCCCCCATACAGAAAAAGATGCCACCGAGCCAATAGATGGCAGTGATTCCATTAGTGATAGTGAAAGTCGTCCTACGCAGTAACCCTCCTCTCTTGTTTGCCTCACAACCAGCTATGATGGTTTTCAAAGGTACCTGAAGGTTAATTTGTTTACTTTTCTTTATATTTTGTATTTTCTTCATGATTTTATATTATATCACAGTCCTGCAGTCACTTTCACGTGAATAGTTTTGGGTTGTGGAACGAGTCATCTGAGTGTCCGTTATTTCTTATGGGGAAATTCGCTCTGATCTACAAGTGCTCTGGATTGCAAGCATGTTTCTAGAATGAATTATGCTCGCAAACCAAGGTTTTGATGTAGTCTCATTTCTCTCTGCCTAGTAAGGCCTCTTCCATGTCTTATCAGTGGCTTCAGTTTCCACTAGTCACTGCCTTCCTTCAAGTTCCCAGATCCCACCAGGCAGGGCTGCTACGATTCCAGCTCCCTCAGCTGAACTATTTATTTGGGTATGAAAACTGATATACTTGGTTGAATGATGAGTTTAATTTCCTTCAAATCATGTTTTAGAAGAGCACTTGTGGATGTCAGCTGCAGCCTCCCCATTACACATGTGTTGGCATCTGCCATCAGCACGGAGGCCCCAGGAACACCATCCCCTCTCTGTCCCTCTAGCCCGGAGGGTGGTAAGAACTTTCTGTAGTTGCTGATGAGGTTTTTGAGGGTGACAGTGTGGTTCGTGGGATCCGGAGCCGACGGCCAGGAAAGAATTCTTGAAGACGTCTTTGGTGCAAAAAGGGGATTGTATTGAAGCATGGGGACGGGACCCGTGGGCAGGAAGAGCTGTCCCAGGACCATGAAGAGAGACTGGTTATATACTATGGGGTTGGGGTAGGTAAAGTCCAGGGGAAGTTTCCAGTGAGATTTTCATAGGTCAAGAAGACTGTCCGGATACTGGAAGCCTGGCTGTCATCAAGCTAAGGTGGTTTAAAGCATTAGCATTAAGACAGTAAGGAGTTCTTGGAGAAACCTTTTACTCTGCCAGCCTCAAGTATCTGTCAATGGGCTGCAGGTTATAAGGACATTTAGTTCTACCTGCCATTTCCTTCTGCCTTTGTTTCCCATCACTATGGCAGGATGATGGAGACATAGGTCCCGCAGGACTGGGATCTCGATCAGTTCGCCATTTGTTCACCACTTTCCTTTGTTTTTGGGCAGCCAGGAGTGTCTGAGGAATATCACACACATCCCACCTGGTTGGGGGCGGGGGGGTGCGGACTGTCAGCTTGCCTGACGGTCCCTCATCAGGTGCCACTCACCTTCCTTCCCTGGCTGCTCCTTCAGCTATTCTAGTGACATGGAAAACATTCCCCACTCTTACATTCCCCCTGTTGAATTACCTGGCGTAGGTCTTGTTTTCTTAGTTGGAACCTAACTGAAGTTGTAGGAAAATAGTCATCTTTTTGATAAGTTTTTTTTTTTTTAATATGCCCACCATGCCACGGCATAGAAACGTGAATGATGATAACACGTTTTGAGAGTGGCGTCATCTCGTGCTTAAGTCCTTCCGGTTTCCTTCGTCTCTTTTATGAGAAACCAAAAATTCCCATCTGCAGATTCTATGTTTTGCATTGGTGCCTGTCCACATGTGTGGGTGGTGAGCAAGTTCTTAAGGAATTGAAGCCTCAAGTGGATCAGATACATACAAGGGCTGTGAACTAGGCAGAAACAATGGTGCCTGGAGTTCTTCCTGTCACCTCATTTTCCTCTTTGTGCCATTGTCTTTCAAATTTCATGTTAAGTGGTGTAAGGGCTTTTCTCTGTCAATAAAGCCAGAAGAATCTTTTTAATCCTATTTAAAGTTGATAAAGCTGAATAGAGAAACTATGCTCCAAATGTCTGATATCTCCCATGTTCCTCAGCTAAAATACTGGTGCATGTTAAAAGGTCTGCAAAACTTGTAGTTTTGGACCAAAGATCAGTTGAAACTAAAGGGCTGCTGAGAGTTAGTCCTGGTTGAGTAAGTCTGCAGCTTTGGCTGAAAATCCCCAGAGGGGTCTCAAGTCAAATTACGTGGAAGCAGAAGCAGACGTCCCCTGAAGGACTTGCAAGGCTGTGGGGTCAGCCATCTTGAACACAAAGGTGGGATGGCTGAGTGCTTGTCTGAGTTAATTACCAGTTAAATCATTGGGTGGGATTCGGCAGAATATGCATCACTCAGGTGGGTCTTCATTTGCACATAATGAGGTTGGTCTTTTCCATAGCAAATGCTGAAGTATGCTATAAGGAGAAAGACATCCGTAATTATTGTTTTTTTAATGCATCAGACAGAATAACTATCTATTATTTATTTTTAGAGAAGGAGTTCAAGTTTTCCATTTTGCTTTTAACAAGGATTCAGGAAAAGCTCACACTAGACAATTTTTCGTAGTGCTCTTAAAATAAAGAGTCAAGGTTGGTGGGGTATAGACAGGATTCCCCATTCCTCATTCAAGAAAGAAAGAAAGAAGGAAAGAAAGAAAGAAAGAAAGAGGAAGAAAGAAAAAGAGAGAGAGAGAAAGAAAGAAAGGGAAAGAACCCTACACAAAGCAAATTACACAGAAACACAAGCAATGGCTCCCTCCCACCCCATACACAGAATAACAGAAAAATCTGTATTTTGTTTTTCAAGGTATAGTAGAGAGTTTTTTTCTTTTTTTTTTGAATATGCTTTCAAATCCTCAGGGACTTTATAATTTATCAAGAAAGACACATTCTTCCTAATGAAAGGTTACTGACCTTCATGAATGTGACAGTTCAATTACAGCCCATTCATATGCAGAGCAGCGTTGATAAAGGATTTGGGGAATGTGACTAGCATAGCAAAAAAAGACAAATGTCTTGGAAATTATTATTAGTTTTTTAAATTTTTTTAATTGTGAAGCAAGAATAATAAATAAGATTTGCTCAGGTAGTAGAACCCTTTCTTCTTGTCCCCAGCAGCCCATTAGATTTGCTTCAATGGCTATATGCTGGCTCTTTCTTCTTTTTCCTTCTTAATATTTCTGCCTTTTTAATCCTCTGAACCGCTAAACCTAACAAATCAGCAAGCCCTTGGGGTTCTGAAATGCAGGGTTTCAATTTTTCCCCCTGCTTTCCTTTTGACTGGCAGGGCAAGCTGGAACGTGTCTTAATGTTATTTTAAGTGTTTGACTACTATTTAGATGCAGAAAGGTGGAGAGTTATAACCCGCAGTGTTACACACACTCAGCCACCCACGTACATGTACTCAAGCCCAAGCTCACAGGGAGGCAAGCTTCCACCAGGACTGAGAATAGCTATGCCAGATCCTGGCTAGACTCTCTGGAGCCAGCCTTGGGTGACACCTGCGAGCTGATGTTTGCTGAGCTCCTGCAGGTGTGGGAAAGAATATCAGATTGTCACTCTGTAAATCAGCAGAGAATGTCCCTCAGCCAGAGATCTCTGGAATATTCCAGAACCACGTTCTTTTTCAGCAACTGCTCGTAAGAGAGATTCTCTTCTGACAATAAATTTTTCATCAAAAAGAAGACAAAATGTAAAATTCTTCTTGGGATATAACCAATGTAAATATTTTAAATAATTTTGAAATGCACTCATTATTTTCATTTTTAACACTTTACCTTGGAAATTAACGTTAGCCACGTATGCGTGTGGAATGAGTTGTTGAATGGTAAACCTGACTGAAAGTTCTAAGAGAACGTACGTGTTCCCGACACCCATCATACTGCCTGGCACATAGTGATCATTCGACATTTGTTTAATGAACCCTTTTTCCTACACATTTTTTTTCCCCACACTCCTTGGTTTTGGGATAAGCAGTGTGATCTAATTATTAATGACTTCTCTACGATATTTGTCGACTCCAGTTTGCTCATATAGGTTCCTTCTTCCTCCATCATTCCAGAGCTAAGTATTTCATTTCAAATCACTTTCAAATATATCATATCTTTGAGCATAAATCTACTACAGAAGGCGTTTTTTTTAAGGGAAAGAATTGAAAGAGTAAAAACAAGGAGAATGGATATCAGCGTCAATTCTCTGTGTTCCTGCAAAAGCATAAACCTTTTCTTTTAGGCATTCAAGAGTGACATAAAATCATCCGAAGTACTATCTTCTTCAGTCGGATTATTCCATTTCAAAAAGACTTATCATTTAAATACAATGCTCTGATAATAATTTAAAGACAACTTGGGGTAGCCCAAGGTGTAGATTAGCTATGGCAAATAATTTAACGTGTGTCTCTTCTTCCAGTTTTTAGTTTGTCCCATGTATAAATTGACTTATTTTTAATATGAAAGGATGAGATAAAGAGTGTTGTGTCACGCGTGAACACACACATGCACACACATGCACACACAAACACATGTGCACACCCAGATGACACACATGCACACACACACGGACACGTACATTTTTCTATACTAACAAATACCTTAGATGGCAAGAAAATTAGCAATTTGACAGTGAGATCTTTTTAAATTTTGAAATAATGTTTTGCCACTTAATAAATATAATTATGTATACTTTTCATTAAAGTTCGATATTGTTTTTAGTTTCCCAAACGTCACTTTTGTTTAGGTGTCTTCTTCATCCTGCAATAACCCGAAGGACGTAGCCGTGTGTTAAAAGAAATTTCTCTCAATTACTGTTTTTCTGTATGTCAGACCTGCACACGCTCAGAACTCTGGCATAATTCTTGGAAGTTTGTCAGTTCTGACTCAATGCTCTAGGAAGGTGAATTCTGGAATTTGCAGACAGAAATCCAAATCAGGGTGGCATGTTTTATATCTCTTGATATTGTTCTTGATGTCCTATCTTAATTTTTTTTTTACTTTGTTAATTTTTTTTGTACCACCCAGAACCACTACTTAATTATAACAAACCTTCTCTGTGCAAATACTATATGTTAGGCGCATATTATGCATTTTATATTTTATGGACAAAGAACAGATTCATGCAGATAGATGGTAAATGGTTTGCCTGACCCTGAAATCTGTTCCTATAACCAATTCACTACTGTATCTGTAAATACACTTAGCAACAAGTAACAGGAAATCTAACCCAAAGCCGCTTAACTAATAAATGTTATTATCTCTTGTAACATGTGATTCAAGGTGGGGAGGCTGTTGTGTCAGATAATTCAGTAGTTCAAAATATCACCGAGGATTCAGTTTCCTTCTATCCCTTTCATTGGCTACCCTCAGTGGATGTTAATTCTCCTCAGAGTCTTGAGATGGCTGCCATAGCTTCAGGCATTGCATTTGTATATTTCAATGTCAAAGGTCAAAATATGGTTTAAAATGTTTTCAATGGCAATGGTCAAAATATGTTTTCCCTTGGACAGTTTTTAAGAGCTAAGAAATGTTTCTCTGGAGCTCTTCCAATGCTCTTACCTTCATATTTCATTAGCCAGATCTGGGTCGTCTGGCTCTTTCTAAGCAGATCATTGATAAAGGAAATGAAATTATCACAATTGATTTAGATAAATCAAAATTTATTGGAGTTAGGGCTGTCCTTTCCTCAAGGACGTGGCTGCATGGGGAAAAATGTGAGTATCTGAATGGAATTTGGTTTATTTAGCAAAGATAGGATAGCATTGGTAGGCAACCAATGAATTTGGTTACAGCAGAGCTATCTCAAGATCGCTAGGGACAAAGGAGAAAGATGGGGAAACACTGAAAGGGGAAAGTTAGAGATGAGTGAAAAAAGAGAAGAAAATAGTAATCTGGTGTACAGCAGGTGTTCGATAATTGCCAATGTCAGAAAATGAAACACAATTTACAACAAAGTTAATCTGACACATATTTAATGATATGTGTTGTTCCGTGACATTTGAGGCCAATAGTTTAGTAGTCCACATAAATAACTGTAATTAGTACTACTTTTTGACAGATCTTTATAGCTTTTAATCTTCTGTTGTTAATTAACTAGTTTAAGAACACGCATCAGTGTTCAGAGGCTTTTTTTTTCTTTTTTGTACTCATCTTACAAATAGTTGAACTTTAATCGTATGCTCACTGCCAAGCACCAGAGCGATTCCCTGGAGCTTCTTAGAGTCGCCCCTGTTCTCTCTGTTCCTCCCCCATACCTGTGCCTGGCCCCGTGCCCTCACTTCCTCAGAGAACTTTCCTGGGGCAGAGAGGATGCAACCAAGTATTTGGACACATCGCTGTCTGCCCCCATCAGATCTGGGGCAGGACCTTCAGAAAGCACAGCAGTGAATAACTGGTAGCAGATCTTTTCCAATTTTGGTTAGAAGGAAGGAATCAGAAAACACAGTTGGAAGTTCGTAAGAGGTTTCCACCATGGATAACAGCAATGCTACTAAACAGTAGTTGGGAAACTTGGCTCTTCTTGGGCCGAATCCTTTCATGATGAAAGGTTCAAAACAAACCCTGGACGTAGAACGAGGACCTGGGAATAACCGATAAGGAGTAAGATTCCTTCTAGCTCCCACCTTCAATGATTCCACTTTACAATTTTGCTTTAGGCCAGAACAGTTTAACGCAATTATGAGCAGACACATAGAAATTGTATTGGAGGTAATTTCACATATGACTAGGAGCATTGATTTTAATTAGTTCAATAGCATTCTAGAAATTTAGGTTACTTTCTGTATTTTCATGTTGCCAATAAAGGGCTCTGCTATAGCAACGGGCTCCATCAACTCTTAGATATAATCTAAGTGTGCGCTGGTTTCTTGAGAAAATGTATATGTGATACACTATTGTTTTCTTTTGGGAAACTTCAGCCTAAATTTGAACTATTTTAAGCCAGTCCAAAGAAAACTAAAACCAAACATGATGATATTATTCCCTATTATTATTATTATTATTATTTTCTGTGGTGGCATGAGAAGCCCCTCTGATGCAGTATCATTAGAAAGACAAAAAAAAAAAAGACAAGTTTTGAGTAATGTCCATCCTTCCCTTGCTTCTGAGAATGTAACTTCTAGGCAACCACCAACTTCATGAGATTGGTTTTCCCTTGCGGATTAACCTTGGATTCCTTGATAGACCATCTGGGATAGGGCTGAACCTGCTCAGGAGAGTGCTGAAGTGCTCTGTTCGTGGGGAAAGTAGCTTTCCCCCACGTGCCCTGCCCACGTGCCCCCATTCGGTGACCCTCCCTCCCACTCAGTGTGCCGCTGGCCTTTTTACTGTTTTCACTGCTCATCTCACACCCTTCGCTGCCCAGTGTGCTTCCCAGAAACAAGGCCTTGGCGAGACCACTGGACAACATGCTGCCTCCCTGTGCTGGGTGATCCCACGTGCGCTGTGCTACCAAGGACAGCCTCTGCTCTCCTCTCTGCCTCTCCCTCCAGGCGGGTTACTGTGACCACTGGGTTCTTTCCCAGAGGTACAGTGACTGTGTTACTGCCTCGGAGAGAAATGTGGGCCCAGGACACAAGCTCATTATGCCGGTGATTGCCACCTGTCCTCTTGTCCCATTATTTTCTTGAGGGAACCAAGAAAAGTGGGAATCCTGGAGACTCAGATTTCTCTTGGATGCTATACCCTCACTTTGGCAGGAAGAATCCGAGGTGAGAATTCTAGCCTTCCTCGAGGGAGAGCTCGAAAATGCTCATTTGCCTTCCCGAATCCGTTTGAGCCCTCGTGGAGCAGACTTGGAACAATTACCCTAGAGTCACATTTCCCACACCAGAACACTTGTGCTTGTGTGACGCGCCATTCCAAATACCAAACTTTCCAGAAGGAGAGGCATCGGCTTCCTGTCTATCCTCAACCCTGACCTTCCAAAACCCAGGCAGACTCTGAGGCTCATGCAACCAGGATCTTCCCTTGTCCTGAGCTGTTCTCAAGTACTAGACTTTACATTCATTTGCTGATGCAAAGGAAGTATTACGCGCATAAATTTTTCTGGGAAGGTTAAGCCCAAGAGCATAATTTCTCCTTTCTTTATGCTTATCTACTCTTCAGAACAGGTGTTATTACCAAACATAGTTTCAAGGGTGGAAAATCTGAAAGGATGAAATAATCATAACACCTTGGTCAAAGAATGTGTGCAAGAAGGAAAGGGAAATATGTTAGTAAATATTTGTTACTTTTCACACATTTACGGATTGTTGTTAGAAAGGTTTTGCTTAATCTGACTTGATTTTAATAAAATATTCCTTCTAATTGGAGAAGATATGCTTACTCTTCCTAACCTCAGAGCATGCTTGGCACAATTAATTAGAAACTGGCTATTGTGACTTGCTGAGACCAGGTCATATTTGCTGAACTTGAGATGGGAAATTTTCTTTTGTTTCTTTTAAGCAAGATTCAGGTAGTTCAATAAACGCCACTTAACTGGGGCAGACTTGATCAGGGAAGTTGCTGAATTGGGAAACCAATTAAGTCTAATGATAATTAGCGTGCGCTGCTGTTTAATTGGGATAGGTGGTCCATTGAATTGGTAACACGATAGGTAATTAAATGATGCTCTTGGAGGATAAGAGATAGAATCTTCTTGATGCTTTAAAGACTGAAGGCAATTTATTTCCTCTCTTGATCATGCTTTTGCTGGTTGAGCAAAACTCAATTTCTAAATGGCTTCGAAGTTTCGCTTATTTGAAAGGACTTCTTTATTTGTGTGCATTTATGTATATATACACACAGACATATATTCTCACACTTGCTCTAAAGGGACCGCCAAGAAATGAGGAATTATGCATTTTTGCAAATGCAAAGGATGAGACACAGAGAGTTTGAGCGATTTCTTTGATGTCACCACCATTTGGTGACTGAACACAGATAAAAGCATGGTACTTAAGTATTTGTCCCTGGTGACTCAGCACGGGGGGGGTGTTCATCATTTGGCAGGCCAGGTTCAGAGGGGCTCAGTGGGGTTGCTCAGGTATTTGTTCACAGCCCGGCTGCTGCCCCACAGAGATAAGACACTTTGCCTCTCTGGGCTTTGGGTGCCTCTTTTATTAAATAAAGGTGTGGGACTGAATAGTCCCTGAGACCCCTGCCAACTGTAAAAACAAAAGTACCTCAATTCAGTGGCTTCATTTAAAAATTGTTACTAGGGGAAAAAGTCTTCATTGTTAGCGTGTCTAAAGCCTCTCATTACTAAGCGAGGTCACTGGCAAAAAGTAATCATCATCTCTGGCTCCACATTAAAAAAAAAATATTATTGTACAAGATGTAACTGACTGCTTTTTGTAAGGTTGGGAGGCTGGTGGGGTGAGTATTCATGGGACAGTTTTTGTCTGTGCTGTGAATAAATCCATGGAGAGGTAAAGAAAATGAAAGAGATACTCCTGAGTCTGGACAGCCTGAAAAATATATGGGAGTGAACTAGCAAAGGAAAGTAGGAGAAAATGAGATTATTAGGCTCCTTGAAAGAGAAAAAAGTAGGTGAGGCAGTGATAGATAGGGCAGGGCAGTCAACGAACCTTGGACACAGCATTTGGGAAGACAGGAATGGACAGTAAGTTCCAATGGCCAAGGCCAGGCAGGAATAGTAGTTATTAGCAAAGTCTACTCTAAATTGTTTGGACTTAGATACAAAGTTAATATTTTGGATCAAAAACAAGTTTCATGTATATTTTTCCTATAAGAGTCAGCATAATACCGATCTCTCGGACCAAGATACTCAATCATAATAGAAATGTGAGCATCTAGCCTCCCCTAGCTCTTTTTTCCCTTTCTTTCTTAATTTGTCTCTTTAGGCTCATCATTTACACATTGCCTCAAAGTAATACCGCCATCAATTCTAGATCAGTGATGAGTCATGATTATACTTGGAATACTAACGAAATTTGCAGAGTCCTGTACTTTCTTTTGAACTTGCAGGCTGCTTTTAAATGCCTCATTGATCCGCTGACTGTAAATACTGTCTAAATATTTATTTTTAAGTCACAGTGTGGAGATAAATATCGTAGAAATAGATGTAAACACATAGCTAGATATAGACATGAGGATACAATTATCTCATATTTGGAAATAGCATCATGTGCATCTGAAAATGTGTTTACTTTAACAATGTATTTTGCTTCACCTATTGGTTACATCCCAGTTCAAAGCCAGGGCAAGGACATGTTTCAGTTACTGTACTTTTTAGTCCTCTTGGTGCAAAGTTGTTACATATGCAAACGTGTAAAAAGTCAGCGAAACACTGCCAACTACAGTTTGGGAGAACGTGCGCACTTTTCTTGAAGAACGAATCTGCAGTCAAATGGGCATAAAACTGCCCGTGAACCTCTTCAAGTTCAGAAGTCATTGCCTTTGTGGAGGAGTTATTGATGGTCATGTCTGCAATAGGGATCTGGGGACAGTGGCCCCAAGCTGAAGTGAGACTAGCACCCAGCTCCATTGTAATTTGCTACTTTGACTTCCTCTCTTCATATTTCGTAAATATGAAGTCTACTTCTGGTGCTGAACTTTATCTTCTTGCTTGTTATTTTATTACTCGGATTTGTTTGAGGAAAGGATACGTTTGGGCTGGGTAGGCTCTGTGAACAATTCCCTGATGAAGGAGAAAAACCCGATCCCATCTGGAATTAGGGGCCTGAGTATAAGCAGAACGACATTATCTCCTCTCAGGTCGCTCTGCACTGTCACTTGGGAAGCGCGGTCAGGCACACAGGGAACAGAACTTTGGGGCCAACTCGGGGAACTCTCCAGCCAAGCTCCTTCACCAGGGGGACGGAACAGTTCACTGCAGCTCCAGCTGGGATGACCTTTCTACTCTGAATGCTTTACCGCTTGATTAAAAATGTTCTCGTGCTTATAGGCAGATTGCCGATGGGGTTTATAACAAGGCACAAACACACAGAGACTCCTTGGAGGTACCTTATGTAACCATTTCTCGGGCATATGATTTTGTTTGAGAAGTTCCTAGAGGCCGGCGTGACAACCACTCTCTCTGGTAGGTTTTTGGAATCAGTTCATGTGGAAATCAAATTGCACCTGAGCAAATATTGAAGGGTGGAGCAAAAGGAAGGAATAGCTTTCATTTTGTAACCACAAATATTACAATAGCTTATGCACATATTTTAGGAAAACATTATTTTTCTTATGTGAAATCACTTCGCATGAAATTGCAGGATAGATTTTGGTGGCGTGGATAACCCAAGTCATTCTTTCAGAACGATAGCCCCCAGGAGAATTAGGATGTAATCGCTCACAGTACAATAAATGGGAGAAAGAGCTCATCTCATGTCTTGCCACCTAACAGCATTAGTGAGATCATTTTACAACATGATGGCGGATGCAGAAGCACAATCTAGAAATTGATAAAAAGCACTCCAAAGCTGACTATAAAAATAGATGATGATCATAAAATAGGGCCGATATTTAAAAATTGATCACAATACTAATAGCTGCACGTACTGAGTGTTTAATGTTCTGGGCACCATTTTAAAAGCGGTACATGGTTTCCATCATGTAATCCTCACAGCATTTCTATGAGTTATGTACAGTTATTAGCCCATTGCACACTTAGGGTGGTGCCATCTTACTTATAAGATTGTATCTATTTTATTTAATGCCATCCAGACATCATGGTAGAATTAGGATCCAAGCTGAAGTAGTCTGATTCTGAAGAGCTTTCTCAGAAGCAATACGTGGTGCAAATTCCTTAAATTTACATTAGTTAGAATCAAAGGTGGCCTTTAGTGACCAACATTGGTCAAGCCATCAGTACCTTGGTTACTACCTTCAGAAATAAGCTTCAGAAAGCTTCAGAAACAATGATCCCTACAAGTCCTCCCTGAGTGGCAAGACCACCTCACCTGAATGAACGAACTATTATCTCTTTCTGTTTTGCAAAGACGACCACAGTGGGTAAAAACAGGCACACCAGAAATACACATTTGGCAAGTTACCTAACTTTATTAGGCCGATTTCCACATCAAATATCTGAGTCTCTGCATTCAATGCTTCAGAGTATATGCCCAGAAATGGGATTTCTGGATCAGATGCTAATTTTATATTTAATTTTTTTTTATAGGAACTGCCATTCTGTTTTTCACATTTGCATCGTTTTCCATTCCCACTAGCAATGCACAAGTTTCCCCATGCCTCACCAACACTTGTTGTTGTCTGTTTATTATTATCATCATTATTATTATTATTTTAATAATAGCCATCCTAATGAATATGAAGCGGTATTTCATCATGGGTTTGATCTGATTTACCTAATGATTAATGATGTTGAACATCTTTTCTTGTGCTTATTAGCCATTGGTAGGTTTCCTTTGGAGAAATATTAATTCAAGATTTTTGCTCATTTTTAAATCATGTTGTTTGTTTTTTCTTACTGTTGTTGTGGAGTTATAGAGGTTCTTTATGTTCTGGACATTAACCCTTTATTAAATATATGATTCACAAATAATTTCTTCCATTGTATTTGCATTTTTATTACATCGACAGTGTCCTTTAATGCACAATTGTATGATGTGCAAGAAATCATTGCCAAATCCAGTATCATGAAGCTTGTTTCATATGTTTTCTTTAAATAATTATATAGTTTTAGCTCTTAGATTTGGTATTTGCTCCATTTTGAGTTAATTTTTTTTTTAGTATGGTATAAAACTAAGGTCCAACTCTTTTGCATGTGGACATCCAGTTTTCCTAACAATATTTGTTGAAAATTGTGTCATTTTCTTTTTAAAACAGGCACTCTGGTTGGAAATTATTTGACTATATATATATATATATATATATGAGGGTTTATATATATATATATATATATGAGGGTTTATATATATATATATATATGAGGGTATATATATATATATATATATATATATATGAGGGTATATATATATATATATATATATATATATATATATGAGGGTTTGTTTCTGGTGCCTGTCTATTCTATTGGTCTATATGTCTATTTTTATGACACTAACATACTGATTTAATTACTGTAGCTTGTTGTAAGTTTTGAAATCGGCTAGTATGAGAGAATTTGCTCTTCTTTTTCAAGAGTATTTTGGCTACTTGGGGTCCCTTGAGATTACATGAATTTTAAAATGACTTTTTCTATGTCCTTGAAAAATAAAGTTTGGAATTTGATAAGCATTGCATTGAATTTGAAGATTTTTTTGGGTAGTATCAGCATCCTAAACATAGTAATCCTTCCAATCCAATCCATGAACATGGGATGTCTTTCCATTTACTTATGTCTTTTAATTTCTTACAAAATCATTTTATAGTTTTCAGCATACAAGTCTTTTACGACCTTTGTTAAGTTTATTCCTGAGCATTTATTCTTTTTGATGCTATTGTAAATTGGATTGTTTCCTTAATTTCCCTTTTGGATAGCATTGTCACTGATTTTTGGATATTGATTTGTATCACAAAACTTTGCTGAATTCATTTATTAATTCTAATAGTTATATTAAGAGTGGAATCTTTAGAGTTATCTATATATAATATATTGTCTGTGAGCAGAGATAATTTTGCTTCTTCCTATCCAATCTGCATGACTTTTATCTCTTTTTCTTGCCTAACTGCTCTGGCTAGGACTTCCAGTGCTGTGTTAGATAGAAGTGGTTAAAGTAGGTATCCTTGTCTTTTTTCTGATCTTATAAAAAAATAATGCAGTCTTTGATGATTGAGTAGGTATTAGTTGTGGGGGTTTTATATATCAGTTTTATTATGTTGAGGCAGTTTTCTTCTGTTCCTAGTTTGTTGAGTGTATCTGTCATGAAAGCGTGTTAAAGTTGTCAAATGGTTTTTTTTCATCAGTTGAGATCATCATGTGTTTTTTGTCTTTCATTCTGTTAATGTGGTGTATTGTGTTGATTGATTTTCATATGCTTGAACCATCCTTGCATGCCAGAAATAAATCACACTTGGTCTTAGTACATAATCTTTCTAATATGTATTGAATTTGGTTTGCTAGTATTTCACTACGGATTTTTTTCATTAATATTCATCAGGGATATCGGTCTGTAGTTTTCTTTTCTTGTAGTATCTTTGTTTGGCTTTGGTATCAGGGTAACAATGACCTCATAAAATGAGTTAGGAAACGTTTGCTCCTCTTCAGTTTTTTAGAAGACTTTGAGAAGGATTGGTGTTAATGTCTATAATGTCTGGAAGAATTCAGCAGTGAAGCTTTCTTAAATTGAGCTTTTCTTTGCTGGAAGGTTTTTGATCACTGATTCAATCTCCTTGCTAATTATAGGTCCATTCAGATTTCCCATTTTTTCATGATTCAATCATGAAAGGTTATATGTTTCTAGAAAAAATACATTTTTCCTATTTTATCTAGATTATCTGATTTGTTTACACACAATTGTTCATAGCACTGTCTTACAATCGTTTTTTATTTCTATAACATAGGCAATAATGTCCTATTTTTATTTCTGATTTTATTTGAGTATTGTCTCTTTTTTCTTAGTATAGTTAAAGGTTTGTCAATTTTGTTGATCTTTTTGAAAAACCACTTCTTGGTGTTGTCCATTTTTTCTACTACTAGGGTTTTTTTAAAAGTGCCAAAGCCCAACTCCCAGGTGTCCTGCTTTATTTTAGTGTGAGATGGGGTTTGGATACCAGTATTTTCTAAAGTCTTCTTAGGTGATATTAATGTGCAACCATGCTTGAAAATCATCAGCATAAAAAATTCCTTATTCCAGAGGTATTTAATGGCATTTTCCTAAATCAACATTTAGTTTGTGACAGGAAGGTTCTTGTACAAGATAATGGAAGATAATGCTATTATATTATATGGAATTGGTCAGAAAAAAATGGTAATTTTAATGCTGGGTCCTTTTTTTTTCTTTTCAGTGATCTCGTCCCCTCATAATGAATGACTACTTGTTATTTATAGTATGACAATGTATTTAGCAAATATTTATAATAGATTAGGTAGTGTACTAAATAAATTATACAGCTGATCTATGCACTCAAATAATAAATAAATAAATAAATAAATAAATAAATGGCAAGAGACAAAAAAAGCAAAAACATATTAAAGTTAATTTATGGGGCGCCTGGGTGGCTCAGTCTGTTGAGCGTCCAACTTCAGCCCAGGTCATGATCTCATGGTCTGTGGGTTCGAGCCCTGCGTCGGGCTCTGTGCTGACAGCTCAGAGCCTGGAGCCTGCTTCGGATTCTGTGTCTCCTTCTCTCTCTCTGCCCCTCCCCTGCTCATGCCCTGTCTCTCTGTCTCAAAAATAAATATAAACATTAAAAAAAAATTCAAGTTAATTTATAAAACTTTCATCTCTAATAGTCCTGAGTGCCCTTCCCAAGGTCACTTCCTATTACCTACTTATTCCTAGAACTACCAAGATAAAGCTTTCCAAGAAATTTTAACTTCTTTATTTCATCTAATCTAAGATTTTAAGATCTATATTCACATCAATTTTAAGCTGCAATAATTTTTAGTATTTTACCAGACTCTGCCCAAAATGGCATTGCCAGTAAGGATTATCACTCAATTATAAAATGCATCTTATTCTGAGAAATATTAAAATGTGAAAAATAAGCATCTTTGGATCAATGAAATACTCATTTTTTCTGTTTATCTAAGCAGAAGTTATTATTCTGCTTATTGATGGGGAGAAAATAACAATGTATCTCAAGGCCCAATATATTTAATTCATGGATTACTCTCTGATATGAATCATTTAGGCCAAAGGATGATTGCATTAATATTGCTAATCAAAAGTTGACTGTATAACTTATCTGGGAAGGTGGACTCTGGCTATAAAAGTCGAGGGAACACAAGAGATGAGTTCTTGATGTCTCTTCCAGTGCTCTGAATGTGAATTCAATATAGATTTAGGGCTGAAAAATGTATCAGTTAAATTAAGACATGTGGTTTCCATATAAGGGGCAATCAAACTGTGTCTGTTCCTCTGGATATTTGCTCTTACTGAGCAGTATTTGTCTTGTCCAGATTGAGATAAAGATAGTTCATTTCAGTCCAAGTCTCCCCCCTCATTTATGCTGAGAAAGCAGACAAAATGTAGCA
The DNA here is from genome assembly GCF_018350175.1 of Felis catus. Taxonomy (NCBI): domain Eukaryota; kingdom Metazoa; phylum Chordata; class Mammalia; order Carnivora; family Felidae; genus Felis; species Felis catus. Next base: position 10,161,789 of record NC_058372.1, read on the forward strand.
TCTCGTTTGGGTGACATACTAAGACTGCAGATCTGGATCTACTCCCATGCTGGTGGTCCTACGGAAGCAAATGCCGTGTGAAGGCTTCCCCCATGCTATTTGGGAATTTGGCTGGGTCACTGGAGGGAATTCAGAGTTTTAAAACCCCAGGAGGAAATCCAGAAGATCATGAGTACCTGCTGTCCAAACAAATGAACTAGCCTGCCAAGCTATGTGGCAGAGCTTCAAGACTAGAACTCGAATCGAGAGGATATGCAGAAAATAAAGAAACCTTGACTCATTTGCTTCTCCCCCTCACACTTCCCTCTTGCAACATATATATTTTATGAAGATTTTTAAAAAGTTCCTTCATATAATATGCCACCTTACCCCATTTTTTTTCTCCTTGGAAAATATAAAAGGCTCCTTTAAATAGAATTTGCTTTGTCAAGTCTAAAATAGACAAAGGATTAAATTAAAGAAACAGCCAGCTGCTTTTCAATAGTTAGGAGTGGGAAGAGTAAGCCAGAAAAATTCCTGCTTCAGGCATGTTTAGCTGCTCTTGTTCTAGGTTGCTCTTTAGTTATTTTATTGCTTTTCCATTGAACTACAGCACCAGCTTATTGCCCTCCACCCATGATCTTCAAATTTTAAGAGGAGGCAACAATGATGAAAATGTACTGTATATAACATCTTCTTAAATTATCCACCTCCCCCTGTCTTCCAAATATAGACATACAAATTCATAGTTTTGCATGCAGCCTTTTAGTTTTGCTTTTCACTTTTGGAATGTGATCCTTTCCAATGTCCCCCTGATGTAGCCATAAAAATGCATGAAAAGGGGTCATAGTAGCTGAAGCTAAAGACAACCAATTTTCCTCAGAGGTTTTTCTGGAAAGAAAAAATTCTCCATCACTATCCATATGGGTGAGAATAAGAAATATTTTCCTGTGCAGACTTCAGAAAAGGGAACCCTAAAGAGCTAAAGAAGACTTCGGAAAGAACATAGCTAGAGGCATCATGGTCCCTAATTTCAAATTATGCTATAAAACTATAGTAATCAAAATAGTATGGGATAGAAAAGAAAACAGACGTATAGATGAATGGAACAGAAAAGAGAGCCCAGAAATAAACGCACACTTACATGGTCAATTAGTTTACAACAAAGGAGCCAAAAATATACATTGGGAAAAAGATAATCTCTTCAATAAGTGGTGTTGGGAATATGGGACAGCTATACGCAAACACAAATGAAACTAGATCACTGTTTTACATCGTACACAAAAATTAACTCAAAATGGACTGAAGACTTGAATGTGAAGCCTGAAACCATAAAACTCTGAGAAGAAAACAGGAGGTAAGCTTCTTGGCATATTTCTTGAAGATAATTTATTCAACTTGACACCAAAAACAAAGGCAACAAAAGCAAAAACAAACAAGTGGAACCACATCGAACTGAAAAGGCTTCTGCATGGCAAAGGAAACCATCCACGAAGTGAAAAGGCAACTACTAAATGGAAGAAAATGTTAGCAGATCATGTATCTGTTAAGAGGTTAATACCCAACTTATATGAAGAACTCATACAAGTCAATTAAAAAATGGGCAGAAGATATGAATAGACATTTTTCCAAAGAAGACATACAGATGGCCAACAGGCACATGAAAAGATGCTCAACATCACGCAGCATCATCAAACAAAAACCACAATCAGATATCACCTCACACCTGTTAGAATGGCTGTTATCAAAAAGATAGGAAATATAACAAGTTTTGGTGAGGGTGTTGTGAGGATGTGCATTGTTGATAGGAATGGGCAGCCACTCTGGAAAACAGTATGGTGGGCCCTCAAAAAATTAAAAACAGAACTACCATATGACCCAGCAATTTCATTTCTGGGTATTTATCTGAAGAAAATGAAATCGCTAACTTGAAAAGATATATGCTCTCCCATATTCACTGCAGTGTTATTTTCAATAGCCATGATAGGGAAATAATCTATAGATCTATTGATGGGTGAATGGATAAACTATCTATCTATCTATCTATCTATCTACCTGTCATCTATTATCTATCTCTATATCTCTGTACCTATCTATATATCTATAAAAAGAATTGAAATCTTGCCATTTGTGACATTGATGAAACTGGAGAACATTATGCTAAGTGAGATAAGCCAGACAGAGAAAGACACTGTAAGATTTCTCATTTATAGAATCTGAAAACTCAAAAACAAAAAATACCAAGCTCATAGATACACAGAACTGACTAGCGGCTACCAGAGGCAAGGGGGCGGGGCAGAGAAATGACTGAAGTCAGTGTTAAATATTAAAAGATCAAAAAATACAAGGTAAAAGTATACTGCAAAATAATTTTTTAAAAACCCAGTTCTAAAGTAATAGCAACTCTGGGTCAATTTCTTAAGCCCTGCTGTTCACTGATCACACCTTCACCAGATTGTTTTAAAAAGAACAAGTTTATTGCTTTATGCTAGATTTTGCTCTACCTTTGGCACTCTGTAAGACTAGGACTCCAGGATCCTGGGTTCTGGGCCAGAGTCCTATTTCTCAGTGAAGATTCTGTTTAGTAAAGCAAGGAAGAGCCTATGTTTGCTCACCTGCACATCAGATGTCCTGGATGCACTTTAAATACCTGACTACAGAAGTGAAGTGCTTTCCTTTTGGCTACCCCGTCACCAAACTGTTTGCCTTGGATTTTTCTGATGATCCTGCATCCATCACATTTTAATCTCTTCAGTGAAGATGATTGATGACATTTTAAAAATACATGCTTCAGAAAGATTTCATTTGAGGGGTGAAGAAACTGGGGCATCCACATCCCGTCTTATGTCAATCAGTAGTCACGGCTGAGAGCTTCCTCTAGGTTGCTGATTCCCCCAAAACTCCAGGCTCCTGCACAGGCAAAGGAAGAGTAGCTTTCTGTGGATTGAAAAAAACACAACAACAACAACAACAACAACAACAACAACAAAAACAACACCACCTCTTTGGGCCCAGAAACGCAGACCGTGGCAGTTGGGAAGTGTCTGGAACATACTGGAAATACAAGGTGTGAGGATGTGAGGGATGTGGGTAGGCACTCATAGAAAAGACTATACTTGTTACTGTATCTTTCATATGTCATTTCCAGTTCTTCAAAGATTTAGATTGTATGCCACTATTCACAATTCTTGAAACATTTATTCAAAGTATCTTCTAGCCATCAATGCAATGAACTATAAGTTAAAATGCAAGAGGGAAGAAATAGCAATAAACATACAGAAATATATCTAAGTACCAGTCAAGGTAGTGACTAATTTAAATTCAAAAGACAATGTGATTCCTTAAAGAGAATATTTAAATGAAAAGAAACAAATTGATCCAATAGTATCTGCCTTCTTGGTTGTTACAGAAAGGTTATATTGACCATGATCAGGAAGGGGAGAGTAGAGGTGAATCAAAGTAGAATTATATTGCATTTCTCTTTGTGCATAAAGTAGAATTTAGAAGTCAACAATAGGGGCTCCTGGGTGGCTCAGTTGGTTAAGCCTCTGACTTCGGCACAGGTCACAATCTCGTGGTCTGTGAGTTCCAGCCCCACGTGGGGCTCTGTGTTGACAGCTCAGAGCCTGGAGCCTGTTTCTGATTCTGGGTTTCTCCCAATCTCTCTGCCCCTCCCCTATTCATGCTCTGTCTCTCTTGATCTCAAAAACAGGTAAAACATAAAAAAAAAAAAAAAAATCAAAAAAAGAAGTTACAATATGTTATAAATGTAAATGCAGTAAAAAAACTGTAAACATAGGGGCGCCTGGGTGGCGCAGTCGGTTAAGCGTCCGACTTCAGCCAGGTCATGATCTCGCGGTCCTTGAGTTCCAGCCCCGCCTCAGGCTCTGGGCTGATGGCTCAGAGCCTGGAGCCTGTTTCTGATTCTGTGTCTCCCTCTCTCTCTGCCCCTCCCCCGTTCATGCTTTGTCTCTCTCTGTCCCAAAAATAAATAAACGTTGAAAAAAAAATTAAAAAAAAAAAAAGAAAACTGTAAACATAAAAGCAAAAAAAAAAAAAATACATAGGTTATATTTAAATAAAGACCAAAGGAAAGACCACTCGCCTACTTGCAAATCAATTCTAGGTAGCCCCTACATGGAACTAATAGCGGGGAGTGGTATGGAACCCAAGGACAGGAAAGCAGCAGGGCCCCCCAAACAGGTAAGGTCTGGGGTGTTCAATTTCTTCCAGACTCACGCCTGTTCTGCTCTTTCTGCCTTCTGCGTAATGGTTTCATCTCTATTTCTGCAGGCTGATATTGTCTCTCTCCGGCCCCACTTCACAGAATATGACCATTAAATCTCCTGATTTCAATGTTACATGTCCAGACCTTTGAAGAGAGATTTCTCTTTTTCACAGCGTTTTACTCCCCCCCCCCCCCCACAATATCTTTCCTGGTCTTCTTTGTATTTCATCCACTGCCAGTTTACCATTCCATTTTCATAAGCCAGAAGAATTCATCCCAATCTTTGATAACATATATAGAGAGTCAGCCATTCTCTAAAATTCTCTCTTTTAAGGGTCATTCTATTTCAACTAGAAAAACAGAAAAAAATAAATGTTTGCCTGCCTTCTTCCCTCTCTCCCTCCTTCCTTCCTCTCCTCCTTCTTTCCCAAGGTTTTCAATTTATTATCCACTCTTGACTTTAACTTTAAAAAATGTATGCATTGAAATTTTATTTGGCTTACTACTTTTTCTATGCAGTTCATAGAACATGATTGGGGTCACTATATGGTGAATTTGGGCAGATACTGCATCATACAAACTTGCAGCGGTGATGTAGTAGAAAAAAAACATGATATAAGGAGACAGGACATCTATGATCAAGTCTGAGGCTTTAAGGGCATAGCTTGTGCAAGTCTCTTAATTTCACAAAGCATCAATTTCCTTGTCTTCTAAAAGATGAGAAAATGCAGCTGGAGATCATGAAAGTTCTTTTCAGTTTGGAAATACTTTGGCTTGAGGAAGACGGCACAGATCCATGATCAAGTCACAGCAGGCTGACCTGCACTTAGTTCTGACCCCAAAGCAGGAAATTACCAATGCTATTTACCCTCTTCTACATTTTTAAAAAATATAATGTCTTGTCAAGTTAGCTAACATACAGTGTATACAGTGTGCTCTTGGTTTGGGGAGTAGATTCCAATGATTCATTGCTTACATACGACACCCAGTTCTCATCCCAAGTGCCCTCCTCAATGCCCATCACTCATTTTCCCTCGTCTCCTCCCTGCCTCCCCAACAACCCTCAGTTTGTTCTCTGTATTTAAAGGTCTCTTATGGTTTGCCTCCATCTCTGTTTGAAACTATTTTTCCCTTTCCTTTCCCCCATGGTCTTCTGTTAAGTTTCTCAAGTTCCACATATGAGTGAAAACTATGATATCTTTCTTTGACTTATTTCACTTAGCATAATACCCTCCAGTTCCATCCACATTGTTGCAAATGACAGGCTTTTATTCTTTCTCATTGCCAAGGAGTATTCCATTGTATATATAAACCACATCTTCTTTATCCATCCATCAGTTGTGATGGACATTTGGGGTATTTCCATAATTTGGCTATTGTTGAAAGTGCTGCTATAAACATTGGAGTATATGTGCCCCTATGAATCAGCACTCCTGTATCCTTTGGATAAATTGCTGGGTCATAGGGCAATTCTATTTCTAAGTTTTTGAGGAACCTCCACTCTGTTTTCCAAAGTGGCTGCACTGGTTTGCATTCCCACCAACAGTGCAAGAGGATTCACATTTCTCTACGTCCTCACCAACATCTGTTGTTTCCTGAGTTGTAAATTTTTGCCATTCTGACCGGTGTGAGGTGGTATCTCAATGCATTTTTTTAAAATTCTGTATTGTCTATTTCTGTGATAGTCTTTATTATTTCTCTTCTTCTGCAGGCTTTGGGGTTTCTTTGCTGCTTTGCTTCTAGTTCCTTTAGGGATGAGGTCAGATTCTTTATTTGGGATTTTTCTTGTTTCTTAAGATAGACCTGGATTGCAATGTATTTTCCTCTTAGGACTGTCTTTGCTGAATCCCAAAGGGTTTTGACTGTTGTGTTTTCATTTTAGTTTGCTTCCATATATTTTTAAATTTCTTCTTTAATTGTTTGGTTGACCCATTCATTCTTTAGTAGGATGTTCTTTAGCCTCCATGTATTTGGAGGCTTTCCAAATGTTTTCCTGTGGTTGATTTCAAGTTTCATAGCATTGTGATCTGAAAATATGCATGGTATGGTCTCAATCCTTTTATATTTATTAAGGGCTGCTTCGTGACCCTGTATGTGATCTATCTTGGAGAATGTCCCATGTGCACTCGAGAAGAATGTGTATTCTGCTGCGTTTGGATGAAAAGTTCTGAATATATCTGTCAAGTCCATCTGGTCCAGTGTATTATTCAAGGTCATTGTTTCTTTCTTGGTTTTCTGCCTAGATGATCTGTATTAAAGTCCCCTGAAATTACCATATTTTTATCAATAACAGTGCTTATGTTTGTGATTAATTGATTTATATATTTGGGTTATTTCAAGTTGGGAGCATAAACATTTACAATTGTTAGCTCTTCTTTTTTTTTTTTTTTTTCAACGTTTATTTATTTTTGGGACAGAGAGAGACAGAGCATGAACGGGGGAGGGGCAGAGAGAGAGGGAGACACAGAATTGGAAACAGGCTCCAGGCTCTGAGCCATCAGCCCAGAGCCCGACGCGGGGCTCGAACTCACGGACCGCGAGATCGTGACCTGGCTGAAGTCGGACGCTTAACCGACTGCGCCACCCAGGCGCCCCGATTGTTACCTCTTCTTGATGGATAGACCCTGTAATTATGATATAATGACCTTCTTCATCTCTTGTTACAGTCTTTAGTTTAAAATCTAGTTTGTCTGATATAAGTATGGCTACTCCAACTTTCTTTTGACTTCCAGTAGCATGATAGATGGTTCTCCATCCCCTAGCTTTCAATCTGAATGTGTCTTCAGGTCTAAAATAGGTCTCTTGTAGATAGCACATAGATGGATCTTTTTTTTTTTAATCCATTCTGATACCCTATGTCTTTTGATTGGGGCATTTATTCCATTTACATTCAGAGTTGTTATTGAAAGATATGGATTTAGTATCACCGTGTTATCTGTAGGTTTCATGCTTGCGGTGATGTCTCTGGTCCTTTGTATTCTTTGCAGCATTCTACTCACAGAGGCCCCTTAAGATCTCTTGCAGGGCTGGTTTAGTGGTCACGAACTCATTCAGTTTTTGTTTGCCTGGGAAAGCCTTTATCTCTCCTTCTATTCTGAATGATACCCTTGATAGATAAAGGATTCTTGACTTCATATTTTCCCTATTCAGCACATTGAATATGTCCTGCCACTCCCTTCTGGCCAGCCAAATTTCAGTGGATGGGTCTGCTACTACCCTTATATGTCTACTTTGTAGGTTAAGGCTCATTTGTCTCCAGCTGTTTTCAGAATTCTCTCTTTATCTTTGTATTTTGCTAGTTTCACTATGGTATGCTATGGTGAAGACCTATTCCTCTTGAATCTGAAGGGAGTTCTCTGTGCCTCCTGGATTTGTCTGCTTCCTTCCCCAGATTAAGGAAGTTCTCAGCTATAATTTGCGCAAGTAAACCTTCTGTCCCTTTCTCTTTCTCTTCTTCTGGAGCTCCTATGATACAGATATTATTATGTTTCATTGAATCACTTAGTTCTGTCATTGTCCCCTCATGGTCTAGTATTTTCTTATCTTTTTTTTTTCTTGGCTTCATCATTTGCCATAATTTCATCTTCTATTTCACTTGTTCTCCCCTCCACTTACTCCATCCTTGCTGTCGCTTCACTAGCTTATTTTGCACCTCATTTATAGCATTTCTTAATCTGTCATAACTATTTCTTAGTTCCTTGATCTCTGCCGCAATAGATTTTCTGCTGTCTTCTATGCTTTTTTCAAGCACAGCTATTAATCTTATGCCTATTATCCTAAATTCTTGATCAGGTATATTGTTTATATCTATTTTGAGCAATTCTCTAGCTGTCATTTTTCTCCTGGAATTTCTTTAGAGAATTCTGTTCCATCGTTTTGGCTAGTTTTGTCCTTTACGTGTTTTAATAGCTTGTCCCTGTCCTGCACCTGTGAGCACTACTATATTAAAAAAGGGTCATATACTGTTCAGGGCCTGGCCCTTCAGGAAGTGTTTTTTGGAGTGTTTTGTGTGCTCTACATCGTTGGGACTCTAGTTGCTTTATCAACCTACCTGTAGTGGTGGTTTTGACCTTCCACCAAGTGTGCTTTGATTTGTTCATTGAAGTAATCCTGGAAAAAATTTAAAAAGGGGGGTGGTGGTGGTGGAAAAAGCCTTATCCTATACAAAGAGAGAAATGACAGAGGCAGGGGAAAACAAAAGAAAAAGAAAATTGACCATGCAGAGAATCAGAGAAACTATATATCTTAATCCAGAGAGAGAGAGAGAGAGAGAGGGAGACAGAGAGGAAAATAAAAAGGAGATACAGAAGAGGTGTAAAAGAATAGATTAAAAATGTCTGCCTAAACAACCAACAACCAGAATAGAGAAGGGAAGAAGTAAGAAAATAGGAGGAGGAAAAGACAGTGTGTGTGTGTGTGTGTGTGTGTGTGTGTGTGTGTATAAGAAATGAACAAGAATTGAATTGAATTGAATTGAATTGAATAAGAATTGAACAAGAATCAAATCGGAAAATGCAAAACCACTGGACTGATATCTGACGTTGCCTTGGTGCTGGTGGCTGTTCTGGTCTGGGGGAGGGGCTGTATGGTTGGGTCAGTGTCAGTCTTGATCCAGTAGATATGAAGTTACCAGGTGTGGAGGGGCGTGGTTTGCTGTAGGCGGTCCCGCCTCCACTTTGGGCCCTTGTCCCTTCCTTGAAGCCCCACCTTGTTGGCATTGGGGAGAGTAATGGCGCCACCCCAGTCTCTCCTGCCCGGACCTGGTGTGCCAGACCTCTCTGTTCAGGCTGTCTTCACAGTGCTGTGCGGGTGAGAGTGGGCAGCTTTGTCCCGCTCCACAGTCTGCTGCACCTCCCAGGCACTCAGCTGGGATTCAAACCCGGATGTCTTAAAGGATCCTGCTCTGCAAGCCCCCCATTTCCAGGGTAGAGCCACTCTTCTCAGCCAGCGCCCTGCCAGGCTGGTGGCACCTGCATGGTCTTCTGTCCTTGGAGTGGCTATGTGCCTTCTTCCCACAACACTAAAGGAGACTGCTCTCTCTGACTGCTCCTCCCAGCTTGTGCTACAGAGCCCATGGCTGTGGCTCCCCTCCTCCCCAGGCGCGTGCACATGGCCACAGGCCCAGTGGAGAGGTTTTTCTCTTGTGCAAATACAATCCTACACTTCCACAGCCTCTCTTTCTCTTCCTTTTGTTTCTCCACAGAAGGGGATCCCTCCCTCCATGCCCACGCCACCCATTTATCTCTCCCAATTCGCAATCACGCACCTCTGGCCAGCCAGGTTGTCCCGGTGGATTCCTGGAGATGTTTCTGTCGCTCTGTAGCCTGGATTTCTGGAATTCCCAGTTTCATGGCCTCAATATTGCTGTGTTTGAGGGATGAGAGAACTTCGGGTCCTCCTACTTCTCTGTCATGTTGATTCCTCTCCCCTATATCCTTTTTTAATGTTTACTTATTTTTGAGAGACAGAGAAAGTGTATGTGTAAGTGGGGAGGGGCAGAGGGAGAGGGAGACACAGAATCTGAAGCAGGCTCGAGGCTCTGACCTGTCAGCACAGAGCCTGATGCGGGCCTTGAACTCACAGACCATGAGATCATGACCTGAGCTGAAGTTGGACGCTCAACTGACTGAGCCACCCAGGTGCCCCTACCCTTTTCTAGAATATGAATAGCAAGATTGCATGAATTTGGTATTTCCCCAAGTTGTACTTTGGTGAAATATGGGTGTGGTCACCACTGTAGCTTGTATATGGGATGGTGGGTGTGAAATAGCTAAATGGTAAAATCTTAAAATGTTAAGCTTCTAGAACCAGAAAATGCCTCTGCAGAAGGTTCCTTCCCAGCCCAAGAATGAAGCTTATGATAAGAAAGAAGGAACACGGATAATTAGGAGACATTTTATTTCATTTGCAGCTACTTTAATGATTGCCAAGATTATTCTTGGTGCTCATTTCTACCTAGTAAACTTGTCATTTGTTTAACCAGAACACAGGAAATTTTCAAAAGGTTGTTCAATATATTTGTGTGAGGTTGTGGCTCACTAGTGGAATCACCACTCTAAGGGCTTTCTTTCCTTCTCTCTGTTTAGCCTGTGTTCAAATGAAGAAGCTGTCCAGCTAAGCTTTGTGAGTGTATCTCTCTCGTCACAGAAACATAATTTGATCAGCATTCAAAAGGAGGATCTTTCTCCCCCTCTCAAAATTGTGTGGGTTGAAAAATTCACCATGCTGTCAAGCTTCTCATGACTAATAAATGTTACCTGTATCAAGTCTTCTAATTATCTCCAAGATTTTGGATTTCAGAGCCAGCAATTTCATTCTTTCACCATCTGCCAAAGAGTGTTTTTGGCAGGGTTCAGTAGACAAATAGGCGATGTGGATGAAAACTTGACTAATTAAATACTAAACCTAAGTGGAAAAACGATACTGTGGAGTTTTGCTCATGCCACACAGAGACGGCATTTATCCTGCGAGGTCGATGGCGAGGTACGTGCTGACCATCCCTTGCGCCCTGACCACGTCATCCACACCAGGGGAAATTAAAGAGGTCGACAGGAACACTTTCAATGGCAGTTCATGTTCACTTCCTTCGGAGAGTAGTTTATTATTTAAATGGCTTGCAATTTCAGGTTATTCGAAACGATAAATTAGCCAGGAAAGCTAAAAGCATAACTAAGTTTTAGAAACCATTTTATGTTTGCCCAGAAGATAATGCCTGCATTGCGACCTAGGGTGCTTTTAGGGATCCATTTATTTATTTATTTATTTATTTTTTTAATGTATGAAATTTATTGTCAAATTGGTTTCCATACAACACCCAGTGCTCATCCCAAAAGGTGCCCTCCTCAATACCCATCACCCACCCTCCCCTCCCTCCCACCCCCCATCAACCCTCAGTTTGTTCTCAGTTTTTAACAGTCTCCTATGCTTTGGCTCTCTCCCACTCTAACCTCTTTTTTTTTTTTTCCTTCCCCTCCCCCATGGGTTTAGGGATCCTTTTAAATTCTTCCCTATTCATCACACGAGGGATGTAGCGTATGGATCTTAAGACTTCCTGAATCACAGACGGCGCAAACTGCTCGTGAACAGCAAAGCTGCATACGTGCTCTTTCGCCTAAAAGAGACACAGAAACAGTCCAAATCTTTCTATGCCACGAAGGTGCTACATACCATTGTAACGGAGAATTGATAGAACAGTGTGCCCTCTGCACTGTCCTGTATACTCCTGCTGGTACCTGGTCCCGGAGCTTCTGCAGTGATTTCTGCCTGGATTACGCCTCCAACTCCACCACTTACTATCAAGCCATGAGGAAATTATTTATTCTCTCCTGTGTGCCTCAGATTCTGCTTCTATAAGAAGGGATAATAATAGCACCCACTTCAGCAGATTGATGTGAGGATTATGTGAGTCAGGGAGGGACAGAGAGAATCCCAAACCGGCTCGCCCTGTCAGCACAGAGCCCAAGGTGGGGCTCGAACTCAGGAACTGTGAGATCATGACCGGAGCCCAAGTCAGATGCTTAATCGACTGAGCCCTAATCACCAGGAACCAGGAGACACATCTGCCATCATGTCACCATGCGTGGGTGTGCCTGGGGCAGGGAGCCAGGGGCCTTGGGAGGGGCTGGGACTGAAGGCCTGGCTGGCTCTAGGGGCTTCTGGGTCCTACAGGCCCCCTCCATCTGTGTGCCGGCTGCCTGGGTGACCCTTTGTTCCTGGCCCTGAGTGCCTCCCTATCCAGCAGGTCTGAGCCCTGTGGTGGGGAAAGAGGATTCCTTGGGGTTCTGGGAGCTCGGGTGGGAGGTGTCCCAGTCCCAGGCGTGTTTAGCCATTGACATCTTGGGACCCCTGATGTGGGCCTTAGTGTTTGCCTGCAGACTGTTCCTGCCTTAGGAAATAGGAGAGCACACCCAGGGAGGCAGGGGAGGAGAGAGGCCAGAAAAAAAAAAAAAAAAAAAAAAAAAAGATCAACTTCTTAAAAACTTATGTGAATGCAGAAAGGTAAACACTGCAACCTTTATAATAGTATAAATGTGGAGGCAGTTATAATGATCAAATATAAGAGATTAAGAGAAAGAAAAAGCAAATAATGATATAGCGTATAGTATATAGTTATAGAATATTAAATGAAGTATGTACAGATTTAAATAATGTACAAGTTATCATTTGGTAATATTAAACAACTGAAACATTATGTAAAATTTATGGAAATATGATTTCAGTTATATAATTCCATAAGTAAAGACAGAAAAATAAAAAATGATGTTAATAGAGACGATCAGATTTATAGGTGTTTTTGTTGTTGTTATTCCTATGTTTGTTCCTGTCTTCTCTAATAAATACGACAATACAAATAAAAAGGAATCCGTATTAGTTTTAAAGTAAGTTATTAGCATGAATGAATTAGGGTAAGGTTGATACAGAAAGTCATTATACAATATGAGGACCAGAAGGAATCCTCAAGGTCACGAAATCCAACCTCTGTCCTTACTGAGGAGACACCAAAGCCCAGAAGGGTGATTTGTCCAGTGTGGGTGTGGGCACAGCTTTTAAGTTTCTGTTGTGGTCTGACTTGTTAACATGATGTGTTGGAAAGTGTTTGCTGTGATGCTTTCTTATGAATACAGGAGTAAGAACAGTATGAAATGACCCTGTAGAATTTGCAAATTCTCTTCTTTGGCACTCTATGGTAATATATAGCTATATTGTTGTAGGAAAAGACCACGATGGCCTGGGGTATGGCACAGCATTGATATTTCAGAGAGATAGATTGTAATCTGGTTAAAGCAAACAGAAAGCACGTGTTTTTAGTGAGGTAACTACCCTGACTGAGCAACATTTCGGTGTTAGTGTGGGTGGTTAACACAGAGCAACCCTTAGCAGCTGACAGGAGAGTAGCAATTAAAGCTGGAGTTACAGACCAATCAGGGTCCTGAGAGGTGACACTTTGGGTGAAAAAAGAAAAACAGTAATATCCTGTATTTGAGTTTATAAACTTGCTCTAATAAGTGCATTATTGACATTTTTGTATGATATTATTCAAGGACAACGTTGAGTACGCATACCTCACGTAACTGGGTCTTACTATCACTGCCTTAATTCCTCCCCTACTCAGGTTCAGTTTATCTTGCTGTATACATTTTGCTTTATAAGTCACCATAATTCATTTCTAGACTATCATGAGGTATAAACGAACTATTTGTCCCTGGTGTCACTGGGTTGCACTGGGACTCACTCCTGCCATTTTAGTTTTGGCTTCTTTTTCTTATGCTTTCTTCTTGTGCTATTCCATATTTACCATTGGATAAATGGAATCTTTCTCTCTCCTTGTCTTAAAGTTGTGCACACCATATTGTCCTGAAGGCTGCCTCTCATTTATTAAGACTCAAGTGCCCACTTATTTGTTAGCAATACTAAAGCTAGGCTGAGTCTCTACATTACCCTGGATGAGGCAACTCATCATGTTCCCACTTTATACTGGTTCTCTGAATACCGCCTCCAGCCTCCAGCCAAGTTTGTATTTTCTAGCGTTTCAATATCAGATATGAGGATGGATCTAATTTTTATAAATACATGTTATTTGGGCAAAATCATAAACCTTAGTCAGTTCGTCCTTCTTCCTTTTCTCTTATCTCATTATTTCTTCCTCTGTTTCTTTTCCTTTTTCCTGAAGGACAATGTGTATGAATTCTTTCAAAGACAATCTTCTTGTAACTACTTGAGACTCACTGTGCCTGAGAGTATTTTTAATCCTTTTTTGCAAATTCAGCTTCATATGAAATCATTTGTTAAAATTTCATTTCTTCAGCATTCTCAAAATAACTTTTTTTATCTTCCCATTGTGAAGATATCCAATGTCCATCCAATTTTTACTGCTTTGGGAAAGATCTGATTTTTCTCTTTAGAAGCTTCTATAATTTTTCTTTGTCTTTAATTTCACTGAAATGCATCTGGAGTTCTTATATGCCTCTTTAGTGAATCTGAGCCAGATCAATATGAAATATTACAACATCATTTACTATTTGCAACATTCCCATAAATATGCTCAAACCTTTCCTCCTCTCTGTTTTTTTTCTGGAACTTCTATTGAGTAGATATTGAATGTGTTCTGTTTTCTTCCACATTTATTACCATTTCCTTCATCATTTGTTCCTTCCGGATGCCCCCCCTGGGAATGTTCTTGGAGCTAATCTCCTGCTCACCAAGTAGTTCATTAGCCTATCCATGGAAATCATTTCACTAATATATCTCTTATACCAAATATGTCTAATTAATTTTTCTTTTTAGCTGCTTGTTTATACTTCATATTTTCAATCTCTTCTTCTACCCATGAATATTTTAAATTCTTGGGGTTTTTTTGCCTTCCATTAGATCTACCTCCTTTTGTATAGCTTCATAAACTTATCATTTTACTTTCATATTCCCTTAAGTCTTGATTTCTGCAGAAATCCAAGTTTTTCATTCTTTTCAATATCACCTACATTGACTAGTAACGTCTACTTTAAGGGAATTGAAAACATAGGCCTTGGTCTGTACTCACTCCAGTGAGGTTGGAGGCAGAAGCGCCTTATGATAGAGCCTCTATTGTTACAACACTTCCCTCTTCAGCTCCCCAGGCACCTCTTGACCTTAGAGAAAAGCACCCGGTGCTTCTGACCCAAGCTATGTTTTAATTGAAGCGTAGCTACCTTCTGACAATATGTCTGCATCAGGGAGTGGGGAGAAAATGGTTTAGACTTGCCGACATTACTGTTGGCTGCCCAGTGGAGTGAAGCAGCAAACAATGAGAAAAGGGCCTTCCTGGAAAACGATCCCTAGCTCAGGCCATGAATGTGCTCCCTGGAGCTCTCCTACAGGCAGCTGTTTCCCACGTATGGGACTCATTCACTTCTACTCTCAAGGTATTTGCTCAAACGTTTTGTTAGTTGCTGTGGCATCTCTAAATTTGAGTTGAAGGGAGGAAGGCAGAAGACCTGGACTTGCCATTTGCTTATAAATATACACTATATCATTCGCATGTAAACTATAAGTATATTGACTTATTTCTTAGCCAGATTGGGAATCTTCAGTTTGATTTCAGAGATACACAGAGATTTTTAACTAAACAAAAACTGTTATGAACATGATTAGAAATTAACATAGTAGTAAAATTTTTAAACAAATTCTTAGTTTAAAAGATTAACTAGGAGCACAATATAGATTTATAGAATCCCCCAAATATAATAATAATAATAATAATAATAATAATAATAATAATAATAAGGAACACATATTAAAATTGCATTCTACAGAGAGACAATGCTTCATCTTTTTAGGCAGTTACGGCACAGTTTACCTATGAAGTTCCCGAGTAAACCAAAATAATTTTTGGAAGGTACAATTTTAACCCATCATATTCTCCTATAGAATTGTGGCAAAAAAAAAAAAAAAACTATTCTGGAACAACATTAATGAGAGGTTAAACAGCCACCACCAACAGCACAAATGTCTAGCTTCTTAAAAATTAAAACTGATCTACTAAACACCACTGAGTTCAAATTATCAATTAAAACATTGGTTATATATCAAGGTTGCCCAGAGTGTAGGAAAATGGGCATGAATATACACTATTGTTATATGAATTGATACAGCCTTTTGTGGAGTGCAGTGTGAAAGTACTTATCAAAATTAAACATGTACATACCCCTTGACCTAGGAAACCCACTCCCTGGAATCTATTCTAGAGAAATATTTGTTCATGCAGGCAACGATTTGAGCACAAGAATTGTCACAGCCTATTTAATGTAATGTATGTTCATGTGAATAAAAGACATTTGAAAGGATAAAGAGGTCTTAAGAGTTGGTAACTTGAGTAGATGGCTTGAGGTAAGGAAGACAAAATAATTTATTTACTTTTAGTTATATATTTCTGTACCACTTGAAATTTTATAATTATTAAAAAGCAATCAGATCATGAATAGTATTTTCAATTTTAGAATATTTAGGAAATAATCATAATATGATTTAAAAATACCATGATGATGTGTGGCCAAAGATCTAGTTACACACCAATTAAGACCCTTGAATGCCAACATTATACTAGAAAGAATGAAAAATGCAAACAAAATATTCAATAATAGAAATTGAATATGCACAAACAAAGCAACTCTAAGAAAAAGAAGAAGAAAAAAATTACTAAAAACAAAAGTTAGCAATTAATGATTTAACAAATATACCCACGTTCTGGTTCTTTGAAAAATTTGATAAAATGGAAAACACTTTGAGAACTCCAAAGAAAATACTCAAGATTAGGAATTTAAAAAAACAGATATAACTAAAGAGAGAAAAACATAAGGTAATATTTTTATACCTTTAAGCTACTTTATTTACACATTTTGTTGAAATCAATGGCTTTCTAGGAAAAAAAATAAATTCACAAAATTCATCCATTTTTCCTATGAAAAAACAAAATAAACCAAAACCCAAGACCTACTAAACATTCTAGGACCTGATGATATTATAGAAAAGATCTTACAAAATTTGAAGGACTAGGTAGTTCATAAAGTAAATGAAACATAAAACAAATGGGGTGCCTGGGTGGCTCAGTAGGTTAAGCATCTACCTCTGATTTCCGATCGAGTCATGGGTTCATGGATTCAAGTCCTGAGTCAGGTCCTGAGCTTACAGGATGGAGCCTGTTCAGGATTCTCTCTCTTTCCCTCTTTCTCTGCACCTTTCCCACTTGAGCTCGTGCACTCTCTCACTCCCAAAATAAATAAACTTTAAAAAAAAGAAGCATAAAACAAATAGAAAGCCTTAAAATCATTTTATGATTATTATTATAGACTGCACAAAACCTGTTTTGCAAATGTATATTTGAAAAATTTGGAAGAAAGATTTCAGGTCAAATTCAAGTATTCCTATGTCCAAGGATGATATATTCTGAGAATATCATTAAGATTTAATATTTTATTTCTTAAAAAAATAAAGCATGTCAATAGGCTAAAATATACTTTCTAGATAGAGGCAAACACTTGCCCTCATGGAAAAAAAAAAAAGCCAACAACACAGAAACAAAACAAGTCATTTGTTGCAATACTACATCAGTTCCCAATAAAAATCCTCAGTACACTAGAAAGAAAATGGTACTTTCTTAATATTATAATGAGTATCTCAACCAACAGCTGCATCATCCCTCAGAGGAACACTAGATCCCCTGTAAAGAATACATTACAGTAATGAATAATAGAATCATACCCTCTCTGGCAGCTGGTGAATTCCTACTCAAGAATTACTTCCTTCTTCCTTCTGCTAATAGAACCTCCCTATGATTCAGTCACCAAGTGCTCATGTACTTAATAGGATGCTGGGTCCCTCTCCAGCCCCAGAGGCTGAACTTTAACAAGCCTGAGCCAAATCCTGGCAGTATTTTGTTTCCCTGGGTAAAGACTGCCCTAGAAAAGAGGAAACGATAAAATTCTGAAAATGAAATGTGAGATGTCTCTTGTGGGGCTTCTGGGGAAATGGGCAAAATTGATGCATGAAAGTCACTGTATCTGGTTTTAGTGTCAGAATGTGAAACCTGATACTGATGCATCCTTCTTGCCACCTTGGGGAGCCAACTTCCTGAAGAGGGCAGAGAGGAAAGATGGAAAGAATCTAGACTTTAAAAAAATTTTTTTTAATGTTTATTTATTTTTGAGAGAGAGACAGACAGACAGAGCATAAGTAGGGAGGGGCAGAGAGAGAGAGACAGAATCCAAAGCAGGCTCCGGGCTCTGAGCTGTCAGCACAGAGCTCAATGTGGGGCTGGAACTCATGAACCGTGAGATCATGACCTGAGTCAAAGTCGGAAGCTTAACCAATTGAGCCACCCAGGCAGCCAAAGAATCTGGTCTTTTTAATGATGTTGCAGAGATATAGTAACCAGCCCTGGAAGAATGCTATTTTAGGGTTATTTGAAGTGAAATAATTAATCTTGCATTGTTTAAGCTGCTTTTATTTGGTATTTCTATTAACTAGAGCCATTGATATACCATGTTTACCAAAATTATGAATAGTGTTTTGGAATTAGGAAAAATTCAATAAAACTGGTAAAACAGACAAACAAAACTGAGATTTTGACAGAAAAAAATTTAACTTAGAAAAGGAAGGAAACCATGATTATTATTTGCAGATGGTATTCCTGCATCCTTGGAAAACTCTGGGGAAGACTAGTGATGTCGAGTGAGTGTCCCTGAGGCTGCCCTTTTATGAGGTCGACACATTCGCTCATCAGATGCTACTTTTGTAAGGAGACTTTTGTCTAAGGACCAGACCATTCTCCAACACAGCGCAAGTCTTTAGTTTTAGATGTAAACCTGAATCTTGATGTTAATAGAATCCTTTGAATTAAGAAGCCAGTGCTACGTTTGGAAGGTAAGAGTACAATGGAATCACAGCTCAGCGAATTTTCACAAAGTGAAAAACTGCGACCACAATACAGAACAAGAAACAGAATATTGCCGGCATCTCAGAAACCATCATAATAACTTATTTCTCTCCCCACTGCTGATGAGGTTTCGGGTTAGAGGGAGTTTTTTAAAATTTTTTATTTTGAAATAATTTTGCACTTATTACAAAGAGTCCCCATGTGCCTTTCACCCAGTCTCCCGTAATGGTAACGTCTTACATTAACCGTAGTACAGTTGTCAAAATGACATTAACGTTAGTACTATACTCTTAGCTAATTAGATTCTATTCACATTTTACCAGGGTTTTTCTGGCTAATGCTCTTTTTTCTGTTCCAAAATCCAATCCAGAATTTCTCACTGCCTTTTGTCCTCCTGCCTCCTTAGGCTCCTTCAATTTGTGACAGTTCCTCAGTCTTTCCTTGCCTTTTATGACGTTGACATCTGTGATGCGTCCTCGGGTATTTTGTAGAATGTCCGTCGATTTCAGTTGATGTGATGTTTTCTCATGCTTCAGTTGAGGCTATGCATTTTGGGGAAGAATGCCACAGAGGTGATCTGCCTTCTCAGTGCATGATGTCAGAAAGTACACGAAGTTACTATGTCTTATCACTGGTGATGTTGACCTTGATGAGTCAGTTGAGGTGGTGTTTGCCTTCACTATAAAGTTGTTGCTTCCCTATTATAATTAATAAGTACCTTGTGTGGAGATACTTTGAGACTATGCAAATATCCTGGTTTTCCTTAAATATTCACTCACTGTTTTTAGCATTCATCAGATGAATAATGCCTACAGCAACTATCACTGTGGTGCTCTAATGGTGATTTTCCATTTTTTCATTTCTTGTACACTTATTAATTGGAATGTTTCTGTATATAGTTTATATCAATATGGGCCCGTGGATATTTATTTTATTCTTTAACTTACAGGGCAACGTAGTGTTACTGGTCAAATAGTTCCACATTTGGTCACGGGGAGTCCTTTCAGATTTACTTCTGTGTCAACCATGCCGCCACTTTGTCTTTTCTTTGTTTTTCTTTTTTAAAGCATTTTCTTACTTCTTGGTACCACGTAATGCTCCAGGCTTAACTTGTACTTTGTTCCGTCCCTGGAACTGATCACTTATCAGAGGAGCCTTGGTTTCTTTTATTGGATACTGGTATTTAGAAATCAGTGTCTGGGCACTGGCAGTGCTTATTGCTACTGGAGTGGCAGTGTTTCTATGCCTTCCTATCAGTCAGCAGTAGGAAATACACCGTGTATGTTACATCATGTATATTCACGCATCTATATTTATTTGTATCTATCATTTGCCTAATCATAAATTTATCCCCATACTTCTGATTCAGTCCAGCATCACAAAGTTTATTCAAGCATCCCGCTTTGTTCATTTGTAATAGACAAAGCTTAGCTAAGTGTGTGACAAATTTACCAACTATTGTACAATGTTTGCCTTTAGTCTTCCCCATTTTTAATTGAATCGTCTCTTCATTGAGTTAAGATTCTCTTGTCAGGTGTATGATTTGCAAATATTGTCTCCCATTCTGTGGACAGCCTTTTCATTAAATTGATGGCATCGCTTACTGCACAGAAGCTTTTAATTTTGATGAATTTCATTTTTATCTGTTCTTTCCATTGTCACTTATGCTTTGTGTGTTGCACGGAAGAAGGTTTTTGTCTAATCCAAAGTCACGAGTATTACTTCTCTGTTTTATTTTAAGAGTTTTATAGTTTTTGTTCTTGCATTTAGATCTACAATTTACTTTGTGTTAATGTTTGTGTATGGTAAAAGAAAAGCATCCAACTTCGTTCTTCAACACGTAAATATCTAGTTGTCCCTGCACCATTTATTAAAGAGACTGCTCTTTCCCTCATTTAATGGTCTTGGCAACCTTATTAAAAATCAATTCACCATAAATATAAGGATTTATTTCTGGACTTGTGATTCTGTTCAATTTATCAATATGTTTATCCTTATGAAAGTACCACACTATCCTTTTTTTTAAAATATGTAGAGCTCTACCTTTTTTTTTTAGTTTACTTATTTCTTAAGAGAAAAAGAACATGCACGTGTGCAAGAGGGGGAGGGGCAGAGAGAGAGAGAGAGAGA
The DNA here is from genome assembly GCF_018350175.1 of Felis catus. NCBI lineage: Eukaryota > Metazoa > Chordata > Mammalia > Carnivora > Felidae > Felis > Felis catus. The sequence continues at coordinate 10,182,533 of NC_058372.1, forward strand.
GAGAGAATCCCAAGTAGCCTCTGCACTGTCAGCACAGAGTCCAACATGGGGCTCAAATTCATTAACTGTGAGATCTGAGATCATGACCTGAGCCAAAAATCAAGAGTCCATAGCTTAAACGACTAAGGCACCCAGGTGCCCCACACAATATCTTGATAAATATAGATGGTTGTAAGTCTGGAAGTTGGGTTGAATGAGTACTTTAACTTTCTTCTTCCGTTTCATTTTTAAAATATACATATATCCTGCATTTCAATATGAGTTTTAGGATCAGCTTATCAATTTTTTTCTGAAAAGCCATTATCAACATTCCCCACCAGAGTGATACATTTGTTACAATCAATAAACCGACACTGACACATCATATTTGCCTCAAGTCCATAGTTTAAATTCTGGTTCACTTTGGTTTTGTACATTCTTTCGGTTTGGACAAATGTAGAATGACATGTATTCACCATTCTCGTATCATACAGAATATTTTCACTGACCTAAAAATCTATATTCTGCCTATTTATCCCTCCCTACTTTGCGACTTCTGATAACCACTAATATTTTTCCTATCTTCATAGTTTTGCATTTTCCAGAATGTCATAATGTGGGAATCCTACAAAATGTAGCCTTTTCAGATTGGCTTCTTTCACTTAGTAATATGCGTTTAGGATTCCTCCATGTTTTTTCATGGCTTGATAGCTCATTTCTTTTAGCACTGAGTAATATTCCATATTTATCTATTCACCTACTGAAGGACATCTTAATTGCTTCTAGGTTTGGTCAAATATGAACAAAACTGCTATAAACATCCATGTCCAGATTTTTGTGTGGACATGTTTTCAACTCCTTTAGATAAATACAAAGGAGGGTGATTGCTGGATCTCATGGTAAGAGTATGTTTAGTTTTATAAGAAACTGCCAAACCGTCTCTCAAAGTGTCTGCACCATTTTGCATGCCCACCAGCAATGAATGAGAGTTTCCATTGTTCCACGTGCTTGTCAGCATCTGAGGTTGGTGTTCCAGATTTTGGCCATTCTAATAGATATATAGTGGTATTTCAGTGCTGTTTTAATCTTCATTTTCCTGATGACATATGAGGTGGAGCATCTTTTCAAATGCTTCTTTGGCCTCTGTATATTGTCTTTGGTGAGGTAATAGTTCTAACCTTTTGCCCATTTTGGAATTGGGTTCTTTTGTTTTCTTACTATAGATTTTAATTAAGAGTTCTTTGTATATTTTATGGAACAGTCCCTAATCAGACATGTATTTTGCAAAAATTGTCTCCAGACTTTTCATTCGCTTAACAGTGGCCTTGATAGAGCAGAAAGTTTTAATCTTAATAAAGTCGAATTTATTTTTATTTTTTACTTTCATGGATCATGCTTTTAGCATCGTATGTAAAACATCATCACTAAACCCAAAATCACCTAAAATTTCTACTATATTATCTTCTAGGAGTGTTAGAGTTTTGCATTTTAGATTCAGGTCTGTGATCTATTTTGAGTTACTTTTTGTGAGGGATATAAGCTCTGTGTCTAGATTCTTTTTTTTTTTTTTTCTGCATACGGATGTTCTGTTGTCCCAGCACCATTTGTTGAAAAGACTTTCTTCGTTGTGCTGCCTTTGCTATTTTGCCAAAGATCAGTTGATTGTATTTATGTGGGTGCTACTTCTAAGCTCTCCATTCTGTTCATCAAATATTTTTTTTTCTATTCTTTCACCAATACCACACCATCTTGATTACTGTAGCTTCATGGTGAGGCTTGAAGTCAAATAGTGCCAATTCTCCAACTTTGTTCTTTTTCTTCAATATTGTGTTGGCTATTCTCGGTCTTTTGTCTCTGCATATAAACTTTAGAATCGGTTTTGTCTGTTCCTTTGTTTTGTTGTCCACAAGATAACTTGTAGGGATTTTGATTGTTATTATATTGAATATATAGTTGAAGTTGGAAGAACTGACATCTTAACAGTTAGAGTCCTGTAACCATGAACATGGATTATCTCCCCATTTATTTATTTTTTGATTTCTTTCATCATGGTTTTATTGTTTTCCTCATATATACCTTGTACATATTTTGATAGATTTATACCAACGCTTTCATTTTAGAGGGTGCTAATGTAAATGCTATAGCATTTTCAGTTTCAAATTCGATTTGTTCATTATTTTATATAGGAAAGCAATTGGTTTTATTATATTAATTTTGTCTCTTACAACCTTTCTATAATGGCTTATTAGTTCCAGTTTCCCTGTTGATTTATTTGGATTTTCTACATAGAAGATCATGTCATCTGTGAACAAGACAGTTTTAGCTCTTCTTTCCCAATCTGTATAGCTTTCATTTCCCTGTCTTGTCTTATTACATTAGCTAGAAATTCTGTTACAATGTTAAAAAGGAGTAGTGAGAAAGGTTTAATGAATTTTACTTCATTTTTATACTATATAGCCCCAGAATTTCATTTTTTTATAATTTCTATTTCGTTACTGATATTTTGAAACATTATCAAACTTTCCTTTGTTTCCTTTATTTCTTTATTTTTGGTCTTCATTTGGTTTTTAAATGTATGATGACTTATGTAAGATGACTTAGCTATTTTTAAGTCTTTATGTACTAAATATGACATATAAGCCATCTCAGAGGAGTTTCTTTTGCCTGTTTTTTTCCTCTATCAGCTACTGCTTCCTATATGTGTGTATGCCTTCTAAATTTTGTTGAAAAATTATATATTGATGCAACTCTGGACTCTGATTTCATTTACCCCTTCCTGAGGTCTGTAATCTTTGTTATTGTTTGCTTCTTTATTTATTGACTTGGTTAGATATTTCAGTGAAATGTATTTTCCCCACAGTGTGCAATCCTTTGATGTTGCACCTCAGAAGCCTCAGCTTCGAGCATGTACACCGTCACCCTGACCAGACCACCTGAAACTCCCAGTGATGACAATGGCTTTAGCTGATCTCATTTAACAAAAGTCTTTCTCTGTTCTCCCTGCTAACCTTCTAGCTGGCCTGCCTAGCTTGATAGCATGCCCAATGGTAAGCCTCCACTAATTGCTCTGCTGTTTTCTACAGTGCCCTGGGGGTACAAATTGTTCCATAGTCTGATCCAGTTAAAATAGAACCCCTTGCTGAATTAGCCTTTCAAGCAAATAACTGAGGCTTGTTCTGACCATAAGGGGGCTCTTTTAGCCTCTCCCTAGTCTTTTAAACTTCTAACCGGTCTACCACTTTGCTTGTTGGTATCATGGAGCTACAAGTTTCCTCTTAATTGCTCATAACCAAAATGTCGACTCTTTTTGACAGTGTCCATAGACTTTAAGTTGCCCAAACTGTGTTCTAAATAAAGTCAGTTCTTTTTGTTTTTAAGAAACATTTCTTTTTTTAATGTTTGTTTATTTATCTTTGAGAGAGAATGAGAGGGGGAGAGAGGGAGCCCATGCACACAAGTAGGGGAGAGGCAGAGAGAGAAAGTGCTAGAGTACCTCAAGCAGGCTCTACATTGGCAGAGCTTGAACTCATATGGGACTTGAACTCATGAACCATGAGATCATGACCTGAGCAGAAATCAAGAGTCTGATGCTCAGTCGGTTGACTGAGCCACCCAGGTGCCCCTAAATAAAGTCCGTTCTGCTGGGGAGAGCTATGAAGCTCTCTTTTCTTGGCCTGCCTCTACAATGTGCCACTGCTCCATAGCTGAGGTTGAAGACACTGATCTCTCTCAGAGTGACATCACTACTCTACAAATTAGGTTTGGGTGGGGGTGGTAGCCACTAGCCTTGGCTTGTCTCTCCTGGCGTGGAACTTTCACCATCAAAACAATGTGGGGTAAAGGGTGACTGGGGCCAATAAATCTCAGCTTGCTTCACCTGGAATAGGGCTTCTTCCATACAAGTTGGGGGTGGGGGGAAGAATTGAAACCCAGGCATCTTAGCTGCCTGGACTACAACTCCTGCGACACAGAATTGGGGGAGGTGAATAAAAACTTCTGGTAACCTGCTTCTCCCAGTGGAAACTGTATCCTTAAAGTAGGAGCTTGGAGGAGGAGTGCCATCCTTTTGACTGCATTACTGGTCATGGGCAGTGACTGGTCATGGGCAGGGAGCAGGTCACGGATCAAGTGCCATACTCTCCCTTTCCTTACCGAAATTTACATTTGGTAACTTTTCTTAAATAAACGTTTCTCCATTTGCTGTATCTTAGATGATTTCCAGAAACTTATATAGCAACTTTTTGTAATTTTCACCAATTATGATTCATTATCATAGAGAAGATCCCTGGAACTCCTCATGCTGCCATCCCAAGAGCCTCCTTTTTTTATTCTTTTATCTGTAAAAGACTAAATGGAATTTATAGTATTTTTCCCTTATATATTTTATATAATACTCCCCTGAAGCCATCTGATCTTAGAGCTTTCTTGTTGAAAGGCTTTGAGTAGGAGATAATCCCTGCACTAGATCTAGAACTCTTCAAGTTATCTAGTTTGTGAGTAAATTTTTGTATTTTTTTACCTTTTAAGTAGTTGGTCAATTTCATTCACGTTGTCAAATTCATGAACGCTGAGTTGACCATAACATTCTCTTTATATCCTTTTGATGTCTGTGGGATTGTAGTGATGTCCTACTTTTCACTTCTAACATTAAAACTTTATAATTTCTTTTCTTTTTTCTTGGTCATTTTGGATAGAAATTTATAAATTTTACTACTTTTTTTCTCAAAGGAAACACCTTTAGGTTTCATTTATTGTCATAGTTGTTCTGCTTTCAGTTTCATTGATATCTACACTTACTTTTTATTATTTCTTCCTTTTGTTTATGTTTAGTTCAACTTACTTTTCTTTCTTTAGATTTTTTAATGTGGAAGCTTATATTATCTCACTTCTCTCACTGATATGAGATCTTTCTCTTTAAAATGTAAACATCTAATGCTATAATTTCCCCCCTATGTACTATATTAGCAGCATTACATAACTTTTGATATATTATATTTTTAGAGTGTTTTTTTTTTTTTTGGTCAGTTCAAAATATTTAAAAATTTCTCCTGAGACTTCCTCTTTAACTCATAGGTTATTTTGAAGTGTTTTTAAATCAAATATTTGGAATTTCCTCATTATTTCTTTTGTATTAATTTTTAGTTTAATTCTTTCAGGGTCTGAGAATATGGTGTATGCTTTCCATTAATTTCCATTTTTAAGCTTTTAAATAATTGATTAAGTCTATCCTGTTATGTTCCATGTGTGTTTTGTTTTATTGTTGTTCTTGTTGTTGTTGTTAAATGCTAGTTAGGTCATTATACTTGATAATGTTTTCAGGTCTTCTGTATCCTTACTGATGTTTTGTCTGGTTCTTCTCTCCTTTACCGAAAGAGGAATGTTTAAGTCTCTAATCATAATTATTAATTTGCTAATTTCTCTTTTCAGTTCCATAGGTTGTTTCTTGATGTATTTTGAAACTCTGCTGTTAGGTGGATAATATTAACATTTTTATGTCTCCCTGGAAAAAAAATTGACCCCTTTTTCATTGCTTCATATTCTTCTTTACCCCTGATAACACTCCTTGATCTGCTATTTTGATATTAATGCAACTGCTCGGTCTATCTTTTGTTAGTGTTTGTAGAGCATATCTTTTTCCATCTTTATACTTTTGTTTCCTACTTTTATTGCTGAGATAGAGTCGACATGAAGTGTTATAATGTTTTTGGGTGTATAAATAGTGATTGAACAATTCTACTGGGCTCAGTGCTCACCGTGATAAATGCCGTCACCATCTGCCACCACAGAATGCTCATGCACTGCTGGTGGCAACATAAATCGGTGTGTCCATCCTTATACTTTTAACACATGTATAACTACATTTACTGCGGCTGTCCTGTGGGCAATATACAGGTGGTTCTTGTTCTATCTAGCCTGACAATTTGTCTTTCTTCCCTGGTATGTTTGCACTGTTCTCATTTTAAGTGATGCTGATTAACATTGTTGGTTTAATATATACTAACTTTCCAGCTGTTTTCTATTTTGCTTTGTTTATTTTTCTCTTTTTCTGTCTCTTCTTGTATTCTTTTTATAATTTCACTTTATCTCCTTTATTGATAAAGAAGATTTAGTTGTGGTTCTAGGGTCTATAATATACGTGTTTTATAACATACGTCTTGAGTTCATCAATGTCTACATTTAAATAAGATTATGTGTCATGTAGGAAACTTATAACAGTATATTCTTAACTCCTCCTTTTCCTCCATCATGCTATTGTTGTCATATGTTGTGCTTTTCTATAAGCTACGCATGCGGTACATAATCCTACTGTCTTTGCTTTACATAATCAGCTGTTTTTTAGAGTAATTAAAATAAGAAAATGATTTCATGTTACTTCTATTCTAGCACTATTCCTTTTTTTGTGTAGGTCTAAATTTCTGTTGTCATATTTCTTTGGCCCAGAAAACTTCTTCCATCAAACTCCCAGTTTATTACTTTTTTAATCTGAAAAAAATGTCTTAGTTTTCTTTAACTTTTAAGCATATTTTTGGCTGAGTAGAAAATTTTCGATTGACAGGATTTTTTTTTTTGTTCTTTAAGAAGTTTAGAGACGTCACACCATTGTTTTCTAGTTTGATCGCTTCTAATGAAAAGTCTGCCTTGATTATTATCTTCATTCTTGTGTAAGTAATGTGTCTTTTTCTCTGACCTCCTTCAAGGTTTTCTTTACATTTTGTTTTTATCAGTTTGAATATGATATTCTCAGGTGTGATGTGGTGTGTATGCGGTGAATGTGTATTTGTGTATATTTGGTGTTTTTCCTGCTTGGTGTTGCCTGAACTTCTCCTATCTGATAAATGGTGTCTGTCATTATTTAAAAAAAATTATTCACCTTTATTTCTTTAATTTTTTTCCTCACTACTCAGTCTCTTCTCCTTCTGGGATTCTAATTATATATATAATAGACCATTCACTATTGCCTCGCAGCTCTGGGATAATCTCTTCTACTGGATATTCCTCCTCTCGTTCTTCTCTTTCAAGTTTCAATTTGTGTAATATCTGTGGATCTATCTTCAAGTTCACTGAATTTCTCCGTGTGTTTTGGGCTGAGTTATGCCCCAAATGTATACATTGAAGTCCTATCCCACAAGAGCTCAGACTATGACTAATTAATAGAGTCTGTTTTGGTAAACTTTTTAAAGAAATCATTAAGTTGAAATGAAGTCGTTAGGCTGAGTCCTAATCTAATATTATTGGTGTTATTCCTGGTGGAGGTGATTAGGACACAGACATACACAGAGGGAAGATCATGTGAAGATACAGGGAGAACATGACCATCTGCAAGCCAAGGAGAGAGGTGTCAGAGGCCTATCAACTCCTCAATTTTAGTCTTCTAGATTACCATATTGAGGAGGACATACTTGTGTTATTTAACCTGCCAAATCTGTGATACTTTGTAATGGCAGCCCTAGCAAACTAATACACCTTGGCCCCCAAGTCTACTGAGGAACCTGTCAAGGACAGTCTTTATCTCCATTATTATTCTTCATTTCTAACACTTCCATTTGATACTTTTTTATAGTTTGCTTCTCTCTGAGGAAATTACCCAATTGATATTGCATGTTGTCTCTATTTTTAATTAGAGCCCTTACATATTAATCATAGTTACTTGAAATTTCTTGCTAGATGGTTCTAGCATCTATGCCGTATCTGAGTGTGATTTTAAGGATTGCTTTGTTTTTTGGTGCTTTTTTTTTCTTTGCTAATGCTTTGCAATTTTTGTGAAGACAAGATATTTTGTGTTACTACAGTAAAGACCGAGATAGACAGTGTTTATGTCTAGCAATGGGCACACCTTTCTTTCTGCTAGGACTTTATTGTCAGGTTAGAATTAATCTAATTAGGAATTGAACTGGGTTTGAGATTTGTTGTTGCTATGGTTTCCCTCTCTGTGCTACATATTTTTCTAGTGGGTGGGACTGTTTAATCAGAAGACTTTTTATTTTACAGCACCTTCCCAAACTCTCAGCTTTTGGTCTCTCTCTTCATGTGCTACCTCAAAGAGGGTCTACGACTTGCAGGTGGCTTCTTAGCAAGAGCTGGTTACTGTGGTGTGGTGGTTTGGGATATAATCTACTGTCTTGACTGAGCTTCTACCTGAGGGCTAGTCTAAGACCTAGGTCTTATGTTTGTAGCTCTATCCACACGCCTTCTATCTCCCATTATGTCATTCTGGGTCCAATATGTATCCCTGCCCCTCTACCAGGGGCAGAGGTGATTTTTTTCATCTCCTTCCCTTATTTTTAATGGACAACAGTGGTTTTTGCCCTTCTCTTCTGAACATTAAGGCTTCTGTTCTATAAGAAAGATCAGGGAGGAACACCTGGGTGGTTTCATCGGTTAAGCAGTCAACTCTAGATTTTAGGTCAGGTCATGATCTCACAGTTTGTGAGATGGAACCCCTCATTGGGCTGAACTGTGACAACGTGGAGCCTGCTTGGGATTCTCTCCGTCTCTGTCTGTCTCTTTCTTTCTCTCTCCCTCTCTCTCTCTCTCTCTCTCTCTCTGCCCCCCCTGTGTGCTCTCCCTCTCTCAAAATAAATAAACTTAAAAAAAATTTTAAAAGAAAGATAAAGAAGAAGGGTCTTGACAAAGTTCTTTCACTGCTCCAAACCCTTTTAGAACATTTTTTCCTACCATCTAATGGTAAATGATCATTGTTACCATGGACATGTAAATATGTAAAATATGTCCTGTGAGGTTTTTCCTTTTTTTGTTGGGAGGTCAAATTAAATAGTAAAGATGTAAGGAGAAGTTCTTTCCATTTCCCTTTTTTCATCAGCAACACAGAACAGAAATACAATGGAAATATCATCAAATATGTACATTTCTGGCTGACGTTAGGGCTGGTCAGTGATGATCTAATCTTCGTAGTCATGCTGTGGGACTGCATTTTTCCCACTCCCACGAAGCTGGGCATGTTACTTTAACTCATTCTGGCAGATGGAAGTTCAGTAGAAATGTTAGGACACAGTTTGAAATTCTGTATGCTTTCTCTTCCTGCCCCCAGAGGAGCTGCTTACACTCCAGATAGTGACAGGGCTCCCAGGCTGGAGTCCAGAGGGGAAAGCTGAGAAATGGATCCCATAGTCAAGTCACAATAAACATGGAGTGTACGTAAGAAATAAACTTTCATTGATATAAGCCACTGGCGTCTTAGGTGTGCTTTTTATCCAGCTCTTTGGATCAGTACGATTACAGTTCTCAGGGAAATGAATTTCAGCAGTGTTACGTACATCTCTGTTCACATCTGGGCCATCCCTGAACGTGCAAGGTCCAGGCCAGATTACTGCGTTGTCAACAACCCTTGATATTTTCATTGTGGAAAAGATGCATTGAAAGTCTCATGAGGTCCTCAAGTTTCATTAAGGGTGTAGGCAGTTGGAGATAAAGCTGGCATCGACTTGGTACAAACACCTTGTCAATGGTTGTTAGATTTCTTTACATGTAGGATTTTTAAATTGGGGTGTATTTTTATTTTCACAAATATCTCCAAATTCTTGCTCTTCCTTCTCCATTTAACAAGTAACAGGCATCCCTTTCTCACACCCTTTGGGGAATAACTTTTTCCAGCTATTGTGTTTGCTCTTAAAAGCTACATTCTTCTTCTGTGTGAAATTGCCACATTACTCCCAAAAGATTATACGGATGTATGTCATTCAATCATTGACCTACGTAATGGAAAACATAATTTGTTTTGAGATGAATACATATACACACATATATCCACATACCCCACCTCACCCCACACACATCTGATTGATGTCTACTCTCACAGAACTGCTGTGAAAAATTATGTAAACTTATGTCTTCCAAAGTCCTTTTATATACCTTTAGTTTTCCATATGGCCATTGTAAATTTCTTTTTAAAATTATGTATTTTGTGGTGAGATACATGATTACACACAAGGCGGAAATTATCTTATGTTCCTTTCCAATAATTGCCAGTAGTTGAGGCAGTGGCAGAGAAAAAGTACACTATGACTAGCATTTTCATCTCTTTGAAGAAACGACAAAGGAGTTTTTGCACCCTGTTTTGAAAAGCTTATGGTGATACAGACAAGAAATCTGGGGAGGCAGGGACTCAGACGTGCAGTGTAGTTTGACAGCGAATACAGCCCTCTCTTCACCAGTGATTAATTTTCAGACGATCTGATCACCAGCCAGAGAAGGAAGACTTTCAGAGGGTGCCTTATAGGGAAGAAAAATCAGGCTTTGAGTTCTGGGCACCCGGATGTTTGCGTCTTTCAGGTACTTTGCTCATTTGGTGATACCATTTTGTGAGGGATTTTGTTTAGTTTTTCTATCAGTATTTCCCCTCACACTTCAGTAAAATGTAAAATAAACTTACTGGCTGCCAAAACCAAGCTTATAAGTAAACGATGATGGTAAGACAAAAGGCAGAGTGTTGCCCTAGAGGGCGGGGAGAGGAATGAGCGTCCAGCCTTCCTGAAGTCTTTATATGATTCTCCTTGAAATGACTAGGAAAAATAGATGAAAATATTCAGGAGGAGAAAATTTTTTAAAAGATTAGAAAGGAAGGAGGCCAGCAACAAATATGTGACACAAAATGTTCTGAAGCTCCTTCTCTGCTCTCACTCTCCAAGCTGCTTTGGCTTGGCTTCAGGTTCCAGGGTGTGGCTCAAAGGCACCTCTATCTCCTGGAGTCTTGTCTGTGCCAAGAACCCTTGGTCCCGAATGCCTCTGGGAGCCTGGCTTGGTTCTGGGGAACTGCCATAGGCTCTGGTGACTATATATATATATATATATATATATATATTTTTTTTATTCCAAAACCTTTTTCCTCCTCCTCAACTGGTTCTACCTCTTTCCATTTTCTTCACAGTTTGACATATCCTGAAGTAGGTGAAAAGCAACCAGTAACATAGAATGGCAAGTGAGAAAGAATTTTCCGAGGTTCTTAGACCAAAAAATTAAAGGAAGAACACAAGTTCGCTTTACTGAAGCCTCCAATGAATCCTTCTGATCTCTGTTCCCATATAACCTCCTCAATCATTGTTCCTGTCAACACATAATTTTCTCTTCATCTGAACTCCTACAGTTCTTTTGGTTTCCATCATTTATGCTGACTCTTTAGATACTTACTCCAGGATCATCCTTGGAGACCTCAGGTTTTCATGGTCTTATCATAGCAGTGGATTTGCTTCTCAGAGTTTACAGTCCATCTGTGGAAAGCTAGCCATAAGTTCCCCAGTCTTGCTTAACTCTTCCAAAGCACAGAATTGTTGCATAAACATGACTGAGAAAGTCATCATAGTCCTTTTTCCCCTGCTGGAAATCATACAATAGCAACAAATGAACAACAAAAACCTCTAGAAACTCTAATTTTATCAAACACAGAAGACAGTTATTAAAAAAAAAAAACAAAAAAAAACCACGGGATTTTGGAATTACAAGCAATTGTCAGAACTCTCTCGGGAGGCAGTAAATCTATGAAATCCCAAGAGGGAGAAGGAGCCCAACAGCAGGAGAGCTCAGAGGATAATAATAAAATTATAGTGACTGGAAGCGAGGTGTTCGCCTTGAATTTACAATTTATAATCATTTTTGCAGAAAAACAAATTCAGCTGGCACTGAAGCCAACAAGCTATTGATAACAACCTCACCTCTCACTATGTTTGACCAAAAGAATCAGAGGATTTAGAGCTACAAAAAAAAAAAATCATGCAATTGAGCCCTATTTGTAGACTGCGATCTATCTTTGTGGCAGCGGATAAAGATGCATTGCGTAGTGAAAATTCACCATTTACTCTGGCTGCAGCTCCTCCATTTTCCCACCAAATGTCTAGAGATACTGATCCAATAATATCCAACCTACTCAATGACAGGTAATGTGATAAGAACCAGCTCAGCAACCATACAAAATTCTTACATGAAAACATAGGCAAAAACAGCATCAAAACTCACCCCACAGGGGTGACTGGGTGACTCAGTTGGTTAAGTGTCTGACTCTTGATTTCAGCTCAGGTCATGATCTCATGGTTCATGGGTTCAGGCCCCACATAGGGCGCCACGCTGTGCATGATTCTCTCTCTCCCTCTCAAAATAAATAAATAAACATAAAGAAAAAACTCACCTACAAGGAAAACTTATAAGAAAAATGGTGAATATTTGACCTCAGAATTTTCCAGTAAATAAAAAATTAATTAATTAATTTAATTAAACAATATCCTTTAAAAATTTAGATCACTAGTCAGCAACACTAGAATTCAGTGAAATATGGACATTTCATTTGGAGGAGATAAAAGTTGCCCTGGTGGGACTCTGGAAAAAAATTAGAAGTAAAACCAAAATCATCACAGAGATAGCAATGAAACTTCAAGGAGCTCTACCCAGGGTACACTGTGGAAAATATAGTAAAGGAAATAGATAACAGAAATGAAACATATAAGCAAAAGGTGTTAGAATTAGTGGAATAAAAGAGTTTTGAAGGTCAGAAATAAAATAATAGAGACAGAAAGCAAGCAAAAATTTAAAAAACAACAACAACATACATATAATTGGAATCCCTGAAGAAAGAAAAAAACAATAAAATGGAAAATAGATTATTTTTCAAGAAATAATAAGGGGCGTGTGGGTGGCTCAGTCGGTTAGGCATGCAGCTCTTGGTTTTGGCTCAGGTCATGATCTCATAGTTGGAGAGTTCAAGCCCCACATCAGGCTCTGTGCTGACAGTGTGGAGCCTGCCTGGGATTCTCTGTCTCCCTCTCTCTCTGCCCCTTCCCTGCTTGCTCTCTCTCACTCAAAAATAAAATAAAAACTTTAAAAAAAAGGAAGAAGTAATTAAAGAAAGCTTCTCTAAAATGAATCTGTCTTGAATTTTTACATTAGGAAGATAATAAACACTGAACCCCAAAACAGTAGAAGCCACACCATAACTAGGCTAATAATGCTATTGAGATTTCCAGATTTAAACAGAAGGATCATTTAAGTGATCAAGCTAAATGATTAATCCACAAATGAGAAAAGATACAACGATCAGGTTGTCTGCATATTTCTCTACAGCAATATGCAAAGTCAGAAGTCAACAGGGCACCATATAAAAGGTATTCATAAAAAGAAAGGACTGTATTTTATATCCAGATAAACCAACGATCAAGAATAAAGTTTTAAATTAAAAAAAATTTACCGCTTATTCATTTTTGAGAGAGAGAGGGAGAGCAAGCGTATGAGCAGGGGAGAAACAGAGAGGGAGACAGCGAATCACAGAATCCAAAGTAGGCTCCAGTCTCTGAGCCCGATGTGGGGCTCGAACTCCCAAACTATGAGATCATGATCCGAGCTGAAGTCTGATGCTTAACCTACTGAGCCACCCAGGCGTCCCAAGAATACAGTTTTTAAGTATAGAAAACCTAAGCTTCTTTTAAGGAAACTACCAGTAGATAATATTCAGCTAAGAGAAGAGTGGGAAGTTGTGTCAACAAAACTGGTGGTCAGTCTTGAATGCATCTACTCACGGGATTGAGGATAAAACACATGTGAGTAGAATGTCAATATATAGATAGGCGTCCATGACAATGTAGATGTTATATGCCCCCCCAACATTGGAGAAGTGAAAGAAGATGGGTACATTTCTGGGGTGATTCATCTGTGACACCTCAGGGCCAAAGCCTGACAATAAGTGTTCATAACTCACATAAGAAAAGTAGAGGCTTGGGGCGCCTGGGTGGCTCAGTCGGTTGAGCGTCCGACTTCGCTCAGGTCACGATCTCACGGTCCGTGAGTTCGAGCCCCGCATCAGGCTCTGGGCTGACAGCTCAGAGCCTGGAGCCTGCTTCAGATTCTGTGTCTCCCTCTCTCTCTGGCCCTCCCCCCATTCATGCTCTGTCTCTCTCTGTCTCAAAAATAAATAAATGTTAAAAAAAAAATTAAAAAAAAGAAAAAGAAAAGTAGAGACTTTTTTAATAACACAAAGTAAAACAACAAAGATGAAAATATTGCTAAAGAAAATAAGGTGAAGGCAAGAAGGTACAGGAAAAAAATATGGGAAAAACTACTGTTCATGTTAGGTAACTATTAGACATTGAGTAAATATATATCTAAAGACAGATCATTCTGAAAGGTGTAAGGTGATATCTCACTGTGGCTTTGATTTGCATTTCCCAGATGATGAGTGATGTTGAGCATCTTTTCATGTGTCCGTTGACAATTTCTTATATCTTCTTTGGAAACATGTCTATTCAGTTCTCCTGGCCACTTTTTAACCATATTGCTTGTGGTTTTGGTATTGACTTGTAGACATTATTTATATATTTGGGATATTAAGATAAAGTAGGGACCAGCAAACCACAGCTTATGGGCCAAATCTAGTCCATTGCCTGTTTTTGTATGGCCTACAAAATAAGGATAGTTTTTCCTTTTTTAAAATGGTTTAAAAAATCAAAAGGAAGACACTAGTTCATGATATGTGAGAATGGTAAAAAAATTCAAAATTCAGTATCCATAAAAGAGTTTTATCTGTACAGACCTATTCATTAGCATATTTTCTCTGGCTACTCCTGTCTCACAATGGCACAGCTGATTAACGATGACAGAGACTCTCTGGCCTGTATTTTCTAATCATAGTAAATTAGACAAATGATAGATCTAATATGTAAAGACAAAATCTGTTGGGGTTTTTTCCCTTAAAAAACCCCAAATTATTAGCCGACTTAGTCTAGAAAGAAAAAGAGAAAAACTACAATTAAAAACAAACAATGAAACACAACTGAGCAGTAAAGGGGGAACTGACTATACGGGAACTGAAGAAATCTCAGATTCGTGAGAAGGCTAAATTTTAAAACTTGCATGAAGTAGATTCTTTTTCAGAGAAACATGATTTTTACAAAATGGCATCAAGAAATATAAAAAATCTGAACATAGCCATTTCAATAGAAGCAATGGATAAAGTTAGCAAAAGCCTGCTTCCAGCAAAGTAACAGGTCTAGACAATTTCATAAGGGGATTTAAAAGCAACGCCAAGATTGTTTCAACTGTTCTAGAGAATAGCAGACAAAAGAAAACCTTGAAATTCATTTTGGGAAGAGGGTATACAGTAGATCGTGAAAGCTGATAAAGGTGTTGCACAAATAAAATTATAGATTAATCTCACTTATAAATAATGATGGGACTGTTCTAAGGAAAATGGTAGTCAATGCAATCCAAAAGCATAAAAAGAATAATTATTTTGACAGAGGAATGTATCCTAGAAGTACAAGAATGGTTCATCATTAAGAACTATGTTAAAGTATGACTTATAATGTTCAGGGAAAAACGATCATTTCCATACAGGCTGAAAAGTCGTTTGATAAAATATAATAACCATTCTTCACGAACATATTCAGTTAAATAAGAATGGACGGACAACTTTTAAACTCAGTAAACATACATTCATCTCAATCCAGAAGTCAGCATCACGTTCAGCAGAGATACACTAAGAGTACGCCTACTAAAATCAAGACAAGAATGCTACCCCTCTATCATCCTACAAAGTACGGGCATTACTAGTCAATAAAACCAGACAAGATAAAGGAAAATAAGAAGCATAAACGTTATAACACATGACAGTGTGAAGATAATATTATTGTACATTTGGAAATCAACTAAAACACTGTAAAGAGTGACAGAATTCAGGGAAATAAGAGATATAAACATTAAGAAATGGAAATTAATAGAATAACAAATGTGTTCTGTACCAAAAGCAGGCAGTTAGGACACATAATGGGAAACACATTTAAAACAGCAAAAATAAGCAAAACAATATTTCTAGAAATAAACCTAAAAATACACAAACCCAGGGGCGCCTGGTTGGCTCAGTTAGTTAAGCGTCCGACTTCAGCTCAGGTCATGATCTCACGGTTTGTGGGTTCGAGTCCCGTGTTGGGCTCTGTGTTGATAGCGTGGAGCCTGGAGCCTGCTTCGGATTCTGTGTCTCCCTCTCTCTTTCTGCCCTTCCCCCGCTTGCACTCTGTCTCTCTGTCTCTGTCTCTCTCTCTCTCAAAAACAAATAAATGTTAAAAAAATATTAAAAAAATACACAAACCCATATGAAGAAAAATTAAAACACTCTCAAATGTAAAGGCAAAGATAGGCCTTTCAATAATTGGCATAGTATAAACCACCAGGTGAAAAATTTTAACGCATATTTCATACCCAACATCAGGATCAATTTCAAATAGAGTTTATTTTCACATTAAAGAAATGAAGTCCAAAAAGTCATAGGGGGAAAAAATGGCAGAATTCATTTGTAAACCTGAAGTGAGAAATTCCTTTTAACCAACAACTCAAAATCCACATTGTAAAAGACAATATAAGAGAACAAAAAAGAAACTTCTGCAAGCAAATACAAGCAAAACAAAATGAGCACCATGAATAAAATCAAGATATAATCAGGGGGAAAGAATTGCAATCCATATCACAGGTAAAGAGATTTTTTTCTTCGTTCCTTTTGTTTTTTAAAAAAAAAGTTTACTTATTTATTGTCTGTGTGTGTGTGTGTGTGTGTGTGAGAGAGAGAGAGAGAGAGAGAGAGAGAGAGAGAGAGAGAGAGAGAGAAGCATGAGAGGGGAAGGGGCAGAGAGAGAGGGAGACAGATAATCCCAAGCAAGCTCTGCGGCCAGCACACGGAGCCCATGGCAGGGATCCAACTCCCGAACCATGAGATCATGACTTGAGCTGAAATTAAGAGTCGGAGGCTTAACCAATTGAGCCACCCAGGCACCCTGAGATTTTTTTTTCTTAATATATAAATAGCTTCTTCAAGTCAATAGTAAAAGACAAACAGTTGAGTAGAAAAAAGTGAGAAATGGTTTAAAATGGTTTACAGGCAAAAAGCTTATCAAAACTCTTCAACAAGGCACCGGGGTGACTCAGTGGGCTAAATGTCCAAGTCTTGGTTTGATCCAAGTCATGATCTCATGATATGTGAGATCGAGCTGCACGTGGCGCTCTTGCACTAACAGGGCGGAGCCTACTTGGGACGGTCTCTCACCCTCTCTCTCTGCCCCTCCCCTGCTTTCTCTCTCTCCCTCTCTCTCTAAATAAATAAACATTTTTTGAAAAGCAACTCTTAAGCATATGACAAATGATCACCTTCACTCATACTAAAGTAAAACCGCATGGATATATCGCTTTTTTTAAAAAAAAAAACTTTCATTTATTTTTGAGAGAAAGAGAGGAACAAGCCCAAGCAGGGGAGGGAGAGAAAGAGACAGAGGATCCAAAGAGGGCTTGGAGCTGACAGCAGAGAGCCTGATGCAGGGCTTGAATTCATAAACTGTGTGATCATGATCTGAGCCTAAGTCGGACTCATAACCAACTGAGCCACCAGGAACCCTGGATACTTTTTAATCTACAGGGTTAACTCAAATTCCAAACCATATAGTAGAAGCTGGGGGGAAATACGCTCTCTCACACATTGCTGATGGAAATGTGTTGTCACAGAGTTCCCAGCCACTGTGCTGGAAGGTGCTGAGCTCCTCTGGGGTCTCTGGCAGCTGGGATGGTCTCTGGCTTGTGAGACCTCGTAGGCTTGTTCCGTTAGCCACAAGTCACTTTTGTAGGGCTCCAAATCCTTTCCGGTTCATCCCAATGCTAGTGGTTTCCTTTACTATGACTGTCATGATGCGGAAAAGCTTAGGAAGCCCTGAAATGGTACAATTATTATAGAGGGCATTTTGATAAGACCTATCAAAATGATAAACTTACGTAACTTTGGATCTATTTAAATTTCGGAATTAATCCTGTTGCTGCACCTGCAGACATGTTCAATGAAATATATTCAAGTTTTCCAGTGTATCAGTATCTATAATAGCAAAATATTGGAAAGAACCCAAATGTCTATAAAGAGGTTACTAGGGATTAGATAGATTACAATCATCCAAGCAATGGGTCATTAGTCAGTGACACTAAAAACCGAGAGAAAGAGAGAGAGAGAGAGAGAGAGAGAGAGAGAGAGAGAGAGAGAGATTATATGATAATATGGAAAGATCTCCAAGTAAATTATTAATCAAAAAAGGAGGTGCAAAACAGTATATATGGTACGCTAACTTTTGTCTAAAAACAGAGAGAAAAATGTATATTCATAATTGCCAGCATGTACATTAAGAAACTCTGGAAGGATACATAGTAGACAGTGCTTTCCTGGAGTAGGCGATGTGAGTTGAGAACTGGTAAATGGGGATCAGAGCTAGAAGACATTCCACTGTGTATATTTCTGTATTTTTAAACTGTTTAAAACATTTTTATTTATATATTTATATATTTTATACATTACTTATATTTTATATACAATATAATATAAATAGTATATGAATATTATCTAAAATGCATATTTTAGATAAAATAAAATACATTTATTTTATTTTTGAGAGAAAGAGACAGAGCATGAGCAGGAGAGAGACAGAGAGAGAGAGAGAGAGAGAGAGAGAGAGAGAGACAGAGGCACAGAATTGGACGCAGCCTCCAAGCTCTGAGCTGTCAGCACAGAGCCCATAGCGGGGCTTGAACCCATGAGTGGTGAGATCATGTTCTGAGCTGAAGTTGGAAGCTTAACTGACTGAGCCACCCACGTGTCTCTTAACTGTTGTTGATTTTTGAACAATTAATTACCACAGCAAAACTATCAACACGAAAACAGTGCAGCAGTATCTTTTTCCAAAGCAAGGAATTCGGACAAGCGATGGGACTGGTGAAAAAAAGCACGTTACATCAACTTTCAGACTTAAAAGAATGTATATCGAAGCTCTCACCGCATGTCCTGGTCAGGAGGTGGCAAATGTTCTCCTAAACAATTTTCCCCAAGCCATTGGTAATCTCACCCTCTGCTCTGATGTTTTGAGGCGCTGAGAGAATAGGCTCTTTTCTGAACTATTTGCCTTCCCCTCAGTCCGGTTCAAAGGAGCCTCCTACTGAGAGTATTTTTTAAGGAAAGCTAGAATTAATCCCTCGGATAGAAAGTTGAGTCCAATCGTGATTCTAAGGCAATAGGGAAGATGTGGAGATCCCAGACTTTAGGAGAGCCTATTAGGTAGGAGTCCAGGTTCCCTGTTGAGAAGCTTTTCTCTATTGCTGTAAGACTAGGGTCAGAAAGAGAGAGACCTTAATTTCGCCCACCTCAGGGTGCACATGTAGAGCATAGGGGAGGGTGTGGTCCACTTAAAAAGTGCTCCGTAAGGGTTCGTTACTATTCTTTTCATTATGCAAGTCTTGTAAGAGTCAATAATGTCCCCCCCAACGAACCCACAGACACCTTGAAGCTTTAGCGTACATTTCTTCTCTACTTGCCACTGTGCCTACGAAAGCGCCGGGTAGGGCCTGCTGCTTTTTAAATTTACTGGGAGAGCAACTACCAAGCTAGACATCTGACATTTTAGTAATTTTTCAAAGGACAACTAATAGTAAAGCCGAAGATGACAGATTGTCTCCTGGTTTTAAATTAGGACAGTGGAGTGGTTGAAAACACGCACCTTGGAATCAGATGACTAGAGAACATGTCCCAGCTCCACAAATTACTCTGTATCTCCAAGTTTCAGATCCTTGCCCCGGCGAGCTCAGTGCCAGGCTCATCAGGGTGTTGAGACGATGCTTGCCCAGTGCCAGGCAAATAAGTAGCAGGTGCTGGCTGGGGTGCCTCAGTAGCTCAGTCGGGTAAGCATCCCACTCTGGATTTCGGCTCAGGCCATGATCTCACGGTTGTGGATCGAGTCCCACGTCCTGCTCCATGCTGAGTGGGGAGTCTGCTTAGGATTCTGTCTCTCTCCCTCTCTCTCTCTCTCCCCCTCCGGCCTCTCTCTCAAATAAGTAAACATTAAAAAAAAAAAACAACTTTGGAAAAAATGCAGGTGCAATTATATAGGAGCTATCATTTTTTTCTTTGAATATGTCAACATGATCCATCTCAGACACTTCTGGCACTCAGTCAATACGAGGAGGAAAAAAATCGCATTCCAAAGACAAATTCCCAGAATTAATGCCCAGTATGTACGTTGAAGGGAAGGCTGAGGTTAATTTTTTGGGAAAACTTCCGTCTCATCCATCAGAATTGGTATCATTTTCTAATTTCAGAGGTTCATTACACTCTCTCCAAAGTCTATGATACTTCAATGGTGTTTTATGCCTTACATCTTGGCTCTTAGAGGAATACTCTTTTATAAATAGCACAAGGTCACAAGTTACAAAAGCCAACAATTCACAGGGGATCTTCTTGTGAGGGGCTGCAGCTGTCCCAGCTTCTCCTGATGAAAGCTCTGCTTCTTTGCCTTGCCCCAATACCATTAAATGCCCATTTAGTAAATTTTATTTTACTGTAATGATAATTCAGATTATGTTCAGAAATGCAACCGCCTTGCTCACTGCTGCTGTTGCTGTCTCCAAACCTCCTGGTAAAAGCGCTTTATACAATTTGCCAAAAGGCAGAGAGATATTCTTTAACTGCCTCCCTGCTGTGTGAGCTCAGTGCCTCAGAATAAACACGCGGTCCATGATGATAACTCTTGGAGTGTCACTGAGTGGAATTCTGCCCGAGCCGTATCTCTGGGGTCCTAAGTATCTGATTATGGGCTTCTGGGGTATTAGGTGCTACTTTACTTCAGTCTCAATCTGTTCCAAGTCTGGGGGGAGATCACCATGATGAAATGTTATCTCAAGTGAACATAAAATTAAATAATCTACTGTATAATGCAAGGCTCGGATTATTAAATGTACCAGGATAGACCATCTGTCATGATATAAACCATTTTGATCGAAAATATATATGTCTGGGAGTTGAGAGCAAATTTCATAACCTGGTAAAAGATTTGTGTCCTTGTGACAGAGACGCTTAGTGAAGAGATAAGTCTCGTTAGAAATATGCATAGGCACGTCTTCCGTTAGAAATCTATGCGTATGTATATCTGGGTCTCAATTCCACCAGCTCTATAATAGGGATAATAACGTCTCATAGTATATGTATTTCATACTTCTTTACAGGTATAAAGATCAAGTAAGAAAGTCTGTTAAAAGCTTTATTTCCGTGTCTCAGTCAGAACGTAAAAAAAATATATATATATATTAAGTGTTTTCAGAACCCAGGAACACCCTTTTGTATGCACAGCACTTTTAAAGTTCTACTGCTTAAAAAAAAAAAAAAATCCACTACTTGGCTTGAGGCAAAAATAATGGCCCAGACAGGAGGCAGAACTAACTGATTGGGTAAACGAAGCAGTATTAAGTGGAGTGACATCAGGAATCTTGGAGTGGAAAGCAGCTTAAATGTCATTTTTTCAACCAAATGAATTATAATTTGGGTTTCTTGACTCAACACCCTGTCCTCTGTTCCACTTTTCAGGGACCCTGTTGGCAGGATTTCCTCAGGTAGAAAGGCTATCGTGGGAACATAACAAGCTGCATATTCTGAGGTACAGAGGCTTGCCTCTTATTTAAATCACATAATATGATAACACTGAGCAGAACTGGTTCTAGTACTGCACCGGAATCCTCAGAATGGATTATTTTTATTTTACCTTGTGCTCAACTAGGATTCTGCTAAACCCGGAACTGTCCCCGTTTTACTACAACGACCCATTCATTCTGTAACAGATATTGTATATCCCTTGGAAGTAAAGACTGACTTATTCATCTTTATATTTCTATCAGTGACTACATAATGCTTTCCATATCCAAGATTCCTAATCAACATTTGATGGGTATGTTAATGGTTTCTCTAGAAAATCCTTCTAGATAACTCATATTGGTTTTTTTTTAATTTTTATATGTTTATTTTTATTTTTGAGAGACAGAGTGTGAGCAGGGGAGGGGCAGAAAGAGAGAGAGGGATGCACAGAATCTGAAGCAGGCTCCAGGTTCTTAGCTGTCAGCATAGAGCCCAATATGGGGCTCGAACTCACAAACCACAATATCGTGACCTGAGCTGAAGTAGGATGCTTAACCAACTGAGCCACCCAGGTGCCCCTAGATAACTCACATTATTAAAGGAATATTCTACTTGTCATTATAGCTTACGTGCAGATTTGTGTTTTTAGTAAAGCATGAGATTCATGGGATGACTGGAGTTTGCTGTTTTTCCATATGGCTTTGATGTAGACAATTCCTATAAGGAATAAATAGAAAGATGAATGTAATTAATGCTTCTTTTTAGGTCAGTTTTTCTGGAAGACTTTGTCAACAATTAAGCATCAAATACAAATGCTACGTGGCTCTTTCCTCCCAATATTTTTTCTATTGATCTTAATTTCTAAGTGGTAAATGTTCGTTAGCATACTGCATTGTAAAATTCAATTTTCAGCACTTAAATACCGACAGAAGTGTCTTTAAAAAATTAGCAGTACTAAGTGTTGATAAGAATACCGAGCAACTGGAATTCTCAGATGTTGTTTGTTGTGATATAAAATGATACAACTACTTTGGGAAACAGCGTGGTCATTTCTCATAAAGTTAAACAGTATGCACTTACTATATGACCAGGAAAAAATATTTTTAAGTATTTATCCAAGAGGAAAAGAAACAAATGTTATAGAAAACCTATATGTTAATGTTCAGAGTTATAAAGAAAAATGGAAACCACAGAAAAGTCCCTCAAATGGTGGTATAGCCCTACGATAGAATAATATGCAGCAATGAAAAAGGAACAGATACACATAATAACTTGGATAAATCTTAAAAGCATTTTATTTAGCTTAAAAGCTAAATAAAAGTCAGATTCAAATGTACAATATGATTCTATTTATTTATTTATTTATTTATTTATTTATTTTAAAGTTTATTTATTTTGAGAGAGAGAAAAAAAGAGAGAGAGGGCAAGCAAGAAGGTGTGGGGGATGAGCAGAGATAGAGGGAGAAAGAGAGAATCCCAAGAATCCTCCACACTGTCAGCACAGAAGCCAATGCAGGACTCAAACTCACTAACTGGAAGATTATGAGCTAAGCTGAAACAAAGAGTAGGTGCTTAACCGACTGGTCTACCCAGGTACCCCTTTATGACTCCTTTTCTATGGCATCCAGGAAAAGAAAAAAATTATAGGGGCTGGAAATTCACCAGTGGTTGACCAGAGGCATTTGCTGAAGGAGAGGGAGGGGATTCAAGCAAGGAGTGACCACAGAAAGACCTACGGGAAATTTTTGTCATGAAAGAGATATTTATGTACTTGTTGATTATGGTAGTTGTTACATGACATTTGACAAAACCCAGGAAATGTTTCTCTAAGAAAAAGATGAATTTCAATATATGTAAATCCCACCTGAGGAAGCAAAGAGAAAGATGTCAACATGCTATTATGCTGTTTAAAATATTATATAGTAAGTATTACATTGAATTTTTCTTGAATTTAATTATAGAAGAAATATTGAAGGAAGACAAAAGGAAAGCTGAAATTCTGCTTTATTATCTATTAACAGATTTATCAATGTCTAAAAATCATTTTAAGGTTAATAAAATAATCTATGAAAAACTGAGAAAACAATCATCAGTATTGTTTTTAGCCATATTTTCACTGTACATAGTAGATTGACTCCCCACTATGAAGATAAGAGCGCTAATGCTCCTGCCACTTTCTCTGTCTGCCCCCCCTTTCTCCTCCTGATCTTGTTAATTATTGTTTCATATTCTCAAGGTTTCATTTGTTTACATTCTACTTTATAACAATAAACTGCAAACTAGTTTGCACACACCCTCTAAGTCCATCTAGCTTCTTTGATTCTTTATTTTCAGTAATTTCACAATTTGTTGAACTTTTGTCATCATATGGGTGGGTTTTATTTTGTTTTGTTTTGTTGTTTTTAAGCTTTTTTAATGTTTATTTATTTTTGAGAGGGGGGAGCAGAGAGAGAAGGGAGACAGAGGATCTGAAGCAGGCTCCAGATTCTGCGCTGACAGTAGAGAGCTGGATGCGGGGGCTTGAACTCACGAACTGTGAGATCATGACCTGAGATGAAGTCAGATGCTTAACTGCTGAGTCACCCAGGCACCCCTGTTTTGTTGTTTTTAAGTTACAATGAACACATCAGGACTGGGTCATGTAGTGTGTAGTGATAATCCGTGAATTTCTTTCACGTTGTTCAACTCTGCCTTTTGCCTTTAGATTTCAATTAGGTCATGCTGGGGCTTCATGGTCACAATTTCCTCCATCCGTAACTTTGAGGACAAATATTGGATTCCCATCACTGAGGATTGTTGAAGAGAAGTCTGTTCTTTCTTCTTCAAGGTTACTCACTTTTTCTGTCAGGATTACAGAAAAATTCTCTATTTTGCATCCAAGTCCAATGCAGCAAGATGTGTCTTGATTTAAGTGTGCTTTCTTAATTTTGCAAATTTAGGTTGCTTTTGTTTTTGCTTTTTGTCTGAAAGGAATTTTCTCGTAATCCCTTTAAATACCTTTTCTTCTCAATTTGCCGAGTTTTTAAATTCATGGAGGTCCAATTACTATACATAGGATCATTCTTCTCTGTATTCCATCACTACTAGCTTTTCTCTGTTGCCTAATGTCTACATTTTTCATGAGCCTTCACTGTACTTCTCAAACCTTTCTCTTTGTAATTATCAATGATGTATGCTGTGGCTCTTGCTGTTTCTAATTTATTTGTTAGTTCTTTAATGATATGATTTTTGTCCTTCATTTATTTGTGTAGATCTGTGGTCTCTTCCCTACTCATTCTGGATATATTAAATTTGTGTCCTTGGGAAGATTTTTTATAGAACAAAATATGTATACAGAATTACATAATGTGAATAAATCCTCTGAGGTAATTTGTCTAATGCCACAGTTCACCCCATCTAATGGGAGGTGTGCCCCTTTCCCATGGGAGAGATATTCTCAGAGTCTGGGTATTTCTCCAAGACAGATATAGGGCCCTGGAGCCTTGACATCCTTCTTGCAGTCACTTTGGACCCTTCCCACTTCATTCCTTTCCTCCCAGCAGATGTTGCTACTACTTCCTAGGAAGAGGAAGAAAGTCATAGCTAAGAATATCTTCTCAGGATGAATCTCTCGTTCTCTGGGGTATTGGTGAGAATGCCAAGGTCGGGTTGACTCATCAGTGTGATGTTTGCATTGAAAGTAGTAATTATTGGCTCTACACTCTTTTGCATCATGCCTCTATGCCAAGTTCCTGCATTTGTTTCCTTGGTTTTTGCTTGATGACACTGGGTCATCCCTTCATAATGGGTCGATGTAAGGGATTCCTACATTACTGCTTTCAGGGCACCATCATAGCATTGGGTCCCCCTCTCTAGTCTGCAGTGCCTGACTCTTTGAAATACAACAAAGACAGAAAGAGTTGCACAGTTATTTCAGGTGCAAACCATGAACTCTAATTATAAAATCTCTTTCCTCTACAAGTCTTTGACCCCAACACTAGAAATTGACCTGAAAAAATCTATTCACTCACTCCAGTACATAAAGTGTGTGGGTGGTGGAACAAACCATTAAAAAATGATTTCTGGTGAAATTTAGAATGGCACTCCCAGAAATATCCTTTATTGTGCTGATACTTATAAATGAAATGTCTGGGGACAATGAGCACACTACAAGGAGGTCATTAATCTAGGACATGTCTGCACCTTATGCCCAGCTCACTACATAAACACATTAGCCAGGTGATTTCTCAGATATTCTCTGCCTTTGCTGTTTTAACATGACCACTGACAAAGTGCTCCTGGCTTCCAGTGTTTGGGCCCAAACTTATACTGCTAAGCCCTCTTGCAGCAGTATTTCCCACACAGCTGTGATACAATGTCCTTTGAGAAGGCCACAAAAATACAGTCTTGTCACAGATCTGGAGGTCACTGGTCAATCTGTATAAGGATCCCATGGGAGGTGCTGGGCCTTGAAGATTAATCTTGTAGAAAACTTGAGAGCCCAGAAGATTACATTGGAGACTACTTGTCTAGTATTGCACAGGGTCGTTGCTCAGTCCATACTTCATCATTGATTAATTTTCCTTCTGGAACTTTACAAAGGCCTATGGCAAAAACAAAATAACAGGACCATTTCCCTTAACCTCACCCTAGTGTGCTTTTCTATTAAGTTTAGAGAAATGAAAACAAACCAATTTATTATTCTTGGAAAGAAAAATTCACATTTTGGTGTGATTTTGCCTATGTGACAAACTAAATTTAAGAGGGTACTTATAATCATATAGGAAACCTGAAATGGATTTTGAGAGAGAATTACTTCACTCATGCCATTCCCCTCCAAGACAGACTAACTCACTAAAAATTTCAAATAACTGGTTGAAGTTCTTTCCAGGTTTCAAAGATGAAAGACGAGTTTATTATCATCTCTAGAAAGTGCTCTTAAATTCAACTCCACCGTCCGACTTTCTTCTAAGGTAATGGATATCCAGAGCTGTGGAAGGGACTGCATTGTGCGTGGTAAGCAGCTGACAGTGGAGATGTTAGGGAAACAGGTTTATAACAATACTCTGTCCTGTCCTTCAGCCTTCTGTCCCCTCCATAATCACCTGAGGCTCTTTTGCTGGAATTACAAACAGCAAGTGCTGTGGTCAGTAAGATAAGGATTGCAGTTCTTTTGGCCAACCCCATAATGTTAACCAAGCTGAAGCCAGATGGAAGTGAGACAAGTGGAGATAAGAAAAGAGTTGCCTCTTCAAGGTCATGCTATATAGGCCATCATCGAAGTTGTAGGCTGTATCCACCTGCTTCCTTGGGAAAATAAAACCTAATCTCTTTGAATTGTGCTTAAGTCTACAAACTCTAAGAGAATGGAGATGCATCTTTCAACTAGGAGATAATAGAGGAAGGCTTTTCTTCCCGCCAAACAGGAAAGCTCCGTGCAAGCCCTAGTCTCTCCCTAATCTGTGTTCACTGGCGTCATGGGTCATTTGCAGCATCTTGGTGAGGTAACACATAGGAGGCGAGTTCTGGGCTGGGCCTGCAAATGAACCTTGTTGAGGAATGGCTGGGTGAGCTGTTATTGCTATAAATAGAGAAAGGATCTTTCTCATTCACTTCAGAACTGTAGGAAAGAAGAAACAAAAAAAAAACAAAAACTTCACAAGACAACAGGCTGAATACAAAAAAATGCAATTATCTTTTATTCATTCATATTCCATTTAGTAAGAGAAAAATTATATGCTGTTGGGCTTGGTACCCTTTAAAACATTGAAAAATCAATCAATCAAATAAATTAGGTACTTTGGAATTTTATAGCCGATGCCAAGGACATGCCATAGGGATTGCTTATGAATTCAGAACTGTTTTTTCTAAGATATATTGCATTGACAACATTTGAAATGATTTGAAGCAATACAATATAACAAAAATAAATGTAGAAGGAGAAATAAAAGCAGCCGGGCAGGGGCTTCCATTCGGAAGCGGAAAAATCCATGCAAAGCTTGGCCCTGTTACATTTCAGATGTGGTATCAGGGCTTTATTTTTCAAAAAAAAACAAAACTTCAAATAGAGTCTGCCAAAGCCCATGGGTGGCCTCGTTGTACAGAGTGGGGAAAGTCTTTGTCACATACTTCTCAGCCTGAGAATTCATTGTACAGAATCAACCAGAATCAACCACTCTTCCCCAGGCAGTGTCCATATTCCCTGGGAATTCTAAGGTCAGCCTCTCTACTGAAGCCCTGGGCAACTGTTCCGTGGACCTAGCTATCAATGTGAAGGCAACATTCATGCCCCGTGTAATTTTGTCTGTCTATCCAGCTATCTAGAAATGCAATTATTCATTTGTATGCCGATTGTCATTGGGGGACATTTGCATACATATTTTAACCCATCCATTTATCAGTTGCTTTTTGTATTTTCTGTTATCAGAGCTTTAGCATCTGAAGATACTTATTAGTTGACATGTTTTTGTGCTCTTCCAATGTAAAGCCCAACATACATAAATCAGAAGTACTATATGATGCTGAAATACTCCCAAGCTTTGTAAGAATAAGCAGATTCTAAGCAGGTTTTAAGCTAAAAGAGTATTATATTATACTTATTAACTGAAAAAATCCTTTTGTGCTCTTACAAGTATCCACACATCTTAACCAACAATTGGAAAAAGCACCAGACCTGCAGTCGGAGAAAAGCCTGGCTTCAAATCTGGCCTGACACTAACAACCAGTAAAACTTCAATTTGTTTATCTCTAAATTGAAAGACGGTGCTTTGACATTCTATTTTTCTAGATGCCATATCATCTTATACAAATACATACAAATAAACATATCCTGGCTGATAGTTAAGGGAAAATCTTGGAGTCTGCTGATGGAACAGGCCCAGTTTAAAAGTATGATTCAAGTTCATGACAGTCTCTTTAATGCAGAAGAATCTTAGAGCTAATTATATAAAGTGCTTCCAAGCTCTTGTTTCAATCCTGATAGGGGCCTATTATTCAACCTTCAAACATTCCCAGTGAACCTTCTCTGTCCTGTTACCCTGTTACCAGGACCGCAAGGCAAACTGTATACCTCCCGCTGCTCATAGATTTCCTAAATTACAGAGAAGTGGAGTGTGGTTTTGCAGAGATAAGGAAATAAAGAGGGGCTGAAGTTTCCCCAAAGAGAAGCAGTGGCTGCTGGGGTGAAGATCCGATTAAGGGAAAAGAAATCAGAGAAGAGAAAACAGCCAAGCAAAGGGCCTGCTTATGGGATTGGAGAGTGACCAAATCTGGGGCCCAAACTCTTTAAGAATCACGTAACTCTTTCTCATCTTCCTCTCCTCCCTTCCCAACCTTGACCCTATACCAGGGAACTAGGAAACATCTCATTTGGCAAACTGGTGTGGGACCTCTGGGATGCAGTGGGCAGAAGGCACTGCAATCTGCAATCTCAAAGCTGTGTCGGCTCCTGGTCACCTTAGTCTTTTTAAACATTGTTGTTTTCCTAAGTAGGATATATTTTCAAACACACAGAAAATGACGTGACATCACTGGACCCCCCCCCCATTCATCTTCATCACGTGTTAATATTGATGCTAATATTTCGTGACATTGACAAAGATCTTTTTTTTAAATATAGAAATACAATCTTACACCCTCAGTTAAAATGCTAGCTTTTCACCCATCCAATTACATTTCCTCTCTGTATTGCCACT
The DNA here is from genome assembly GCF_018350175.1 of Felis catus. Taxonomy (NCBI): domain Eukaryota; kingdom Metazoa; phylum Chordata; class Mammalia; order Carnivora; family Felidae; genus Felis; species Felis catus. Next base: position 10,211,594 of record NC_058372.1, read on the forward strand.
ATTCACCTGAGGGAAAGGGGTGCTACCCGCCTGCCGGAAGTACAGCATCTGAGTGGCAAGTCAATGGTGGCCAACGCGTGGCCAGCAGGAGAGATGCCAGGCCACGGAAGCTACAGGTGAGATACCCAGGGGCAGGAGTTCCTGAAGAATCCATACTGTGCCCTGGGAAATAAACGGCAGCATCTCCCAGACCCAGCCACACCAATGCCCACGTGATAGTTCTACCAAAAAAGCCGTGCCATTTCTTCCCTTCCTCCACTCCCCCACTCTTTCTCCGAGAGTGTGCAGGTCTTTTAAATTATATCCGTATCACTGATTCAGTCATGGTCCCAACAGGAAACAGATGGCACTCTCCAAACAGTATAATTTGAGGAGGGTTTATTTACAACAGGACTGTTTACAAAGATGTGGGTATAGGGAACCACAAGAGACAGCAAAGTAACCCAAGGCCGATAGCAGCTGGTAGTTAACCCGAAGGCCCTGAGAGATGAGGGGAGGGAGTGCCTACTGGAACCCAGAAGCCCAGAGAGTGAAGCAGAGTCCAGTCCTTCGAGAGGAGCAGTAAACTGTTGTGGGACGAGGCCAGCCAGCCTACCTCTTGGCTAAATGCAGGAGAATGAATCCCCTAACATCAATTTCCAAACTCGGGCCGATCCCCTGCTGTGGATCCCTTAGGAAGCCAGAGGGCACTGGAACTCATTTACATAAATCTATACAGGTCAGTCATAAATTTACATGCCCAAAGTATTTTACCAACATTACAAAACTTTGCTATGTGATATTTCATTGTTTCAGTACTAAATACACTAAAGCCTTGGACTGCAAGTAACTTGTTCTCTGAGTGTTCCGAAAGACGAGTAAACATCTCTAAAAAAATTTTAACTTGATAAACGAGCAATGTCTTGCAATACGAGTCATACGCGATGCCGAACATCACATGATCACAACTGAGCCAATCGTTCTTGAAATTCGCTTTGATATACAAGTGCTTTGGATTACAAGCATGTTTCCAGAAGGAATTATGCTGACAAACCAAGGTTTTACTGTACTCTGCAGGTTCTATAACCGCTCCTTTGACCCAAGGATAATTTACAAATGAGTTTCTAAATTTTCAGATGTGTAAATTTATGGCTATCTTTTATAACTGCATACCAATTTTCCTGCTTTAAAATCAGAAAGCATGATCTCATGTAAATTTTTGTTGTTGTTGTTATTTCTTTTGTGACCTAGCAGATGGCCAATTAAAAACATATTCGGGGCACCTGGGTGGCTCAGTTGGTTAAGCGTCTGATTTGGGTTCAGGTCATGATCTTGTGGTTGGTGAGTTCGAGCCCTGCATCGGGCTCTGTGCCTACAGCTTGGAGCCTGGAGGCTGCTTTGGATTCTGTGTCTCCCTCTCTCTGTCTGCTTCTCCCCCACTTGCTCTCTCTCTCTTCTCTCTCAAAAATATATAAACATTAAAATTGTTTTTAATGTTCATTTTGTGGGGGATAAGATTGTATAGTCTCTAATTGTTGATCACAGAGTTCAATATGTCCATTAGATCTAGCTTGTTATTTTTTTGTTCAAATCTTATGTGTTCTGAATTTTTTAAATGTTTTTCTAAGAATTTCAAAGTTTTATGTGCTTGGCGATCTGGTTTTTGTGAGTTTGGTCAACATTTTTAACTTTTCATTTTTCAGTTCCTTATTGCGATTCTGTCTATATAGTTATATACAATATAATTATGTAACAAAAGTGAGGATGCTACCTGCCAAAAGGATTTAGCATTGCTGTGTAAGTCTCGCAAACGTTTCCTCTATTATTATAATAGCTTTCTTTGTCCTTAATAAGTTTTGCCTGGAATTCTCATTTATCTGCTGTTAACATGGCTAAACAAGTTTATTTTTAACGATATGTTCTCAGATATATTTTTTAGCCTTTAACGTTCAAAACTTTTGTGTACTTACATTTTAAGTATCTCATAAACAGCATGTAGCTGGGTTCAATTCTGTATTTTGGTCATTGACAGAAAATAAACAGCAATTTAAATCTATTTACTTTTATTGAGATTGTTAATACATTTGAAATCTTTTTTTTAACAATGTTTATTTGTTTTTGAGAGAGAGAGAGAGAGAGAGAGAGAGAGAGAGAACACAAGTGGGGGACGGTCAGAGAGAAAGGGGAACAGAAGCTCCAAAACGGACTCAGTGCTGACAGCAGAGAACCTTATGTGTGGCTTGAACTCAGGAACCATGAGATCATGACCTGAGCTGAAATCAAGAGTTAGGTGCTCAACTGACTGAGCCACCCAAGTGCCCCTGTAATCTTTTGTTTCCTGTAGCTATGTTTTTTCTTTGCTATGGGCTTCTCTTTTCCTGATTTAATTGAATTGATAGAAACTTTTCCCTTCCTTCCTTCCTGACCTCTTCCTTCCTTCCTTTCTTCTTCCTTTCTTCTTTCTTTTTCTCTTTCTTTCTTTCTCCTTCCTTCCTTCTTTCCTTCCTCACTTCCTTCCTTACCTCTTCCTTCCTTACCTCTTCCTTTCTTTTCTCTTTCTTCTTTCTTTCTTTCTTTCTTTCTTTCTTTCTTTCTTTCTTTCTTTCTCCTTCCTTCTTTCCTTCCTTCCTTCCTTCCTTCCTTCCTTCCTTCCTTCCTTCCTTCCTTCCTTCCTTCTTCTCTTTTTATACTGGGTTAGAACTTACAGATCTATTAATTTTATTTCTATTTTCTTATGGCATTCTTAATTCAATAATGTCTAGAGTTAAACAGTTTCTCTACTATAGCCCCACAAAACTAATGATATTAAGTTCTTTAAACTTTGCATTTTCTTTTTAGTTTCCTTTTTGTGCTTTATTTGCACCTTGCTCACAAACCCCACTGAAGTCATTTATCTGAATTATTATGGCTGTTTAGAACTAATCCTTCCTTACTTTTACTATCAGTTTCTTTCCTCACTGTGCCTCCTGATCGCTTTTGATTCTTGAACTTTTGTTTCCTCCTTTGGTTTGGATTCCTCTCCCGCAGATGCTCATTCTTCTATAGTTTTTACAGCAAAGGGGTGTGGATGGTAAATTCTCCCAATATTTTTTCCCCCTAAAAGACCACATCTACTTTCTGCAAAGGGGCATTATAACCCTTTTAGCAGGCAGTTTGATATATATTCTCATCCAGTGTCCCTTAGGCCTCCTTAGTATTAGCCAAGCTAGAAATTCTGGCTTTGACTTCCTTATTCATTTTAACAGCATGAGGATTCCCTTTTGTATGTTGAGCATCATTTTGTTACATCCTATATTTCTGAGGGACTGAAGGACAAGGCAGGTGCACATTTCAGCTCACGTAACTGTAAGGCTTGCTCTTAATGTACTCGACAATATTGCAATGCAGGGACATTCTTCATTCTAAAATTATAGAACCTCACAGACCGTCTACAACATGCAATGCTCCAAATCCTGGGAATACAGAGGTGACTAAGGTACAGCCCATGATCTAAGTGACATGAAATTAATCACTGCAGTTAAAAGAGAGAATTTCCGAAATGGAGGCATGAATGATAGCGGAGCACATCGAGAAAATCTGGCTCTACATTCTCTTTTAGGGGGGAGAATTGAATTTCAAAGTACTGGTAAAGATTTGCCCAATTTCAAACGGGTATTAAACATAGAGCTGGGATATACGGTCCACACAAAATCTTGTGTTTTTGAAAGCAAGAAAAGCAGTTGTGTCCTCAATATCAGGGTTCGGTTGTGAGCAGCGGGCATTGGCTTAGAGTTCTGGTTACATATCACAGTTACGATGAATAAACACTTATGAAATACTCTTCCAAGGGTCTCACACCCCTTCATCCCTATCTCTATTTGAGGGAAAAACAAAAAATAAAAGCAAACAAACACAAAAACCTTCGCTCTGAATCTGAGCTCTCTCCAGCTTCTGCTTACTCAGCACTGAACGCAGAGCTCAGGGGCTAAATGAAAGTGGATTGTAAACCAGAAATTGCTGTTCCAGAAAGTATGAGGTCATAGGAAACAGCAGAAAAGAAGCCCTACTAAGAGGAGAATTTAATTCTGGAGTAGAGGCTTGATAGAATTTTATACTCGGTGGGGGGGAAAGAGGTACTATCTGGGACAGCTTGTAGCCTCACTAAACAAGAACTTCACGTTGGAAACATCTAGGAAACTGCAGCCAAGCCTCCTGCTGTTCCCTACTATTGATGAGTAGAGAGACTTTTCAGAGACCTCACCTTAATTTCCTGCCCAGTTGGCAGCCTTTGAATTTTTCAGTTAAGTTTTGCATTAAGTAAAGTTGTTTTTTTTCCTCCTTAAATGCCAATTTTGTCATGTGAGTAGTGTGTGTTTTTGATCTGGAAAATGCTCTGAAAGGCATTAATTGTTTCATCTGATATTAATTTGAAATGAAAAACAGAAAAGAAGGGGCGGGTCGGGTTTGCTACACTGATGATGTTTTGTAGCTAATTTGATTTATTGGGTAGGAAGAAATGTCAGGGAAATCTTAGGTATTCGCTTCAGCAAATATGTCTGCTGCCTCCTATTAACCCACCACCATTTTCTTTTCAGAAAATACTGCTGGAGACTTTGGCTGTCTGTGTAGCCTGTCCAGCTCAGCCAAAGAGCTCACCCCCAGGTGATCCTCAGATTTCACACTGTCCTGGTGCCCGGCTTCTTAGGGTCATGAAAGAATGTCAGGGTTCTTAACATCTTCAATTTCTCACTATTAAAATATAGTTCTTTAGCGGCTAATAATTTAGGAGTTGACATGTATGGGACAGAGCAACATAGATTAAAGAAAAGGAGTTTTTCCAGAAGGACAACATGAGACAATGAAAAGTGGAACGGGGCCATTATTTTTGTATCAGACGTGTGTTGAGTGTGCATCTCAGCCCAGATCTTTCTCCTTGAATCTACTATCTCATTACCCTTGCCCCCATCTGCCTTCTCTTCCGATATTCCTTAAATGAGTGAGTGGCAACACCATTTAACCAATCCCCAAACTTAGAAACTTAGGCAAAATTTTGATTCCTTTGCTGTCCTTTCCAAATCCCGTACTGTGATACTGTGATTTGCTATCATCTTTTGGGCACCGCTTGTGGGGTAAGCTCTGTAGAAAGTGTGTGTGTGTGTGTGTGTGTGTGTGTGTATTTATATATATAGAAAGTGTATATATATGTGTAGAAAGTGTGTATATATGTAGACAGTGTGTGTGTGTGTGTGTGTGTGTGTGTGTGTGTGTGTGTGTGTATCTATATATCTGTGCATCCTGTTACTGTTCCATTTTGCGGATGGGAGAGTTGAGGCTCAGGAAGATTCAGCAGCGCGGTCACGTGCACACAGGCAACAGTGGCAGAGTCATAATGCATTACTTCCAGTTTCCTGAACGTGTCTCAGTGGTTGCCTTGAACCATTCTTCTCCACCTCTTTGACTATTCCTTACCTTTCTGACAGGGCTCAGCTTTAAATGCACTTCTTCCACCGATCCCGGCTCTTCCACACCTGGTCTGCATGCCTATCTCGCCCCATCCTCCATATCTGCCCCCCTGTAATTGTCCCTATGGCACTGCACTGTAGCTCAGCTTAATTGCCTATGACCACCATTGTATCACAGGCCTTATGGGGGTCAAGACCAAGCTGTCTCCCCTGCCATCAAATCCCTAGGCCGTGGCGCGCAGCAGAAGCCACACACTGGTTTAAAGAATGGAACAGTGTTGGCAGAATCAGAAACACAAATTCTGTTGACTTCTCAATTGTTGCATAGGGCAGGTTGGCCCTTTAATACTTTCCTTTCTGCAGAACTGGTCTCTGCCCATAGAGCCGCTCCGTCTTAGTTCTCACGTGTTAAACTCATCACCAGATTCTACAAGTTGCTTACTCGAAGAAAGCAAATGCAAGTTTTTACCTTGTTTATTTAACAAAGCAGAGCGTTTCGCTTTTTGATGTTCTATCATATCAGCTCGGAAGGGACATGGCTTTCTTGTTTATCCCTCTTTGTGGTGCCATTTTATAAGATTATGAATTGTCAATGTTCAAATGGAAACTAGAGACCATTTAATTAAATCCTTCTGAGGAAACGGAGTCCCAGAAAGATAAGGCAATTTACCCGAGGTCCTCTGCCGACAAGCAGTAGCTTCTTTCTATTTTATTTACTCTGTGTCTCTCCACAGTTTTTGCCTTTCTTGGGGTTAGATGGATCCCCATGTGGGAACGTGACCATACATGCTGGTCCAAGTTCACCAATCTGCCTCTGGACATTCAACAGGGCTCCAGGGCTCTGCTTCACTTCTTTGAAGACAGCCAAAATGCTAACTTTAGGATTGAAGCCATTATCTGGTGTTACAACCTTAGAGCAGCCAGCAGAATGACCAGTCACACACAAAGAAGCAAAACATTGAACAGAACAACAGCCAATTCTGTCACGCATCCAAGGATTTGTAGCTCAGCCATGACATCTGGCAGAAGTATTTGCACAGTCCAGTACTGAAGTCACTGAAGCCGTGTACTCACATCTGGAGTCTAGACTGAGTGGCTCTCTCATTTGGGCTCCCAGCCTCTTCACACCTCATGCACCTCTCTCTCTCTCTGGGTCTCTCACTTTATCCCTTTTTCACTTTGCCAAAACTGTTTCTCCCCCCTATCTGCCTCTCTCCTGATTTCTTTTCTTCTTTCATTTTTCTTTTCTCAAATCACTTCTTAAGTTTTTCCCGATACTCCTGACAAACATCTTAGAGAAAAGGTTTTCCCAACAGTGAGGAGTCTATTGGGGCATAATGTCAAAGCGGACGGTGTCCTAGCAAGCTTCTGGGTCAAGGTCTTCTAACCAGCTGCATGACCTTAAAAACTCTGTATCAGTGGGTTTCAGTTTTTCTTATCTTAAAAAGGAAAAAGTAGGGCTATATTTGCTGTATTCCAACTTTTTTTTTAAAGCTACAGAGTCCTTTCTTCAAACAAATTCTTATGAGGAACATCAATATGGAGAAAATACTGAAGAAAGGGCTGTTTTGATTAACATGGGATGGGGAGAGAATGACTGTTCTACCCTTAAGAGTTCCTAGCGGATGCTGGGAGCACCAGAATTCTGAAGTGCTCATTTAGAAAACCACTGTGGATGATCGTCAAGGTGTCCTCTATTTGGTAGGTGTGCCAAAAATAATAATGATCATCACATATTCTCTTTGCCCCCTCACATTCCTCAGTGCCGTGAGTTAGGTGCTGCATTGCGAATAGTTCTGGCCAATGCGGGCAAAAATAATTTGTCTCCTCTGAGTTGAAACAAAGGAAACCCATGTGTGGTTCTCCCTACTCCCTTCCCTTGCTACTGCGATTAAAAAGGCTGCCTCTTGCACAGGGTGCAGCTATGAGATTATGGACCCCTTATCAGTGTGGGTCCACAAATAACTATACGGAGCAGAGATTCATGTCCATAATGGACATGGTGTGGTTGAAAAATAACCCTTTGATATGTTAAGTTATTGGAATGTAGGGGTTTTTATGCTAGAATAAAGCTACCCTATGTTGTTAAAGGAGAGGTAAAGAGAACAAAATGAGGAGAACAAGCTCCAACTCTCATGTTAGGTCTTATTTAACCATCTGCATGTGGGTGCATCTCTTTCTACTGGGTTATATCATTACACGGAACCCACAGTCCCCATGTTGGTTTATTTGAATCAAATTCAGCAGAAAAGGAGTATGCTGATTAACATAACTGGGAACAATTTGAATATCATTCATCTAGAACTTTTCAAATTCAAATAACAATTTTTTAAACAAAACCCTTTCCTAAAATAGGAGCCCATACAATTTTATAGAGTCCTATACCTTGGAGATAAAATGTTAGAGCTACCAGAGCGCATCTTTGGATAGGCTGGAGCAAAGGCTGCCTTTGCATTGTCATGTATGATGTCTGCTGTTCTTGAAGCCTTTTCTGTCTCTCCTCTCCTCTCCTTCCTCCCCTACCCACCCCTCCATCACCACCAACGGGGCCCTGCTAACTGAGGATTATTAGCAAATATAAATACTCCAGCTCCTTCCTGGGGGCAAGGGGGAGGTGGGGGTAACTCTGACTCACATGTTCAACATTGAATCCCTGAGTTCCCAGTAGGACGAAATTCCAGACAATAGGTTAATTGGTATAATAGCACACCACTTATTGGCTGCCTCTGTTTCTCTGTCTCACTGTCCCCCCCCCCAACCCTATTTCCCTCAATTGTTGTTTCCTAGTGTCACACCCAAATAAACCACTCACACTTAAATCCCTATCTCAAAATGTGGGAGAAACTCAAAGACAACAGCCATCCAGCCTAATCATTCTTCTTTCCATAGATTCAGATCTTATCTCTCTCTAGAAGATTTTTAAGTGGATTTTTAAATTGAATAAGTAGCAATTTCAGGCAAGTAGGTGGGCTTTTTAAAATGGATATCTCAAAAGGGTTGAGCAATTTTCATGGAAACTCAGTTATACCTTCAACTGTGGAACCACAGATACACCTCTTGATGCGTTTTATAATTAAGGAGATTTGCTAGATGTCGTCTCTCACTTGTTTAAAAAACTTTTTTTTAAATTTTTTTTAATGTTTATTTATTTTTGAGACAGAGAGAGACAGAGCATGAAGAGAGGAGGGGCAGAGAGAGAGGGAGACACAGAATCGGAAGCAGGCTCCAGGCTCCAAGCCATCAGCCCAGAGCCCGACGTGGGGCTCGAACTCACGGACCGCGAGATCGTGACCTGAGCCGAAGTCAGACGCCCAACCAACTGAGCCACCCAGGTGCCTACCCCCCAAAAATATTGTAAGAATAGAATGCATCATGTTTTTATGTTGAGTCTAACATTTCCGTTGTTTCCAAGTGGGGGCACATTGTCGCAGGATCAATGTCTCCAAAATGTTCGTGTTTTCCTAAGTCAAAGTTGTGCCGGGTTCTTGGGAGAATGTGGACTGTGGAATGGAAAGGGCTAATGGATATAAGGAAAAGGAGTATATTTGCTGAAAGGCCTAATGTCAAGTAGCTGTGTATGTTGGATGCATTTGATGCGTGAGATTGGAGAAATGATGTTTATGGGCACAGAATGTAATGTCTGACTTATGATTTCAGGAACGGCACAGTAACAAATCAAAACATAATTGTGAGGTGTGGCCACAGAAAGGAGTAGCTAAAATGAAGGACAATAGAGACAAGAGATTAAAAACGTTTGTAGCCTCTGTGCGAGTGGTATTTCTAATCTGTGTTGGTAAAGAACTTCATGCTTCCAAATGCAACGTGTACTTGTCACTCTTTATTTTGGTGGATTTCTCAGAAGGGTTAGCGTTGTCTATTCCCTTTATCTGGCAATACATTTCCCTTGGCTCCATGGCTACACAATTTTAGGAGTTTCCTTCTTTTCTCATTCCATTGTTTTGGCAAATGCCTCTTTTTAAAATGTTGGTGTTCCATAGGGGTCAAGAATTACTTTCAGTAATTCTCAGTCAGCATTTTCCCCTGGGTGATTACATTTGCTCCCCTGGTGCCCACTCCACCTGCATGAATGCTGAGGAGTCCCAAGTCAACATCTTTAGCCCAGACTCATTTCTCCTCTCCTTCAGTGAATCTCTGCCTGCATACGTCACTGGCACCACAAACCCAACATCTTCGAAGCAGAATTTTACTCAACTTTGCCAGCTTTCTGCCCCCAACCCCCCCGCCCCCCACAAAAACAAGCCTCACAAAACACCGTTTCTATTCTTCTTTCCTCTACCTTAATAAATGAGAACACTGGGACCCAAGCTCCATGAAGCCAGAGTTGTTTATAATTTTTTTTCTACTGACATATCCCAAGTAGAACCATGCCCCCCCCAAAAAAAAGAGTAGTTATTTTAAAAAGTACTTGAATGGGGCGCCTGGGTGGCGCAGTCGGTTAAGCGTCCGACTTCAGCCAGGTCACGATCTCGCAGTCCGTGAGTTCGAGCCCCGCGTCGGGCTCTGGGCTGATGGCTCAGAGCCTGGAGCCTGTTTCTGATTCTGTGTCTCCCTCTCTCTCTGCCCCTCCCCCGTTCATGCTCTGTCTCTCTCTGTCCCAAAAATTAAAAAAAATTAAAAAAATTAAAGATCCTCCCTGCCAGCAATGAACATTCCTCCAGGAAAATGCCCAGGGTGGATATTTCTTTAAAAAAAAAAAAAAAAAAAAGTACTTGAATGAATGAGTGCTTGACTAGTGCATCCTCCATAAAATCAGTGAAAGTCGTATTTAGCTCTGACTCTGATTGGTGGCTCGCTACTTTTCTGTCCTCTTCATCAGAGTGCAAAAACTTACTAAGAATCCAGTAACAGGAAATAGGTGTAGCATGACATTAGTAGTACTAAAATTTGGTAGTTTATGCCTTTCTTTTTTTTTTAATTTTTTTTTTTAATTTTTTTTTGTTCAACGTTTATTTATTTTTGGGACAGAGAGAGACAGAGCATGAACGGGGGAGGGGCAGAGAGAGAGGGAGACACAGAATCGGAAACAGGCTCCAGGCTCCGAGCCATCAGCCCAGAGCCCGACGCGGGGCTCGAACTCACGGACCGCGAGATCGTGACCTGGGTGAAGTCGGACTCTTAACCGACTGCGCCACCCAGGCGCCCCAAGTAGTTTATGCCTTTCAATAAGGAAATAATGAAGCACATAGTCATAGTGTGACTAGGCAATATCATTTATGACTAATAATAATGCTTGAAAAGAACTTGGAGTATTATGGGGGCAAATAATACACGACGTTACATTTTTAAAAAGGGAACGTGGACTATTTTAAATATAGGATGTCTTAAATACACATATAAAACTATACATATGTTTAATATGCCAAGAAATGATTAGGAGAAAATATAACAATATGTTAATACCGATGATCCTTAGAATATTAGGTGATTTTTATTTTATTCTTTATATTCTTGGCCCTTTTCCAAACTGTCTACAGATAAGCATACTTTATTTTTATAAGAGAAATATGTAACTAAAATATTTGTATGTAAGAGAATCAAGGCTAAGCATTTTGTTCTTTTTTTTTTTTTGTATTTTCATGGTTTTCCTTTATTATTCAGTGAATTTTACTGAAAACATGTTCTTTTGATTTCTAATAATGGAGCCAAATGCTTATTTTGCTGTAGAAGTATTCTATGGTTTCTTTTATTTCCTGTGTCTTATTGTTGTTCAAAGAACTAATATACAGTGGAGCATGGTACTCTTTTTGTTTTATGCAACTATTTACGAACGAATTGGGCCCTAGGTGCTTCTGTAAAAAATACAGAGCCAAGCAGCAGATCAAATTTGATTTTTATATTAAAAAAGGGGTGGATGAAATACCATTATCCTGAATTTTAGCTGTCATTCATGAACTTTTAGGAAGGAAGGAAGGAAGGAAGGAAGGAAGGAAGGAAGGAAGGAAGGAAGGAAGGAAGAAGGAAGAAGGGAAGGAAGGAAGAGGAAACAGAAAGAGAAAGTTGTTCTCTTTCTGTTTTCCTTTGCTGGGACAGAAGAAAAGTGGTTTGGAAAATGAGAAAGTTACATAAAACATAGAAGTCATATGATACAAGATGGCCTGATTGTAAATTCCAGATGAAGCTTTGGCTTCCTATGTGGTGTTGGCGAACTTACCTTAGGCTGCTTCTCAGACTCTTCATCTATTAGATGAAGGGCTATAGTGTTAAGTGCCTGAGGACAAGCATTTTTGATTGTTGTGCAAGTGCCTGACATTAAGCTTTTGATTGCTGAGCCATCCACCTCAAGGACATCCATCTCAGATAAACACATTGTCAGCCAGGCACCTAGAAAGTTCCCCTTTTAGAAAGCCCCAGGTAATCTAGGTAAGTGACCCATGCCTTAATTCCCACTCTTAGGTTTTACATTCACCAATCAAGAGTAAACCTGTAAAATCCTAGGCATCTCACCCTCAATCCTAATACAGGCAGAACCCCAAGTCCACACACACTCTCTCTCTCCCCATTACTTCCCTGAGTGGCCCACGTGTGCTATGTAGTCTCGGGGAATTGTGAGTGACAAACACTGCTTGTTCAAAGTTCTTGATTGGGGGAGGGGGGCACTCACCATACTCCCACAGGTAGTATGACCCAAATGAGTGTCCCCAGGCATTCCTAGTCAGGGTATCTACTGTGGCTAGGCTGAGACAAACACAAAACAAGAGCATCTGCCTTTTCCCTGAGGTTCTTATAGAAATTCAAGACGATAGCGACCATTCCTGGACCAAAGTTTGTAAAATTAAGTGCTTGTCATTCTGGGGCTAATTTTGGGACAAAGTATATGTCGTGGCTTGGGACATCCAAGGTGGAATTTCACATGAGGTTTAGTCAACTATTCGGAAAGCATGGGGCAAAGTATGAGATAGGTCCTGATAGCAGTCCGTCCGCTGGTCCTGAGCACTTATGTGGAGACCCCCCTGCATACTTCATTTGGTCTATTTGCTTCATCCTGCCCGTGGTCTTAGAATATCTCCAAATATCCTGAGCCTATTTCTTTTTCCTATTCTGTCCTCAGGTCCTGCCAACCCTTGATCTTTTTTTTTTTAAGGTCCTCATAAAAAGAGTTCCTTCATGCCTTTTTTCTTGCAAAAGAAAGGAGATTGATGGCCCTTGTAGAAAAACCTAACAGCTATAAACATAGAGCCAGTGTTTTGTCCAGCTTGGCAAGAAGGTGGGGCAAATCCCCGATATTTGCTCCCCTCAAAAGACCAACAAAAAGGTTTTTTTTCGTTTTGTTCTTTTGTTTTTTGGGTTTTTTTTGCTATAGCTATGGAAAATAAAATACAAGTTAAAGCCTCAAGGCACACCATAAGACGAGCCTTTGGCAGTAGGCCCTGCTTAATTTATATTTCGACAGAGCCTATTTTCCATATTAAATGAACATAGGGAAATCAGAGAAGGAAAAAGAGAGGAAAAAATGGATGAGGTGGTAAAAAGAATCCAAAAGGAAAAAATTTAGATCTCAGCTTAATAGTGTGTCTCTGAAGTTTTGTTCTGCCAGGGCTTAATTTATCTGTGTGCTAATCAAAGTAAACACTTGCTACTCTAACCTTGACATTTCAGTGACTCATCAGAGCAAAAGCAAATTTGCCCACACATCACAGTCCAGTGCATACCGGCCTTTGGGAAACGTGGGGCCCTCTGCTCCACACAGTCGTTCAGGAACCCAGCCCGGATTCTTCAATTATATTATTTCCCCTTGACAAAAGGAAAGAAAATCAAACACAAATGGAAACATACCAGGAAGTTTCTAAGAACCAGTCTGAAGGGGGAGGAGACCACTTTCTTCCACATTCTGTTGGCCAGACAGAACTCAGATACATGACCTCGTCGATCTGCAATGGAACCAAAAATATAGTTTAGTTGTGCAAATAGGAATAAAAGGAAACAGGGTCTACAGGAAAACAGCTTCGTCTGTGTCACTGTGGGACCAGAGCTAGGACTGGTTTCTCCCCCCAGCAGCACCCCTGGCTGAATAAAGTAGTGTTCAGCCAACCTGTGGGGGTCTCTAGGTTAGTTTTCCTATATTCAGACTGCCATGTGGAAAAAGTGATTTTGACCCTCTTTTGCACTTTGTACAAACACAAAATATACTATTAGTTAATTTTTTGAATGTAGGTGAAGCGGTTTTATAAATTAGTCCATATCTTATAAAGTTGATGTTATGAGAACACTTGATAGGGTGTTTATATTTGCACCGGCTTAGATATTTAAGAGATTTGCATAGAAAATTGTTATTTGGCATGTACCTGGAATAGAATTCTTTCACTAGATGATTTAGTAACTTTGAACACTATCAAAAAGCAAACAAAAAACCTAAAAGACACCTGGTGTGTTATTTTCTTCCAAAAGAGTTCCTTTAAGTAGAAATAGAAAGGGCTACTGCCTGGTTAAAATGGCAATTAAAGAATCCTTTCAGCAGAATACATTTCCTTCTATTCACTCGAAAATACAGAATAGCAAATATTCAATCATGAATTGTGGCAACAGTTGGGTTTGTTGCACTGTTCCCAGTACTCTAGGGTGTCACTATTACAGGGCAGTAAAAGAACCTTAAACATGTTATTAATGGTATGATGAATGTTATACGCATAGAGGTGGATAGGTCAGGGTTTAATCTGAAATGCAAAACCAGTTCAAATATTTACTCTCAGGGAATTGGTCATACAGGCGATGGAGGAGCTTGAAAAACCAAACAAGAGACAGTGAGGTAACCCAAGAGATTTCAACAGCAGGAAGCCACTCTCACTCATAGGCTGGAGAGACAGAGAAAATGGTGGTCCCTGAGGCCAGGGACCAGGCCACTGGGTAGAAGCTGGAGTCATGGCAGATATCTCCCGCAGGAGCTGGTGACATGCTTCAAGCCAATGCCCGTGGACATGCCTGAGGCAAAGAAGAAGGGGGGGAGAAATACATGGCTTTTCCCTCTCCTCACCTCCCACAGGGTCCTGCCTGGGTCTACTACAGGCCACACATAGCCAAAGGGGCATAGGGGGTAGGGGAGAAAAGAGGACTATATCTCAGGATGAGCAGGCCTAGGATCAGCAAACAGAATGAACGTACCAAGACGAGTATCATGTACGGTTTATATCTGCATTGACTTACCTTGCACAATGCAAAATGGTGGCCTCTCTCCATGTAACTGCTTAAAGAACACTTACCATTTCCAAAGGACTACAAAGTCCTTCCGGTCGTGTCTTTGAGTAAAAGTTATGTTCAGTTTAAAAAATTGCTGTCTAAGATCCCCAAACATGACCGATGGGTTTGAGATGTTTAGCTTTGCATCCTCGCTGGAGAAAAACAAAATAAAACAAACCCAAGCTGAACTAGTTGGATGAATGCGTTTAGATGTAGCAGGTAGGTGGTCTTCTCTGGATATATCTGAGAGAGGAATGTAGGAAAGAGATTGCCCTCCTCAAGAATCAGAGTAGCAAACACTTTCAACTAAATGTCAAACTAACAGAACACGTTGATAAACCCTGGGAATACATTCTGTCAATAAGTAAGAATCATACAAATAAATCTCCACACGTCCTGCACATCTCTGAAAATCCATAACCTTTCCTTGGAGTTGATTCATAGCAATGAAAGCAACCTAAAAAAAAAAAATAATAATGATAATAAGTCTCAGCCAGGCAGCTCTTTGAAAGGTGATAGAAATGAGAC
Source organism: Felis catus (assembly GCF_018350175.1). NCBI lineage: Eukaryota > Metazoa > Chordata > Mammalia > Carnivora > Felidae > Felis > Felis catus. Next base: position 10,226,734 of record NC_058372.1, read on the forward strand.
CAAAGTAGCAAACAGGAAAGAGTTGGATGCAGAAAGAATCTCAGGGCACTAATGAAAATGACACATTTTCAACCCAGGAGCACTAAATCTGATTTAAAAAATGTCTCGGAACATGTAAAATGCTTTAATCATTGAAAAAAATAATTAGGGTTCTCAGCAACTTTAGCCAAATGGATGCCACAGGAATTCTCTAAGGATGGCGTCTGCTGTGTACTTTGTGAAACGCTGTTTTGCAGAAAGAAGTAGGATCTAATAGAAAGAGACTGAGTTCTTTGGCTAAAATCACAGAAAATTAAAATTCTGATTTAGGTATCTGTTAACTGTATGGACTTGGAACAAGGCATTTCACCACTTCAACCTTCAGTTTTCTCGTCATTAAAAAGGGGATGTTACCTCTCCTATGGCTTGTAATAAGAATTGGCAATATTACTTACAATGAACATGACAAGAAGTAAATGTGTGTTCCGTGATTCTTGGTTGTAATTATTATCTTAGACTTATCATTGGAGCATTTGCATATCTCACATCACATTTCAAAAGCTATCTTCATTTTAGTGTGACAGCTCCTGGGCGCCTGGATGGTTCCGTCAGTTGAACATCTGACTCTTGGTTTCAGCTCAGGTCATGATCTCACGGTTTGTGAGTTCAAGCCCCACGTTCTCTGCTTGGGATTCTCTCTCTCTCTCTCTCTCTCTCTCTCTCTCTCTCTCTCTCTCTCTCCTTCTCTCTCTGCCTGTCTCTGTTCTCTCTGTCTCTCATAAAGATAAATAAATAAACTTGAAAAAAATTAGTATTACAATTCCTTTCTTCTCATCAAGACAAAAACAAAAACAAAAGACATTTTGCCTTCTTGGAGATCGCTTAAAAAATGAAAACACCCTTTAAAAAAAAATGCAAAGTTCCTGGCAGGAGTTACTCCTTTAAATAATATCTGTGAACGCTGTGGTTATTTTTAACACCTCTGCAAAGATGGATTGACAGCCACCTAAGAGCAGATTTGGGAAGGGTAGTTAAATGGAAGAAGGACTTAGAGAAAACTTTATTTCACACATTAATTGAAGTGCTTGTCAAAAGTACCGGCCAGTGAGGGCCATGCCCAGCCCGTCAGAATCTGGGAATCTGCATATTTAATAAGCAAGCCGGTGCAGGATCCCACTTTGAGGATAATTACTCTAAAGCCAGTATGAGCAGTTGTCAGGCAGGAGGGATTGAGGGTGGCTAGGGGTCATCCTACACAGACTGCGGCTCTCTACGCAATACCACCGGTGCAAGCTTTGCTCAGCTTTTTGTTTGTGCCTAATTTCATGGCTAAGTAAACAAGAATAGGCTGAGAGTTACCCGAAGGTTCGTAGGGCTTGATGCTGTGGAGGTGAGTTCAGGGATTTCCTTCTTTGGGCAGGGGAGGGGGGCTCTCTCTATAATTGCCCTTTTATAGTTGCATTCTGACAAGATAAAAAAGACAGTCACTCTCTGCACAGTATATTGAATTTATCAGTATTCATCAGTGCAAGCAGCACTGGGCGTTTGGGGCAGAGTTGGGGCTCGGCCAGCAGTTATACCCCCAGCACACCTGAGAGCAGTTACTTGTGCTTCTGGCTTGCTGGTTGACCCTGACCTTTCTTTCTTTGCTTTTTCTATATCTGACTTCTTTTCTACATTTTGGACTCTCCACACTTACCACCCCATCTTCTTATCTGTCAATGACTTGAGTTGGCGTGTGGCAGTAATGGGCACGTTCCCCTCCAACACATGAAATGAATAAAAGACACGAAATTAAATGAAAAACATTTCCTGAAAAACACGTTTAACACCAGATTTTATAGCAATTGCTAACAGTACTTGCAATTAATAATAAAAATCACAATCCTTTCCTTTATTCCTACTCCTGCCACTACTAGGGCTATAAAAAGTAATTTAAAAATGATGCTAGAAAAATGAAAACCAATTTTGGGGGGCACCTGGTTGGCTCAGTTGGTTACGCATCTGACCCTTGGTTTGGGCACCAGTCATGATCTCACAGTTTGTGGGTTCAAGCCCTACATCAGGCTCTGCACTAACAGTGTGGAGCCTGCTTGAAATTCTCTCTCTGTCTATCTCTCTCTGCCCCTCTTTCTCTCTGTCTCTCTGTCTCCAAACAAAAAAAATAATAAACTTAAAAAGTGAAAAACAATTGTTTAAATGTAAGAGAGTATTGTTCTTCTTCTTATCTTGTTATTCCCATTACAAACTTGAAAAATACAGAAGTTCAATGTTGGAACAGCATTCTTCAGGGCCGAGATAATGAACTGTAAGTAAACTCATGCCAGAGTTTAAAGCAGGATACATTAGCACTTTGCTCCTTCTCCTCCAATATCTGTCTTTTTGTGACAGGAGACAAACTCAATTGCCGAATCATGGCATGAATATGCACGTTTCCTTTGCTGAAGTTCACGAAATGTGTTCCTCCCGCTCTTTCAATTTCTGCCCTGGAGTGAATTCTGCCATCGAATACCTTATTCTTGGATGCCATTGACAATTGAGAGAAGTTCCATGTATTAGCCTTAGTTACTCTGATTGCTTCAGATCTAGGCGATTTATGGAACTGAAAGTAGAAACTTCGCAATCAGAAACGGGCCTAAGTTCTTATTTAATCTGATTTCACGTTAAGTCTGCTTTTGTTTTTGGTTCACAAGTGCCGTGAAGTACGAAACCTGAGCTGAATATCAATTCCAGTTGATGCAGGTTAGTAAGTTTTTATATCGTGATCAGTTTCACACCCGATTTGTTTGCCTTGCCCCAAATCTGGAGAAATGATCAATTTACTGACTCTGATTCTTATAAAACAAGAAGCAAACATAGCAAATCTACCATGAAACATGACTTATTATATTAAGTATTAAATGTAAGGATTAAAACCCTTAAAGTCAAATATGACTACTAAATTTTCACCCTTCATCAGAACCATAAAGCTTTCACTGTGGCTTAACTTATAATTATAAAACTCATTTATTGAGTGTCAGATGCTAAGATATATATTCTTCCCCAAACCCTATGAGGTGGTTTTATTAATATCCCCATTTACTAGATCAGACATTAGTGGGGTTCTCCTTCAGGCTGGGGTTAAGATGACTATGGCACTTCTGGACCTCACATTTCTTGAAGTAGTTACGTTTTTTAATCAGTAAATCTTTTTCTCCAATGACCTCTTAAAGTCCCTCCTGCCATCTCACTGGTCCACCTCAGTCATGCCCGTTCAGTCATATGCCATTCCTAAAAACTTCCCAGTGTGCTGAGGCGTGATGAGGGCTGATTGGCTCTGGTCTATGTTACTGAACAATTTCCTGATAAAGGAATTGAAATGATTCTTAGAAATAAGGAAGCCCTTTTGTCTGGGAATGATCTGATACCCCTTCATGTGGTAGTGATGGTGAGATGCTACCTGCTTAGAAAGAAAGTGGGCTTTGAGTGGATAGACGACGATACCCATTCCATCTGTTTCTAGACTTCTCGGACCATGTTCTACCTTCCAGCCTCATCTTCTGCGAGCTTTGCTGCCTTTAGTTAAATTGTACTGTCGCTGTTCCCAAACATAAGCCACCTCTGCCTTTGCTACTCTGGAGAGCCACAAAACATGAACCTTTAAGTAAGAGACAGCTGGTGTCAGATTCTGGCTCTCCTTCATACAGAATGAGAAACTTACCCACTCCATGCCCTCTTTCTCTCCCTGGGAGAAAACAATGGGAAAAATATTGATCTCATAGATATATGCTAAGTATCAAATTAAGTATCACGATGCCCATGGTAAGAAATAATAAATGATTCTTGTTCCTTTGAAATGTTCTTGAAATACCTCCTCGCTCACACTGCAGAAACCTCATCTGGCTCTTAATCCTCTTCGCTTTCTCCTCTTAGCCAAGAGTTGAAACACAAGCATCGCATGGGAAGAAAGGAATACAGCACCAAAAAGTTTTCCCTAAAAGTTTGATTTTAGACATTGGCAAAATGGTCTTCTGAAGTATGTCCCGAATACTGGCAATGGGCTGTAGACACGGGAAGACACTGGCTTCTTATTTCATCTAATGGCGCTCATAAAAGTGGCTCATGGCACTACGAGCCCGACTATCCCTCCCTGGCCACTTCCCATCTGGCCGATTCCTGTATTTCTCTGCACAATCATCACTTCTTCAGGGAAGATGTTTGTGATCTTCCAGTCCTCCCGAGTAGATTGGTTCAAAACACACACCATCTTTCCCCTTTTGCAAACCTCACCACATTGATTTCAGGTAGCTCTAAATTTCACTGCCGTAGCCCCCATGCCTATAGGGTACTTGGCACATACACAAGGCACTCAAAAATAGCTCTTACCTAAATAAATGAACAATTACAACACGGACTGAAAGGCGACAATTCTCAGAATCCAGAAAATCAGACTTGTTTATTTGCTCTTATATGCCTGGGCATCGGGTAAGAAAAATGAGCAGAAATAACATATTTCTAAGTTGGCATATAGATCTCTTTATTGCCTTGTGAGAGTTTTCAAGATCCAGAATGTTCTATGAAAAGTAAAAAGAAAACTACATTGGGAAAGTGTTGCTTCTAGTTGACAGACACATTCTTTTTCTTTTTTTCTTTTTTCAAAGTTTATTAATTTGGGGGGAGCCTGGGTGGCTCGGTCGGTGAAGTGTCCAACTTCGCCTCAGGTCACGATCTCACGGTTGGTGAGTTCAAGCCCCGTGTCGGGCTCTGTGCTGACAGCTCAGAGCCTGGAGCCTGCTTCAAATTCTGTGTCTCCCTCTCTCTCTGGCCTCCCTCTCAAAATAAATCAACGTAAAAAAATAATAAATAAATAAAGTTTATTTATTTTGGGGAAAGAGAGGGAACATGCAAGCAAGTGGAGGAGGAATAGAATTAGAGGGAGAGAGAGAATCCCAGTAGGCTCCCTGCTGTCAGCACAGAGCCCCATAAGGAGCTTGATCTCACAAACCGTGAGATCATGACTGGAGCTGAAATCAAGAGTTGGACACTTAACCAACTGAGCCACACAGGTGTCCCTACAGACACATATTTATATAAGCTCCATATCATTGTTATTGGATCAAACCATATTTCACAAATGCAAAACAAAGACAAAATTGGAGCAAAAGATAACAGAGTATAAAAGTTGAGGTACATGTGCCAAAAAGTTGTTTAAATTTCAACAAAGCATGAAAGGGAGAATTCCTTCAAATGTCTTTAAAAATTTCACAAAATATTAAAATGAAAATAACTTAAGTCCAAATAAGGTGCCTGATTTTATTAATATGCCAATCACATTTGGCAACTATTTTTATTTGTGTTTTGAAAAATGCCACATACACGTCCTGCTGTAAGACTTCTGGATTTATTTTCACTGGTTCCTGAATTATAGCACTCATTTTGAACACTTCAAATGACCAAAGATCTCAGAAGCAGCTCATTACAAAACTGATCAAACCAAATATAACACTGTGTACTGTTCCATGAAGTTAGGCGTTTTCTATTCTCCTTGAAAGATGAGTAGATGTGAGCACTATAAGGTGACTCTCCTCAAGGGATCTATAACACGTAATTAGTATAAACATTGTATTTTGAACACTTGAAGCCTGGGTGAAATGTATTCAGAGAACATTTATGGCGAAGCTTTATGGTATGGAATCCAAGTTTTGAATTCATATTTTCCTGGGTTTAAATTCTAATTTCCCGTCTGGTTTTCAGTCACCCATTTAATTGCTATTTAATTACTCCGACATGGTTTTTGAAACTATTCAATAAGGACAATAATAATAATAGCTCCATGTTGTTTTTGTTTGACTTAGAAATAATGTATGCCATGCACCTGACACATAAATAGGGCACAGAGCTGATAGCAGGTTTAATTTTATTGTGTAGGATGATAAGAAGCCACCTCTTGTCAACAAGACAATAGGCTCCTTCCTAGCATGGAACTTAGTTCATTTCAACATTATAGTTGAAACCACCAATGGTTACAAATGCCCAAGTAAAAGGCAATGCATCTGGCAGGTGTAAAATAAAGAAACAGCTCTTGTCTGCTACGAGTTACATTTGTCATAAATCCTGCTGACAGCTTTGGTGAGAAGGCTTCAAAAGGAAAATATTTTCAAAACTTAGAAATGCATTGAAAACTCAAAGGAGAAAAGGACACTACAGCCAGCAAAAATGCCTGCAAGAAAGCTTTGTTTTCACTTGACCTTTCTCCTGCCAATTGCAAAACCACCGGTTTCTTCCACTAACTTGCAAACATGAAGAGAGGAAACAAAACTGATGGATGGGTCCAAAGCCAGATTTCTTTGAGTCTGTGATGACAGAACATTTTCAAGGATAAGGATTGCTCCTTCAAGTGATCTGATTTCTTGAACTTAATTTCACAGTCTATCAGCTGCCTGAGAAACATTGTTTTCTTCAGCATGGTCAAGTTAAAAGCAAGATTTCACAGATATAAATAAAAAGAAAGAATAATGTCTTCTCTCAAGGGACTATTTATCCCTGGAGACATGAGCCAACTTCTTATACCTTCTTGTACCTCTGGTGTTTTCTGAGACTTTGGTTAAATATGGAGTACTTTTGATATCTTTAGCTTGTCCACATGGAAAAAGAGGTCTAACAATATCTTAAACGTGCAAATGAAGGACGTGGCACCAGCGGATAAATGTAACCGTAAGATCGATAATATCAGTGATGGTATTCTTAGGTATATTAGCATGACTTCAACATATGCCTCTTGGATAATTTGAAAAGCAGACCTCTTTGGCTAATAGACACAACAGCAAAGCAATTATACAATTTCTGGAAGATATTAACCTTCTATGGAAGATTTGTGGACTGTGAAATATAAGAACACTAGCGGTGGAGATTTTGATGTATTTATACGTTAATTCATTTTTATGTATTTATGTCTTGCCTTGTTCCCTAAAGGATTTAAGATTTTTAAAAACAACATAACATGATTTTAAAAAACTAAAACTTAGGATATTCAGCATAAGTGCGAGTAAGAAAGCTAAGATAGATTTAAGATTAGTACAAGAGCTTCTAGCCATGCATTTTTGTATATGTGTTGTTTTTGTCTGTGATTCAGAAGGACTTCCCGGTGGGTAACCAGATGACTAAAAATCTAAGGGCCAGCAGAGACTTTAGTTTTTGAAGACCCAGAAGAGAGAAATCAGCCACTAAAAACCTCATCTTGTCCCTCTACCCTGTTATAATGGTTGCTATCCTGGTCTGGGTGTTTTGTTTTGTTGTGTTTTGTTTTGTTTTGTTGTATTTTTTGAGGTTACGACATTTGACAGCCTGCGTGTCCCACAGCATGTTGACTGGTGGGACTTCTGGAGAGGGAAAAGGTACTCTGTAGATAATGGAAGTTCAACTTCTGTCTCTGTCAGACCTTCCTTTGGTCATCACAGATGTGCCTGCCAGAAAATCCTCAAAAGCTTCTGGAGCAAAGAAGGGGTCTCCTGGGTAGCTCAGCTGGTTGAGCATCTGACTTTGGCTCAGGTCATGATCTCACGTCATGGGTTCCAGCACCATATCAGGTGCTGGCAGACAGCTCAGAGCCTGGAGCCTATTTTGGATTCTGTGTCTCCCTCTCTGTCCGCTCCCCACCCCTACTCACACTCTGTCTCTCTCTGTCTTTCAAAAACAGTTTTTCTAATTAAAAAATGTTTAAAAAAATTAAAAAAGCTTCTTGAGACAAAGTCAGACCAGAAGAAATAACCTCAGAAATAAGGTAAATAACTTCTTTTGTAGATATGGCCATTTGAATCTATAGAGAGATTCAAAGTCATGGCTGTCTGTAACTTTTCTTTACCTCTCATTCCTGCCCAGGGATCTTCTATGTGAGGAATGACAAATAGGTTTCTTTTCTTTTTTTATATTAGGTTACAACTTGAATCAACTGTCTACTGGTAATAGATACCTAAAACTTTATGTTGAGAACAATTCTTCACTCATATCTGGGCCCAATAGGAAAGAGTGATGTGATTAATTGATGATATTAGCCAAGAGAGTAGGAAGAATAGTGACAAAGGTATTTACTATGTCTGGTTTCAAGTGCTTTCTGATCCTTTGATTCTGATTATACTCCAGAGGTGTAGGGAATTAACTGTTTGGTATCTATATTCCTTTTCTAAGTCCCTAGTAGGAAAGCTAATCAAGAGTGGAGAATTTTTTCCCCTCTACACAACTTGGGAAGATTGGTGATCCTCCCCCCATCCTGTGATTGCCTCCATGTGTTTTTGTTGTGGTCAAAAATGTAGTAAGATGCAGAAGAATGTGTATTCCATATATTGAAAAAATTCCCTAATTCAAACGGAATTGATTTGGAAGGCAGATGAAGAGCTAAAAAAAAAAAAAAAAATATTCCGAAGGCCAATATATCCAGGGCTATGTCTTTTCTTTCATTACTTTGCAGATCCTTCTATCATATGAATTTACCCTTGAGCCAGAAATATGAAGTTCTGACAATCTTCTACTGCCGGCTTGTAAGTGATTTCCAATTTTAGATTCTTCCTATTATGGGCGGTAGGATAATTTCAGGTCCAACATAAGTCATGTTTGTCTTCTAAGATTCTGAAGGTATTACTCAATCCTTCAGGAATATGAAAAGTACTGTGGGTATTGTCATGATTAGAAGGGTAAACACAGATGTGTGTTGCCAGTGAATTTTTGAGCATGCATAGTGTGAGAATATCATCAATGGAATTCCAAGAACTTTAAATGCTGTGGGAAACTGGCTTCCAAAAAGTTCGACAACATCTGACATGCAACTGTCCTCGTACTAATCATTTCATTAAGAATCAAAGTGTTCGTGAGGCTAGTTGGTTGTTGGAAAGTATTTGTGGAAGAAAATTGAAACTTTTAGTGATATTGTAATTGTAGATTGAAATTCTTAATTGAAGATAACCATAAGAGAATCCTAACAGTTACTGCTAATCTTCATGTATACATGCAGGATGTATTGTTCCATTACTAGTCTCATCCATGATGCTGTTGCAAAGGATGAAACTTGCTCAGAGAGCTAAGGCATCCCCAAATCTGTAGGCAAATTTCTTTTACTGATATTGGATGTATTTACATTTTAATTATGGGAATAGAAATCTGTTTGGTAGGATGTGAACAGGTGTCTCTGAAGAGATATCACAGTGGGAAATGTTCATGGAATTTCCATACTTGGTTTCAACCCAATAGTACATATTTCATAACATTTCAGCTAAATTAGCACATCCATTTTTGTGTTATATGGGGGTGGGAAAAAACTAACCTTTTCTAGCTCTTGAAAATTAATCAGACGTTTTTAGCTTTCGTTTTTGAAATGAAAAATGTTGCAAATTTGAACTTCCACCTTGGCAGAATTAAAACGCTTATTCAAGCATGAAGAAAATCAATGCCAAATTAGGAAAAAAAGGAAATGAGAAAGACTCAGTTTCAAAGGCTTGAAATGTAAACCTGCGCACATGAATCCCATCTTTTAAATGTAATCCCCGTAATGTAGAGCTGACGATCTCTAGAGTGGCATGGACTATGAATCGGGGACTGTAGTAGAGTGTGGTTGACAAAAGACTCACAGGGAGGGACCCTGCATGATTGCTGTGCTTTTGGGGAATCTAGAATCATCACTGATACCTCTAAGGTGGGCACCTAGAAGCTTTACTCTGATGTTTGGGTCTCACATTCCTTCCAGTGAAATTATCAGGGCAAACTTGAAGTCTGGAGCTGAGGTCTAGAGCTGAGGTTGCTAGAAGATTCCAAAACAATTTTTAGTTTTTCTTGGACACACAGCTAGACTACATTTCCCAGCCTCTGCTGAAGTTAGGTGTGGCCATGTAGATGAGTTCCAGCCAAGGGGATATAGTACTTCTGGGCCTGATCTAGCGAGAAGGAAGCACTTCTTTTCTCTTCCCCTTTCACAACTTGGTGCTAAAAAGTTTGTGTCCTTAGAAGCCACAGAACAGAAGGAGCCTGGGCCAGGAGTTAGTACTTGGAGAAAATCCACTTGACCAGGAATTTAAACGTTAGCTAGGTTTTTATATGAATAAGAAGTGAACTTTTATTGTGTGAATCCATCGAGATCTTCAATTTGTTAGTTTCAGCTGCGACCATCACCTTAAATGGTATAGACAATTATACTTATAATCTCCAGAAATCCCTATAAAACTTCTCAAAATAAACATGCAACTTACGTGAAATGATGCACTTGCTAGGTAAAGCCAGTTTTCAAACAAGTACTCTTCACCCCCACCTCCCATATGCTTTCACTAAGGGCTACAAAGTGAAGAAAATGTCAGACACAAAGGTATCATGTACATGGATTCCCTTGTGAGCAGGATCTCCAATTCAATTCTAGGTTCTGCCTTTATTTTTCTAAAATAAACAAACAAGGGGCACCTGGGTGGCTCAGTCGGTTAAGCGTCCGACTTCAGCTCAGGTCATGATCTCACAGTTTGTGAGTTCGAGCCCTGCATCGGGCTCTGCGCTGACAGCTCGGAGCCTGGAGCCTGCCTCGGATTCTGTGTCTCATTCTCTCTCTGCCCCTCCCCCACTCGTGCTCCGTCTCTCAAAACTAAATCAATGTAATAAAAATTTTTTTTTTAATAAACAAACAAAACACCTCAACAATGAGCACAGCCTTAGGAAAGTTTAACCAACTTAAGGCCTAAGAAAGTGAAGACATTTTGTCTAAGTACAAAATTTCTGGATATTTTATTTGTTTCCTACTTGCTTCGTTTCCTTTTTTGCATGCCATGAAGATGGAAAATGTTCACGTCAGGCTAAAAATGTGGCTGAAACATGAAATTCATGGAAGTAGGAAGAGCAATAATTTATGCCCTAAATTTACGAGGTAACTCTGTAAGCCCAGACGGGCCAATCAAAAGCCAAAGCCCCTGTCAGTCATCTGGAGTCATCGCATGTTTGGCACTAAGTCAACAAGAGATTTGGAAAAGTCGCTGATTTTTTTTTTTTTAACTTTTGGGGAAACTCTGTTGGTACATAACATTAAACATTAATTGAGATCACTTATTTCACAAACACATTATAATTGTATACAACGTAGTCCCTGCCACTATTTCAACACCTTCATAAATAGCTTGGATAAGATGGTTGTCCAAAGTACACTTTATATTTTTTATTGTCAGAGAGATTCTGCTCAGACATGTATAAACTATCTCTCCAGAGATACGACAATGGAGTAATTTGGCTAAAAGATTTCCTATTAAGGTTTGAGTGTTTCCTAGTATGTTCCAAACAAGTATATGGAGATGTAAGAACTGATATTAATGGGTGGGATTTCCCCCAAAGAGCTGAGTTTTTGAGGTTGATCCTCAAGGATAGGATGTGCATAAATTAGTGAAGGGTCCAGAGCCAGAGTCCTGACCACAGAGAGATGAGAACAGGGAGGAATCGCTAGTGGAAATTTACACTCATAGAATCTTCCATTTAGGTCAGAGTGTAATTTACCTCAAGAAGGCAGCATCCAGATACTATGTTTTTTGTGCCATTTTCAGCAGATTTTTTAGTTCATAATTTTCCTCTGGCCCTGGTTGTAAGATATTTATGCCTGACTGTGCTCATTGTTTTTTGTGAACTTATAAAAATTGCTTTTTTATTAGTCTATAAAAGCCATGTTTGGAGACAGCCTAAAATAAAAATTAATGCAACTTATCACCCTACAGCACGGAACGAGTGCCTGTTTCAGTCTCTTATTTAAGCACCGCAGATGCATTGAAACCTAATAAAAATTGTTCCCTGGCCCATCAACCCCAACCAGGGAGCAAGAAGCTGAAATCTATGAATTGCCCACAACCCAAAGGGAAGTCTTTTGAGAGCTGCGTTGTTAAAACTCAGAGCTGGTATGTTATGACTGGAGGAATCAAGTATGGGGCTTTGTGGAGAAGCATATGTTTATCACTTAATAAACTCTTCCTCCTCCATCACCTTGACTTTTTTTTTTTTTTTTAATTAGTCCGTTCGATTGTGATATGCCTCACTTTGGCTTTGAAATCCAGTTTACTGAGCAAAAACAGGAGGCTGCCTTCTCTCTGGTCCTTAAATAATAATTGCAAGTAGTATGACATATGGGAATTTGCTGGCTCAAAGCATGTGCAGCCGCTATATCCCCATGTCCAAGAAGCCATTCCAAGTGTGATAGGACATCATCAAACGGACCAATGTGACAATCGTAGCAACAACAAGAACGATGATCATTATCATTACGTTATGACAAGAATAAAAGAAAAACCCAGCTCACAGCCCTGCCGATGTGACTGGTTCCCAGGAGATATCTTGGGCCTCCCTGTTCACTTCTGAACGGCGTCCAGGGATGTGATGCAGTCGGCCAGTGCTTCCAGCGTGGTCACTGGCACACAGAAAAGTGCAGGATGACAGGCAGAGAGCAAGATACAAGCGCTTTCCCTGAGCTTTCCTGCCTGGTCGTCTCACGAGAGAGATAGGCCAACAGCCTTTATCAGGTTCATGCTCCCCCACAGCCTTCCCTGGTTTCCAGCCCCACATCTGGGGCAGGGATCGTAATGAGAACATCAAGCCACTGTTTTCATCAAAAACGGCCCCATGGGGCACAGAGGGAACTGATTGGGAAATATGGCCTCCAACGTATTTTCCTTGAGGTGCTTTTCAGACATATTCTCAAGGACGTATCCATCTTTGAGCATTTTTATTCCTAGACCCCATTCTTTTTCAGCTGGCTCTTCAATCACTTATTTGAACTGTGAGGATCAAAAGCTGTGTCTGGGTAATCTTTAGGAAAAGCTGGCCTTCCCAAATACGATAAGAGGCCAGTTAAGTGGTCTGGGTGTCAAAGCAACCGCAGTGGAAGAATTCTAGCTGATAGATACCATCTGCACCCCCAGAGTGAGCACGTCGTGTCCAGCTCTCAGCCCCATCGTCTCTGAGCTATCGGTCTTGTGGCTCATCCCTGAAAACATGCCTGGGGTTCCCAGGACACAGACCAATTGGTTGTACAATAAAGACGTTATGAGAAAATCTTTTCTCTCTTTTCCTAAGGGCCTGAAATCAGCAAGCCAAAAAGCTTTTTATCCTAATATAGAAAAGAATTAGGCAGCAGATGCTTCTTCACAGCAGCCTGCATGCTGAGGAGAGGGGAAAAAATGGCACAGTCTTCCTCTGGCAAGAGTTAAGGCTGAATCATCATGGGAGTGTTTGTGGTAAAATCACATTTTTCTTTTAGATAGTGGAATGATTATCACTGGGCTATGGACAGCTAGTCCAGAGTGATTTTGGTGAGATCTACTCTTTTTCACCGCATAAAGAGTGTGTCTTTGGATCCAAGGGAACAAAACATCTAAGGATATTATCGTGGGAGGAGAGCAGATAGAAGGAGACCCTGGAAAAAAATTGGCCAAGATCAAGAAGTGAGAGGAGCCAACAAAGTAATTAAGAGGATTTGTTTTCTTTTTGAACTAAGGATGGGGATTGGGTCATATCTCCATAATCATGTGAAAGCAAAAGGTCACCCGAAGGAGCCATTTTCCCAGAGGCCCCCATGAGACAAGCTACAAAATCAATTCTGTGTCATCTGACCAAAGACCACCAGCAGGGGCTGGGATAATTTCTTAGGCTTGATGAGTGAAACTACAATTTTATCTATATTACCTCATTACCCAGAGGCTTATTCAGATCAGGAAGGGAAAGGAGGAAAGAAAAAGGAAGACTTGAGCCAGGAAGATCCTTCAATGTTGGATTTCTCCATTTTACTGCTCTAGGTCCTCACTTTTGCCTGACGACTGCCACAGATATCCTGCTTGACCCTTAGTGTTCCTCTCTTCTTTCAATTCATCAATTCTTCCACTGGCCCTTGTTTGATCTTTCTGAAAGATTACAGTGTCTCGCATAATCCTTTCCCATTACTAGCTCCCCATTAATATCAGAAGTCCATCTTCTTCAGCCTGGATATCTATCAAATAGGTTCCCTGACTCCTCTGATATTACCTCCCACTAGGTCTGTGAACAGTCCCTCTGACCCAAGGTGACTTTCTTCTCACTCTTCCTGGGAGATGTCACCTTCATGTCTACACATCCAACACCTCGATTATCTTGTTCCCGTCAACAGTAGGCACCGCCTTCTTTATACATATATCTAGAAGTTTATTCTCCGAGCCTCTCCTTCAAGATCATCTTCAATGCTTCTCCAGTTGTAGACCATGTATCTCTGAATTCCTACAGTGGCCAGTGTTTACACTTTGGGAGTGTTAGCACTTCATTAAGGCTTATTTGGATTCTTGCAACGTTACCGCATATTTGTACAGCATGTCTTCTCCATGGAGAGTACAGCTCCTCTGTGACAGGATTGTGCCATAGACATTTTTATATTCCACATAATCTCTCAAACAGTTCATGTGAATATTAAAAATAGTTTTTCTCCAAATCCCTTCAGCACATGGCCTTTAAACTTCATCTCCAGGCTTTGGGAATGGATAAATAAGTCCAAATGAGGCAAACCACTGCAAACCATTTTAGGGGTCCATTACCTTTATGCCTCTATTTCTTTTCTCTCTACTCGTTCAAGAGATTGTGGGAACTTTGAGCTCCCCGGGAGAACTAGATGACATCTTAGCCAAACACTCTTATTGTAGAGGTGAGTCTGTGGCTGGTGTAAGAAGTTATGCAACTTTATAGAAATCACATAACTATTAGCAACTAGAGTGGAGACTGAGAAATTACATGCAGACTCACAGCTCTGTTTGTTGTACCGCTTTTCATCCCAGCCTTCACTTAGCTTCTGACTCAGTAAATATTATTAATTTGATTTCAGAAGAGGAAAAAAAAAAACCTAAAGAAACTCAAACACAGTGGGAAGGAAAATAAAATGTGAGATTTGTCTGAACAGGCCTTCAGCTTTTCAATGACGTCTTCAATGCTTCGGGAGCCTGGAGCATGAATCAGTTCGAATTGTATTTATTTGCACTTTGGTTCTGTTTCGATCTTTTCTTCTTGATATTTCAGGAAGTTGTTTTGAATCTAATTAGCCATTTTGCTTGTATCATTAATTATGCTCTGTTGTCAAAAAAGAGCCACATTCTATCCTCCGTGTGGTTGGGTTACTGTTCCATTGTTCTGTATCCTATATGATCTGAGACAGAGCAAAAGCCAGAATGAAAGGCCTAGGGAAGATACTACCCAAAGGTGGTTCCTTTGAAAATAGTGACATAGTCAAAAGTAGACAAATGCTTATAGTGTAAGAAGAAAGGTGGACACTGGGTACATTACAGAAACGTTCGAAGACCACTACTTTTATGCTTTGGATGCCAAGAGGCAATCCTAGGAGGAATAAAATTAAAATATCAAAATAGCTTTAATGAAAGAGTTCTAGAGTGAGATTCAAAAGTCCTGAAATCCAGCTCTTTAGGAAGGCATTGGTCATTAATTTCCCTGAGTGTCACCTTCCCTGCAAGATGAGAATTACCCTATTCTGTACAACTCATGGATTTGTTTCTAATGTTAGAAGCATCCATAAAAGTAGGTGGAAATTTTATTTATATATTAAATTTACTTTTTCTGGGCTTAAGGAAGAGTGTTCCCTGGGCTAGAATTTATTTTACTGGTTGCATTATCCAGATTTTCCACATGCATTAGCCAAGGAAGAAAGGAGTAATAAGATTTCTATTGTTTAAATGTGGGGCTTACCAATCAAGGTTACAAGACAGATGAACCTGACTGTCTAGTGTGCAACTTTTTATTCCTTATGATTCTCTGTTGTCTTCTGTCCATGTCTCCCCACTCCCCAGAGTCCATCACCTTACTCTGATCACTGTCAATCACGGTAGTATTTTTTTTCCTGTTCTTATCCTCTAAGCAGTTAGCTCCACAACTGACAAGAACCACTCAGATGAGATACAGCACCTCACAACACACAAACTGTGCATGAATCTGACAGCCTCTATTGGAGGCAGACGCACACAAGGTAATGATAGAACAGTAGACAAATAACTAGCAGTTTGGCTCATTTGCACTGAAGGAGTTTTGCACGGCGGGGTAGTTTGGGGCCCACTTTCTGTACCTTCATCATAGCTATTGATTCAGTCCAGTAACGCCTTTACTTTGAATTCTGCTGAGATTGCCACACGCAGTGTCATGGTAAGAGCGATTCTCAAAACTCCTTGCTTCCTTTCTTATGATCGCCTTTAGGATCACTATGGGGCAAATATAATTAGTGTCTCTGCAGCACCGGTTTCTCTTTTCATATGTACGAAGGGAATCCCGTTAATAAAATAGTTACGTGTACTCTAAGTAGGTCTCACTTTCCACTTTTAATTAAGATAGAGTATTTTATAGTAGACTCAATAGTTCAGTGATAAGATATGGGCAAAATGGGTCAAATGAAACAAATCCTTATAAAATTAAAGTTAAAGATAACAAAAGCCATTTGCAATAGCTCAAAAGTTGGCAAATACCTAGGACAGATGTGCAAGACCTCTGCACTAAAAACTAGCAACACTGTGGAGGGAAATGAGAGATTATGTAAATCGGTAAAAGCATATTCCGTGTTCACGGAAAGTTTTGTTGTTGCTGTTGTGTTGTGGTGGGGTCGTCAAGTTTATTCAAAACCATATATGTAAATGAAATGCTGTCTTGGGAAAAAAAATACAAGAATGGATGATTCTCACTACCAGATACCAAAACTTATTCTAAAGTTGTATAATTAAGACAGTGCGTGTTGGCTTAATGACAGACAAATCGACCAGTGTAATAAAATAGAGAATCCAGGGGTGCCTGGGTGGCTCAGTCGGTTAAGCGGCCGACTTCAGCTCAGGTCATGATCTCACGGTCCGTGAGTTCGAGCCCCGCATCGGGCTCTGTGCTGACAGCTCAGAGCCTGGAGCCTGTTTCAGATTCTGTGTCTCCCTCTCTCTGATCCTCCCCTGTTCATGCTCTGTCTCTCCCTGTCTCAAAAATAAATAAAACGTTAAAAAAATTAAAAAAAAAGAGAATCCAGAAATAGACCCACAAATATACAGTCTCCTAAAGTATCACAAAGGTGTCACTGCAATGAAGTGAGGGAAAGGACTGTATTTTCAATAAATGGTGTTGGGTGAGGTGTATATTTATAGAAGGAAAATCAATATAATTAATAATTCAAAGTGGCTTATAGACCTACATGAAAAAAGTAAGAACCCGAGGGCCCCTAGAAGGTAACAGAATATTTCCATGCAATTTACATAGGAAGTGATTTCTTAAATCGGACTCAAAAAGGAAAATTTTGGTAAAATGGAAAAATTAAAATCAAAACACATGTTCATTCAAAGACGCCATTAGGAGAGTGACAAGGCAAGTCCAGAGAGGCGGAATCCATTGACAACGCACACAGATTGCAGAAGACTTCTACCGGAAATACATAAAGTACTCCAGCATGTTAATAATGAAAAGACATGTCAGTAGAAAAATGAGCTCAGGATTTTAACAAGCACTTCCAAATAACACATCCAAATGGCCTATAGACATATGAAAAGTGTCCACCTTCATTAGTTGTCAAGGAAATGCTAATTAAAACTAAAATGTGAACACCCTACGCACCCATCAAATTGGCTAAAATAACAAAGACTGACAGTACCGAGGGATTGTGGGGATGGAGGGCCAACTGGAAGCCTTGCACACTTCTGACAGGTATGCGAATCGATAAAGCTGCTTGGAGAAATGGTTTGGCAGTATGTACCAGTGTGTGCAACATGCACACTTTATGACCCCAGGGCACGTGCTCAACACAAATGCTCATGTACAGGTGAGAAAACAAGGTTGGTCATGGCAATGTTTACGAGAGCCAGATATTAATGGCCATTTGATATAGTGTAGATATAGAAACGAACCTTTGCAAACACACTATAGAGTAAAAAGAAGCCCAACATAGAAGACAACGCTGTATAATTCTATCACTTTCAAACACTGGCTAAACAAAACTATGGTAAGAGAAGGCATGAGAGTGATAACTTTGGAGAAGATGGCACAGGGAGCTTCTCGGCTGCTGGCAAACGTTCTATTTCTTGATCTGATTGATGGTTAGGGGACTATGTTCATTTGGTGCAAATTCCCCAAACTGAGCTGTTAACTTTCTTTTTTCACTTTTCTGTATATATATTACACTTCAGTAAACATTTTTCTTTTCTTTTCTTTTAAATGTTTACCTATTTTGAGAGAGAAAGTACAACTGATGGAGGGGCAGAAGAGAGAGGAAGAGAGAGAATGCCAAGCAGGCTCCATGCCATCAATGCAGAGCCTGATGCAGGGCTCAAATTCACAAACCATGAGATCATGACCTGAGCTGCAATCAAGAGTCAACTGCTTAACCAACTGAGCCACCCAGGCATCTCATTTTTTTTTACTTTTTTTTTATGAGAGAGAGAGAGAGAGAGAGAGAGAGAGAGAGAGAGAGAGAGCTCACAAGCCAGGGAGAGGGACAGATGGAGAGAGAGAGAGAATTTTGAGCAGGCTCCATGCCCAGTATGCCCTACACGGGGCTTGTCCCCACGACCTTGGGATCATGACCTGGGCAGAAATCAAGAAATCGACTGAACCACCCAGGTGCCCCAGTAAAACATTTTTTGAAAAACACCTAGATCTCCCATTCCCTTAATTCAGTCCAAATCATCGCGTCCAATTAGTGCTGCTCTAGGAAATTGCTGTGCAAGATCTGTGCAGTATATAGAACTTTGCCTTAAATAATCAGGAAATTTCAACTTTAAAGGTTTTGTGTTGTTGTCTTTTAAAGAAAACAACACACATACAATCCAGCTGTCAAGGACCCAGCTTGTCTACTGGAGATAGGGAGATTCAGATCAAGAAGAGAATTTTAATATGGTCATGCATTATCTATAACCTGTAGGATGAATAAAGATAAGAATTAGAGTGAACTTAACTGAAAATAGCCTTGTGATAAAAAAAAAAAGTCACTTTATTTCAATGACACTCACTTCCACTGTGATTTTTATCTCGAGCTTATTTAGTTCCTAGGCTGAAACCAAGATGGCTTGGTTTTTCCTTCCTTTTCATTCTTTTTTTTTTCTTTTTGATTTCTTCACTTCTGCAAGGTCAGTATAACTTATGGAAATGGAATTGCCCTTTGAGTTGCTCTCCCAATGTCACTGAAGACACAGTTGAGAAGGAAAGCAGGTGTGAAGCTAACAGTATTTGTCGTCTGAACTACTCGTTCTGAACTTGAATTTCAAAACATTGTTTGAAGTGACTCTGATGTTATTTTGATTTACTAGTCTTACAAACAGCTCTTTCTCAGTTAGCTTGGGCTTGCAAGCTAGCCACATAAATTAAACAAAGCGGAGTCTCAAGGGAGGACTGATAAGGGAGAGAGAGAAGATGCAGATATCCTCTTGCTGGCAAGCGAAAGTGCAGGTTTTTACATACAAGTTTTAATTTGTGGTTATTGCCGGATTTAAAGCGCGTGTCCTTCATTTCCAAGTGAGACTCTCCTCGGTCAGTTTACATACCAGGCAAGGTTCGATTCATTCAGAGGCATCGCCTGCAATAATAATTTGATTCCTCCTGCGTTCCCTTCTGGTTCCTCTTGTCTTGTTGATCATCAGAATATACAGATAGAGCCACTTTGAAGCAATAACGTAAAAAGAAGAAAAGACCTCCAATCACGTGGGGGCACGTTTTCGTGTTATCTTGAGATTTCTAGGCAAGGAAATGTAGATCTGAAAAAGGAGGAGACAAGGAGAGCAAGCATACTCAGGATAATCCTAAGGACACAAAAGGATGACATCTTGTAACTAGGATTCTTTGAGGAGGTGATAAGGGTGGAGGCTGAACAAAAGGGTTGCCACTGTTCATTTAACTTAAGGATGTTTGCTCCATGGTAGTTCATTGCGTGCCTGTGGAAACTTCAGTTTCCTGGAGTTGGGGGTAGATGTTAACCAGACCATGTTCAATTTACTGTGATCAGTCAAATTGCTCACTGTAGGTGAATCCGGAACTACAGTCCTCTAATTTAGCAGGTAACAAACTGGAGTTGTCTCAGAAGGACAACAATGATATTTAGTGAAAGACATTTCACAGGAGGTCCATTAGAAAATGTAAATTTAATTTCTAAAAAATTTCATGTTCATAATTCCATTTTTTTTAATTCAGTGAACAGCCTCAGTAGAAAAATCACTCCACCAACTTAGCCTTGCTTACTGAAAAACCAGTTTCCACTGCCTCTTAAGAGATAATAGCAGATTCTTCGGCTCTACTGACATTCTGGACAGAAGTCTACCTTCTCGGAACTTGCCCCATACTTGGAATCGTAACAGTCTTTTCTATTCATGGTCTTATCACACAAACTCAGCATGCGAACCTGTTGCAAGCCATGTCGCCGGACAGTCTATGACTAACTGCCCCTCCCTCACCCTCACTGTGACGGTGTTTGGCCACATGGCACAGTGATCATGAAGGCGTGAAGAAAGGCACAGGTGCGTTAAACTATGACACAAAACACATCTTCATTGCCCATGGGATGGTTATACCAACACTCAAACCACATTCTGTTTAGGTGGAGAGGTGTGGTGCACCTTTCTCAATTACTATAAAGTTATTAGGAGGCAGTCCTGGTCCCTCTGTGATGTGCTCCTGTGTGTGAGTACTTTGGCCTGAGTGCTTTAACCAAGATTGATGGGCAATCATTGTGCTCCATTCAAATAAACAAAGAATTTGGGAAACAATGAATGCACTGTTACATCTTGTGTCTGCCATGTCAAATTTAAAACTTTTGAGAGACAGCGTGGGAGCGGGGGAGGGGCAGAGAGAGAGGGAGACACAGAATCCGAAGCAGGTTCCAGGCTCTGAGCTGTCAGCACAGAGCCCGACACGGGGCTTGAACTCACAAATCATGAGATCATGACCTGAGCCGAAGTCGGACGCTCAACCAGCTTTGCCACACAGGTGCCCCTGCTCTGTAAAACCTTAATCAAGTGTATGACTTTATGAATCTATATTTGCAAATAATCAGTGCTATTGGCCAACCAGAGAATTTAGAAGTAACTTTCATCTTTACGTCTTTGTAAATGAGGTGTCACTGTCTCTAGATATTACTGAGGGGCTAGACAAAACAAGTTTTATTCCCTTGGGTGGAAATTGAGGAGTCTCTGGCCCCAGGTTTCTAGCACAGCAGTTGGCTTAGTACATTTGGAAGCGAAATCATATGTACTGTAAAACTCACATCTGCATCTCATAATCTGTCTATTTAGTAAGTAGTTTCCAAGCAAAATGAAATTCAGTTTAATTTTTAATCTATGTTTGCCAAAGGAAAAGCAACACAAGAGCATGAGCTGGTGCATCAGAGAAGGAAAGCGAAGGATTGTATGGATTTAAAGAATCCAAAGGTGAAAAGAGAGCTGTGGTTTATGCCACATTGGGATTAAGAGACTGAAATTCAATTACTTGTCCAAGTTCACACGGCTAACGTTGTCCCCCTTAGTCATGGTTTCAATTTCTATGATTTCAGTTACCCGTGGTCCATCACGGTCTGAAAACTTTAGGCGGAAAATTCCAGAAATGAAGAATTCGTAAATTTCAAACGGCGCATTCTGAATAGTGTGCTACCTTTCACTGTCTGGCTGCACCCTGACCAGGACATGAGTCATCCCTTTGTCCAGCATCCCCACGCTGTGACCGTTGCCACCCCTTAGTGACTTAGCAGCCTGCTGGGTTATCAGATCAACTGTCATGGTATCACAATGTTTATGCTCGAGTAACCCTTGTTTTACTTCATAATGACTCCAAAGAATAAGAGTAGTGATGCTAGCAATTCAGATAATGCTTCCTTCAAGTGAAAAGGTAAATGTTCCCAGTAAGGAAAAAAAAAATTATGCTGAAGTTGCTAAACTCTATGGGAACTTTTATTACAATATGTTGTTATAACCACTCTATTTTATTACGTTGTTGTTGTTAATCTCTTACTCTGCCTAATGTATAAACTTTATCGTAAGGATGTATGCATAGGAAAAACATAGTATGTGCAGGGCTTGGTACTATCTGCAATTTCAGGCATTCACTGGGGGGTCTTGGAACATACCCCCTGTGGATAAGAGGGGACCACTGTAGACAGGGGCAAAAGCAAGAATAAAAGAGAGGTCTCTCAATATCCAGTCTATTTCTTATACCACTACACCATGTTTCCTTTAGAGAATATTAGATTTTTGTCTCAATAGCTTCACGCATCCTAATCATATATTATGGAATTTCTTCATAGTGATTGTTAGGAAAACACATTCACATGAGAAAGTACCGCTATTTTACTGCAGTTGTTCTGGGCTCCAGCCGAAAGTTAACAGTCTCCATACTCCTTTGCAGCTCAAATTCAGAATGTGTTACAATCCCTTGGAGACCATTTTGCTGTGGGGCCTGAAAGAACTTAGACAGTCAGTAATGAGCCCAGAAAGAAACTTGGTAACCGAAAGATGGTACACTGAATCCCCACGTAATGGGAGGCTAAGGGTCCTCTGCCAAGTAGAGAGTCTGTGATGTTTGGCTCTAGAAGTTTTAGCATGATGAAATCGAGGGCGGCATCTGAAGCCCTCTTGAATTCTAAATAGATCCCAGTTGTGGAGAATCCTTTTCAAGTTTCTGATGATTTCTTAAAATATATTATTCACGTTGCCATGTGATATGGGTAGAGTGCATTCCAGCTAAATTTCAGTAAGAAATACAAAGCTGAATGAGGCCACAACTCTTCTTCAATTACAAATCCCAACGTGACAGATTTTACTCATAATTACCAGGTGGTCATCTACCCAAATGGCCTGGAGCCATGCATGTA
Source organism: Felis catus (assembly GCF_018350175.1). Taxonomy (NCBI): domain Eukaryota; kingdom Metazoa; phylum Chordata; class Mammalia; order Carnivora; family Felidae; genus Felis; species Felis catus. The sequence continues at coordinate 10,249,523 of NC_058372.1, forward strand.
CTTAAGAACCAGCTATATCTTGTGATACAGAAGAGAAGAAGCAAAGCAGGTCGTTGTGGGAAGAGAGGTAGATGGGGCCAAGATGATACTCTTCCCACACATCCATTCATCCAGTTAATATTTATGAAGTAAATGTGATTTTCTTGCAAGGAACTCACTGCCTCATGGCAGACAAAGATAACCAAAGAATCCAAGAAACGGACAATGATCTCCAGGTAAGCACCCTGGGGGAGCTTCCGTGATGACGGGTTGAAGTTGCAGGACTTAGAGGTGAACTAAGAATTTACAGGTTCACTTGTGTGGGAGAGAGTAACCGGGAATGTGACAGTCCTTACAAATGGCACCAGAAGCCATTTTAAGGTGGAAACGATGCTTGTTGGAAAATACAACATGGGTGCTTGGGGAGGGAGGTGGAATCCTTGTTATTGGTTGACTCTAAGGTTTCCAAAAATAAAGCCAGGTCGTTCTGTTAGATAAAAAGTGGTGTGGGTGTGATTCGGTGGAAGGGAGGGGTGTGCAGTGTAGGGGATGCAGGGAAATTCTAGGGCACTCTTTAAAATGTGGGCTGTGTGCAGTGCGCCCAGTGCCTCGGTCAGTTAAGTGTCCGACCTGGGCTCCGGTCACAGTCTCACGGTTCGTGGGTTCGAGCCCCACGTCGGGCTCTGTGCTCACTGCTCGGAGCCTGGAACCTGCTTTGCATTCTGTGTCTCCCTCTTTCTCTGCCCCTCCCCTGCTCGCTCTCTCTCTCTCTCTCTCTTCAAAGATGAATAAACATTAAAAAAAAATGTGGAATTCTAAAGGTCCTGACACCCTTTCAGGGGAGTTGAAAAGTCTAAACTATTTATAAAATAACGCTTAGGTTTTACTTATTTTTACTCATGGCATTGACATTTAAGCTATCAGAGCAAGAGCAGTGGCAGGTAAAACTGCTCGTGTCTTGTTAGCATGAGTTTCGTCTCAGTAAGGGCACCAAGCATTTTTTGAAGCTAATTTCATTTAAAAGTGTCTTCTAGGAGGTGGTAAAAAAATGTCAACTTTATTAAATCTTGATTCTTGAGCATATTTTTTCCCTTTTGGAGTATATATCTGGGAATGGCTAGATTTTCTTCATAATCTTCAACAAAAACTATTGTGGTAGATAGAACATGGAAACAGGTATGAGAATCAGCCATCTGCTATCAGACTACATATGACAGAGTTTTGCAAACATGTGAAATAATACCACATTTTACATGCCACAGAGCTATTATGCTGCCCAATACGGAGGACAGGGTCACGTATGACTGTTCACATTTAAATCAATAATTCATTAATAAAATAAATTAATAAATTAAATATTCAGTTTCCCACTCTTTCTAGGCTAACTTCAATCACCCAACAGCCACAGTGTGGCCAGAGGCTACCATATGAGGCAGAACACATTCCCACTATTCCAGAAAGTTCTGTTGGGCAATACTGGTAGCACGTATGTGTGTAACAGTGAATTTTTGGCCAGTGTTCCTATATTAAAGGCAAGTTTTTAAGGAAAAAACAAAAAACTGAATCGCATTTCCATTGGAATGAATAAAAATCAAACCATTTCCATGCAGCTGGTCTAGGTTGTCTCCAACGTCACTTCCTTTGGGCACTTGGAATCTCAGATTCCCACTGTCAGGGTCACTTCAGATCAAGGAGCAGAGGAAGCAGGCACCCTTTACCGCACAGCCCAGAGGGTGTCGACCTCGGAGTGTCCATAAGCAATAAATCATCTTAGGTCAGGAGTCCCCGGATTCTAGTGACCGGATACAGCAGAACGTTATACAGATGAGAGCGGTGGGGGAGGAAGGCAAGATTTCCTTCCAGCATGAATTCAAGCTACCCGCTCACCTGAACCTCCCTGAGGGCCCACTCGCCCCCAAATCCACAGTTACCTCTTCAGTGGCCAAATGGTTTTTAACACACATTTCTGATTGTACGGCTCTACCCTGGAGTTTACAAGCTTGTTAGAAACTGTATGTTAGCAGATGCCAATGCTTTCCTCCCTCAATATTTCCTCTTCCTGTGATAACAGCCATCATCATTTTCTTTTTAGGAGACAGAAACCCATGCACAGAAATTTGTGTGCTGTTATTCGCAAGGTAACGATACTTGAGCGTTTACTCTCACGCCGGTGTTAATTAGCTCACAGCATATTTAAGTCTGGGAACAACGCAAGGCAGCTAACGTCTCCGAAGGACATCTTTTACACAGCTACGTTATGTTCTGACAAAACCCAAGCAGCATTGCCAAGACACCAATGGCGATTGGTAAACACGGTGTTGGCAAAGAGCTCAGAGGAATTTCTCTCAACTGGCAACCGGGCAAATCCAGGTTTACAAATGTGCCACCCTTGGTTAATTAGAGACAGCGCTGGCTTGTAACTTCATCGGAAGCAACATGAGAAAAAAATAAAAAAAAATCAGGGGGAAAAAAAAAGTGGATAAATAAGCCTACTAGCCCTGCTCCTGGAGAAATGAAGTCACACAAGCATGAATGATCCAGTCCCGCAAAAAAGAGGTTGATGGATGTGGTTGCTTTTTGCAACACAAGAACATCTGGCTACACAGCACAGCTGAGGGGAAAAAAAAGAAGGGTCCAAATTCATGGACACATTTCTGTCAGAGACATCCGGCTAACAGATGGCACTGGTTCCAAATAAAGTCCCGTGGATGTGCTGAGAGGGTTTTGAAAACTCGTGTGTTCATAAATGCATTCTTTCTACCCCTTTCTTTCCAGCTCAGTAGCTTGTCATCAGCTCTTTCCGCACTTACTCGCCATCTTCAGGGCAGTGATGTCTCCCAAGGCAGAGACCTGAAGAGGCCTGCACGGCCTTCTCAACCAAGCCCGGCCTGATGTGACGTGGAAAAACACCCACCACAATGTGGAGTCTCGGTCGAGGCTACAAAGGAGAGTTAGGAGAAGCACTCCATTGACATGCTAGGTTTGCATGCTGTAAAGGCCAGCATTTACTGAATACTGATGGGCAGGACCCTGGACAAGGTGTTCGTCCTGTGGTCTTTATCGCAGGCTCTGGTAGCAGCCACTATTAAGATCATGATTCTTTAAATTTTGTTAATTCTTATTTATTTTTGAGAGGGAGAGAGGGAGCATGAGCAGGGGAGGGGCAGAGAGAGAGGGAGACACAGAGTCTGAAGCAGGCTCCAGGCTCTGAGCTGTCAGCACAGAGCCCGACGCGGGGCTCGAACCCACGAACCGTGAGATCATGACCTGAGCTGAAGTCAGACGGATGCTCAACTGACTGAGCCACGCAGGCACCCCAAGATCACTAGTTTAAAGATCAGGAAGTTCAGGTACATAGCTGAAGTTATCCAACTTCATAGATTTCATGCTTAAGCCCCTCTTGGTGAACGAGTGAGGTCGATTCACTTCCCTGCACTGTTCATGAAGATTTGAGGAAAATAACTCACTTTTTGTTGGAGGTGAGTGAGTCTCAGGCAATCAGATGAGACATACCATTTGGAGCAGCAATTGCTGTAGTCTCTTAAACGGTGAATAATTTATGTGTTTGGCAAATACATTTAGAATCTAAGATGTAAGAGGGAGTTTTGCTTTTTGCTGTGGTCTGCTTCTTGTCTGGTTGATCCCCTGCTTTCGAGAAGAAAGGGACAGAGTGTAGAGCTGAGATTTGGGGGAGGCCCAGTGGAAATCAGTACTGCTGGAGGACTTGTAGCCTCCCACGGGTATGAGCAGCACCCCAGGAGCTCGCACAGTGCCCCCTACACACCCCAGGGTTGAAAGCAAACAGGAACAGGGTTAATACTAACAGAAAGGAACATCCTGAGGCACACTCGCTCCCTCTCTCATAGGCAACCATGAATGTGCACAGACATCAACACCATCCATGCAGATAAGGTATGAGAGAAATTCAAAGCACAATGTAGAGGACCTACAAATACTTGACCTCAATGATGTCTGGACATACGAGACAATTCTACGGTTCTTAAAATCATACAAGACCCTGGCAACTGGTGAGGCTGAACAATGCATACTTTCATTAAGTGAGACCCTAGCAATCCAATTCTTTCAACGACCACACAGGATCTGGCACTAAGACCTTCTGCAGGAAAAGGCTTATCAAGGCAAAGGTAGTGTTCGTGTTATTGCATTATGTGTGTCATACAATTTTGAGCCACAGACGTGGCTTAAATGGATAGTGGAATCTACATTTGGCAAAAGAATATTTTGCATGTTTTCTGATTTTTTTTTGAGGCAGTCAAAAGAAATCCAGAGTAATTTGGTTCAGATTTTAGATGTATGCAGCTACGTTGGTCCACGAGAGTGGTGGGAGGCAGAGGCTTGGAAGATCCGTGTTTCAGGTCATAATTTCAGAGCTGCAAGAAAAAATACTTTATTCTCCCAGGATTCACTTCGTTATACGCGTAACAACACATGTGAAGATAAGGAAATGACTTGTAAATGTATATGGTGGGGACTCAGAATCCCGGTTGAGTAGTGCGTGGAGTGTGTTTATAATTGTTACTTTCCACCTGTGACCTCACTTCAGATCATTTCCAGGAGTTACTGCTGACTACCAATGAGCAGATAGTAAGCTGGATATTGGAATGAAGCCACATGGCAGAACGATTTTTAAGGGAACTCCTTACTGCACCTAACACCAGGGAAATGTCATCTGCAGGGGGGAAGGGGCACTCCTCTTGGAACTTGGAGGGAGTCATGACTGTTAAAAAAAAAATCATAGCTTCAAACAAACCCCAGTCTGAGGGAGTGTTCTTAAGGGGGATGACAGTAATAATGATATCAATAACTGGTAACATTTATTGAGTATGTCTGTATGTTCCAGGCAAATTGCTCAACTCTTTCTAGACCTCACCTTATTACAATAACCTTATTCGGAAGGTTCTATTGCTATTCTCATTTATCATTTGAGGAAACTGAGGCCCAGAGAGGTTAAAACTTGCTCTGGAGCAAATCTGGCCAAAACGAAGTCAAAAGATGATGGAATCTGAATTCAAATCTCAGTCCAACTGACGATCGGAGCACTCAAATTTCACTAGTATTTTCTGCTTGAGTGTGTGAGGGACCGGGGAGTAGGATGAATGTGTAATTTAACATCCGCTCTGGGATGTATCTGAAGGTGGAAGGAGGTGGTGCTGTTGATACTTAGCTGGGGACAATGGGGCACCCTGGGATGTATGGCCATACTACGCAAGAAGAGAGCTGACCTGACAGATTCACCTGCCTGAGAGATGAAGTGACCGATCTGGAACCACTTGCTATTAGCATATGTCAATTCATCCCAGATTTCAGTAGCCAAATGTTCACAAGAGAGACCAAGACTTTTCATCTGCTAGAAATGAGTACCTGCTTAAAAAGTTACCTCTGTTTGGGGCGCCTGGGTGGCTCAGTCGGTTAAGTGTCCAACTTCGGCTCAGGTCACGATCTCACAGTCCGTGAGTTCGAGCCCTGCGTCGGGCTCTGTGCTGACAGCTCAGGGCCACCCACTCATCCCTACGTATCTTTTGAGCAGGACTCTCGTATCACACCCTTGGGCCACATCTCACACAGTGACCCATCCTCCATTCTCCTGAAACTTCACTCAAACACCTTTCTGGCACTTTCTTTCCTATCCTGACCTGCTCATCCTCTGGCTCTTCCACTTTTTCTCCTGTTCCCTCCCAACCTCACCTCTGCCCCCTGGGTCTCACTGTTGGCTTGCCTTTTCTTGTTTTTCTTTATACATTGTGTCATTTGCCAATTTCATCTGCCTTCATGGCTGCGATAGATATTTCCATGTGGTGCAAGACTTCCAAGTCTTTATTTCCAGCTCTGGCATGCTCTCCCAAAACTATAAAGTTCTATCTATCTAAAACTCTTTCCCTATCAATATACCCTTCATGCATCTCAATTGCAATGCATCTACAGCTGGTCTCACTAGCTCTGTCTGAAGCACACACACACACACACACACACACACACACACACACACACACACCTGTCTGTGCCTTCTTTTCTCCAAGCGTTCCTCCTCCTTTGAATTTCCTCTTTGCAAATGATACAAGTTACCTACGTGAACAGTCTTTGCATCCCTTTTCTTTTTACCACCTAAAATAGAATCCTTTGACAAATTTTCTCAGGCCCATTGCTTCGATACACCTCAGTTCTACCCATTTTTCTAAATTTTCCTAGGTAAACTTGCTTGGACTCACTACTTCTCACCTGAAGTATGCCGACTGGTCTCCCCCAGTCTTCCCTCTTCTCTTACATTCATCTTTTTTTTTTAATGTTTATTTATTTTTGAGACAGAGAGAGACAGAGCATGAACGGGGAAGGGGCCGAGAGAGAGGGAGACACAGAATCGGAAGCAGGCTCCAGGCTCTGAGCCATCAGCCCAGAGCCCGACGCGGGGCTCGAACTCACGGACCGCAAGATCGTGACCTGAGCTGAAGTCGGACGCCCAACCGACTGAGCCACCCAGGCGCCCCTCTTACATTCATCTTGTGTAGCAGCAAGATCAAACTTTTTTTTTTAAAGTAAACTCTAGAACACCCAACATGGGGCTTAAATTCTACCCCCTGAGATCAAGAGTGGCATACTCTACCAACTGAACTGGCCAGGCACCCCAAATTCAAACTTCTCAAAGAACAGTCCAGATCCTATCACCAATTTGTTCAAATTTCCATGCAAATGACATAACTTGTTCTATGCTATTCAAATCTCTCAGCCTGCCACCCAGGATCCATCGATGAGACCGTAACATCACTATGCAGGTCTTACTTGACATGACATTTCCTCTGGGATTCCTTCTCAGAGTCCACAGAGCTCCGCTTTGAGCTTTCACAGAAACTATCCCCACTTCCTGTTCTGCATTACACTTTATTTTAAAGATTAATTTGCTTTTTTATCTTCCCTTAGATGTATGGAGTCCACAAGGGCAAAGAGAATAGAACATTTATTTACAGCTATATTCCCAGTCCTGGTTTGTGGGAGGAATTTAATAAATGCTTGTTGAACTAACTAACAAATAAATGAATCTACTCACATTAAATGTATCCACTCACTCTAAAGCTCTCTGGCTCTAGCCCAAGTGGCTCGTTGTTTCTTGTTCAGCCATTTTCCTATCTCGATACGCTCCTTAGCTGGCCCTACCCATTGGTCTCCACAGAGCTAAATCCAGCCTACTCTGACGGAAGCATAATCATAATACCCCCTCCACCATGACACCTCCTTGAGTCCCTCAGATATCAGTGACCTCTTTCACTTCTAAATTCTTGCAATATTTCTTTGTACATCTTTTATAATACTGAGTATGTGGGGTTTTTTTACATTTTGTTTTTAAAATAAAAATTATATATATTTAAGGTGTAAACACAATGACTTTATATCCATGCCCATGGTGAAATGATTACTACAGTCAAGGCAGTGAATATACCATCTCCTCACATAGTTACCTTTTGTATGCGAGTGTGATTTCAGCACCTGATACCGGCTTTATAGCAAGCCCCAGTCTCTCCACAAGATGAGCTCCCTGATCTCTCCGCAAGCTCTGGGAAGACAGGATCCTCCCTTGTTTTAATTTTAACTAAGTACCTATTATAGCACCTTACAGAAAGGAAAACCTAATAGCATTTATTGCTTGCAATGACTTAATGAATTAGCTCTATCAACAGACTATGACACTCTTATCTCAAACCATCAAATCTATATTTCCCTGAATTCTTCCGTAAGTTTTTATCCAGACAGATTTGTAATTTGAGAGATAGTGACATTCCCTCCGTTGGTGATTAAGTCTTGCACTTAACTACTCAGTCCACCCATTGCATCCATGACCACTTGCATGCTGGCTTTGTCCTGGTTTATGCAGGGACAACAGGCAAAGCACTACCTTAGGTCTGGAGTGTATCTTTCACAATACCCGTCCTGGGATTTCTATGATGCCAGGGTATGAAATACCTCATGGGAACCCACTCTGCGTTCACGCATGTGCAAGCCAGAAGCACAGGGGAGAAAACATATATGGGTGCCAGTGGCCATAGGCTTCACTCTTCTGTACTTGGCTGGACAGTTTGAGACTTATCTCTTAATGCTTCCGTGAAGATCTAATGTGATGAGATTCTAGTCACGCTGTCTGGTAGTCAGCGTGGTAAAGCATCCCTGGATTGGCGTTTTCTCTTTCGTATTTCATTCCCTCTGCCCTGAACGCTTCTTTTTGCCATCACATTCTCCAGTAAACTATCTCTAACTACCTCACATAAGACATGATCTCAGATCTGCTTCCGGGTGGATCCAGACTAAGACACACACAGCTATTAAGTCAGGACCAGACCCAGATCTTTGAGCTTTAGCTCTGTAAGTTTAAAATGTATTGCTCTGATCCTCTGCCCCAGAGAATGGGAGGATCGCAGTGAATCATCATGTTCTCATTTTATTATCTCTTCAAGACAAATCACACCTAGAAGTAGAATTTGAAAAACAATAACAAAGAATTTTCCTGGTTCCTCAAATGCTTTTTAGCAGGGTGATTCTATGGAAACAAATGAGATTACAGCATTAAGTATAGACTTTGACTGCCACGACTGTGGGTTTAAAAATTAAAAGTCCAGTCAATAGTTAACCGTGACGATTAGTGCTAAGCTTACATAGGAATGAAGAAAGAAAGGGAAAAATTAACTGAGAGAGGAAAAGGCCAACACCCTAATGGACATGCAAATGACACATAGACCATCAGAAACAGACATCTGTGAGAGTGAACAGACTAAAAAGCCCAGTCTGCCAGATCACATGACCAAGCCATCATCATTTTAGGAAGATGCATCTAGAACTAACATTTACCCTATGCTTAGTGTGTGCCAGCCATGGTCTTAGATACTCCTCTCCTATACTGTTGGCCCCTGCAAGCATCCCTTAAAAGGATGTGAGTAATCACATAATTATAACAATAGCAGCTGCTCTTTATTAAATATGAGCCAAGCACTATTCTAAGCATTTAAAACCATATGGTATTTAATACCCACAACAACCTTATAAGATAAGCACTCTTATGATTCTCATTTTTCAGATGATGAAATGAAGGCTTAGGAGAGCTGCAGTAACTTACCTAAAGTCGTATAGCTAGTGAGGGATGGAAACAGATAGTGGGTCTGGAACTCATGACCCTGAGTTCTGAGCTTCACGTGATTTCTGAAACCCCAGCAACTTTCCCTCCTTTGTGGACCTCCCGATCCTGGTCTTCCCATGTCAGATCTTGTACTCTAGCACATTTCAGTCATGCTGCTTACTGCAAAACTGCGCTCTGCACCTGCCTCCTCACCTAATCCTGGGTCCGTTTTGCCATCGATTGATCTGTATTTTCCATGGATCTCAACTACTCTCTGGCCTGCCCCCTCTTCTGAGATATCACTGTCCTCATTAGTGTTTGGTGAAAATATGTTCAGGATTTTCATGCACCTTGCATAGAAACATTTTGAGTATAGTTCTTTCCCCAAGAAAGCTTCTTCAATATGGCAAAGCCCAAGGTTTGCGCTTGGAATGCTTTATCAATTGTTGATGTTCAGGTTTTTGGAGAATTTGTCTCCATTTCTAAGATTTCCGTCGTGACAGGTCCTAAATAATCTCAGATACAAAAGTTTCTTTATTTGCTAAGTAGACATCCACAACCATTTTATTGTGGGCATGCTCTGTGGTTTTGTTTAAGACCATTCGATTGCAAATATCACTTCAAAGTCGCAAAATATGCTTATCTTTATGCAACTACTGGAATCCACCCGCTTTCCGAAAGTTCACATTACACCACTTTGCTTTTACGAAAGATTTACCTTAGTACCTGTTTTCACGAACTGAAATAAATCTGAAGATTTTCACTTTTATGGGGAAAAAAAAGCCATTCCCGGGGCGCACGGGTGACTCCGTGGGTTAGGCATCTGACTCTTGGATTCAGCTCAGGTCACGATCTCACAGTTCGTGAGATTGAACCCCACATCAGGCTCTGCACTGACAGCAGGGAGCTCACTTGGGATTCTCCCTCTCCCTCTCTCTCTGCCCCTCTCCTGCTCATGCTCTTGCTCTCTCAAAATAAATAAACTTTTTTTAAAAAAAGCCTTTATCAGACGAAGGTAGGTCTTTCAAAAAGCAAAGTGGTGCAACATGAACTTTCAGAAAGCAGGGGCATGTTATTCACGTTAGGGCATTTTAGCTTATGAAAGACCTCACAGGGATGTTCTACTTTCCCATAGGGGGGGAAGCCTGTATATTAGAAAGCTACATTAACACACCTCCTTTATATGCCATATATCCTATCCAACAAAATACCATCTTTTTAAATAACTTTTTAACTTTAGGACAGTCTTATGCATACGGAAAAATTGTCAACATAGCACAGAGAGTTTTGGTACATCTCACATGCAATTTCTTCTCATGTTATCATCTTACATTAGCATGGTGCATCTGTTACATTAATGAACCAATATTGGTACATTATTATTAACTAAAGTCCATCCTTCATTCAGATTTCCTTAGTTTTTGCCTGGTGTCCTTTTTCTGTTCCAAGATTCCATCCAGGAAATCGCGTTACCATTCATTGTGTCATCAGGCTCTTCCCGACTTTGGCAGTTTCTTAGACCAACCTTGTTTTTGAGGAAATTGCTCAGATATATCACATGATGTCCCTCAACTAGGGATTGGTGGATGTCTTTCTGATGTTTAACCTGGGGTTATGGGTTTAGGGGAGGAAGACCTTACAGGTAAAAAGCTATTCACAACACAGCATACCAAGTGCACGTAACTATCAACATGATTTATCACTGTCGGTGTTGACCTTGATCACAGGGCTCAGGTACTGTTGGTCAGGTTTCTCCACTGTAAAGTTTTTTCTCCTTTCCCCCTGTCTGCTCTTTGGAAGAAAGTAACTACACTTTCCCCACTACACTTAAGGACTGGGGAGCTACACAGCCCCGATTTAGGATGGAATATTTAAGCAATTTATTTGGAATTCTTTGCATGGGTAATTTGTCTCCTCTTCTCCATTCATTTATTTATTGAATCATTTATTTATATCAGCATGGACTCATAGATATTTGCCTTATATTTTGATTTATAACTCCATGGTATTTATTTATTTTGTTGCTCAAAGCATTCCAGCTTTGGTCACTGAGATCTCTTTCCATTGGCTCCTATGTCCCTTTGACACACCTTCATCATTGTGAGTGTTTTGTTTCTTTGTTTGGCTTTTAGCTCTTCTTTACTTTCTGGAGTGATGGATGTTCCAGGCTCATCTTTTCATCTTGTGTATTTCTGTCCCCAGTCCTAGAAATAACCATTTTCTGCAGGAGCCCTGGTTCCTGCAGGAGACTGGAGGATAGTATTAGACACCAGGAGCCGTGTGCACGCTGTGCTCGTGGTTGCTGGTTGCTCCTAAGCCGACCGCGCAAGGAAGCATACATCTGCACACGAAGCCCTATTTGTACACATATCTATAAATATTTCTGTATGTAGCCATCTCTATCTATATTAAGCTAAACGTGAGTTCATACCGATGCCTCCAACTTTAATCCATTACCACATGGATCATTCTAGCCTCCTCCCCTTGCTTATCTATCAACTCCCACTCCCAGGGAGAAACCTGACTTCCACCATCTGCCATCCATTTATTCATTGTTCAGTTCCAGGATGCATGCATAACAATATCAGGATTGTTAACCCACACCCCGTGGGGAACAACCTCATCCTCCAGAGTATGGCACCATGCCATGTTTCTGAAATTTAAGTATGAAAAAAGAATTCTAAGATGTTTTCTCTGTGTTCTTATTTGTTTACATCTTCCTACTGCTTTCTGCCTTAGGTCCACTTTATAAGGGGAGTCAAAGCTACAGCCTGGAATAAGCCAGAAGTTATCTAGAACAAGGCTCAGGAAAGTGTGCAAATGAAACGCACAAACACAAGTAGAGAGTCAGCAGAGCAGGGCTACGAGAGAAGTCAGTGCAGCTCCAGATTTGGTGTTACCAAGGCCAGTATGAAGAGCAGTGTTAGTGACTTTGACAGACTATCTGAAAGCTGGTGGTAGGAGACGTCACTTCACCTGTCCTTTCACTTCTTCAGTACCTGGGCTTCAGAAACCACTCTAGGCCCGGCCTTTTCTGCTGCAACATGAAGCTAAACGTAGAAGACAAACCAGAGGCACTTCTTTTTTTTAATATTTATTTTTGAGAGAGAGAGAGAGAAAGGCCCAGGGCTTGAGTGGGGGAAGGGCAGAGAGAGGAAGACACAGAATCCGCAGCAGGCTCCAGGCTCTGAGCTGTCAGCACAAAACCCAACGCGGGGCTCAAACCCACGAACCACAAGATCATGACCTGAGCTGACTGAGCCACCCAGACACCCCAGAAACTTTTTTTAATAGACTTTACTTGGTAGAACAGTTGAGGCTCACAGCAAAATGGTATACCAAATACACGGAGTTCCCAGATGCTCCCTGACCCCCCTCTCCTACAGCCTCCCCAGCTACCCATGTACCACAGCACAGTCGTGCATTCATTCAACTCCGTAAACCTACGCTGAGACATCATCACCGCTCCCTACTTTACATTAGAGTTCATTTGTCCTGTTGTACATTCCGGGGGTTCAACGAATACATAATGACGTTCATTTGCCACTGTAGTACCATACTCAGTAGTCACTGCCCTAAGAATGCTCTGTGCTCTCCCTCTTCATCCCTACCTCCCCACCGCCACTGACCTTTGTCCTATATAGCTTTGCCCTTTCCAGAACAGCATATAGTTAGAATCATAAGGTCTGTGGCCTTCTCGGGTCCTCTTCTTTTACGTGTAAATATACACTTAAGTTTCCTTCATGTCTTTTCATGGCTTGGCAGCTCATTTCTCTTTGTTACAATAGCTATAATATTTAGCTTTAATAACATTCCATTGTCTGAATGTACCACAGTTGGTGTATCCATTCACCTATGGAAGGAGATACCTTGCTCGCTTCCAGGTTTAGGCAATTGTGAATAAAGCTGCTATAAACTTCTGGATGCAGGTTTTTTTTTTTTTAATTTTTTTTTCAACGTTTATTTATTTTTGGGACAGAGAGAGACAGAGCATGAACGGGGGAGGGGCAGAGAGAGAGGGAGACGCAGAATCGGAAACAGGCTCCAGGCTCCGAGCCATCAGCCCAGAGCCTGACGCGGGGCTCGAACTCACGGACCGCGAGATCGTGACCTGGCTGAAGTCGGACGCTTAACCGACTGTGCCACCCAGGCGCCCCTGGATGCAGGTTTTTGTGTGGGCATCCTTTTTCAACTCATGTGGGTAAATACCAAGGGCCATAATTGCTGGATCACAGGGTAAATGTTTCATTTCATTTTGTTTTTTTAATTTTTTAGTTTATTTATTTTGAGAGAGAGATAGGGAGAGTGCTCGCATACATGCGAGCAGGGGGAGGGCAGAGAGAGAGGGAGACAGAATCCTAAGCATGCTGTCAGGGCAGAGTCTGATGCGGGGCTTGAACTCACTAACTGTGAGATCATGACCTGAGCCCAAATGAAGAGCTTAACCGACTGTGCTACCCAGGTGCCCCTGTTCAGTTTTTTTAAGAAACTGACAAACTGTCTTCCAAAATAGCTACACCATTTTGCCTTCTCACCAGCAATGAATGAGAATTTCTGTTGCTCTACATCCTTGCCAGCATCTGATGTTATCAGTGTTTTGGATTTTCACCATTGTAATTGGTATGTAGCTGCAATTTGTTTTAATTTGCAATTCACTAAAGACATATGATGTGACGCATGTTTTCATATGCTTATTTGCCATCTGTGCATCCTTTTTGGTGTGTCTATTCAGATCTTTTGCTCCTTTTTAATTGGGTTGCGTGGTTTTTTTGTAGTAGAGTTTTAAGAGTTCTGTGTTTATTTGGATAAGAGTCTTATCAGAAATATGTTTTACAAATATTTTTTCCTTGTTCATAGCTTGTCTTCTCATTCTCTTGACAGTCTCTTTTCCAGAGCAGATATTTTTTAAGTACAATTTATCAATTATTTCTTTCACAGATCATGCTTTTGGAGATGTCTCTAAAAATGTCATTACCAAACTCAAAAAAGTCATCTGGATTTTCTCCTATGTAACCTTCCAGGAGATTTATGATTTTGCACTTTATTTCTTTTTTTAATTTGAGAGAGAGAGAGAGAAAGAGAGAGAGCACACAGGAGAGGGGAAAAAGGAGAGAGAGAGAGAGAGAGAGAGAGAGAGAGAGAGAGAGAGAGAGAGAATCTCAAGCAGGCATCACACCCAGCACTGAGCCTGACCCTCAGCTCAATCCCACGACCGTGGGATCATGACCTGAGTGGAAACCAAGAGTCAGACACTCAACTGACTGAGCCACCCAGGTGCCCCTTTACATTTTATAATTAGGTCTTTGATTCATTTTGAGTTAATTCTGGTGTATAGTGTAAGGTCTATATCTAGATTCCTTGTTTTATTTTATTCTATTCTATTTTATTTTTTATGGGGTTTAGTTCTGGGCTCTCTATTCTGTTCCACTGATCCATTGGTCTATTCTCTCACTAAGACCATGACTATTATAAGTCTTGAAGTTGTGTATTGTCAGTTCTCTAACTTGGCTATTCTCCTTCGTTACAAGCTTTTGTTTTTAGACTAATTCATTCTGAATGTCAGGCAAAGGCACTCAGTCCTATTTTCATATGCTCTCTTCTGGCTTTTTACCTTTCCCACCGTGCTCACCTTGGGAATAGTTGACAAAATGGTCTGTTCTTCTTTTATTTTTCTCTTGCTTTAAGGAAATCTGGTATCAGAGGCATTTCTTATTAATTCTCTGTCTTCTGAGAGAAAGACTTTGGTCTTTCTATGCAGTTAGGTGACTGGGAGGGAGGAAGGGGGCTCCTGGATGCTTCTGAAATGATTCCAGACACCTTTCCTGGAAGATGTCTGGCAAACGAGCCATCGCTGAACAGTGTGAGTCCATTCTTTCTTGGGTCAGACCCTCTCCTGTGACAACCGGGAATGTAACAGATAGTTTCCAACACTAACTGGTGGAAAGTGCTTTTTGCAACACAGGGTACAAAAGTCAGGAAATACTGCAAAGAAGATTCTAAACACACTGAAGATCCTGGATTTTCTGGATTATATATTTCTAATGTTGATCACATTGGAAAGAGTGAAAATGTGGTTTTATAAAAAAAAATGTGTAGAAGCATAAAGTATACATTGTTCCAATTAGAAAAATTTCCTTCCCATGTTTAGTAGTGTTCAACATAGGCTGAAAAAAAAGAGGCGATTCACAATGCTCGAGGCTGAAGCAGGTACTTAGGATTGCCTTTTGTTATAGCAATGTGATTTATTTAATAATTCATATTTTGGAATACATTAATGCAAATGATAATTTTAGATTGTCATCAAATTTTTAAATATGCAACACAAGAAATTTTCATTTTTGTTCATTTCCTCAGATAAAATTGGACACTTCAAACATGCCAAGTTTTCACTCATGGTATACATCCAAATTGTTTTGTCTTGGTAATATAGAATTAAGAAAGTTATTCACATTTTATTTAAAATGAATAGTGCATTTCTGGATATGGGAAGCTGTTGACATAGGAAAGGTGAGAAATGTCTCTTTCTCTAGAATCCCTAGAAAATCACAGAGACATGTGCAAGATCCCCACAAATGAGCTTGTGAATAATGTATTTTCTGGTTTTAGAGATGAAATATTCATACAAAGAAAGACTCTTTAGTGTGTCTAATGAAGAATAACAAGAAAGACCAGACAGAATGATTCTGAAAGAGTAGTAATCGACCTGAACAAAGCCATTTGGGACTATTTTAAAACATGGATATAAATGCACTTTCTACTTCTTTAATACATCGGTATTGCATGGGAAACTTCACGCCCTGATAATTCCTAAGTCATGATCACCACATGTACAATTATCCCCTATAAATAAAGGGAGTTCCCATAATACTTTGTTATTATTATTTTGTTGTTGTTGTCGTTATCAGTATTATTATTATTAATGTGTTGTTGTTCTTCTAGTTGTTTTGGGCCCAGCTCTTGGTCCCATAGACTTTGGTTCTCTTTTCCCTCAGGTAAATCAGAAGTGTTTTATACTCTGCCCCACATTGTATTCAAGGATGGGCTGATCTTGTGGTTTATCATTCAAATGGGGACGATTTTAAGCAGGAAATGGTGCTCATTGAATAATTATTTTGCACATCAGGCACAAACTAGACATGTCAAATAAACGAAGGCATACCATATGTGGTCTTGAGGGTTGAGTTTCTCTCGCTTAGCATAATGTTTTCAAGGTCTATCCGTGTCGTAGCATGTATCAGTACCTCATTCCTTTCGGGGCTGAGTAATAGTCCATTACATGACCATACATTTTGTTTCTCCATTCATCCATTTCTACATATCCATGGATACTCCATTTTTGGCTATTATGGATAATTCTGCTGTGAGCACAGCATACAAGTTTTTGTGTGAACATCTGCTTTCGGTTCTCATGGGTACATACCTACGATTGGAATTGGGTCATATGCTCACTCTGTGATTAATTTTTGAAAGAACTGACAAATAACTTTCCACAGTAGCTACATCATTTTATATCCCCACCAGCAATGCATGAGGGCTCTAATATCTTCCCAGCATCACTACATGTGTGCTTTGTTTGTTTAAAATTATAACCATCCCAGTACATGTGAAGCAGTGCTATATTTTGTTTCTGATTTGCATTTCTGTAATAGCTAATGATATTTAGCATTTTTCATTGGCCATCTGTATATCTTAGTCATAAAACTGTCTATTTCCATCCTTTGTCCCTTTTAAAATTGTCTTTATATTGCGTTGTAGGACCTCTTTATATATTCTGAATATTAGACCCTAATCAAATATATGATTTACAAATATTTTATCCCAGTTTCATGCTTTTTGCCTTATTGATAGTGTCCTCTGAAGTACAAAAGTTTTGAATTTTTTTCATTCCCTTGTATTCTTCTTTATATTTTTAAGAATATATAATTTTAAAATTATTTTCTTAGTGGTGCCCTGGGGATAACAAGGTAGTTTGGATTGACACCAATTTAACTTTAATAGTATACAAAAACTTTGCTTCTATAAATCGCCCTTTCCCCCTATCTTTTACACTGTTATTGTCATGAATTACATTTCTTTAGATACTGTGTACTTATCAACTTAGATGTATCATTATGGATTTATGCAACTATCTTTCAAATCAGGTAAAAGAAAAAAAGGAGTTATAAGCAAAATATACATTATTTTATATTTACATATATTGATACCTTTACTGATGCTGTTTATTTTTTTCTTGTGAACTCTAGCTACTATCTAGTGCCTTCTCATTTCAGCTTAGAGAATTTTTTTTCCCTAAACTTTTTTTTTTTGAGTGAAAGAGAGAGAGAGAGAGAGAGAGAGAGAGAGCGCGCGCGCAAGTGAGGGAGAGGGGCAGAGAAAGGGAGAGAGAGAATCCCAAGCATGCTCCACCCAGGGCTCTATCTCAGGACTATGAGATCATGACCTGGGTTGAAATCAAGAGTTAGATGCTTAACTAACCGAGCCACCCAGGTGCTCCTCAGCTTGAAGAACTTCTTATAGTATTTCCTGGAAAGCAAGTCTTCTAGCAACAAATTCAACTTTCATTTATCTAGGAATGTCTTCATTTCTTTTTTCTTAGTTTTCAAAAAAATGTTTTGCTGGATATACAATAGTTGGTTGACAGAGTGTTCTTTTTTTTTTTTTTTTTTTTTTTTTTCCTTTGAAATGTCATTCCATTGCTTTCTGGCCTCTCTGGTTTTTGATGAGAAATCTGCTCTTAATTTTATTTAGTATGTATTGTACATGATAAGCCCTTTTCTTTTGCTGCTTTTGGTTTTTAAAATATTTTTAAATTATCATTGTGATTTCCTCTTTGAATCATGGAATATTTAGAAGTATATTGCTTACTTTCTAAAAATTTTGAGATATTAGAGTTATCTCTTATTGTTCAGTTCTACTTAATAGCATTTGGTATACAGAACATACTCTGTATGTCTCCAATATTATACAATTTGATAATAATTATTTTATGGCCTGTATATGGTCTATTTTTGTTGATGTTCCAAATCCACTTGAAAAGACTATGTATTCTGCAGTTATACTGTGCAGTGTTCTATATGTTTCGATTAGGTCAGGTATATTAATTATGTTGCCTAATTATCAGTGTCTCTACCAGTTTTTGCCTCCAGCTTATTTTATCAGTTATTAAGAATTTCCATTAAAATCTTCCTCTATTTGTCTATATTCCCTTTCATTTCTCTTAGTGTTTTTATTTATGTGTTTTGAGGCTTTATTATTAGGTGTATATGAATTTATTTTTTATTCTTTATTCTTTATTCTTTATTCTTTATTCTTCCTCATTTTTTTTTAAATTTTTTTTTTATTTTTTTAACGTTTTTTATTTATTTTTGGGACAGAGAGAGACAGAGCATGAACGGGGGAGGGGCAGAGAGAGAGGGAGACACAGAATCGGAAACAGGCTCCAGGCTCTGAGCCATCAGCCCAGAGCCTGACGCGGGGCTCGAACTCACGGACCGCGAGATCGTGACCTGGCTGAAGTCGGACGTTCAACCGACTGCGCCACCCAGGCGCCCCATATTCTTCCTCATTTTAAATTTATTCAAATAATTAAGTGCTTTCCTTTATCTCTAGTAATATTTATTGCTTTAAAGTCTACTTTGCCTGATATTAACATAGCTTTATAAAATTTAATATTTGTAGAGTACATTCTTCCTATTCTTTTACTTTAAATCTATGTGTCACTATAGTTAGTGCGTATATATTTTTAAAAAAATTTTTAATGTTCATTTGTTTTTGAGAAAGAGAGAGACAGAGCACGAGTGGGGGAGGGGCATAGAGAGAGGGAGACACAGAATCCAAAGCAGGCTCCAGGCTCTGAGCTGTCAGCACACAGAATCCAACAAGGTGCTCAAACTCACAAGCCACGAGGTCATGACCTGAGCCAAAGTTAGATGCTTAACCGATCGATCAAGCCACCCAGGCACCCCTATTACTGTGCATCTCATAAGCAACATACACTCTTTTTATTTAGCTATTCTCTCCTTGTCTTTTAATGTGATTGTTTTCTATTTACTTTTAATGTAATTATTGATATGTATTTGAATTTGTATCTATCATTTTACCATTTGTTTTCTCTTATCCCAACCTTTTATTTATTCCTTTTCTTTTTTGCTTTCTTTCAAATTAATTATGTATTTTTATTTCATTTTTTCCCAACATTAACTTGCTGGGGGGGGGGAGGTTAAATTATTATTTTTAGTGGTTATTCTGTAAATTACAAGCCCTATCCATGTCTTATGGAAAAAAAAAATAACAACTTTGTTTTCTCTTTACCTCATACTGACAAGATAAGAATTTTAGAACAGTTCGTTTTCGCTTATCTATCTTTTAACTTCTCTGCTACTGTTTTTTTGTCTCTTAATTCCATGTGCACTTTATTTTTTTTAAGTTTACTTATTTTGAAAGAGAGAGAATGAGCAGGGGAGGGGCAGAGAGAGAGAGAGAGAGAGAGAGAGAGAGAGAGAGAATCCCAAGACATCTCCCCACTGTCAGCACAGAGCCTGATGTAGGTGGGGCTTGAATTCATGAACCTTGAGATCATGACCGGAGCTGAAATCAAGAGTCAGAAGCTTAACTGATTGAGACACCCAGGTGCCTCTCCACGTGCACTTTAAACCTCAGAAGATATTATTTTCCTTCTTTTTAAAAAAAAATGTTTATTTTTGAGAGAGAGAGAGAGAGAGAGAGAGAGAGAGAGAGAGAATATGAGCAGAGGAGGGGCAAAGAGAGAGGGGGACAGAGGACTTGAAGCAGGCCCTGTGCTGACAGCAGAGAGCCCAATGCAGGGCTTGAACTCACGAACCATGAGATCATGGCCTTAGCCAAAGTTGGACACTTAACCGACTGAGCCACCTAGGCGCCCCTAAGGAGATAATATCAGCACATATTATTTTTATTATTGTTTTATACAACGAATATTCATTTGTATGAACATACATTTTCACCCTTTTGTTTCTCTTCTGTCTTTGCATAGAGATGTTTTCCATCTGGGGTCATTTTCCACTGCCTAAAAAAGTCTTTTAAGGATTTCTTTTACTTCAGATGTGCTGTCAATAAAGTTACTCAGCTTTTATTTTTCTGAATATTTTTACTCTGGTCTTAGTTTTCCACGTATTTTCACTGTGTATAAATTTCAGGTGGACTTTTCCCCCACAGCTCTTTGAAGCTGGTATTTTATTGTCGCTATGGGTTGTTTGTGTCTCTTTGCACCCCGCCCCCCCCCCCGAAAGATATGTGGAAGACTTAACTGCTAGTACCTCAGAATGTGATCTTATTTTGAAAATTGGGTATTTATAGAGCTAATCAAATTAGAGGAAGGTCATTAGGGTTAACTCCAATGCAATATGACTGTTAATGTTTATTAAAAAGGGGGAAATTTGGACATAGAGAAAGACACACATAGCAAAGATGATGTGAAGAAACACAGGGAGAGTGCTATATGAAGGTAAGAGAATGGAGTGATCCATGTGCAATCTGCAGAATGCCAAAGATTTCCAGAGAGCCACCAGAAGCCAGGCAGAGTCCCAGATGGGCTCCTCCACAACTTTCAGAGGGAATAAGGCTGCTGACACCTCCGTTTCAGGTTTCTGTCTCCAGAAACCTCCAGAACTGTGAGACAATTAATTCCTGTTTCTGTCAGTCAGCCATTTTGTGTACTTTGTTGCAATAACCCCAGCAAATTAATACAACTGTCCCCTGACTCCTGCCATTCCCCTTGAAAAGTCTGTTAGTACTTTGAGGTATTGTATCATTTTTCTCATTTTAAGATTTTCCTTTTGACCTTGGTTTTCAGCCCAAATTAAAGTTTGACTCTAATGTACCTTTGTCATTTTCTTCATGTACATCATATTCCAATCCCATGTTTCTTTGCCCTGTGACCTGATGTGTTTCATAAGTTAAGAAATACGCTTTAAATATCTTTTAAAGGGGCGCCCGGGTGGCTCAGTCAGTTGAGCATCCAACTTTGGCTCAGGTCATGATCTCACCGTTTGTGGGTTTGAGCCCTGCGTCAGGCTCTATGCTGGCAGCTCAGAGCCTGGAGCCTGTTTCTGATTCTGTGTCTCCCTCTCTCTTCCCCTCCTCTGATCATGCTCTGTGTCTTTCCCTCAAAAATAAACATTTAGAAAAATTTTTTTTAAAACTTAAATTTAAAAAATTTAAATATATATATATATATCTTTTTTTTAATTTTTTTTTCAACGTTTATTTATTTTTGGGACAGAGAGAGACAGAGCATGAATGGGGGAGGGGCAGAGAGAGAGGGAGACACAGAATCAGAAACAGGTTCCAGGCTCTGAGCCATCAGCCCAGAGCCTGACGCGGGGCTCGAGCTCACGGACTGTGAGATAGTGACCTGGCTGAAGTCAGACACTTAACTGACTGCGCCACCCAGGCGCCCCTATATATATCTTTTAAAATAATATTTTTCCACATTTTCTCTGTCTTCTCCATATGAGATTCCAATATACATTATGTTAGTCTTATTTACTAACCTCCATATGTTTCATGTCATTTTCTGTGCTTAAATTTTTTTGTTGTCGTTCTTCTTAATACTGCGACCTGGATATTTCCTATTGTTCTATCTTCTAATTCACTAATGTTCTCTTGCTTTCCCTACTGCAAAACTAACATTTTGAATCATCACTATTAGGTTATGATGTTTTAGTTCTGGGAATTTCCATCTGATTCTTTTTTATATATTCCAATTCTCTTGTGATAGTTACCATACTTCAAAAAACTCTATCATTGAATATATTAATCATCCTTATTGGAAAATCTGGTTTAGATAACTGCAATATCTGTATCATCACAGATCTGTTTTATTGTGTAAATCTTCTCTTGGCTTTCTGTCATTTGGTCTCGTTTACTGGCAAGCCTAGTAATTTCAGATTGTCTGCCAAACATTGTATATGAAAAATTATAGGTGCTCTGGTTGAAGTTGTCTTTCTCCAGAGAGAAGTTAATCACCTTCTGGCAGCAAAGAGATATGAGAAAAACATTTTAACACAACCAGGCATTGAAATCATTCAAGGCTATGCTTTAGCTTTGCGATGTTCTGCTGTTTCTAATTTGCCTTTACTCCTGTAGTATAGCCCTCAGGAGGTCTCAACAGAAAGCCTGAGGTTTTACTGTGGTCTCCCCTTCATGAACAGACTTCAGTTCCAAGTCTTGTCTCTTCAGGTAAATCTTTAATCCGCTTGTTAGCCTCTTATCTGCTGCTTTTGCTCAATTTCTTGACCTCTTGCCTTGGCCTGAGGAGCTCCAGAGCTAGCAAATTTCTTGAGACCAAGTTGAGTATAGAGCATAGTGCTAATTCCACTATGGTTTTCCCTTCTCTGGGATTCGATTTCCTGAACATAGGGTGTCTAATTTTGTTTCTCAAGGTTAGCAAGTCTGCCACAAGCACTAGCTTTCCCCTTAGGCTCCAGGCCTCTCTACACAAACCAAGTGGAAAATATGTTGTTGAGTAGAGAAGTCAGGTCAGCCATTTTTCCTTTTCTCTGAGCTCTTAGCTCATGGAATCCATTGATTTTAGCTGATCTCCACCATCTTCAAATATCTCAATATATATTATTTTAATCCCATTTTTACCTGCTGTCCTCTAGGAGTTTTTTTTCCCCCCAAAACAAACTTCTTTTTATCCAGAAAATCCTTTTTAAAATATTTGTATTTTATTTTTATTTTCTCTTCACTAAGTCTTTCTACCACGTTCCCTCATTTTCTTTATGTCCTTCATTCTGTTAGTAAATAAAATGATCTAATCATAGAGATAAGCATAGGATTGGTGTTAATTTTATGTATATGTATGTATATATATACATATATATGTATGCATGTGTATGTATATATATACATATATATGTATATATGTATGCATATATATGTATTAAAAAAAGGATAGTCGTAAATGTGGAATAAATTTAGAAAGAAAGCCATCAGTCCTATCTTATCATTATTTATTCTTTTCCACATACCCTCTGTATCCAAACAATACTTTTTGAACTACTCCCGACATCAAATCCATCATCCAAAAGTAGTATTTCCACCACTTTTTAAAAAAAAAGTTTTAAATGTTTATTTATTTTTGAGAGAGAGACAGAACATGAGGGGCAGAGAGAGAGAGAGACACAGAATCTGAAGCAGGCTCCAGGCTCTGAGCCATCAGCACAGAGCCCGACGCGGGGCTCGAAATCATGAACCGCGAGATCATGACCTGAGCAGAAGTCAGATGCTTGACCAACTGAGACACCCAGGCGCCCCATATTTCCACCACTTTTAAACTTTGTGTCATGATCCTTTGATTCATGTCCTTCTTTAGATTTCTTTCATCAGTAGAAGCATTTCCTTTCAAATATATTCAACAACTTTGCTTTTTATCCATCAATGGGTTGACCGTGGTCCTAGTTTTTGTCATTGCCCCTGAGTAATTATTAGTAGCACCTGTTTACCCTCAAAGTTATTCCAGTTTGGGGTAATATTATATTGTTATTCATTAGTCATACACACTTTACAAGATATCAATTTTGGCTGAACGAAATTATATAAATTCTCTACTGAGCTACAGATTAATTTAACCAACTGACTAGCTGACCCCTGCCTTAAAAAGTCAAACAGCCACCTCATAATTAATATTCCCCAAACAGGATGTTTGCCCTCCCCACCCCATCTCCTTCAATTGGTCCCGTTTCCAAACCCTTACTTACTATCAATGACATGAGCATCCACCTACTGTTGCTAAAGAAAAGAATTTGGGAGTCATCTTTAGTTTCTACCCTACCTGCTTACTGAGAAATGTATGTTGAATCTTTTCACTTCCCTCCACCCCCAGTGCCACACAGGTGCATCATCCTTGGTTTGCAGGAAGACCAATGACTCCGTCCTTTCTCTACACGGCTCCAACATGAACATTCTTAAAACGTCAAGGTTGTGCATAGGAGCAGAGAAAGTGAGTATAGCTTGAGAAAGATAAATAAAAAGTAACCCAAGCGTTACATTTTTTCATGAGTCAGTAAACAGTCTGTGATAAGAAGTCGTCTTGCAGTCTGATGGCGTTGCTGCCCTGAAAGGCTTTGTAGTGTAGCTTCAGGAGGTTTACTGCTCTCAGCATAAACTACTTACCATGACCTCTAGAGCCCTGCTTGATCTGTGCACTGTCCCCAGCCTCTCCTCACCCAGCCTGAGCCACCCCGGCTCCCTTTCACGCAAGGCTCTTTACATTATTATTTCCTCTTTACAATTCTCATAGCTCATCTCTCACACTTTTTCTTTTAAGCACCAGGTCAATAATCATCTCTCTGCTCTTTCTGTGGTGTGATCTCTGTCTTAAATGACCCCCAGTTATTCTCTGTCGTGCCATATTGCTTATTGATGACGCAAAACTATTTTTTTTTGTTTTTGTTATTGTCCACTTGAGTGTTGTTTATTTCTGCCACCGTCATGAAGTTGTGGGAACCTTACCTTGTTTACTCCTGTAGCTGTTTGAGCAACACCTGACTCAGAGTGGGTGTTTTCTGAATAATTATGGAATAAATTTTTGAAGGGGCTCTAAGATTTCCTGCAAAGTTCTGAAAAGTTCTAATGAATCTAATATTTTCCTGAAATAAAATCTCATTTCTCGAGTATTAGCATTTGTAATAAAAATGATTTATTCTTCAGCTTTATGTTTTGATTTTATATATAGTATAGCCAATTATATTTTATTACAAGTCTAAAGCAGTTCTGTTATATCCTAGATCAAATGGGCTTTATGAGCCTTCCAGGGAGTCTAAACTGTATTTATTACCTTGTTTCTGTATGAAAATGTGGTCTGTAGTCCAAGTAACAAAAAATTTACTCTCCAACAAACTTTGAGTTTGAAAGTGATTTTTACATTGATGATAGTCTATATAGAGTTCCGAGCGATCATTAAATCATTGGGTCAGAAACCAAGTTTCATTAATAACATCCTAGGATCCATGGAGCAACCACTTAAAGCCCTGTTTCCAGAAGTAGGGAAGATATAAATGGTAAACACATAAATACAGTCCTTCATATAGAACAAGAAAGGTATACAGTATATAATGTGAGCCTTGTGTTAAAGTACATTCTGCTCTTGGCAGTGGATTTGAGAGCAATACTCCAAGTGTCTGGACAATCAGAAAGATAGCCCTTACATGGATTTCTTTGCTAAAAACTATCTAAAACTCTTTTAAAAGAATATATTTATTGGAGTGTTTTTGGTGATTGTTAAAACAAGTTTAAGGTTGAGTCCCATTTAGTTTCTTAAAATTCATTTGAGAGAAGATGTGGAGGGGGGTATTCTCTTCTACACTAAAATAATGTTTGTGTGTGTATTCATATTTTTCTTTGATATGCATTTAAATACTTTATAAGATTAATAGAGGGCTATCTTCTCTACTATTTTGCACAACCATCTTATCTTATACAAAAGCTGTACTTTGTTTTTTTTTTTTTAATTTTTCTAACGTCTGTTTATTTTTGAGAAACAGAGAGAGACAGAGAACAAGTAGGGAAGGGGCAGAGAGACAGGGAGACACAGAATCGGAAGCAGGCTCCAGGCTCTTAGCCTGACGCGGGGCTCAAACTCACAAACCGTGAGATCATGACCTGAGCTCAAGTCAGGCACTTAACCGACGGAGCCACCCAGGCACCCCAAGTTTTGCTTTGTTTTGTTTTAAATGAAAAGGAATTTACCTATTTTCTGGCCAAAAATTACAATATAACTTACTCAAGCAAGGGGCCATCCGAAGTTCTATATTAATAGTCACAAAGTCAAAATGTTATTTCAATAAAACATTATATAGGTTTTGTGGCTGTCAGAGAAGAATTGAAAATAACTCCATATCTAGATGTCAGCTGAACTCTATTTATACCTGTTATTCTTAAATGGATCTCATTTTTTTCCTGAAGTTAAGCAAAGCAATAGAATTTTTAAGAATACTAAAGAAGAAAGAAAATGAGTTAAACCTGTATTGTAATAAATGAATATTGCAAATTAAGATTATGCGTGTGAATGTGTATATTTGTGGATGTGTCTCTAGATGTGTGTGTGTGTGTGTGTGTGTTCCTCATGTTATTGAGATATATTTTTTCTTCCTACAAGCTTAACATTAGGCATAAAATTTCCCATAACAGCCTGTATTGGTCAATGTGTCCCTGGAAGAGGTGTTTTGTATCTCAGAGGTAGCATAAGCCCCATTAGATGTGGTGTTGCTATGGTAACTGCTCTCTCTTTTTTAATTGAATAGCATAGTAAGTAGTCTTATAAAACCCACCAACCCATAACTTTCTGGTGCCTCAAGGCAGCTTTAACTTAACCACCTTTTCTTTGTCTTTATTTTTTCAGTCTAAGGGATTCAGGTGTTTGGCTCTACCTGCTTTATGAGTCTGATGTGCCTTCGTACTAAAATCCTTCGGCTGTTGACCACAGATAATTTCTAAATGAGAGCTCAATGTGGTTATAAAATCAAGAAAAGAGTAAAACATTTCCATTGCAGGAACAAAAGCAAACTTCCACTTAAGGCTGTGTCTGTAACACTCAGACTGAATAAGGCCCAAGTATTTGATCATCTGTTTTCACCAGAACTTATCTATACCTGGCACAGTACAAAGAAATCATTCTGGTAACGCAAGAGCCACAAAGAGTGTTATGTTAAAATAAGTCTTGGGCGATAGGCTCACATATTTTAGATTAAAAAGAAATTCTCCAAGGATCCAAGAGTCCTATTTTCCTTTCTGGCTCAAACACACACCTCATAAAATATCTATGCTTTAGTGTGGAGATGCTGTTTGAGGTCAAATCAAATCTATTGTAAGTCCCTCCCCACTCCGTTTCCTTCCTAGAGATAATAATTCTTGCTGGTTATTTTGCCACTTATTTATGTTTAAACTGTTAGTAAATCTCTTTTAAAATAAAATTGAATCTATGAGCATTGCTAGTGCTTTATAGGAAAATAGGGCTATTATAACTTGTTATACTTGCGGAAGAGGGTGTTAAGATATGATAAAAAGATCACTTCGGTGATATTAATCTATCAATGTTAATCCAGTGATATTAATCAGAAAATATTTCCTACTGAGTAACATCATGATTTTTCAAAAAACTGAATGGGTAAGAACAATTAGAGATATCCGTCTTTAAGTTTACATTGGGTACTGACCCTTCGTAATATCAGAGAAACACAAAGTCTAGAGCTTAGGATTTACCTTGTCTAACTTCCCAAGCGATTAGAGATTCTCTTTAAAATATTAAAAAGTTAATTTGAAAACATGTTTCTATCTAATCTCTCAGTACTCCTAAATTTTGATGCAACTCAAATATAGTTGATGATTGCTTTCTCAACTTTGCTAGTTTCTTTTACAAGATGAATAATTTAGTTTATATTTAGGCAATGAATAAATGCCATAGCAGAGTGGGTAATTATAACAGCTTACTCTTTTCAGAATGTTCCTCTGCGTAACTCAGAGAAACCCCAGAGGAAATAAGGGAACTGGAACAAGGAATTAAGTATAAGAATGAAATGTACCTACAGCATCTCTGGAGGAAGCACATCCCATCGAATTGAGGGTATGGAGATCTTCAGGTGAGAGATATTGGAGACACTATTCCCTGGGTCTCTTTTGCTTCTATTGTGATGCTGAGTTTGCAAAGAATTCAAGGCCCTACTCACTCTTTACCTGCCATTTTTCAATATTGTGCTTGCAGTGAGCACCATTGAGGAATGCAATAATGTCTCCTTCTGAGAGAAAAGGCAGGCTTGCTTACTGTCTGCCATAAAACAGCAGGTTCCCAATATCAGTATTCTTTGGCAATAAGGTAAAGCCATTGTAGATGTAGCATTAATCTGGGCTGTCTACATCGCCCCTGTGGGATATGGGGGACAAGGGGTGAAAGGATGCAAACATACTGGTACTTATGCTCCTTGATTTGGTGTAACAAAGTCCTTTGTCTCTGACCCAGGAGTCTCGTGTCTTTTGTCAGCATCCATGAAAGAGTAGCAGGCTTATTTATTAGCTTGTAAGTAGGGTAAAATCCCAAACCAGATAGGAGGAAGTTGCTAAATTCACCCCTGCATCCTTTTGGTAGTGGCATTAATGGACCACCAACACTGTAATCTGATTTTTGCCAGAAAAAGAGACTTACAATAGAATTCTTTTAAATTTGAAGACTTTACCTTGGTAGATGTTCTAAAAGCAAGTAAAATATTTTCAAGCACATACAAAACAGGGCAAGAATAGCATTGCTCAAAGGTATGTGTTAGTTCTTTAACAAGATGAGGATTTCTTTTTCCCCTGAGGTAGGAAACTTTTAGACTAATATTATTTTGCTGTACTATTTAGAACAGAATTTTAGACTTTTGACCATGTAGGTGTTTATAAGTTACTAAATAATTTTAATCTGTCATAAACAGAATCACAGCATGGTTTATAGATTTTGTCACCTTCTAGCAGAAGTAGCATTGGGGTCCTTACTAGCTTTGTTAGGCAACTTAGTGTTCAATGAAGTGTCTCCACACATATCTGTTTGGTCAAAAGTATTTCTATTATATTGGTAACAAACTAACTGTACAAGTGATCAGAGCAGACAATATGGAATGGTCTGATGTTCTATAGCTCTCAAATCCACAAGTGGGATAAATAATACCTAATGAAGGTAATCCAAAGGGCATCATGTCCATTTATTTCTCTAAACTATTATTTCTTATATTTTTATTTTTTTAATT
The DNA here is from genome assembly GCF_018350175.1 of Felis catus. Classification (NCBI taxonomy): domain Eukaryota; kingdom Metazoa; phylum Chordata; class Mammalia; order Carnivora; family Felidae; genus Felis; species Felis catus. Next base: position 10,278,377 of record NC_058372.1, read on the forward strand.
GCCCCCTCACAGAGCTTTTTTAGGCATTCCCCACCCCCCTTCAATTGCCTCCTTACCAAGCTCGAAAGGAAACCTGAATACCACAGATATACTGAATATAACTTTGTGTGCTATAGCCCTTGGAAGGCCACAACCATTGAAATATCTAGGATTTTTTTTTTTTTTTGCCTCCCAAGAACCAATCATTAGCCCCCTGTGCATGATATTGCCCACATTGAGAACTCATGTGCTAAACACTCCAAAACCTATCCCTGGACTCAGCCGTATACTTCTGCCTACACTATTATATGGTCTCTCAATAGTCTTTTTTTAAACTGCTTTTTACTTTGGAGTGATGCTTATATTTAGTGATGCTATAAAAAATAGCACATGAAACTACTTAAGGCTACTAATGAATTGGTCATTGGGGGCACCATAACACAGCGGTTACAAGTCGCATCTAGCTACCTGAATTTAAATCTTGACATTACACTTACTAGCTCTGTACTCTTTGGCATGTTGGCTTAGACTTATCCCTGAGTCTCACTTTGCTCATGTGTTAAATGAGGATGACAACGGTACTCAAACCACAAGCTTATTATAAAAACTAAGGATAAGGGCTGCTGGGTGGCTCAGTCAGTTGAGCCACCGACTCTTGATTTCTGCTCAGGTCATGATCTCATGGTTTGTGAGATCAAGCTCTGCATCGGGCTCCATGCTGACAGTGCAGAGCCTGCTTGCGATTCACTCTTTTCCCCACCTCTCAAAATAAATAACATTAAAAAAAAAAAAGAAGAAGAAGGATAAAATGCATGTAAGGTACCGGACCCAGAGTAAAGCGTTCCGAATATTAGCTCTTATATACATAGAGGCTTGCAAAGAGGCTAAGAATGTTCTCACTGGTCACACCATCAAGAATAATTGAGTGATTTTATCCTAGAAATAGATACTGAGAGTGATTGATCAGATTTCCTTCTTTTCACCACCTGACAAAAAGTTTAAAGTCCACATTCTGTTAGTTCCCATATCAAGTCCATAGTAGATCATAGATTATATTTGACTCCTGATACCAAGGTACGTTTTTGTTATTTTCCCTTTCTTACTTAGCATGAATTTTGGGGTCATCAGACCTGGTTTGAGACCTGCATCTATCACTCATTAGCTTGTTAACTTCAGGTGAATTCTTTTGCCTCCTTTACTTCCCTTGTTCTCATTTACAAGATGAGGTCAATATTGGTACCTAAAATAAGATTGTTTTGAGGAAAGTACATGGCACCTAACGAGTAATAAGCATTCAATTATCCTTACTCAATGGCATTAATTATTTATGTTATCTTGCCATTTTTTTGTATCTGTGTAAACTACTATAAATTTTTTCAAATAAGGAGATGAATAAAAAATTACCTAGAACACTGCTGCTGTGATTTGAATGTCTGTGCCCCCTCCCCCCAAATTCATATGTGAAATCCTAATGCCAGTGTGATGGTACTAGGAGGTGGGGCTTTGGGACATGCTTAAATCATGAGGGTGGAGCCTTCAGGCTTACAATTAGTGCTCTTATGAAAGAGACTCCACAGAGCTCCTGAGCCCCCTCTGTTATGTAAAAATACGATGAGAAGTTTGTGACCCAGAAGAAGACTCTCACCCAACTGTGCTTGTATTCTGACCTTGAAATTCCAGCCTCCAGAACTGTGAGAATTAAATTTCTGTTGTGTGTAAGCCACTCACTCTGGGATGTTTTGTTACAGCACCCTGACTGGATTAAGGCAGTTGCCACGACAACATTGCTTCCTCCATCAAGGTTTAAAGTCTTGGGTGTTTTCTCATCCTGTCGTCACTTGGATCCCCGTGACTGGGAAAGGAGCAATGACATTGACCCAGCACCATCACTGAAGACATTTCGTTCACGTCCCCAACTGTGACACCGACCTATGACCTGTGGATGACTGAGAATGAGAATTTGCCCAGGTTGATGTATGGTTTAGTAGGTCAAACCCTGGAACTAAATTTAGATATCTAGACACTTGCCCTGTCGGTCAACACGGCTTTGCTTGTGAGGCCAAGCAAAGCAACCCGAGCATCTTCACACCTGTCTCTCACATCTGCTAATGGACATAGTTGTCTTTTCTTATTTGCTTGCATCTCAGGGCTTGTGCTAACATCTGTAAAATTCCTTTGCCTAGAGTAAAGTGCTAGCTTCCTCACTTCACTGTGTGGCCTTGAGCACTGTGTGGCCTTCTTGTTTTCTCATCTGTGTAATGGAGAGAATAATGTTCAGAGGTTCTGGAGAGAATAATATTCAGAGGTTGTGCCTAGCCTGTAGCAGATACTTTGCAAATGTAGATTTGACTCGTTTCCCTAAGTTTAGTAGGGGAGTCAGGGTTTCAAATTCACCCTCAAGTTAATAACAGAAAAAAAGAAAGAATGTATTTCCCCAAAGGTCTATATTATATTCATTTGGGCTATAGAAACAGACCTCAAAACAAAGCCTAAAGGCAAAACCCTATACCTACAATTGTGTCTTGCTTATCTGTTTTCAGAGGAATTTGGCTGTGTGTGGGTGAAGTTGCTGAGGATAGGTATGAATGAAGAAAGAGGAAGGGAAAGAAGATGTGAGTATTTGATATTTTTCCTTGTTATTGGTAGTGGTGCTATGGTGGGTGTAGTTTCTGAGACTGTGCAGTAGGCAGAATTCTTCTAAGATAATCCCCAAGGATCCATATCCATGTACAACTCCCTTCCCTTCACTGTGAGAGGATCCCTTGACTATGATAAGACATCTCTTCCATTAAGTTACATAACAAAAGGGGTTTTGCACATGCAATTTTGGTCACTAGTGGGTTGACTTTGAGTTCACAGGAAAGGAGATTACTCCGGCGAGCCTGATTTCATCACACGAACTCTTTAAACCTGTATCTAGGGGATGACCACAAACAAGGTCAAAGAACTGAAGCCAGAGAGGCTTTTATTTGCCACCGCTGGCTGGAATATGGAGGCGGCCACATGGCCAGGAATGTGGGTGGATTTCGGAAGCTGAGAGCCGGCCCCTGGCTGGGAGCCTGGAAAATAAGAGGGACCTCAGTCCTACATTTGCAAGAAACTGAATTCTGCCAACAAAAAGAAGGAGCTTGGAAGTGATTTTTTTTCCCTAGGCCCCCCAAATGACATCTCAGGGTATGACTGACATCTTCATTTCAGACTTATGACAACTTAAGTAGAGAAACCAGCCATTCTATGTCCAGATTCTTGACCTGTAGAAACTGTGATATAATAATTTGTTTTGGTTTTAAGATGCTGGTTTTGTACCAATCTATTTTAAAAATTTCTATTTCTATAACAATAGAAAAATAATACATGTTGGGCAAAATATCATAGCTTATAGAGATACACAAGGCAACACCTTCTATCCCATCTATTCAAGCATTAGCTCAAATTGCTGTTAGACATTATCTTCTTAAGCTACCAGTCCCTTAGGTTTAGCAACATCACTCCCCCCATAGCTTAGGAATAAGGTCCTGGAAGTCTTTCATTGGCATGACCCATGTCAGGCTGTTCTGAAGGAGTTAGTTTATAACTTTGATTCTGTATCATTCATGACATGCTCATTTATTTCTTCCTGAATTTAAATATTCTTGCAGTACACTATTATTACTTAAATCCTACTACATTCTATGGTCCTGGAATTAAGACTCTTTTTTTTTATAATCCTCTTCAGTACCTATTGGTTTTTGCAAACTAAATATTAAAATATTGATTAAAGCTGGGGCGCCTGGGTGGCCCCATCAGTTAGGCGTCCAACTTTGGCTCAGGTTATGATTTCACAGTTTGTGAGTTCAGGCCCCACGTCTGGCTCTGTGCTGGCAGCTCAGAGCCTGGAGCCTGCTTCAGATTCTGTGTCTCCCTCTCTCTCTGCCCCTTCCCCACTCACACTCTATTTCTCTCTCAAAAATGAATAATTTATTTAAAAAAATTAAAACATTGATTAAAGGAATACAATAATGATATGAGAAATCCTGCTTATCCTTCAATTCCTATCCCAATAAATAAGGCATTTTCTTGACCCATTATCCTCCTGAAATATGGAAAGGAAAAGGGATCATACAATGGATAAACTACCAAGGTAGAGCCAAAAGATATGCCAAAAGCTGCGTTGTAAGTGGAAACCATTCTTTCTGGCAGAAACGGGAAAGGCTTTATGTTCAGAATTGTCAAGCAGGAAGAGCAAAAGTGGGCTATGGGGTGGATATCAAGGAATTAATTAGCATCTTCTCTATCAAACAGCTGGGCCAGTAATGTCTCTGTCCTAATATCCCTACTTCCATGCATCCATAGAGCACGACTCCCAGTCATGTCCATCCTATCATACATCCAGAGAGCTGCCATATAAGGAAATAGAATAGTCTTCCAGGGGAGAACTTGGGACCATGATGTAGGTGCTCATACATAAAAAAAGAAGTGGAGCAAAGAGTACTATAAACCTTCTAACAAATGATATTATAAAAGAAAGACAGATCCGATCAAGAGGGAAAATGATAATGCGTCCTCAGAGTAATTCATATTGGCTCGTTCCTCAGCTAACTGCCTGTATTCTTTGGATATACAAGTAAAGTCAATCATGACACAACACACACTTTACTTAGGCACACAAAGCCTGAAGCCATTCCACCATTTCAAGGGAGACTAGAGGGGAAACAAACCACATACTTACAGAGGAAAAGCATACCAGCAACCTTTTAACGGATGCTCAACTGATACTACATCCTAAACTGCGTGCTTTTGACTTAAGAGACGGTAGCTGTTTGTGAATGCTGGAACCAGGAAGGCCTTACAGATGCTGATAAAGTCTGAGCTAAGGCAGGAAGATGGAAGAGACCATGGCACATTAGAGATAGAATCAAAGTTATGGACCATCCACTACACCAAAACTTGGTGGTTCATTCATAAATATGAATGGATAACCAAGGGTCACCAGACATTTGAGTAAAACTTACAAGGGGATCTATAAAACCAACAAGACAGGGCTTATAAAAAAGAATAATTGATTCTGAAAAGAGCATTCTCTTTCCCTCATGATAAAAATTATGATTTCAGTAGTTTCAGAGAGATTTGAGAAACTATCTAATCCAGAATTAAACAGGACCAAAAAAACCTAGAAACAGTTCTTGAAAATGAAAAACATGGCCATCAAAACAAAACATTGAACAGGAAAACTGAATAGTAACTTGGAGACAAGTTAATAAACTTTGTGATCTGAAAGATTCCTAGACATTTACCCACCCATGCACTTATGTCTAGGAACGTAAAGCAAAACAACAAAAAGACGAAAAACATGTGAGAAAATACTAAAACATGCGTCATATTTATTAGAAATATGTTAAATGAAATGCTCAGAAACAAAGTAAAACAAATTGTTGAAGATGAAACAGGAACATTTCTCTGAGTGGAAGAAATAGTCACATCTTCAGATTTGAAGTGGGCTACAAAGTAACTGTGTATTAATTCGTCATTTATTCAACAAATACTTAATGAGCTCAGTTTGTTCAGAATGTTGTGAATATGGAAATGAGTATTAAAAAGAATAACAAAGACTTTTACAACAACTCTGTGGTAGGCAATGCTTTGAAACGACCCCCAAGTTTCCCATGTCCTATATCATCTCCCGTTGCGTATGTGAGGGACCTAAAAATTGTAATGGATGTTGTACCCATGCTAAATTACACTGTATGGTAAAGGCAAAGAGATTTTGCAGATGTAATTAAAGTCCCTAATCAGTTTTCCTTTGAGTTGACTGATCCATACCTAGGTTAATTGTCTAGGTATGCCTGACCTCATTAAGTGAGCCCTTTAAAAGTGGTTTTAGGACTTCTCTGAGCTTAGAGACTAGGAGGAATTCTTTATGTTGCTGCCATTGAAAAAGCAAACTGCCATGAATTCTATAGCTTCAAGGTAATAAATTCTGCCAACAACCTGGGGGACCATGGAAGTAAATCCTTCCTTAAGTCAAGCTTCCAGATAAGAATGCAGCCCAGTAAACACCTTGATTTTAGTCGTGTGAGCACCCAAGTGGAGGATTTAGTTGTCTTTCTTGGACTTCTGACCTATAGAAACTGTGATATAATTAACAGGTGTGGCTTTAAACTGCTAAATGTGTGGTTCTCTGTTAAACAGCAATAGAAATCTAATACAAAATCCACATACATTAGGGTGAAATTTCAGGACTCCGAGTGTACAGGAAAACTCCTTAAAGCTTTCAAAGGAAAATGTGAAAGTTACAAAAATCAGAATAACCTTAGGCTTTTCATTAACAACATGGTATTCTAGAAAACAATGGAACAATTCCTTCAATGTTCTGAGGAAAAGTGATTTGGAGCTAAACAATGAATAACATAAGAGAGTGAAATAAAGACATTTTCTGACATGCAAGGACATTGAAAGTGCACTTGTCCATATGGCATGATTTTGAGAAAATCATAGAGTATAAGACAAAAAGAATCAATCTGACCTTTACTCTTAGAATAGTTTCCTTAGAAAGGTACATGTGAATATGTGCCAGATGTTTCCCTTGGATCTGAAGCGTATGCAACATCCTAGGATTATAGATGGTGCTTATCATTTTTCTTTTTACATTTTTATTGAGGTAAAATGTATACAGATTAATAAACATCAAGCTCATAAATCTTTATAAGGTTTGATGAATTTTATTTTTTTTAAATTTTTTTAATGTTTATTTTTGAGAGAAAGAGACAGAGTGTGAGCAGGGGACGGGCAGAGAGAGAGGGAGAGACAGAACCTGAAGCAGGTTGCAGGCTCTGAGCTGTCAGCACAGAGCCCGATGTGGGACTCGAATTCATAGACTGTGAGATCGTGACCTGAGCCAAAGTCAGATGTTTAACCAGCTAAGCCACCCAGGCGCCCAAGGTTTGATGAATTTTAAAGATGGATACACCCAGGTAATGACTACCCAGATCAGAATATAGAACATTTCTAGCCCCTCAGAAGGTGCTTTTACCCCCCAAAATGGCCACCACCGTCCCCACTTATCATTGTGTTTGCCAGTAATTCATTCCCTTTTCATTGTTGCATAATTTTTAACCAATCACTTCATTTATATGCCACAACTGAGTCCCTGTCCCATTGGATGTCTCAGTGGTTTCTGGTTTTTCACTATCACGAATAAAGCTGCTGTGAATACCTTTTTACAGTATTTTGGTTGTGTGCACTCATTTGCGAATGGCCAAATACCCAGGCATGGATTGCTGGGTCATAGGACAGTAGAGATTTTTGCTGTTTTTTAACATTTCATTCCAGCTCTAGGAAAAACATTGAAGGCTCACAAATAGTAATAAATTAAAAAAAAAAAGCCTGGGTAATTTAAAAGTAAGGTTAAGACCGACAGAAGAAATAGATGGAGAAAAATAATATTTCAGCTCATTTACTCATATTCACCAACTATAGTCAGGGTAAGCTCCTCAAAATTCTATTCTGATCATGATCTGCCTCTGCTTCAAAACCATGAAGTACCTTCACCTGGCTTTATTAAGGGGTTTACCTTAATGCAAAGCTGTGCATGTCTGGCCTCTACTTGTATCTTTTCTGTCTTACCACTTTGCCCTTCTCCACTTTTTCCACTTGGGTCCCACTGGCTTCTTCTACATCATTCTTGCTGTGAGTTCTCTGCCCCAGGGCCTTTGCAAGAGCTATTCTTTTTCCTGGAATGCTTCTATTACCATTTTCCACATAGTTAAATCCTCTTCATCCTTCAGATCTCTTACCAAAGGTAATCTCTTCTGAGAAACCACCCCTGATCCCCTTAATATAAATTCTCTTACCTATGGACTTCTGGGCAGCACTTATTACAATGTGTTTGTGTTATTATTAATTGACCTTTGCCTTTTTCATTGGATGGCAGTTTCCATGATGACAGAGTTAAGGTCCATTTTTACTCATCATTTTATGGCCAGAATCTAGCATAGCATTTGGCCAGTGTAGGCACTCAATAAATACTTATCAAGCCACAGAAAGAAACCTACATGGTAAAGATAACTTTGAAATTGAACAACCAGTATCATTTAAAATTATGAAGCAATCACTTGAGGAACAGATAATAATAATACGATATAAACTGAAATGGAGATGGGAGAACACTCTAGTAAGTGATCTAAATTTCTCTGCCTTCTAGAATGGAGTCAAAGGCCTAGTACTTACAGTACTATTCAACAGAAGAACTAAAATTATTAGCACTTAAATGTAATTATCTCTGTAACACAAAGCTAGGGCTGGGGAATGGAGTTGAGGGAATAGATTTTTATTTGAAATTTTTTATCCTTTTTTACAGAAAGATGAAAACCAAGGTTACTCTACGTGCCCATACCTTTGGAAATATCCATACCTTTGGAAAACTTTGGAACACCGGGAAGCTAATTTGCATATCTCCCCCTGTGTCAAGGGGTTGGCTGCAGAGTGAGGCACATACGATTAGGTATTCAGGTTGTTGATACATTTCTTAGGTCTGTGATAAGTTCAAGCCTTCGATAAAGTGAACTAATGAAACTACAAGCTGATTTGAAGACCGTCAAGGATAACAATGGGTTTTGAAATTTCATATAGTAAAATGTTCTTGTTTTCCTAGAGTTAGTTCAGGCAATCAGGGGTTAGGGTAAAGCATCACTGTCCTGGATGGTTCTCGCATTTGCTCCGGTCTGGGCACAAGACAGGTGGTAGCATTACCAAACCACATTGGCCACGTATCACAATGCAAGAGTGGAAGACAGGGAACAAGATATTAGTCATATTATAGGTTGCATATAGAAGATCTCAAAAGTGAAACAAGAGCAAATATTTTAAACTAAACTGGAGAATCTGAGCTAAGGATTAGGGTTTTCAGGAGAGAACTTGCTAGTTGGGTATGGGGACTTGGGGGCAGGGCAATCCATATGAATTTTTTTTAAGTTTATTTATTGATATTGAGAGACAGAGAGAGAGAGAGAGACAGAGACAGAGACAGAGACAGAGCAAGTGGGGGAGGGGCAGACAGAGAGGAAGACAGAATCCCAAACAGGCTCCACACTGCCAGTGTAGAGCCCGATGTGGGGCTAGAACTCACGAAACCATGAGTTCACTTACCTGAGCTGACACCAAGAGTGGGACACTTAACTGACTGAGCCACCCAGGAGCCCCCCTTTCTCTAATTTTCTTATGGCATTTATTCCTTTATATTATGCACTCTGGTTATGTTATGTACATTTCTTACTTCCCTCATTAATCTATGAGGTCACGAACATTTGGGTATATGCATTCGCCGTAGGGACTGGCCATGGGCCTTGCACATCACTGGTGAAAGAAGGCTCAAAAGCAAATTAAGTACTATCTGAGGACCCAAAGATGACAAATTTTGCCCATCTCATTAATTGTCATATGCAGTGTGCTTCATCAGCGTGCTTTGGTGAGAGTCGCAAAATTCAGAATGTGTATTGCATATCATCCTATAAGTATACTATTATTTCCATTAGTAACATTTAGGGGAGTGAAAATGTTTTCTATCAATGTTAACAAGTACTGCACATCCTTTTACATCAGATATTTGCATCAAGAAACTAGACATTGATTTTTCATTAATAAGAACTGAGAAAATATTTGAATATGTCTGTTTTTAATAATCACAATGATGCGTGCAGGCTGCATGGTTTAAGCTACTGCTAAGATTATATAATTTGCATCCTTAAAAACATTCTAATCATCTTGAAAGACAAACTAAGGCTCTATATATCCATTCTCTATAAACCTAAAATAGTAATGAAATGTCTGAAAGGGAAGAAATAGAGGCAAAATTCATGCTACATTCAAAGCAAGCCATTTTCTGTAATTTTAAGTATATGCAAAGAAATTTTGAGCAACCTACACACTCAAGTAGTGATTTCTAAGAATTAAAGATGTGGGGGTCTACTTACATTCTAGGGAATTCCTTTTTTTCCTATTCTCCTATGGTTGTTATCTCTTTTTGTGTTATTATGGAAGAAATTGGTTGAAACATAAAAAAAAACCAGAATTGATATTTCATACTTGAATAATGCAGAAGGTAATATATGCAGGAAAGTTTTTCCAAGGCATGTCTGCGTATACACTTTTGAATTTTACTGGAAAACATGTCATTCCATTCAGAACTCTGAATTAAGATGCACTATTTTTTTGCTGAAGGCTATTTTAAATTAGGCTAATAAATTGCTACTCTCCGCCTTGCGTGATAATGCATTACATTATCTACTGATGTACGTGTATTGTTTGACTCTAATGGTGTGGAAATTAAATGTTAGACATGGGCCAGATGTTCCTATAGATGGATATGAAGTATGACTCTGGCATAGTTCTGTCTCATTGGAATGAAGAGGAAGGGCATGAAACCAACAATAACAACCACCTCGAAAAACATCCTCTCTGATATTGGTCTCCCATAAGAACTAACATCGTGCAAGTGCAAGGTCTAAATCCTCTCTTCCTCCTTGTCTTTGAGGGGTGTTCTAAACGTCAGCAGTATTTGCCCCCGTTTATGAAGAAAGACATCTTGTTTCCTAAAATCCAGGATAAAATAAAATCATGAACAGAAAACTACCTGGAGGGGTGTCCACAGACAGTAAACCTGTGTCATCTTTATTTGACAGACAGGAGCAGCTTGGAATGTTTCCCTGGATGGTGCGCCTCGCCATGGCAGTGAGATTTCCACGGGTCATTCCTCTGCTCTGCAAAGAGTTCACAGCAGGGTAGGAGGGATATGGGAGTGCGGGGGAGGGAAATGGCAAACAAATGGGCCTTATGGTGAATTTTAATGAAGATTCCCTGCTGGTTTTAGCCCCACTGGAAAAAAAAAAAGGAGAAAAGGATTTGGGGGGCGGGGGGACAAAGGAAATAAAAGGAGAAGAAGAAGAGAAACTCATCATCTCTGATTTCAGGCTAATTTACGAATGGATCATAATTCCAGCAGTAGAAACATGTCACAGGAGTGGAGTAGGAGTGGGGGAATACATAGGATGTTCGCTGTTGCAGCTTCTACTGCTGCTGATCAGGTTACGAATATGTAGTTCTATTTTCAAAAACCCTTGGCAAAGTGGTGTGGGCCATGAACACGTGACATCGTCCACTCACTCACTGAAAAATGTTTGCCGACCTGTGCTGATGGAGGTAAGGTGTGGGTTTCCGGAAACTCTGAGGTGGGGGTACTCCAGTGATGGGGGGGGGAGATAAAGGAGGACATCTGTGCAACGTTCCATGATACCCCAGCAGAGCTGTGGAGAGAGACCAAAGAAACTCAGCAAAAGGTCAGGCCAGTGTTTGCAAGTATCTTCTTTTAAAAGAGCCACTGAATTCCAAGAGGAATATCCTGAGAAAACATAACATGGAGAAAGAGCAAAACAGATCTTTTCAGGAGTGATTTCAGCTGCAAATGTTCCTGTCATGTTCTGCCCCTCACTCTCTTGCGTGCTTGAAATATGGGATAACGAGGGAGTCATTGCTTTGTGCACTGCAGGTTTCTGTCTGTGTGCTTCTCTCTATGCACCGAGATGTTTTCTTTCTGATTGATGTGGACTCAGATTTTTAATTTAGCATCATTTCTGATTTCTAGTCCCATAAACTTTGATTTCTTGGAAGTAGCTTCACTTGTCTCTTTTCCCTTGTTTTTCTTCCTCTGTTATTTCTTTCTCTGTTGTGTCACTTTAAAAAAGCAGTGTTTTGAAACTCTTTTCCTTATTAATCATGAAGGTAAGGTAGTTTTTCTCTCATATGAATGTTCCACACAGATGAATGTCTTGCCTTTCTGGATCTCCCTCACAAGCCATGTAGGGACAGAAACCTATGGTTTTCTCATTGCAAAGTAGTATACTCATTATATGTTCAACATGTTCCTGGTGCCATCAGTTCCAGACAAATTAAAAGAGTCTATTCCTGCCTTCCAGGATCAGTGAGCTACACGAAATGATGAGTAACAGTCTAGAACCCTCACCTTTTGGATAACATTGCTTCCATTTCTCTTAATCCTGGAATGTTTTCCTTCCTTATCATCTAATAAAATGGGTTCTTGTGATCCCTGAAATAGCTTGTAGAGTAACCTTTTATAGGCTGATGTTGGCATTTTTGAACTTAACAAGCTTCCTGGTCATTATGCCAAATTGAAAACCTCTGTCTTAAGGTCAAACTCTGTCCTGCTCATTTCTTATGTGTTACAATATATCTTTAATCATGACACGTTTAATTTTTGTTAATGTTTACTTAATTTTGAGACAGACAGAGTGTGAGCAGGGGAGGGACAGAGAAAGAGGGAGACACAGAATCTGAAGCAGGCTCCAGACTCTGGGCTGTCAGCACAGAGCCCGATGTGGGGCTCAAACTTACAAAGGGCGAGATCATGACCTGAGCTGAAGTCGGATGCTTAACCGACTGAGCCACCCAGGAGCCCCTCATGAGACATGTTTAAATATAGTCACTGATTAAGCAGAGCAAAAGGAGGGAAATGAGGGAGAACAAGGAGAGAAAACATGAGTTTCTGATGGGCTTGCTCTCGGTTGGTCACTTCCTCTAGTCTTACAGTTCTTCAGCATTGGTACAGCGAGTGGATGGAATCAGGAAGAAGGGAAAAAGGGAGCCACTTTGGCCAAATTAGCCTCTACAAGAAGAGTCATCACAAGGTCAAGTCTTGCTCCCCAGATATTTTATTGGGATTGCAGACTAAACCTCTAACTGGCTTCATCCTCTGGACGTATATTTCCTTCAAGGCAAGTATTTCCTTTGAGGAACAGATTGCCATGGCAGGATAACATAGGAATCCTGAATTCTTGGTAATATTCAAGTGCAAACTATCGTATAGCTAGAGTGATATGTTGCTAAAGAACCCGAATTTAGGAGTTAGGCAGGCTTGAAGTGAAATTACATCTTCACCACAAACTAGCTGTGTGGGCATGGACAAGTTTCTTATACTCACTCAACTCCAGTTCTCATTTGAACAATAAATGTGACTATAGCCCCTACTGCATAGGATTGTTATAATTATCAAATGAGATAATATACATAAAACTGTTTAGCTCAGTATTTACCACACACATCCTCAATACATGTTATCTGCTATAATAATATAATATATATGATATATATGTATATCTATACATATTATATATGTATATATGTACATGATATATACATATAATATATAATGTATATATTATATATATTACATATGATACAACATATGACATATATTCTATATTATATATAGAATATATATAGAATATATATGATAATCATATATAATATAACATGTAATATATAATATATATCATATAACATATATGACATGTGATTTTATATATATATATATATAAATATAATATATGTAATATATGATTGTGTGCTATCACAATCATATTAGGAAAGGCTAGAAAGAGGGATTCGTTTTAAGAGTCCAGTCTGAGACTCTGGCTGTTTGGAACAAATAAACTCTGTTTTCTATTTTATTCCTGATCCCTGTGAACCAGGTTGTATGTGTTTTATTTGGTGATTGTGACCATTCAGTGTGTTACTTTGGGTTCAGTCAAACCAGATCCTTAATATTTGGGAAAAATCAATCTTCACTTGTCGAGCGCAGGGTAACTGGCCATTCTATCAATTAAATCAACAAAATCAGTCAGGTGTTCAATCTCATAAATGTTACAGGCTATGCAAATAAGTATGAGCACCTTTTCTAAATCCAACAATCATGGTAGATTGCAATCTTAGAATCTAATTGGAGAATTGAGGCCAACATGTATGAAATAGTATGAACACAAGAGATAAAAGCAATACTGTATATAAGAACTTTGTCTTTAGGACCATTGTGAGGTTTGCCTATCCACTTAGGTCTTGTGGTTTTGATCTACTGATTTTTTGCTTCAAAGACCGGGAGGATGCTTTTTATACGGATTCTGGATCTACTACGATTGCTTGCTTACCATACACTGCTTGCTTGAAATCGATTTGCCCAGAAATTGCTAGATATAAGATGTTTCTTTATGTTAACCCAGAATGTGTAGTCTCAATTTGACCTATGACATCACTACTATTTTGAGGACTTATTTTAGCATCCGGTCCATGCTTTCCCAGCATCTGAACTTTACCTCCAATTTTGGCTTTGCTATCCTTAATTTCACACTGAGGGTGACAAAAGATTGCCCAAAATGCTGCCATGATATTTGCCTGTGTTTTATAGCATAGCCAGTGTTCGCATGTAGGTGGTTTGTTTAAATATGTGATTAGGCACTAAATTATGTAGCACGTAATGTGTGGGTTGTGAGAGCACAAAATAAGACAAATCAGTAAAAGATGTGATGGTTGAGGAAGACTTCATAAAATAGAGGACATTGAACTGGCCATCGACGATGGGGTATAACAGTGTTTGTCTCTCATGCCTTCTAAGTCATTCACTTTCTTTCGCCTAGTTTTAATATATGAATATATTTTTCTTATAATATTCAAAGGATACAAAATGCAGAGACAATAAAGAATCCCCCAGTTTGAAATCTCCCCAATATAGTTGTTTTTATGTTACTCCAGTCCTTCTGTATATACAAAATATTTTTATATAAAAACATTCAAATGGATCAGCATACATTTTTAATGGATGGGATTGTATTCTACTCCATTCTATAACTTTCTTTCTCTACTGACAATTTGCCTGGTCAGTTTTTTTTCTCATGCATTGTTTTGTGAGATATGATTCATGTACCATTAAATCATTCTTTACAATGTCCACTTCACTAGTTTTAGCATATTCACAAAGTTGTGCAACTATCAATGATATTAATTCCAGAATACTTCATAACCCAACATAAAACCCCCTACTTATTTGCAGATATTTTCCATTCTCCCCTTCCCCAAACCCCTGGAAAACACTAGTCTACTTTGTGCTTCTACATATTTGCCTATTCTTGATATTGTATATTGAATAGAATTTGTAGCCTTATGTGGTTGCCTTTTCTCATGTGGCATAATGCTTTCAAGGTTCATCCACATTGCATCAGGCATCTGTACTTTATTTCTCTGTGTGACCGAATATTCCATTGTATGATGTGTGTGTGTATATGTGTGTGTGTGTGTGTGTGTGTGTGTGTGTGTGTGTGTGTGTGTATATGTATATATATATATATTCATCCACTTCTCAATTAACATTTGGCTATTTCCACCTTTTAGCTATTAGGAATAATGCTGCATCAGTTTTGGTAGTTTGTGTCTTTCTAGGAGTGTCTTTCGTGTGCAAAGTTTTCTGTAGATGTATGCTTATATATTTTCATTTATGTGCATGAATCTTGGAATTCATGAAGGTCATGAAGTAACAGCCAGTTTGAAGCATGGTAAGAAGATCTTGAGAAACTACCAAACTGGTTTGCAATGTGTCTGTACCATTTTATAATCCCATCAACAATGTATGAGGATTCCAGTAACTCTGCCTGCTTATTATTATCTGTGTTTCTGATTGTGGCCATCCCAGTGGGAGTGAAGTGGTATTTCATTATGGTGTTGGTTTGCGTTTTCCTAATTACTAATGATGCTGAGCACCCTTTCATGTGTTTTGGTCACCTGTATATCTTCTTTGGACAAAAGCCCATTAAAATCATTTGCCTGTTTAAAAAACTGGATTATTTTTGTTGTTGTTGTTGAGTTGTAAGTGCTCTTTATACATTTCTGAATGCCAGACCCTTATGAGATACATTATTTGCAAATATTTTCTCAGGTTATATAGGTTGCATTTTCACTTTCTTGATAATGTCCTTTGATGTACAAATTATTTTAAGTTTTAATTAGGTTTGACATCTACCTTTTCTTGTTGTTACCTATACTATTGTTCTTATTTTACTTGTACTTTTGATGGTATAGCTAAGAAACCATTGCCTAATCCAAGGTCACAAAGCTTTGTGCCTGTATTTTCTTCTAAGAATTTATAGCTTCAGCTACCATATTTATGTTTTGATCCATTTTGATTTGATATTTGTCTATGGTATAAGATAATTTTAGAATCAGATTTTCAATTTCTGCAAATAAGTCATCCAGGATCTTGAAAGGGACCATGTTGAATGTATAGATCAACTTGATAAGTATTTCTGTCTTAACAATATTAATTCTTCCAATTCATGAATATAACATGTCTCTCTTATCATGCATACACAGTAATAATTATTTCAGGTCCTCTCTTTTTTAGTTTTCTCTTTAATTTCTCCTCTTTTAATGTTTAACTGCATAATTGTCTCAGTTTCGGGTCATGCGGAAGAGGTAATATTAAGCATTCCCTGAATTCTGTCTTACTGTTCCTCTTCCTGAACACACAGGAACAGGAATACTGTATTCCCAGCCTCTCTTGCACTTAGATCAGGGCCATGTGACTAGTCCTGGCCAATAGGCTATAAATAAAACAGAGGTTTTTTACTTTTAGGCCAGTGGGGAAAAAGTCCTCTCCATTTTCTCTTCCATTATTTCAGTGACTGTTGAGATCATCTGTCAAAATGGCAGAGTTACAAGATGGTGCCATTCAAGCTCTCTGAGTCAACGGCTAGGGAACAACCGCTGGAAGAGGCGCTCCCGGACTTCCTCAGACTTCACGGCAGTATCACTGAGATTCCGAGTCAATCTGTGACCAGATCAGCCCTGACTGTATCCTGACTAACACAGAGGAGTGTCCACTTGCTCCCCATTCTTACCAGCCCTCATCTATTTTGCTTTCTTCTTTCATCTTTTCCTAGAGGATATGCTAGTCCTATAGCCAATAGCTAGGTAGCAAGTCCCACATCTGGTGACTGACAGATGTGAGAGTTAAAACATATGAGGGAAGAATGAGACAGAGTTTCATCTGGAAGTAATACCTGAGGTAGCTCAAGAGTCTCACCAAAGCTGATCCCCTCCGTGCTTCACCGTATAGTAAAAGACCGGTCTTTTGTAACTAGGTTTTTCCAATGATTTCCTATGGACTTTAAAAAAATTCTTTCAGTGATTACTTTATCAAAATAAGTTTAAACTGATGCCATGACCATTTTCAGTGATGATGTATATTCCACTAAAAACGAAATCCGGCCACATGGGAACAAACAGAGATGAAAGCAATAAATGATTTAAAATGGAAATCATTAGTCGTAAGTATTTAAACAGCCTCTCTACACACATGGAAAGGAAAATACAAAGAAATGAAGGCAAAAGTATGTAGGTGAAAGAGGAAAAGGTGAAACTAATTTGAATAAATGTTTCTTCCTCCTTGGATAAATGTTATTTAAAAATAGCAGCTAGTAATGTTGATGTGAATTAAGTGACAAAAAAAGCAACTGGGGTAAATGAAAATAATTGTAGAACTGCAGAGGTTTTTTTTTCTTTTTTCTTTTTAATTTTTTTAATGTTTATTTATTTTTGAGAGAGGGAGAAAGAGCATGAGCTGGGGAGGGGCAGAGAGAGAGAGGGAGTCACAGAATCTGAAGCAGGCTCCAGGCTCCCAGCTGTCAGCACACAGCCTGACATGGGACTCAAACTCACAAACCGTGAGATCGTGACCTAAGCTGACACTTAAGCCGGACACTTAACCGACTGAGCCACTCAGGTGTCCCCCTGAGTTTTTTCATTGTAAGAGGTAATGCATACTAAAAGACCCCTCTACGTTTAAGAAAAAAATATTAAAACCATCAATAAATTGCAGTCAGCATGGACTTATTTAATTTACATATTTTAATTTTAGTCATCATCATCAATTAACTCCTTCTGTAAAAGATGAGGTAATTAGTAACCTCTATGCCTCCTTTCTTCAGTTTATTGCTTTTATAATATTTAATTTTTAATGGCTTATAATATATCTGGTATAATAATATTTACCCAGCTGTGTTATTTACAGGCGTATTTAAGTGAATTAAGATTTGAACCCCTGTCCTGTTATTGTGGCTTCTTAATTTCTGTGTTTTTTAATTTTAAGTCACCTCTTCATTGGTTGCATTTTCCTCAAATAGGTTTTTTACAAAAAAAGTTCTGTTGCTCCCGAGTTTCATTGAATCTATTATTTCGCCTATGGAAATGCCTTTTTGTTGTGTCTATATGTGAAGTATGTGAAGAATAAATTGACTGGATGCAATGGAGATTTTGGTACATTGTTTTAGAAACTGAGTTTCTATTGTGGGACCAGACTCTTCCCTACATATGTGTGTTACTTGCTTTTTCTTCCCAGAAACTTAAAGGATGCTTTATTTAGTAACTTAACTAAATGTGGTTTTATATCACTAGCTTTGTATCAGTTTTTCTTAGTACATGATGTGCTCTATGAACTGGAAGATTCAGTCATTTATTTACTTTAGGTAAACTTTCCTATATTATATCTCTGATTATTTTCTGTCCTCTTTGCTAGAGTCTTTACTTCAGCAATATTAATCACCCTGTGGTACATGGACTACAGTTTCTGTATGTATTGCCTTCCTAAGTATGTATTTTAAGCTTGCTGTCTCTTTAGTTTTAGTCTGTATAAATAAAGCCTTATTTACATGATTTTTTTTTTTTTTTGCTTTTTGCCCCTTCTAGTTTATCTATTTTATCTGTACTGGTTCTCTTTTTTTTTTCTTTTTTCCTATAATACCTCCTTTCTTCTCCTTCTGATCTTTTATTACATCATTGTGCTTTTCTTGGATTATTGAATCTGTGTCCTTACGGGATTACTCAAGAGATGAAAACTCCAGCCACAAATCTGCCTTGGTTTCTTAAATATTCTTTCAACTGGATCATCTGTGTTATCTTTTAAAACCAATGCCTTTCTCCACCTACATATTTTTATTTTTATTTTTTATTCTTTTGGCTGTTACGTATTTTCGTGGCTCTGAAGCCATTTATTTCCTTCCTCCACCTTCGTTCAGGTTTTCTTTTTTCCCTGAAATAGTTTGTGTGATTTCTCCTTGATATCATCCCTACCTTCTCTGGAATCATCTGAGCGAGTGGCATGGAGAGCATGGTGTGGAGAAGGGGGGAGCATGGCTGAGCCCAGCTGCAGGCTGAGCTGAGGTCCCTGGTTTGTTCTTATTGCTGAGATACCAGCAGATGTCCTTTATTAGACTCCATTCCACCCGGCTTGGCAGGCATTCAACTCTTCTGGGCTTTGGCTCACTCCCCCAACTTAGCACTCCATGCTGGAGCAAGACAATCCGGAACCCTTCCTGCTTCTGTCCAGATGTGGTTTTCAGAGCACTCACACAAGCTTTTATCTTGCTTTTCCCAGGGATATCTACCCATCCCTTTAGCCCACTCCTTTTTAAGTTAGAGAGTATGAAGAGGTTTCAAGATTTCTGAAGTTTCCTATACCCTCTGTGCTGCTGACATGGGAGCAAGATGGAAGTCTGTCAGGGCGCCTGGCGGCTCAGTCAGGTGAGCATCTGACTCTTGATTTTGGCTCAGGTCATGATCTCATGTTCATGAGTTCGAGCCCCACATCGGACTCTGAGTTGACAGTGAGGAGCCTGCTTGGGATTCTCTCCCTCTCTCTCCACCCCTCCCTTGATCATTCTCTCTCACGCCCTCCCCACCCCCTTAAACTAAATAAATGAACATTTAGGAAAAAAAGAAAAAAGATTGGGAATCCTGTCAACCTGGCCATTAGACCAGAATCTTCTGTCCTTTCACTGGTCATAACTTGTTGAAGTCTACAATTATTCCGTATTTCTTTCTCATGCTGGAAAACTTCTTGCAGTGTTGATCTGCTTTTGCTTTTGTTTATTGTAGGAGGGAGATTCTGTACCACAATTTTATGGTGCCGCCATTACTCATAATCAGTTATATTCAACTGTATTTGTGAGAGAAGCATCTTAAGAAACCTGAGCCAAAATACTAACGTATTAAAATAAGTAGGTATGTGAGCTCAACAGCCTGGATTATCCTAAATATTAAAACATATCAGCCCTGAATGTTCACTTTATGTAAGATACTGGACTTGGTGGGTGAGAAACAAATGTAAATAAATAGGGACAGGGGTATGGAAAGAGAAGCAAATGCCCTTCTGGTCATTCTACAAGGGAGCATTAAGTACTCTTGTATCATATGAATAGGTCAGTGAGGATGAGTATTAATCTGGCAGCAGATTAGAGGTTGAATCCTGAGATAGTGGGAAAATGCCACAGCAGGTGTCATGAGATGAGCTCTTATTGTAGCTTCTCCACACCACCCAGATGTGTGAGGTCAAGTGAGTCATTTGACCCCACCCCTGTTGGCCCCATTGCTCTCTCCGTAAAATAAAGGTGAGGAACTTGCACTCAATAGCACGGCTCTGTATATTGCGATGAAGAAAACATGGGAAAATTGAAGACTCCTTAGTATGGAGTAATAATTTTTGCACAAATTAATGAAGAATGCATTAGGGTGATTGGAGAACTGATAGAAAATATGTTTTTAATTCAAGGGAATTTGCAGAGGTGGGAATCAAAAAGTAGGAGAAATTGCATTTCAAGATGATTCCAAGTTTCTGATTTTGTATGAGAGAAGGAGGTAGATGACTTTCAGAAGTATGGAAATCAGGCTCAGGAGCTATTTTTAAAAACGAGATCATTATATCAACATGGGATATGGGAGGTTAAGGTAGTGATGCCTACATACAGTGATGATAAATTGGCAGTTAGAAATGCAAATCTGACACTTACAAAAAAAATGTAAGAAATAAGACTCAAGTTTATAAAAGTGATTGTGGAACTCTACAAGTGGCACACACTTTGTGTGTGTGTCTGTGTGTGTGTGCACGTGTGCGTGTGTGTGTGTGTGTGTTTAGAGGGGAAAATAGAAAATGCAGCACTAAGTCAACTCTCACAGGAGTATTTATTAGGAGTTAAGATGAACCACGCAAAATATAAGCAGCAGAGAAATAACTTCTTCACGCATTCAACAAATATTTGCAGGCACTTACCGAAAAACACTGAGCTAGTACTTTAGGAGGCAAACCTAAATTATACCTTCAAATGTGACAGAGATAGGACAAGTGGTTTTTTTTTATTATTATGATTTTGGTTAATTATGTACATCTATTAAGAGAGCTTCAGATAAATACCTTGAGAACTCTGAGAGAGAAGATACTGCTTTCTACTGGGGGACACATGAGAATATTACTGTATATAGCAAGTAGCATTTGGACCATAAAGGTAGGTAACATCTTCCAGTGGAGAGAATGCTGTCATGGCACTTTGGCAGATGGAATAATTAATATTAGCTGTGGTCCTATATTAGTGGGGACTCTAAGGCATAATCTGATGGGGCTCTGGAAAGGCTTTTAGTGACTATTTATAGGGACTATTTATAGAAGAGCTAGCAGGCTTAAGGGATGAACAGAGATGTTGAGGGGCCCAGGGGCACACAATAGTGAGAGAACACACCTTACAGGCTCCCAGCTAAGGGATGAATAAGTCATGGGAATAAAAGGCACAGCATAAGGAATGCAGTCAATGATATTGTAATAGCCATGAAGTGGGGCAGATGGTAGCTATGCTTATGGTGAGCACAGCATAATGTATAAACTGATAAACTGATGTTGCAAAGCCGAAACTAATGTGACACTGTGTGTCAACTACACTCAGAAATAAGAGGGAAAAAAGAGTATTCTAGGAGTCACAGAAGATGAGCCATGGAGGAAGGATCACCTGACGGAGCTGTAGTCCTGGAAGAACGCAACCATGGCAAGAGCCATGGCGTTCAAGGAGGAGGACACAGGAGGAAAAGTCCCCCAACCTGCTCCCTCCCACCCGTGACACCCATCAGCTGGTCCCAACAAGAGGCAAGGGAGCAAGGGCGCTAGGTGACACCTCCAGGGACAACTCCCTGGAGCACAGCTCAAGGTAGAAAATGGATTGGGGCAGCAGCCAAATGAAAGATAACCACCACAGCTACTGAATTGGGAAAGAATAAAGTGTGAATACAATTTGAAAACAAAATGATTCATTTTGACTGGAATAACGGCTATTTGAGAATGACAAACCAGAAGTGTGCTTGATAAAAGTAAGGTGTTGTTGAAATTCATGAGAATAGTTACAAGGAAGAAGGGGGGATGGTCTTGTGGACCTGGTGCCTAACCCATCAAGAAAGCTTGGTGCCTTTCCTGGAAACCAGCAGATGACAGCCACAAGGATAGTGAGAAATGACATTTGAAAAAAAGATGTACTACAAAAGGTAAGTTAGTTTTGGAAATATTTACTGTAACAGCAGCCAAGAGGAGGCAGTATGAAGAGAGGGTTCTCTGGTTCCTTCTTTTCACTTAAGGCGAATAACAAGGATGCCACATATTTCTTTGGACAAGGGCACCCGCTGTCTTTAGAGACATTCTGGGATCAGGAGGGACAGGTTACTTTCAGGTTTAAATAATCTTGGGGAAATTAGTGAAGGAAAAATGAAGGGCAGTTCACAATACACCTTGGAGTGCCTAGGAAATCTTTGTGGGATTAGCAGAAAGGAAGGAAGTGGTGAAGTGGAGAGAGGTGGGTCCGAGCTAAACAGGAAGGAGACAGTCAGGATGGCAGAGGATGGCATTGTGAACCTAGGGTGGTGATTTGCAACAGCAGGATGAGAGAGGCAGCTTGTTGGAAGGTTTGGCAACCATACATTAACCCTGTGAGTGTTCTATGGATAGGAAAACCAAGCGAGAAACCTTATTAGGTCTACACTTTTAAAAGAAATTTAGGTGGCGGATCTCAGAGGAGGGTCCCGCCTACACCATAGAGCCCACTGTTAACCATTTACCAGAATAATACTAATCTACTTCAAAGACTCCATTGGGGAATTCACCGTTGTGTTAAGCAATGAAGATGGTGTCCTGTTTGGACATTTTTACGAGAGGGGGAGGGGCTGCCCACCACGGGTGAGTGTGCACTGAGCAGGTACAGGTGTGCTTTCCCCTAAAGGACTGAAGTGAACGGCTGCTCATTGGTCAGAACTGTCTATTGATCAGCCTGAGAGATTTTGAGATGATACAACCTAGAAGAAGCTGAGCAAATAAAGATAAATCATCAACAATTCACAAGGCATGCAGAATTTAGTGAATCGAAGATTAACCCATTCCTTTGACCTGAATAGTGGTTGATTTAGCTTCAGTGAGCCTTACAAGTCAAAGCTGGTGCCTTCTTCCTGTTTGTGCCCACTGCTAGAAGTAGAATTGTGTACCTCCCGCCTGATCTGCCATAGTCACCTGTGCTTCTTTAGGAATCCAGGATTTCTTCCCACTGCATCCTAAGCTACTGCTAGACATTTCCAGCAATTGTGTCTGTTTTCCCATTCGTGGAGAAAATAAATACAATCCATGCCCGTATGTTTTCCCACCTTCTGATGCTTCATATTGGGCTTAGAGGGCTCAAATAAACTCTACTCCTGAATAAAAAGTGTGTTCCAGGAATATGGTGCTGAGTGAGAAAAGAGAGTTCTCAATTTTGTCTTTCTTGTAACTTTCTGGATGCTTCCCCCAACTTTTCCCCTTAACTTCCTTTTTAAATTTTTTTTTCTAGCTGGCATGTTTTCCATACCAGTCTTAATACAGTTTCTCAGGGATTAGAAATGCATAAGAAGCTTCACAAATAGAGATTTACTTACTTACCTATATTGCTGACATAGCAGAGTCATCCATCATTCATTGAAAAATATTCGTTAGTCACTAACAATGTGATAGACACTGTTCAAGGCATCTTATGTCATGCAAAGCAAAGGCTCACAAGGTACAAGTTGAAACAAAGATGCAATCACTAGGCATGTTTGGGTTTGAATTAAATGGCTTCGTATTTGTAACTGTATTTATGTGAACATCCTTGAGTTTTAACTATGTGAATGCCTTTTACTTTTTTTATTATTTTAATATTTTTAGTCTTACATCTTGGAAGTATTTAGTTTCCATAGTGGAAGCAACTCAGTTTAGTCTTACTGTAGGAAATATACTGAGATTGCTAGAAAGGCACATGTGGGATAGTGCTGTGGATTTCTTCATGTTCATGGTCAGCCATGTTCATGGGAGGGGTAATCTAAGTATCACTGAGGGATACCTATAGATCTTAGTGAACAAAAATGTCACCTCAATAGGTCTGTCACCAGGGCTGACATCCCTACCATTGGTCACTTATTTTTCTAACATAATAAAATCCTTTGTTAAAATATAGATAATATTAGCCACTTATAAAATTTCAGTTTCTTAAGGAAAGTCCTAACAGAGACCTGGGTGACATTGTCAAATCACATATATGTTCTCCAGAAAAGAGGGGTTTAGGAAATGGGTGTAGGTTTTGTAGAGGAGAATCCACAGAGCAGGCCAGGAGGCAGCATGAGCATACGCTGTGGGGGACAGACTCACTGAGAAACAGGGGTATCACCAGAATACAAGACCCACCGCAATTAGCAGAGACCAAATATAATACTGGCTAGGTAGAGATGATGATTTCTTTTGCTTTGAGTGGTAAAAGGGAGTTGGCCAGGGGGCCAGTACTGTGGGGTGGCTTCATGAGGCCAGCTAGAGACCCAGGCCCCTTCCATCTTGTTGCTCCCCAGGCCTGGGGTGTTTCCATCCCTCAAAGTCTCACTTTAATTGCTAAGAGTTCCTAAGTGTTAATACACATACACTTTCATACAAGTCTGCTCTACTGAGCATCTCCATGGATGCTCTACCTGGTAACTACAACATCCTTGTTGTGCCTGCCACAAATCTAGCGGGTTTTAATACTGCCATTCACAGATTCCCATGTTCTTCACAACCCACTGGTGGTTTGTTTTGCTAAATCTGCAGAGTTATCTGTGGCTAGGTGGAAGGAGGAATGCTTTGTTTCCCCTCTGGTTACACTCTGGTCTAAAGTTTCTAAAATAAAATTTCTTATGCCCCATTGTTCGGTAAATCTTTTAGGAAAAAAAACAAACAAACTCATTTCAGCTTTAAGATACAATCTCTGCTCTCCATTGCCCTAGATGTACATCCAGGGGGAGCTAGGTTGTAGGATGCATCTAGGAGACCACAATCATGCTGTTTTCAGGATCACTTCCCTCTTATAACCAATGCTTGATTATAAAAAGCCTTTATTATTATAAAGGGCCAATCTTCCTTCACACAGGAACTTTTATTTTCATTTCCCTTTCTAAAGACCGTTCTGGTAGACCTGCCTTACCAGTTCAGCAGATATGCTCAATTACTCATTTAAAGTGGGGTTTAAGTAGGCATAGCTTTGATACAGTATATATGTTGAGGTAACACTTTGAAAATCATGACCATGAGACGGAACAATGAATTTCTTCACTGGGAACCCTCCATAGCATAAGGCATATTATTCAATATACTAAAAGTATCTGAAATCGCAACATTTGTATTCTTCAGAAAAGTAATCTATTGGGGTGCAGGATCCCACTTGAACAGTGGATCTGATTGAAAGTTCTCTTTCCCATTCTAAAGTGGATTTAGTCTACCATGTAAATGTCAGTGACAATGAATTTTGAAACAACAAAAAATAGAGCTTTTATGATCCAGCAACTGTGTTCATTGGTATTTACCCAAATGAGTTGAAAACATGTCCAAACAAAAACCTACACATGGATATTTATAGTTGCTTTATTCATAATCTCTAAAACTTGGAAGCAACCAAGATGTCCTTTAGCAGATGAATGGATACATAAACTGTGGTATATCCGAACAATGGAATATTACTCAGCATTAAAAAGAAATGAGCTCCTGAGACATGGAAAGATATAGAGGAATCTTAAATGCATATTAAGAAGCAAAAGAAGCCACACACTGTATTATTCCAACTACATGACATTCTGGAAAAGGCAAAACTATGGATATAGTTCAGTAGTTTCCAGGAGTTATAGGGAGGGAGGAATGAATATGTGGCACACAGAGGATTTTTAGGATGGTAAAACTCTTCTGCATGGAACTATAATGGCAGATACAGGTCATTTATACAAGTGTCAAAATCCATAGAATGTACAACCAGTGAACCTTAATGTAAACTGTGGAATTTGAGTGATAATAATATGTCAATATGTCAATATGTCAATATTATTATGTCAAATTATATGTCAATATATGTCAATAGTCAATAATAGGTTCACCAGTTGTAAAGAAAATTGGATTATTTGGGTGCAGGATATTGATGGTGGGGGAGGTTACACATGCATGGCGGGGGGTAAATAGTAACTGTCTGTACTTTCTGCTCAATTTGGTTGTAAATCTAAAACTACTTAAAAATAAAGACTACTTAAAAGGGGTGGGGAGGCCCAGAACTTCCTGAAACAAATGTTAATATCTTCAGTGCAATCCAGAGATCATCAACATAAATGCTACCCTACGGTCCACCTGCGCATATTTTTATTTCTAAATTCATGAACCCCAATATTTTGTCAATAATAAGTTATATGATTATATCGTAAAAAGAAATTATAAACTGTTCTTAATTTAGAGAAAATGAAAAAAGCTTGTCACCCTTCTTCCTTTGAAACTCGATGAACATATCCCATATGTTTCAAACCTGAGACACTAAATACTACTAACAATCTGGATGGGATCCATATCACAGTTCCTTCCCCTTAGGGAATACAGGGGAGACAGATGCCCAAAGTTGGGATGTGCCAATGTAGGCCAGCTACTTGGAATGTATTATATCATTGTAATCTCTATAACAACTTTTAAACCCGTAGTGTTTTCCCCATTTTTTTAATAATTTGCGAGTCAGGGTCAGGACTTAGCCTTAAAAATATTTTTTTTTTGGACTACCTAATTCTCCAGGTACCCAAATCCCCCAGTTGGAGAAAGGAGCACCAGTTTTCCCAGAAATTATTTGCTCAGAATTATGAGAAAATTTAGCAACTGGGACAGAGGCCTTGAAAAGGAGAAAACACTAGAACAATGGAGAAATGGTCCTATGAACCAGTAGGAACTAGTATAGAGCAGACAGAACTGGGCTTGAAGAAGAATCCTTAGGAAGGAGGGCAGCATTACAGATCCAAGCTAGGGTAAGAAATACAGCCATTTTTCTTACCCTGGAAGGGAAGGTAGGAGGAGGATAAGAAAGGGAGGTGACTACAGATATTAATATATATATATATATATATATATATATATATATATATATATATATATATATATATATGAAGGTAAAGATGGACCGGAAGTAGAGGCACCCACCAACAGCAGACCAGTGGCAGAGAGTGGGAGGCGGTGGTGATGGGAGCCATAAGTTGGAGGCTGGAAGGGATTTGACATACAATACTTTATTGACTTGAAGTGTTCAAGATAGTCATTCAGTGTTTGTTATATATTATGAAGCGATCACCACAATAGATCTAGTTACCATCTGTCACTGTACAAAGTTATAACAATATTATTGACTATACTGTGTTGTACATTACATCCCCATGACTTACTTATTTTAGAACTGGAAGTTTCTGGGGTGCCTGGGTGGCTCAGTCAGTCAAGGGTCTGACTCTTGATCCCAGCTCAGGTCTTGATCTCTTTGTGAAACTGAGTCCCACGTCTGGGGTAGGGGCTGCACTGACAGCATGGAACCTGCTTGGGATTCCGTGTCTCTGTCTCTCTCTCTCTCTCTCTTTCTCTCTCTCTCTCTCTCTCTCTCTCTCTCTCTCTCTCTGCCCCTCCCCTGCTCATGCTCTCACTCTCTCAGACTAAATAAACTGTTTTCTAAACAAAGAACTAGTTTCTGCTTCTTTGGTCATCCCTCCACCCCCACTTCCTCTGAAAACCACCAACTTGTTCCATTTTCTGAGTCTGTTTCTGTATTGTTTTGTTTGTTCGTTTCTTTTTTTTTTTTTTTTAGATTCCACATATACGCATTTATGCAGTATTTATCTTTTTCTGTCTGACTAACGTCACTTAACATAATACCCTCTAGTTTCTCCTACGTTGTCATAAATGGCAAGATTTCATTCTTTTTCATGGCGGATTAATATTCATTATTAATGGGAAAAATCATTGTCTATTTTTTACTTATTAATTTTTTTAATGTTTACTTATTTTTGAGAGAGAGAGAGGCAGGGCATAAGCAGGGGAGGGGCAGAGAGAGAGGGAGACACAGAATCTGAAGCAGGCTCCAGGCTCTGAGCTGTCAGCACAGAGCTTGACATGGGGTTTGAACCTATGAACCGTGAGATCATGACATTAGCCGAAGTCGAACCCTTAACCGACTGAGCCACCCAGGCGCCCCTTCAATTTTTTATTTTTAACCTCTGAATTCTAGCTCCAGCCAACTTGAGATTGACCTCACATTCATGGGAAATAGCATCATTAAAGCAGCAACTCTACTGAGCTTGCCTCTCAGTCTTTGAATCTGAACTATTGGGATGGTCCTGTCATCAGAAACCAAGTCACTTGCTCAATGCCAAGGTCAGGATCTTTCCTTTATGCCACGTAAATGCCATAGAGTAGGAAGATTAAATAATAATTATTTCCAGTAATGGCTGGTGAGCTCAGACCCGAGTATCTGCCTTCTTTTGGCTCCCCTTCTCCCCTTCGTTCAGCTGATTAAACATGTTTCCAGCATCCATGTCTGTCCTCTATTCTAGTGACGAGTGTCTCCCCAAGGCTGCAGTGTTGCTCAAGCCTAGCTGCCCATTTCAACTCATCCGAGCAGCTTTTAGAAACAAAAAGCCTCAGTTCCATCCTAGAAAAATGGAACCAATACCTCTGGGGCAAGAAGAACCCAGTAGGCTTCAAACAGTCTCCAGGGGATTCTCACATGCAGCCAGGCTTCGGAAATACTGAGATAGAGTATCTTTCTCTCTGAACCACTCATGAAATAAAACAAAAGGTTGGATGTTATTTATCAAATTCTCAAGCAGCTTTCTGATTCTTACATGTGAGATAGGACCTTTGCTGTGAGATAATTTGTAGTCAATAAAACTACCTACAAAATGTTTTGAAGATTGGGACTTCCTGTTCTTAGCACAAAGAACAGCATATGCCAGTATCAGAGTACCAGCAGGAATTTGGATTTAAACAGATCTGGCATTTTTCCTTTATATCTTTGCGTGTGTGTGTGTGTGTGTGTGTGTGTGTGTGTGTGTGTGTCAATTCATTATTATTTTCTCCAAGAGAAAGCAAGACAAGAGGATCTCCTTCGGGTAAATCACTTGAACGTAAACAGTAATAGCTCTATTCTACCCAATCCAGATACACAACGAGAGTCTGCTGAACAGAGAAATAAAATATATCAAATTCCCAAGAACGGCTTTGAAATATCGAACCTTTAAAATAAGTCCATTTTGTAGAAGATCACCGTTATATCTGAGGTGTGACTTAACAACAACAGGGGCCACGGGATCCTGAAAAGTGCTCCAGCGGTCGACTTTAACACAACAACAAACAAACAGACAGACAAAAACCTGCAAAGGGTTTCTTGCTGCCAGAAACGTGAGATCTTGTTAAAAATTAAAAATTCTTAGTTTTCGGAAGGGAGGTATTTCCCAGGATTCTCTGTCTTAGAATTATAGTATCTGTTAATTGAACAAGCGTAAAAGGAACATTAAATGTCAGTATTTGATGGCACAAGCCAGGATGTTTCCTTAGATATTGCCCATGTCTCTCTCCACCAGGCACCTTGCCGTAGGGATGGCTGAGGACGTGTATTTGCGTGGATGTACACACCCGATAAAATGACATACGTTTGACCTTCAGTATTTTCCACCTGCACGCAGCTTGTAGACTGCCTTTGGTGTTGACTTTCCTCTGTCTAGTGTTTGCAAGAAATTTCCACCATTCTTAGGTCACTTGGTGGAGTTTTGCACAATCTGTATTTTCAATTTTTGTTCACATAGACAATGTACCCACGATAGGAAAAAATCCTGAAATCTCACCTCCTTTAATGACTTAAAACATTAAGTTCTGCAGTTGATTCAACATGTTCCCAAGACTCCAGCGGTCATTCTCCACCAGTAGCTCTTTTATACCCTTGCCCCTTCCTTCTTCTCTAAAAACTATATCCCCTGGGGCGCCTGGGTGGCGCAGTCAGTTAAGCGTCTGACTTCAGCCAGGTCACGATCTCGCTGTCCGTGAGTTTGAGCCCCGCGTCAGGCTCTGGGCTGATGGCTCGGAGCCTGGAGCCTGTTTCTGATGCTGTGTCTCCCTCTCTCTCTGCCTCTCCCCTGTTCATGCTCTGTCTCTGTCCCAAAAATAAATAAACGTTGAAAAAAAATAAAAAATAAAATAAAAACTATATCCCCTTATTTGTTGAAAAAGGCAGGGCAACCAGACATGTCTGTATCAAAGAAAGACTTTCAGACTTATGAATTGCAGGCCCCATTATGGTTGGTTTCACAAAGACCCTGTGCCAGATCTAAAAATATTTGCAGAAACTCAGTCCTTGTGAAACGGTAGACAGAGGAATAGCAAACTCCAAGAGATATAAATATATTGGTGGATGATTGCATGCTAGAAAATGAAATCAAACTATTATAATAAATAAGCATAAATGAGTAAAATGAAAGAATAAATGCAAGAAATGTATTATATATGTACAGCAGACATTAACAAATGTTTAATAAAGGATGAAGGAATCACAAACCCGCCATATGGATTTGGTAACCAAACAGACCTGGGTTCGAGTCTAGGTTCTATATTTCCTTGTTGCACAATATATCAGCAATTTGCAAAATAATCTCCAAACCTTAGGCTCTCATATGTAGCATGGCCATAGTATTACCTACTTCACAGTTTGCTGGGAGGGCCTAGATGCACAAGGGAGGGTTAGATGTACCTAACGTGACATCTGGAATATATGAGAGAAGGGATATAATAAATGTTAATTGCCACCCCTTTCCCCTCAGTCCTTAGAAATATAAATGAAAAAGTCATATCACCACCCAGGACTTCAGAGTAGCTGAATTCTGAGGCTAGATCTTAATAGTCCATTATATTATTCTCTTAGACCCGGAAAAAGTACAGGGAGAAGCCATTTCTTTGAGTCTGAAAAGTAAAGTAAGACCCCAGTAAGGAAAGCCTGGGTGTGTAATCTGGTGTCGCTGGATTGCTTTTATCTGGGATCATGATAACCTATTAAAGGTGTGCTTCAGCAGCCTTGAGAGTGGATAGCAGCAAAGTGCAATTCACTGTGCAAAAGCAGTATGAGACAATGCACCTTTCAAAAATGTTCTAAAATCCTGATCACGGTGGTGTCACGGAGATAAATTATAAAATAAGTATATGATAGCAGTACATTTTTAAATGAAAGTGGGGGAGTGTGAAAACATAATAGGCATCTTCTTTCTGAATTTCTTATTGCTATGTCTTTAGTGAAAGAAGAGACATAATCAAAAGTAGATTAGGAGCACAGCCCAGAAGTTGCTCAGGATAATGTGCCTTTAAAGGGTGAAGGTCATGTCACCTTCTCCCTTTTCGCTTCTATTACACTCATGAAGACAAAGATAAGCATGTTTCTATTTAATAGAGTAGCCACAAAATCAATACAGAGAAATTGTTAATACATAGTGTAAATGCCACTTGAAGCAAATACCCTCCAGGAAAAGAGACTTTCAGAACAAGAATGTTCCGGGCTTCAGAAACAATGTTGTCGAACCGTATCATTTTACAGCTGAGGAGAAGGAAGCCCAGGGATGTAAAGCAGACATGGTGGCTACTTTCAAAGCCTGGACTTGAACTTAGGACCTATGACAACATAGCTGTTTTCTTGACATCATGCATCCCATTGGATCTAAGAGTGTAAGCTGGAAACATTTAACTATAGCTACAATTTCCACTCTATAACAGGATCCATAAAAAGCCACAAAAAATAAATAAAAGGCAAATTTTACAAATGAGAATGCCTTTTTTCTAATTTAAACTTTTATAATCTATAATTCTGCTCAGTGCAGAGAATAGAGAAAGAGACAGATCGGTTTTGCACTTGAGGTTTAAGTGGAAGTGTTTTGATGTAAACAAATTATTTTATTTTCTGATTAGGTTTCTAACATCTGGCAACCATATCCATTTCTCTAAAAGAATGGCCCCTGACTTCTACAACCTGGGGAGCAGGAACTAGAATGCATCACAGTCTCCCTTCCTTCTTGCCCAACTCCCATTAAAATCTGTCTTCTTAAAACAAGAGCCCTGGCAAAGTCTTGCCCAAACCTGAAAAAAAAAATTTATACTAACTTGTAGGGAAAAACAAGGCCAAATAACATAAACAGCAGAGATGAGAGCTCTTGTGTTTTTTCTGGCCGCTCAGTCAAGATCTTGATGCCTGGTGATGAATAGATTGCATGTGTGCAGCAAGAGATAAAAATGATCTCTGTTGGCCCTTTCCCAGCCACAGATGTCATGGCCTTGACCTTAAATATTCTTATTCCAGCCCGTTTGCTGAAATGCTCCAAGACAAAACACCCTGTATCACTCTGCCTTGGTGTGGCGAGAGGCTCCCAGGGCCTGGGAACGTGCTCATATTCGGTGATGCCTTCCTGCGTCACTAAATTAATCAGATGGATCCAGCTTGAAAAGACAATAAAGGCTGGACAAAAGCCGAGAGGGCAAACAGATGGGTAATAATCTCCTCTTTTATCATTCGTGCCTATGGAGAATTATTCAGCAGAATTGAATTCTCTGATGAACAGAGCCCAGGACAGCTTGATGCAGTTAAAATTATGGGACTCTTCCTTTGTGTTTGTTTCAATGCTCTGGGAGAAATGGTAAGATGATATTCTTATTCGTGATGGTAGAGAATGTTTCCAGAATAAAAAGGGATCCACTGGCGTTTGGTGGTGATCAATAGTGTGATCCCAGTGAGTGGGAGCTCCGTTCAGCCAGGCTCCCTTTATCATGGATCAAGATATATACAAGACATCTGTCAACACCCTCTATAAGTTCCCAGGCCCTCCGATCTGCAATGGACAGGACTCGAGAAACAGATGGGACATCTGCTATTCTAAATTGACACTGGAAATCAGAATCACCTAGAGAACTAGTGGATAATAACAACCACCCCCACCCCATTTCATAAGTTTTGAAATAAATCAGTGAACTATGATTGGAAAAGCTTCAACAATGGACTTTAAGAAAAGGAAGTGCTCCCATATTCCAGGATGTGGAGGTTAGAGAGTAGGGAGGCATTTGCTGAAATGGGAAATGCATTGGTGACTTGCACACTTTATGTGCCGTCCCACACCTTTAATCCCAGCCACATGGCTCCCAGAGGGATGCCAGTGGACAGCTGGGGTGAGGCATAATCTTGTGGGCAGCTTGCCAATACAAGGATTCTCTAGTCAACTGCCTATGCCCTCTTGCTGGAGTGGGTCTTATAATCATACTTTCCCCCTGAAACATAGCAGGAGTAGTCTTCTGAGCTTAGGCTTAGAACTTGACCCAATATAGAAAGTCTTTCAGGTGAGATGAGTAACATACTTACCTGTGCTTTGGGTCTGCTGTTCAAGGGGGGCTTAAAAATAAGAATAATGGGAGAAATACACTATTTTATCATTTGCCTGAAAAAAGATATATATTTCACATCAAACATGTTTTGTTAGAGAAAAAGAAAAACAATAATAACAGCTACTACTTACTGAGCTATTAAGTGTGTGTGTGTGTGTGTGTGTGTGTATCCACACATATATAACAGTATGTATGTGTATATACACAGTTAGAAGTTAAGTGACTTCGTTGAGATCATACAAGTAGTAAACTTTGGGGCCCAGGACTGTTTGATTCCAAATCTCAAACTCTTTATATAAAACCAAACTACCTTATCTCTAGCACTTAGTTGCAATTGTTTCTACACTGTCTTATCCCCTGAACTCCCTTTTCACACTTGCTTAGCTACACTGTAAGCTCATTGAGAGCAGAAGCCCCCTTCTGTATTTCTTTGTCTCCCCACAAAGTCAAATGGGAGTCTAGAGAGCATTCTTTATTCCACAACCAGATTTCCCTGTGATGAATATCTGTTGAACACATCTGGTGATTATTTCACCATTATAAGAGACCTCAAATCCCCATTTCACCTGAAAAACAAAGTGGAAATAGTTGTGATCAGATTCTTAAGGGCCTCGTATGCCATATGTGGCAGAGACAGACAGTCACTGGATATCCACATGAGTCCCCACCTTTCCTAGCCTTCCCTCCACCCCCCAGCCCCCGCCCATCAACTGCACTTGGAACACTGGTCTAGACTTGAGGGATGCACTGTGAACATAAATGACATGTGCCATCTGGGCCATGGCAACTGAGAATCCATTTCAATGAGAATCTTCTTCATTCTTTTCTCCCATCATGGTGACACAAGATGGCAACATCAAGGATAAACATATCCTGAATCTCTGAGTCATCAAATGGATGAGAACTACTTTTTTCATCATACTTTTCTAGAGAAAGAAATATACTTGGGTATTTCTAAGCCACTGAGGTTTAGAAGTTTACATGTTACTGCTGCAAACCCTATCCTTGACTTCGTAATACACCAAACCATAGGATTTGGACTTTATATTAATGGCATTGGAACAATAAAAGCTTTTAACAGAGAACAACAGTTGGAAACATCTTACCTACCAAATTAGCTCTTTTGAAATCATTTCCTCATGGTTTCTCTCCTATCAGCATTTTCCAAGGTCATTTACTTTCATGCATTCATTCAACAGCTGATTGTTAATCATCTCATTTATCTACCAGTATGTGCTGGTGTGGGACATTCCGAGATGATGGCTTCGTCATTCACCAAATATAAAAATGAAGCATATTATGTGCCAGGCACTGTTCTGGTGCTTGCCAAACCTTTACTTACCTAACCCTCACAGCAGTGCTAGAAAGCACCGTTATTATCCTCATGTTACATATTAAAGAAACTGGAACACAGAGAGATGAAGTAACTTGCCCAAGGTCACAGAGCTGGTAGGATGAAAAATGAGCCTTGAATCCAGGCAGTCCGGCTCCAGAACCTGGGCTTTCAATCACCAGGTTGTATTGATGACAGTGTTGCAGTTTAATTAAAGCAGAAAATGGAGTCCCAACAGACCAGAACGGCCAACTTGGTACTTCATGGACCTTACCGAAGCTAGTACTTCCTTTCTTCTAATTTATCACAAATACCACCTGGGGTTTAAGACCAGGAAGTTCTCAGGAAAATGCTAAGAGAACTAACAGGGAAGTGGCTCCATCTCACATTCCCTAAATATTTTCTTTACGTTCTTTTGTAGCCAACTGCTCATATCACATCTTTCTTTACTTAGCCATGCTCAAGCTTTATTCCGTTTGATATACCTGTAGCACTTAACTCACGACATAAATATGCGGGGTAAATGTCTGACAGATGATATAAATGAAAGAATAAGTAAACTAATTAATATAACCTAAACCATAGCTATAGCTAACATTTTAGCATCTTTAAGTATTTCTGGTGAAATGGTGGGTAGAAAATCCAGCAGGTAATAAATTATTTCTGCCTCGTTATAAATTTTGATTCTAGAACACTGCGGCAAGGGTCAAGACTTCATCTTATTGTTTCCACCTGTGGAGTGATCTCTTGCTGTTCTAGTTCTGAGAAAATAATAGTAAAACAAGGACATTTACTGAGCACTGACTATGAGCTAAGCAGTGGCTATGGGCTAAACGTTTGTATCATGTCCACCTCACCCCAAATTCATATGTAAAAGTCCTGATCCCCAAAGCGACGGGAGTTCGGAATCTGGAAGGTAATTAGGTCACTAGAGTGAAGACCGTTCTAACAAGATTAGTGCCCTTAGCCCTTAAAGAAGGAACACAAGAGAGATGATCTCTCTCTCCAATATGTGAGGACACAGCAAGAAGGCATTCACCTGCAAAGCAGGAAGAGGGCCCCCAGCAGGAACCAAATCAGGCAGCACCTTGATCTTGGACTTCCCAGCCTTCAGAACTGTGAGAAATCAATGTTTGTTGGTTAAGGCACCCAGTCTCTGATATTTGTTACAGCAATCTGAACTAAGACCACAGTCTTACAAGACCTTTATCTATAGTAACTTATTTGATCCTCATCATGGCTTAATGAGTCACATGCAGTCAATTCTCATTA
Organism: Felis catus; assembly: GCF_018350175.1. Classification (NCBI taxonomy): domain Eukaryota; kingdom Metazoa; phylum Chordata; class Mammalia; order Carnivora; family Felidae; genus Felis; species Felis catus. Next base: position 10,314,346 of record NC_058372.1, read on the forward strand.
TTCATGGTAGTTGTATTCTAGAACACTGAAGGGCCACCCCCTAGGAGAAATAAAGTATGAGGTTCCTAGAAGACTCTGGTTGCAGTGTTTTCATCAACTGATCAATACATAATCTTGTTTTCTGTGTGTTTCTGCTAAAAGACATTTTATTTAATATGTAATTTTGATTCATTTATACTGAACTTATGGCCAGCACATAGACCAACTCATGCCTGCAAGAAGTTTATCTAATGCATATATTTTCTCTGTAAGGCACCTCACAGCCTTCTTGCACCAGAAAACACTAGATAGCATCTCGCACTATGCTTAGGGGCAATTTTAAACACTGCAATCACCAACGAGAGCACAAAATGTTAAACACATGTCACTAAATAGACTGTGAGAAGGATATTTTGTTTATAGTAGGAGAGCTGAAACAAGAAGGCAGAGCATTGCCCTGTTCAGTCTCAGCTGGGAACATGCCTGCTAGGCAACCCAAATGTTTTACCTTTCTTTCCATGTCAGCAATTAACCACAAGAGTGCCAGGAGTATGGATTCTGGAGTCGTAAATAAATGGTAGAACAGGCACATTCACAAATATGTAATCTTTGAACAATGAGTGTATGGACTGAGCATCTGTTTCCCCCACATTCATACGTCGAAGCTCTATCCCCCACAGCATGGCTGTGTTTGCAGACGGGGCCTCTAAGGAAGTAAATGAAGGTTAAACGAGGTCATAGGGGTAGGACCTTGATCTGATGGGATTAGTGCCCTTTTAAGTAGAGACACTGGAGACTTTGCCAGCCCAGCTCACACACATTGAGGAAAAGCCAAGGGGACAGGGTGAGAAGGCAGCCATCCACAAGCCAGGAGGAGGGCTCTTACCAGAAACTGAATCAACTAGAGCCTTGATCTTGGACTTCAGCCCTCTGGAACCATGAGAAAATAAGTTAAATTTCTGCTGGGTAAGCCACACGGTCTCTATTTTGTTATGGCCACCAGAGTAGACTAAAACAATGAGGGCCAACTGTTAAAACTCTGCTATAAGGCTGAAGAACCTCAGGCACGAAGATGCTATAACATGAATGTTCGATCTCTGACTTAACGGACCAGGTTTCAAACCCAACCAGTCTGACTGTAGGTTATTTGCTTTACGCTCTGGAACACGATACTGGATTACCTCCTCTCATGAGAACGCATGAGCAGGCTGCCTTTGCCTGTCTACTCAACGGGGCTGTGGCATCAGCAGGCTGAGCTCTGAAATGCGGCTCTTCCCTTCCTATGTTGCATCTGTCAGACTCCTTAATGGCTCAAAACTTGGAAAAGAGAAGAAAAGAGACATGACATCTTCTTTCCAAGCTTCTCACTTGGGGTCATGGACCATTCTGATTAATCTAAGGAAAGTTACAGATAAATTTCTCCAGAAAAAGTCACATGCGAAATGACACAGATACATTTGCATGAATTTGGGAGGAGCCTTTCGCATATTGACAGTCATCCCACTGACACAGGAAGGACAGAACCGCTCCAACCCCTCTCTGTATGAAGGTGACCGCGGCAAACGGATAATCTAGATCGGAAGGACGCGCATGAACACGAGGTTGCATTTCCGGTCATTGCAGAACTTCTTGTTATATTACACCCAGCTTATCTTTATGTCGTAATCCCACACCTCATCTTTAGCCCCACATCCTTGCTGTTTGCAAGCCCTTCTCGCTAAGAATCTGGGGCAAAGCACAACGTGTACTCGTAAGGAAAGAAATGCGCGCGCGGCCTCTCGTCAGAGGGCCTTCGGTTTCGGAACCTTGGGAAGTGGGTGATGTTACCGCAGAGCCAGGCAGAGTTTCCAATGGCAACTGAAAGCAGAATTGCAGGAAACCAGCTCAACAGCTGACACCCAAATGCTTTTCCATATGTAAAGCCGTCTTAAACCCACAAGAGACACTGAGAATAAACTTTGTGCTTTCTTTTCTTTCTGCTCAATACCAAATGGGTCAGGGAGAAGCGCTGGACGCTTTGAAAAATGCACTTATAATATTGAAGCCAAGCTGTGCGAGTACCCATTGGAGACAACTGTTCTCTCATGGCCTGCCTTGAATGAACAATCACAGCTCTGTGTGATATTACTTCTTAACCAGATTCTAGCATTGAACGGTTGGCTCGCCATGGTTACTTGCATTTTAAACCAGTGTCTCTTTTTCCTTCCCCTTGGCTAAGATGCCTGCATACTTGGCAGGGGCTCCTTCTCATTTGAACTTTTGCCCTCTTTTAATGTCCACCAAATTTTAGCCTAAAAGAACCTTTCAGAGGCACCTTTTGTTACTCTGAGTTTCTTTCTCGTGTGAGAACCAGCTTAGGGAGCTGGTTACTGGAAAACACTCAAGGGCCTGTCTTCCCGCTCTGTGAAGCCAGCAGTGACAGGCTGTTTTGTGTGTGTACTTTCCTTTAAAAAAAAAAAAAGAAAAGAAAAGAAAAATGAAGGAAGCACAAGATGCAAGCTGTTTGCTGAAAACAAAATGTTTGCTTTCAAAAGCAAGTGAACACACATGTATTTGCATACGTCCGTGCGGCTTCCCTCTTGTCCACTCCAGGCCCACTCCCCTCTCCTTCGGCTTATCACCCCGTTGAAACTGACGTCGGTTTGAAAGCCAGATCAATGAAGGGTTTTATTCCCTCCTGACTTCCCTCACCGGCTACAATTCGGTGAGGTCTTTCAGGGTGCAAATGTCCACGGGACCTGTTTCCCTGTCAAGAGAATAACCGCTATGTCAACCCCTACTCTCATTTTACAATTAGACAACCCGCTTCCCATGCAAACAGAGCCTACTATCTATTCAGAGCCAAATGCTTCAGCCTGTCGACCACCTCGCTCGGGCCCACAGACACCCAGTTCTGTTCCCCTCTCCCCCACTCGCCCTGGCCATCCCTAACCCGAGCTATGTCCGTTCCTTTCCCTGGATCACACATACCCCTTCCCTGGACGTTCCTGTTCCTCAGCCTCACAACGCACGCGTCGGTTCAGAACCACCAGCCCCACCCACAACCCGGGTGTCCAATTGCTGCCAGAATGTACCTTGCAGCCAGGTAACCTGGTTCTACAATTTCCCCCCTGCCCTTTGCTGAATCTTCCCCTCTTTCTTTTCACACTCCCCCTCTCGGGTCTCTTTTTGCTCAGGGATCTACTGGACTCCGACGATAGTTTCCTGGTTCAAGTTACTACTTTTGCTCACACCCACTCTTTCCCACATGCTGGTAAACACTCTGATGCCACCATCCAGTCTTGCCGGGGAAGTGAACGCGCTCCTGCCCAAGGCCAACCCCTCCATCTGTGTGAACCCTTGCAGAGTCCTTCCAGATGCAGAGACTGTGTTCTGTGTTCCCCTCATGGTCACAGCTATGTACTCTGGGCCAGCTCCTGCCCTTCCGTCTTCAGATACGCTTACCTTAGTAAAAACAACAATGAAAACTTCTAAACAAGCTTTCCTGTTCCACAAGACCTTCTTACCCTATACAATTTCTTTCCGTCCTTGTGACTCCACACCTGAACGGCCTGCGTCCACCACTGTCACTTCCGTATCTCTGCTGCCTTGCTCTCTTACCCCTTGTCTCTTGCTTTCCACTTATAAAGGTCATGAATAAACACAAGGATGTTTCCCTCACCTTCAGCCTCCCTGTCTTCTCTGCTACAAATGGCCCACTTTCAAGATAAAACTCTTGTTTTCTGGTTATCACATTGACTTCCTTGTCTTTTGGGGATTTCCGCTCTGTTACTGGTTCCTCTCCCCCAAGCTTATTCTTCAACTCAGTTATGCTAATTGTATCCAACAGTTTTGGGGACATCGCCTCCATTAGAGCTCAAATGTAATGAGATAAGAAACAAAACTTTTTTTATTGTTTAGGGATGATAGCTCAAGCTGCAATCTCAAGAATAAGAGGCCACAGGAAAAGCTGATAACCACCTGCTTGCTGAGTTATAGAAATTACTTCCAAAAAGTTGATAAATAGACATTTCGCTCAGCTCTGCCACTCCACCACCCTGGCATCTCCTATGGAACCCCTTGGGTTTCCTAATAATCTGGAAATAAAAGATTAAGTCCTGGATCATCAAGGCCTTTCCAGAATACTGGTTCAACATTATGGTCTCAGTCCACTCCCGTGGTCTACCATGATGGCTATCAAACACACCGAATATCGCTTCTGTCTACAAGTGCCTCTTTGTTCAAAAGAACAGCCAAACAGATACCCTGGAGTGTGTGCTAAGTGATCAGACTGGAGCTTCTTTCTCCCACTTATCTTCCCATCCCTCGTATACAAGCAAAAAGCAGGGGTTCCTGGAGAGAAAGATTAAGTTGTAGAAGGAGAGAATTATCTGCCTAGTAACAAGTGTGGTTACCAGGAGGAATACACATGAAGAAAGGGAAGGAGGGCTCTCTCTACCTAACCAAGTCAGAAAGACTCCAAGAGAGCCCTTCCTGGAGACTTTGAGTGTTTGCAAAATGAGAGAAAGCAGATCATCCTCTAATCGGACACTTGCAAGATGCAGAAAGTTTTAGTCTTACTCCACGCATTAAAGTTTGATGAGGAAGGCCTTGGGAGCACTTGACATTTAGGAGGAATTTATGCACATCCCCTGAAGTTTGACAGTGTACATAAAAATAGATACTCGGAGCCTGCTGCCAAACTGGAAAAATCAGAAGATAAATGGCTGGCTGCAGCCGCCTTCCAGGGTAAGACAAGGAAGAGCGAGTGACATGGGGAACAGGCTATGCACAGTTTGGCACAAAAGCAAGGCATGAATTTTCTTTAGAACCAGTGCATTTGAGTTGTCTTGATGGGATCATACTTTTAAAAAACATGCCTGCTGGGGGTGAGGGAATCCCAACAGGATGCATCCCCAGGGAGAAAGGCTGACAGGATGTCATTCTAGGTCAGCTGGCAAGTACACCTCCCATGTCATAAAGCAATGATCTGGAACAATCTCAGTGAAAAATGTTTGGGGATATTGGCCAAAGAACTCAGAAACAAAAGTTATATATGAGAAAGCTGCATTTAAAAGCTTGCTATAATGGAAATCCCACTGGCCATTTACTATTAGTCAAGAAAGAACTACACAAAAGAACAGCAAAATAAAGGCTTGAAAGAGGAAGGAGGAAATCTGAGGAAATCTGAAAGCTGAGACCATGGTCTGCTCCCTACTACAGGCCAGAGGCTTGGATCTGCCTTGAGCTGTGAAAAGAAAGAAACTCAAATCAAATTAGACGTAAGACTACAATTTTGATTTAACCTTGCCTAATTTTTTTTATTTCCTTAAAGTGAGTAACATGTCCCCGAATATTCTTATGGTGTAAAATCACAAGGAAACTGTGGAATCATCTGAAAACATCACAGGAAGGAATGGAGATATGACGAGCCATGTTAGAAGACACAGTTCAGAGAAAAATTCAGATGTTCTCTGTGAACACATGCTCAGTATCTAGTTATCCATGTTTTATACCATTCATATTCCTGACACATTTTTATCATTGTGATGTTGTGTTTTATAGTAAGAAATGGGTATTTGGTCTTTGTTCACTATTCCTGGCATATAGCTTCTCAAACCCTTGTAATTTTCCAAGTGAGAAGAGCCATAAAAGGTGTCTCCTATTATGTTAAGGAGACGACTTTTGGACCCTATCTAAGGATAGCACCTGGGTGTCAGGAGAACCAATCATGTGATTAGAAAGTTGGAACTTTCATTCCCATCTCCCTGACCACTGGGGAGGGGGTTGGGGGGAGGGGCTGGAGGTTGAATCAATCACCAATGACCCATGATTTAATCAGTTGTGGCTATCTAATGAAGCCTCTGTAAAAACCCAAAAGGACAGGTTTCAGACAGCTTCCAGGTTGGTGAACACGGGAAGATTTGGGGAAAGTGGCGCTCTCAGAAAGCATGGAGCTCCAAGCTCCTTTCTCTATGCGTCTCTTCCGTTTGGCTCTTCCTGAGTTACATCCTTTTCTAATAAACTGGTAATTTAATAAGTAAAATGTTCTCTCTCTCTCTCTCTTTTTTTCTGAGTTCTTTGAGATACTCTAGCAAATTAGGAAGGAAGAAGTTGTTGGAACTTCTGATCTGCAGCCAGTCAGTCTAAAACACAATTGCCAACCTGGACTTTCAGGTGCCCTCTGAAGTGAGGCAGGGGAGCAATCTTATGGGACTGAGCCCTTAGCCTGTGGGGTCTGATGCTACCTCCAGGTAGACATTATCAGAAGAGAGTTGAATTGTAGGACACTCCGCTGGCGTCTGAAAATTGCTTGGTGTGTGGGGACCCCTGCCTTGGAATTGGTGGTCTGAATTGTAATTATCAACCTCTATTTTGTTCAAGACTTTTACAGTTGCAAGTGACAAGAGTCCTGACCCAAATAGACTAAGAAAAAGAGGAATAGAATGGTACATGTAATGAAAATGTCTAGAGTTATTTTGGATTCAGGAATAATCCAGGACCTCAAGATAATGTTATCAAGGCACCAGCTTTCTCAGACAAATGAAATCCATTTGTCTCTGCTTGGCTTAACTCTGCATTCCTGTTCTTTCTCAGTTGTAGGCATAAGAGATCATACCATTCTAGCTTAATTAATCTTCCAAAAAAAGAAAACATGGAGCAGCACAGCACTAAATTTCCATTGAGTTCTCTAACTGGCCTATCCTGGATTATATGTTAACTCCAGAGCCTATGGTACCCTACTTGGTGAGATATTTGGTGAGATATAACTCATATGTCCATCCATGTGTTTGGGAAAAGTACATTAGCATCACGTGAACATGTGAAATGAGTTACCACAAAAAAGAGACTTTATTAAGAAGTGGGGATTTCAAACCAATAGAGATAACAGGGGTCCATTACAGCATCCTCATTTACAGCCTCTTCCAAGGTATCACTGTCTATTTTTCCTTTCAGTTGTATTAGTTTTTTATATATTTGGGGGACTCTCTTATTAGGTGCATATGTTGACTCTTTTATTATTTAAAAGTCCTTCTTTGTTTCTTATTAAAAAATATCCTTTGTTGTCTCTAGTTTTTCATTTTAAAGTCTGTTTTGTCTAATGTTAGTATATCTGAAGTCCAAACTACAGAACCCAGTGATGTATTAGGTTTGGGGAATGTTAATGAAACCTATTGGTACAATTTCAAGATTTGGAGTATGGTTGGCAGAGTAGGGTTATTCGTCAAGGCTAGGAAAAGGGAAGAAACAACAGATGTGGGATTTGAAGAGAATGAGTTTCATTTGGAATATTCTGAGTTTAAAGATGAGGAGAGAATCAAGACATCTTTGGTGGCTACTTTAGAATTACAATAAAATTATTTGGTATACGACTCCATTTTGAAATCTGTTTGCAATCCCATCACGCCTATCACATAGGTTAGCTCAGATTAGATGAAATATTTATAAAGTAACACCCCCCCACACACACACACTTTATCCATGGTTTTGCTTTCTGTGATTTCAGTTACCCCCAGTCAACCAAGGTCTGGAAACAGATGATTTTCAGATGATACGTCAGAAGGTCAACAGTAGCCTAACACTAAGTCACAATGCCTATGTCATTCACCTCACTTTATTTTATCAGGTAGGCATTTTGTCATCTCACATCATCACAAGAAGAAAAGAGAGTACAATACAATAAGATTATTTGGGGGGGGGCGGGAGAGAAGGACCACGTACACATAACTTTTATTACAGTGTATTTTTATAATTGGTCTATTTTATTATTAGCTATTGTTGTTAATCTCTTACTGTGCCTAATTCATAAATTAAACATTATCGTAGATACGTTTGCAGGGGAAAAACATGGTATATATAGGTTTTAAAATCTGTGATTTTAGGCATCCCCTGGGGTCTTGAAACGCATTTCCCTCTAATAACAGAGGACTACTATGGACTGATGGATTGACTGAGAAAACTTGACACTATCACGCATGTCCAGTCATTCTGGACTTGTACTTCCCTGAATACACCACGGTTTTTGTTTTCTTGCTTTGTTTTATTTTTTCCTTTTGAATCCTAGGTCTTTGAACATTCTGCTTCCTTTCTTTGAAATACCCTTCTTCTTCTTCGTCTTCCCTTATCATTCACTTGGCTAATCCTACCCGTCCTTCAGATCTCAGCTTAGAAATCACCATCTATGGAAAACTCTTGTGAATAACTTGGGATGGTCTGTGCAATTCCTCTCATTTTCTCCAGTACAGTCCTTGCTGCGTGTCACTGTATAATGGCCTGTTCTATGAGGACAGATATTACTTGGGGTTTACTGCTGTATCACTACTGTGTGACATAATATACGGGAATTCAACAATTAGCTTTTAAATAAGTACACTGAGGCATAAGAAAGAATTGTCTGTCTCATTGCCCATTTTACATTTTACACCAGCATAATCAGGAATTAAACGGGTTGACTCTTGAACAAAACTAAGGAAGAAGATAGCTTCATCAGAAAAGGAATGGATTATCCCCAAATAGATGTCCAAAGAAAACAAAAGGAACAGTTTCTTTATGGAACACCCATCACTAAATTCTTTTCTGGAATCAAAATTCTGCCTCCCAAAGATGCCCAATAATGGAAACTAAGTCGGTTTTGGAATGATTGGCTGATGGATGATGATATTGGACGGGTTCATGTCTCAATTGCACAGAATATTCTATCAAATCTAAGATGACATTAATTGCAACATGTACCATTATTTTATGTACCTTCAAAAGAGAGAAGTAAAACATGCTGATTATGCTGTGACACAATGATTAAGGAATATCTACTTAAGATAACTTCAATATCAAAGATATTAAAATGTGAAAAAGGTGTATGTCTTAAGCTCACTTAAATGTGTTAGAGAAAATTCAGAATTATTGACTGAGGAAGAACCCAAGACTTTATCCACTCTAACCTCATCAATTTATAAATTAACCAAGAACCCAAAGAGTTTAGTTGACACAGGTACACTGAGTTGAGCACGTCAGTCAACCTGAGAGACCAGATGGGCTGGTTTATTCCAGTGTTAATATGTCCCAATTTTTGTGCGCTAATATTAAGAAAGAGACCCAGGGGAAATATAGGTCATCATGAAATGACGAATGTCTCTGTCTTATGCTAGAGATGTCTAATGTATCTTAAGAAATAAGTCACTTAAAAAATTTTTACACTCAAATATCTGAATTCTAGCATCTATCCCCAGTGAATCCATAGTTTGCCTAGAGACATCTGAATCCACTTTTTGGCAGTCAAGGAAATACCTAATGAGATGTATACATATCTAATAGTATATTGGATTTTTTCCCCTCTGCTACTTGAAAAGCTTTCATTTAATCAAAGACCATTTTCCGTGGCATTAGGATATGCACAATTCCACATGAAGAACAAATCAAATTTGCCATAATTATGGTAAATTTTAAATTCATTATTTCTAATGACAACTTTAAACTTGGTTCAGTAAATTTTAGCCTTCTTGCCACATAGTGCTGTAAGTTTTGTTTTAAGAAGACACTTATCCCCTGTCTCTTTCCTTCATTTTCTCCTTCCCTTAACACCACAATTGAAAAACTCCCCCTCAACTCCACCCCCTCTCAAATTCCCCTACCTACCTGGAACCTTGGCCCGCCTTTCATTACCTTGCTAATAACAAAAGCATCTTCATTTTCTCTGGAACTCATGCAGAAGAAACATTTTAAGCTCAACTAAATAATTATCCACCTACTTTCTATTTCTTCCCAAGGGAAAAAAAAATCCTGATTGACTGAAAAATCACCAGGTTGTTGTCACCAGAATCCTAAATGTGAAACCTTCCTTATAATCTTCCTTCTTCAACTTTGTTTTTGATGTGGGAAGTGGCAAAATTAAGGGAATTTGTGAGGTGTATTAGAAAATGCCACCAGGTAAATGAAGGCACGTTTAACTGAGGAAGTCATGGTGCATGCATTCGCTATATTACAGGCACGCCAAAGGGAACCGCATGTGTCAGAGATGTGTGGTTCTTCTAGCCTGCCAACGACTCACTGCAGCCCTGCGAGGTGCCAGGAGGAATGTGCTCAAAGCAGGTCCTCACGGTGCAGGCAATGGCTAGGACGTTGCTCAGGGGTTACCAGCTAAAGAATGACTCACCAGAGCAAGTGAAAAACAAAGCTGCTTTTGGGAGACCCAAATTCCAGTTGCTTCCTCATCTTTGTTTTGCAGGAAAGAAACACTCTTTGCTTAGAAAGGATGAGAGAAATCCCAATTTTATTGAAGGTCTCTGACAAAACAACCTCAAGACTGTCAATTAATTCTTTTTTGTTCATTTTTTTTCATGATTATCTATTTATTTTGGGAGAGAGAGACAGAGCATGAGCAGGGGAGGGTCAGAGAGAGAGAGAGAGAGAGAGAGAGAGAGAGAGAGAGAGAGAATCCCAAGCAGGCTCCACACTGTCAGTGCAGAACCCAATGAAGGGCTTGAACCCACAGACCGTGAGATCATGACCTGAGCTGAAATCAAGAGTCAGAGGCTTAACTGACTGAGCCACCCAGGCATTCCAAGGCTGCCAATTAAGGCTTGCTGCTAATATACATACATGCACACAAAGGCAATTTTTTAATTGGTGAAAAGACCTTTCTGAAGCCAGAGTTCCTTCGTGATCAAGATCATGATTTAACAAAGTTTCATCTGCTGTCCTCTCCCTTTTATTAATGTTCCCTTTCTTCTTCCTGTCCCAACCCAAAGTGTCTCATTTCTGTTGTCCCTGATAGATTTCAACTCTTATCAGGAGTAAATATTTTCAAAGCACTGCCATGTCTGAGGCCTTTTCAGGAGTAGTGAGAGGGTTCTCAAAGGCTGAGAGCAATTCAACATGAAATGTGGACTTGGTCATTGGGAATATGAAAATAATCTCATTAACCCTTGGCTCTCTCAGCATGGTGGCCAAGAGGGATCTATTTTACACACCATTTTCTTCTACCAAAAGACATTATCCGTAGGTATTTTTAAAAATATAGGAGCTGGAAAAGATTCTAACCGTCACCTCAAACTATCTCCACATTTTATAGATTCGGAAACGGAGGCCCAGAAAGTCAAGATAGGTTATTGCTGCAGATAATCCCCACCCCCATCAGATTCCCGGGACGGTAGTTTCCTGAAATTCTGCCTTGGGAAAACTAGCACGCCTTAGAGGCTCTGAACTTATGGCACTTGGCAAGTTATATAACATAACATATGTCATTTGGGAAAACTGAAGGAATATGTCTAGCTTATGCACCCCTGCATTTGATGGAACATCTATATTCAGCTGATTTTTGTCTATCAATAGGTCAATTGTTGCTTAAAAGAAAGAAGTCTTTTAACTTAATCTTATGCAGCCACAAAGCCCCAGATAAAATGATATTGAACACCCATGTAGAGGAAAGAAGCTATCTGTTCTAACCCTCTACATGAGAAAATCTTGATAAAATCATCTGGCTATCTGCTTCTAGCCTTATGGCTGACCAGATACTCTGAAGAATTTCTGCTAGCAGTGCAGCTTACATAGGACACAGTCTTCAAAACATTGTTGTTTGCATTTGAATCAGTGGATATTTTCAGATCCTCTCTCCTAGCCCCTGCCATGTAAATTTTTACAGTAGAGAACTTGAGACAGTTATCAGGGGTCAGGAGGAACAGGGGTGACCTAAGGGTGTAACAGGATGGCAGCATTACTGTTGGGGGCTGAGTCTTGGGCAAACATCAAAGTAGGGAAGCTAAGCCTAGGATTCTTGAGCTGACCCAAGGTTCTCCAGGTAAACAGAAGTGTCATCTATGGCACCCAAAGCCACTGGCACAAAGCACACGCGTGCTCAAAGAAATGCTTCTCAATTTTTGACCTGAAGGATTGTTAATAGATGAATCAAGTAATGTGATCATAATAAAAGATCATTGGCAAACAAGAAGGTTAGCTGTTTTAGGTACCTACGGCTATATAACAAATTACCCAAAAATTTAGTAGCTCAAAATGACAATAAACATACATTATTTCTCCCAGTTTCTGAGAGTCAGGGATTTAAGGACTTGAAATTTGAGCACTGGCTCAGGGTCTCTCATAAAGTTGCAGCCATCTGAAGGCTTGACTGTGGCTGGAATATCCACTTCCAAAGCACTCAGACACTTGATTGGCATGTTGGTGTTCCTTGTTGGTTGGAAGCTTCAGATCATTTCCCTGTGAACCTCCCCTGAGGCCAGCCAAGTGTTCTCATGACACAGCATCTGGTTTTCCCCAGCATGAACAATTCAAGAGAGAGAAAGTCAGGTAGAAGCTATTCTATTTATGTGGTAAACTCAGATGAAAACATGGGAAAATTTCTTCGTAATCCTGGGGCAAAAAAGGTTAGCCATGAAAGAAAAGTAATAATAAATTCAATAGTATCAAAATTATAAATAACTAGAAAACCTGAACAGACTGATTACTAGTCAGTAAATTAAAACTGTAATCAAAACCTCCCAACAAAGTCCAGGGCCAGACAGCTTCACTGGTTAATTCTACAAAACAAAGAAGTAATACCAATCCTTCTCAAGCTCTTCCAGGAAAAAAAAAAGAGGAGAAATACTTCCAAAGTCATTCAAACAAAGCTGGAGGCATCATGGTCCCTGATTTCAAACTACATCACAAAGCTATAGCAATCAAAATAGCATGGCAATGGTGTAAATATAGACACATAGGTCCACAGAACAGAATAGAAATCTCAGAAATAAACCTACACTTACATGGTCAATCAGTTTATGACAAAGGAGCCGAGAATATCCAATGGAGGAAAAAACAGCCTCTTTAATAAATGATGCTGAGAACACTGGACCATCAACTCAAAATGGATTAAAGACTTGAATATAAGACCTGAAATCATAAAACTCCTAGAAGAACACGTAGGCAGTAAGCTTCTTGACATAAGTCTTGGTGATAATTTTTTGAATCAAAAGCAAAGGCAACAGAAGCAAAAATAAACAAGTGAAACTATATCAAACTAAAAAGTTTCTGACAACAAAATAACCTGTCAACAAAATGAAACAGCAACCTACTGAATGGAAGAAAATATTTGCAAACCATATATCTGATCAGGGGTTAATGCCCAAAACATATAGAGATCACATACAACTCAACAGCTAAAAAACAATCCAATTAAAAAATGGGCAGAGGATCTTAATAGACGTTTTTCCAAAGAAGGCATACTCTTGGCCATAGACACATAAAAAGATGTTCAAAATCACTAACCATTAGGGAAATGCAAATCAAAACCACAATGAGATTATACCTCACTCCTGTCAGAATGATCTATCTATCTATATAGATATAGATACAGATATAGAGATAGAGATAGAGATATATAGGATGTATTAGTTGCATAATATAAACATTAATAGAATTTTTCCTGCATTTTTCTTTTCCTGTACAAGAAAAAACAAGTGTTGGCAAGGATGTGGAGAAAAAGGAACCCTTATGTGCTGCTGGTAGAAATGGAAATTGGAACAGCCACTATGGAAAACAGCATGGGAGTTCCTCAAAAAATTACAAATAGAACTACCATATGATCCAGTAATTGCACTACTGGGTATTTACCCAAATAATACAAAAATACTAATTGGAAAGGATAGATGAACCCCGACATACACTGCAGCATTACTGGACAATTATTGGACAACCTAACTGTCCATTGATAATTAAATGGATACAAAGACTCAGTATACATGTACAATGGAATATTATTCAGCCATAAAAAGGATGATATCTTGCCATTTGTGACCACATGAATAGACCTCAAGGGTATTATACTAAGTGAAATAAGTCAAATGGAAATATGGAAATGCCATATAGTCTCTCTCAGAAGTAGAATCTTAAAAAAAATGGAGTGGATGCATATGAAGAACAGATTAGTGGTTGCCTGAAGAGAAAGGTAGGGGCTGACGGATGGGGGAAATCAGTAAAGGGGGTCAAAGGATACAAATTTCCAGTTATACAATGAATAAATCGTGGGGTATAATGTACAGCATGGGGACTATAGAAGAATACTGTATTGCATACTCGAAAGTAGTTAGGAAAGTGGATCTTGAAAATTCTCATCATGGCAAAAACCAATTTGCAGCTGTGTGATGATTGATGTTAACTGAATTTACCATGGTGATCATTTTGCAACATATGCAAGTATCAATTCACTACATTGTACACCTGAAACTAATATAATGTTAGGTCAAATATATTTGGACAAAAACAAGAAGAAAGGAAAACAATTTATTCATCAAAAGGCATCATAGAGAGAATTAAAAAACAAATGGCAAACTAGGAGAGAGATTTAAAACTCACTTAATAGACTAAGGATTAGTACCCTGAACACATAATAATTTCTATAAATAAATAAAACAGAAAACCCAGCAGAAAACTAGGCAAAGATCCAAACACAGGCATAAACACAGAAGAAGAAACAAGTTTGTCCCAAACACATGTCAAAAGGTTCTCAATCCAGTTTATAATCAAGGAAATACAAATTACTGCCAAAATGGGATAATTTGGGGAATGAGATTCCATTTTACACATATTTAGTTGTCTCAAATCTAAATATTTGATAATAAATACCAAGTACTGGAGAGGAAGTGAATCAACAGGAAAGGCAGAGGACATTAAGTTGTTATTATTACTTTAGAAAACTATTTGGCATTCTCTTGTGAAGATGAATATTCACACACCTGATCTCCACCCAACAGCTGTATTCCTGGGTCAGTGATTTTGACCTCTAAAGAATATGTGGCAGCTGTCTTTAGACATTTTTGGTTGTCACACTACTGGCATCTAGTGGGTAGAGGCCAGGGATGCTCTTAGACATCCTACAATGCACAGGACAGACCTACACAACAAAGAATTATCTGGCCCCAAATGTGCCAATCAAGAAACCCTGCCCTAGGTACATACCCAGGAGAAATTGTTGCTCATATGTACACGAGGAGATACAGAAGAGTATATTCAAAACAGCATCAACAAAGTGGAGGTAATACTTCCCCCTTGACAAGGGAAGATGTTAATCAACGTGACACTGTCATTGAGGGAAAAATACATGATTGAATGGCAGTGACAGACAACATGAATGAATTTTGGTGAAACGAAAGAGTCACAGAAGAAGATATGCCATGTGCTATACTTAATGTAACGGTCAAAAACAAGAAACACTGGAAAATGTGTTATTTAGGCATAGATATAAACATATGATTAAACAATAAAAATAGGTTAGGCAGTGAGAAGACAAAATTCAAGGTACTGATTAGCTTTTGTGTAAGGTAAGGGGAAGATTGAGGGGAACGGGGGAAAGATACACAGAGGGAAGTTTTGTGACATGTTCGATCACTTGGATTGGACAGTTGGGTTCACAGTTGTCCGTTACATTATCACCCTTTATAACTTACGCATGCAGAAAGATACATAACACATACATACATATATGTCACATATATTCTCTTGCATTGAGTACTATATTAAAATATAAATAAGTTGAATACAAAATCAGGGCAGAAGTCGTGAAGTGGGTTGTACAATACGACCACACAAGTAACTTCTCGAAGTTAGGACAACTCGCTTTCACCCTTTCTGAAAGGAGCTGCTGCTACTTCTGTGGTAGAGGCAGGCTCAAAATGAAGTGTAATTTGTCCATCGTATTCCTTCCGGGCAGTCCACGAGGATGGCAACCCTATGCGAATGCCATTGACCTAAGTGCCCCTTACCTTTGAGCTCTGTTGGCAATACACACAGGGCAAATAAAACTTGGAATTTGTAAGGTCTTTTTTTTAAACTTAAAAAAAAATGTTTTTAATGTTTGTTTATTTTTGAGAGGGAGAGAGAGACAGAGACAGAGACAGAGCATGAGCAGGGAAGGGGCACAGAAAGAGGGAGACAAAGAATCCGAAGCAGGCTCCAGGCTCTGAGCTGTCAGCACAGAGCTCCACGCGGGGCTCCAACTCAAGAACCATAAGATCATGAGCCGAAGTCCAAGGCTTAACCAACTGAGCCACCCAGGAGCTCCCCTCTTTTTTTTCTTCTAGATACTGTAGTCATACGCTGGTAGGGGTAAATGTCACTTTGTAACAACAGCAAGAAAGTGGACAACCTATGGCTTTCTTTGTCCCTGTGGGATAAACCTTGATTCCTTTTAAAAGTCAAAATTTCAGGGGCGCCTGGGTGGCTGAGTTGGTTAAGCATCCTGCTTCAGCTCAGGTCATGATCTCACAGTCCCTTGAGTTCGTGCCCTGTATCAGGCTCGCTGCTGCCAGTGCAAAGCCCGCTTCAGATCCTTTGCTCCCCGTCTCTCTGCCCCTCCCTCACTCTCTTACCCGAAAATAAACATTTTTTTAAAAATCAAAATTTCAAAATAGTGTGCCTTTAAACCCTAGGTTGGCAAATTAAGGTAGTCCAAATCATCTGAAGTTCTATGACCACCTGCCAGGTTTTGTTGGTTTTTTTTTTTAATTTTTTTAATGTTTATTTATTTTTGAGAAAGAGGGAGAGAGAGAGAGAGAGAGAGAGAGATTGTGAGCAGGGGAGGGGCCGAGAGAGAGGGAGACACAGAATCTGACGCAGGCTCCAGGCTCTGAGCTGTCAGCACAGAGCCCGACGTGGGGCTCGAACTCATGATCATGACCTGAGCCAAAATCGGACGTTTAACCAACTGAGCCACCAGGTGCCCCCACCTGTCAGTTTTAAGCAAAATTGTAAAGATCTCCTTCCCTTCCCTTTCTCTTTATTTTTATTTTGTTTTATTCTAATCAGGTTTTCCAGGTGACAAACAGCTCCCTTATTCCTATTCTCAGTTGACTTCCAAATAATCCCTGCTAGAGTATTAATTGAAAAGTAAGGTATTAACTATTACAGCTTACTATGATTCCTCCTGGGGTGGCTTTTATTTTCATAGAGGACTCAGAAAGGTTGGCGTGGGGAGCAGAGAAGGCAGGGTAAGAGATGACCTTCAGGAAGCTATACTAACTCCAATATCTGAAGAAGCAAATAAATAATATTTGTGATGCAGCCTCTGAAAGGTTGGCAAAACCTTGCTTCGGGCTCTGTTTAAACAGGCTCTGTCTACTACTTTTGGAACTGAGCTGCAATAAAACCTCTTACTTTCCTGACCTGGGAGGAAATATTTTATAAATTATAGTGTAGAGAATTATTTGGTCAACATTTAGACCTGAAATGCCTTGAAGAGTGAGAGAGTTAAGGGGAAAAAATAGATTTGGAGAAAGGACAAAGGCCAAACTCCACCAAGAAAATGCATAATAGCGTAAAGAGAAGGAACTTTTCACATGTCGAAGCATAAATGTAAAGAGTACTTCAACAAAGCCCAAAAGGTTTGAAGTTGAAGCCTGTGAAAGAAAGAAAGAAAGAAAGAAAGAAAGAAAGAAAGAAAGAAAGAAAGAAAGAAAGAAAGAAAGAAAGAAAGAAAGAAAGAAAGAGAAAGAGAGAGAGAGAGAGAGAGAGAGAAAGAAAGAAAGAAAGAAAGAAAGAGGCAGGAAGGAGGGAAGAAAGAGCAAGCCTGGGTGACTCAGTTAAGCATCCAACTTCAGCTCAGGTCATGATCTCACAGTTTGTGGGTTCAAGCCCCATGTCAGGCTCTGTGCTGACAGCTCAGAGCCTGGAGCCTGCTTTGGATTATGTGTCTCCCAAGCTCTCTACCCCTCCCCCACTCATGCTCTGTCTCTGTCTGCCTCTCTCTCTTTCTCTCTGAAAAGTAAATAAACATTAAAAATTTTTAAAAGAGAGAGATAGAGTGAGAGAGAAGGAGGGAGGGAGAGAAGATGGAAAGGGAAGATTCTTGAAGAGAAAACAAATATGGTTCTACCAGCTTCCTGTCTCACCGTACTTGATAATAGTAACTGCTTTGCCTAAAGAAAGTACCAGCCCTTCATCAAAGGGGTATTCCTGAGTCTGGATGCTTTGGCCAACAGGTCACAGTGGAATCAAATCCGAATGCGCAGTCATGGTCCTGAAACTTCAGTGTGAGTAGTCATCTAAGGATGTTGATGAGAAATGCAGGTTTCGGGTCCCCAGCTGAAGCCATGCGGCCTGGGCAGTTTTGTGTCCTAGCCCAGGAGTCTGCATTTCCGAGCACTCCGGGTGAGCTGGATGCATGCAGGGGCAGAGCAGTGAAGCTGGTTCAGGAAGCCAGACCTAGGGTTTGTGTCTCACACTGTGGGGCCCCATCTCACATCTTCTCAAGAAGCCTTTTACTACAGCATCACCACAGAAACCAGCATTGCTCGGGTAAACCCTGAGAGCCCCTGTCCTTAGCGACACTGCCCAGATCGAGCTTTCTAGGCCCCGTCTCTTCCAAAGCTGCCGCTCTGAACACTTACAGGAACTTCTCTACTCGCACAGGCATGAAACTGGAAATGAGAGAAAGGTTCATACTCTGAAGGCGAGTCCTTGACCACTGGAGGCAGGAGGTAGTAAGTAAAGGTTCCCATTCTCCCATCCTTTGGGTGGGCCATTTTCTGAAGTTCATTTTGTGTGATTCCCCAGATGGTCCTGGCGGGAATGAACCCCAGGTGCCCCCAGGGATGGCCAGCTCTATCACGCACCCTTGTTTGGGCTTTGTTCTTCTTCTCTTCTGTCCTTCCCAGTCTCCTAATCCTGTTCCTTTGGATCTTATGCAAAAGTAAACTACCTGCATGTCAACTCTTGCTGCAGACTACTTTCTGGGGAAAACCCAAACTGAAGAAGGGTTCTAGAAGGTTCTAAAAGCCTGAGGGATTGGGGCTGGGACTGGAGAAGATGAAGGTGAAACAGTACAGCCCTGGGAATATTCTCCCAATGCCGCTTCATTCAAGCGGCTACTCTTCGACCTGTTTGCTTATTAAACTTCCTCATCTTATTTCCTTTAAGAATAAAGCTCTGGAGAAAAAAAAATTGAAAATAACCAACCTAATAGAAAAACCTCAACACTTGAAGCCAAGGGCCTGAATTTCACTACTGTTATGACCTGCAAAGAACTATATAATGTTCCACAATTGGAATTTTTTGTCTGCATCACAGAGTTGTTGAGAGACTAGCACATGATTATTATTAGATGTTAATATAACATAAAATTGATAGCAATGAGCCTCGTGGCCAGACTCAGTCGCTCTATCCTTATAGTCATCATTAGCCACTTTGACCACACAAGTTTGCTCATGGTGATGGGCGGTGGGACATAAGTCCCAAACACTCTAGAGGTGATGGAAATCTTAGGATGTCATTGCAAAATCCGACTTCATTAGTTGATGCTGAATCAATATGAGTCCCCATAATCACAGGGGAAAGGAAAAGAAAGAAGAAAGGCAAAGAATTTCTCAATAAGAGAGAAGTATGATCAGATGAGTTGTATGACCTCCCCATGATACAGGTACCCATTCAATTTACTCTCACTCTGTCTTTTCCTCCACAGTTTCTCTTTCTGATTACCTGGTAGTCAGCTGTCTGGGTACTTGCATTACTCTACAATACTAGGCATCTCCATAGATTCTTCCACAGGCTCTTCTGACATATAAAAGTTCAATATAAAAATAAAAGCCACATTTGTTATACCATAAACTATAACACCGTGTTGCTGGACTCACAGACTTCTCCACTGGCTCCCGTTTGCTTTGTAGGGAAACACACAAAACAGAACCAAATCAAACCAAACAAAACAAAACCTAGGACTTATGCCTCAGGCACTACATTTATATTTTCACATAATTTTCTACTGAAGTACAATATCCATTTAAAAAGGTACACAAATCATAAATGTACAGCCTGAGGAACTTTCACAAAGTAAATGCTCCTATGTGACCAGCATCCAGGCCAAAGGAATACAAGATTACAAGAATCCAAACAGTCTCCCTTATGTCACTTCTGGGCTTTCAATCCACCTCAGAGAGAACCAGTATACGAACCTCTAATACCGTCACTTTTATTGTGCTGGCTTCTCAAGTTTACACAAATTGGGTCACAATTTGTACTGAAATGTGTCTGGTTTCATTCATTCCCTATCGCCAGATTTATCCATGTCATTATCTACAGTAGTGGTTCATTTTCATCGCTGTATATTTTCACTGCACTCACTTGAATCAATATAAAACAATTAATGTATTCATTCTACTGTGGTTGAAAACTGGGATTATTTCCAGGTTTTTGTCGATGACAAAAATTGCTGCAATGAACATCCGCATATGTCTTATGGTGCACCGTGTTTCCATTTCTTTGGGGGAGTGTACTTAAAGGGGAACCCCTGGGTCCAATGTGTCCAGCTATGCCAAAATGTCTTCCCTGGGGCTGGGAATGAACAAGATAATTTAAAATTTATATGTAAAAACACAGAGCCAAATATAGCCAAGACATTCTAGAGGAAAGAATCCTCACCAATGTGGAAAGACTTATAGTATCAAGTTTGATTTGTTATAAAACTATAGTATAATGACAGTGTGATACTGTTATCATAGTCAAATAAATGATGGGATAGAATATGGAGTCCAGAAACAGATGATAGGGATACGTATCAGTACCTATATCTGTGTCTACCTGATTTGGAACTAAGGTGGTGAGGTTGAACATTGTGGAGACGGTGGTCTTCTCAGCACGTGGTGCCCTGTCAATATTATATCCATAGTGAAAGAAATAAATGTTCATCCCTATCTCACACAATAGACAAAATCCATTTCTCAGAAAGAAACAAGGTCCTATTTCAAATCTAATCAAATGTACATGTCTTTCAAGAAATTTAATTTTCATTTGTATGGAGATTAGTACTTCAGATACACTTCTTTATGGAGATTAAGATGAAATCTCTATGTATATTTTGGAACATTTATTCTCCTCTCTCCCTTTTTCCCTCTGCTCTTCTCCCCTTCTTCCCTCTCTTCCTCCTTTACTTTCTGCTCTCCCAACATCTGCCCTTTCTTTTGGGTTGACCGCATGCATCAGATAGCAAGGTAACAAATCAGCAGCCCACGTACAAAATTGGACCTACAGAACTGTTTTAAAAGAAATTGCGTTAAAAAAAAAATCCTGTTGCCAACGCGACTGTGAGACTTTACACAAAATCCAATTATGGGACATCTTTTGAAAATTTGGCAATGCGGCCACCCTAGGGCAGGAGCACTCTATGGCAACAGCCTCCTGGATATTGTGATTTTGTAAAGTTCTTGTCTGCTTTAGACCGGGAAACCCTCTTAGGTTCCCCTCAATCCTCCCCGGGCGGGCTTTCCTCGTGCATATTACCTGCTTGACCCCTATAGGATCTGCATTTAAGAACGCTGTTACCATTAATGTTTGACGAGAAGAGCCACTTGTAAAAACATGTTTCTAAAAATTTATAGATGCACAAATGTCAATATTGTTTTCTATTTATACACAGTTTTCAGTGTTCTACATATGGTAGCTAAAAAGATTTTTCTTCTTCTTCTTTAGTTTTTGGGCATAAATCCCTTCTTGTTTGCACAGGAACATTAGCTCAAATTTGCAGATACTGTGTGCTGCAGATAAAATTGTTGCGTTTAAAACCATATGTCACACTGAACTGTTCAAGAGGCACCAAGCCTTTCTTACCCGCAGATCTCTAAAGATATAATTTTATGCTCAGTTAAGATGGAAAAGAGCATTAGGCTTGAAGATAAACCTATTTACCGTGGATGCATTTCGCTAAATTATTTTACCAAATGACTAGGTAGAGAGACATTAGTATAGTATGTGAAAGGCAACTTTTTCAATTTACATGTCTCCCTGCATATTAATCAGCTGCTAGGGGTTACAATCCTAAAGCCAGCAGGATCAGTAAGGATATTCCTAAGGATCTGCCTCGTGCTCATTTACACATCCATATTTACTTCCTAAAAGTTGTAATAAGGATCTCAATTCATAAAGTGGCTTTGAGCCATTTAACATTTTATGGGAATTTTGTTCTATTTCAGGCCACCATTATATTATGGTTATAGAAAGACATAAAACTCTATTACTATTTTATAGATGTAAAAAAAATCAACTTGAGTTCTATAAAACGAGTAGTTCATGACTGTGAAAAGTCTATCAGGAATAAGATACATTTCGCTGTAAGTATTCTTCCTTCTCATACACACAACTTGTAGGCTCTTTTAAGACACAGAAGCACATATGAGAATGTACATTTTGTTCTAAGCCAGTACGACCCCTAAGGCCCTGTCCTTTTCAGAAGGATGTTTCAATACAAAACACAATTTAAATGACAACAAAACCGAACTCATATCACAGTCTTGCAAAACTGACTTCACTAGAACTGAGGCTTCATCTCCAGCTCTCACTCTGCCCGTGCTCTCCACTTCCACCCCTACCCCATTTTCTCTCCTCTCCACTGGCCCCAGTTGTCTGTTTTCAGCTCTAAAGTCAAAAAGAAAGTATGACAACTACTGTTCCTCCCCCCACACACACTCCCATCTCTGCCTGCCTACCGTCCTAGTGTGCTAAAAAGCGAAAAAAGAAGGTGGCCCTTAAGATGTAGATCAGATAGAAAACTAGAGATAAGGGAGGAAGCCATTGGAAGCACCTGATGGTCCATGATCGGCCACAATTCCTTCCTTTCATAAAACTGAGTTCGAGCCAAGTCCTCAAAGCCCTACAGTCCTTTAGCATATTTACAGCCCTTTTCTCCAGCTAAATTTCCTTCTCTCTGGCCGGGGCAGCCATCTTGAAGGCTGCCCATCCATACTTGCAGCCTCATGGCCTTCCCTAGCTAATTCTGTAGTCCCCTTTATCCATGGTTTTGCTTCTCGTAGGTTCAGTTGGCCACAGGTCGGAAGCAGATGAGTGTCCTTCTAACGAATCATCAGAAAGGCAGCCTATGCTGCGTCACAGTGTCTGTGTCATTCACCTCACTGCATCTCATACCTAGGCATTTTATTTTTAATTTTTTTTAACATTTATTCATTTCTGAGAGACAGAGAGACAGAACGTGAGTGGAGAAGGGGCAGAGAGGGAGATACAGAATCCAAAGCAGGCTCCAGGCTCTGAGCTGTCTGCACAGAGCCCGACATGGGGGCTCGAACTCACAAAGTGCAAGATCATGACCTAAGTCGAAGGTGGACACTTAACCAACTGAGCCACTCAGGTGCCCCAATACGTAGGCAGTTTATCATCTCACATCATCACACGTAGAAGGGTGAGTACAGTACAATATGGTATTTTGAGAGAGATGCCATATTCATATAACTTTTGTTACAGTACATGGTTATAATTGTTCTGTTATTATTGTTAATCTCTTACCGAGTCTAATTTATAAATCAAACACTATCTTATGTATATACATAGAGGAAAAACATAGTGTATATAGGGTTTGCAACTACCTGAGGTTTTCAGGCATCCACTGTGGGTTTTGAAACATATTCCCTGCAGATAAAGGGAACTAATACATTCCTTGCTTTTGACCTAGAGGTTTTCGCCAAGTCTTCTAAATTTGAAGCCTTGCTTTATGATTTTCAGAATCCCTATCAGTAAATATTTGAAAAGTTTCAAACACAAAAATGCCACATGAAAATTTCCTCTTCCATTGGCATTAGAGTGCATCCAAAATAAAATGCTGAACAAACCATTAGTCAAACATTGATTTTCTCTGCTCTTATCTCTGAATTATCAATATTTCTGTGGTATATGTATAATGTTATAGAGTGGGGACCCTATCAATCTATGACTTTCAACTTTGTAGAACACCTGAAGTTGTATAGTAAACCTTGACTTGACTTGGCTCAGTTTGCCTGTTCTCTTGGCTTTCCGGTTTTCTCAGGCCCTTCCTTAACTTTTTTGTTATCAAACTTCAAGTGTGTGTGTGTGTGTGTGTGTGTGTGTGTGTGTGTGTGTGTGTAGATAGTTGGCTTATACATAGATAGATAGATAGATAGATAGATAGATAGATAGATGATAGATAGATATGAATCCAGTCAGATCTCTTTCTCTTCTGTGTTCCCCAAAGCTATGTGTCTCTACGTTCTTTTCAAAATCTCTTGGGTTGTGCTCTTTAACACATTTCTATCTCCGTGGAGATGACACAAATCCAATTTTTCCTGTCCTATCATATACCTCATTCTCTTTGCTGGTGTCTATGCCTTGGGCTGATAGACATTGTTGTATACTTAAAAAATAAAATAAAATAAAATAAAATAAAATAAAATAAAATAAAATAAAATAAAATAAAATAAAATAAAATAAAATAAAATAAAATAAATAAAATAAAATAAAATAAAATAAAATAAAATAAAATAAAATAAAAAAGTTGGCCTTTGACTTGTTTTTCTGGCACAGAACTCCCAGAATCCTTGGAATTTCCTGATAGGAGTGTCTTTTGTTATTCAAACCAAGACCCTCTGGAACACACCAGAGCCTTTGCTGTTAAGGTGACTCAGGGTGGGGCCCCCTAAATAGCCTCAGGATGGGGGCTGATCCCCAGTAAGACCAAATGGTCATTAGAGGGTGGGAATTCTCAAATTCATCCCATCCCAACCTTTGGGGAGAAGAGCGGGACTAGAGACTGGGTTATAAAATCTCTTGAACGGTGAGATTTGAAGAGCTTCTGGATTGGTGAACATGTGGATGTGGACATGCTGGGAGGGTGGCATGCCCAAAGAGGGCATGGGAGCTCTACCCTCCCCCACCTCACCCCCACAACTTGCCCTATGCATCTCTTGCATTTGACTATTCCTGAGTTGACTTCTTGGGAATAATTTGGCAAGTGTAAGTAGTGTTTTCCTGAGTTTTGTGAGGCATTCTAGTAAATTATCAAGCCTGAAGGGATGAAGAGGTCATGGAAACTCTGGAATTCATAGCCAACTTGGGCAGAAGTGTAGGTAGCTGGAGGCAGTCTTGTGGGACTGAGCCTTTAAACGTGTGGAGTCTGATGCCAACTCCAGGTTGTGTCAAAATAAAATCGAATTTTGGGCACCCAGTTGATGTAGAGAATCAGAGAAATATATTCTGCTATATTTAATTCCTAGCTAGGTCCGTTAAGTCTCTTGTCCCTTTCCTCCCCTCCCCTCCCCTTCCCTCTCTTCTCCTTTCCTCTCCTCTCCTCTCCTTTTCTTTTCTTTCCTTGTCTTCCCTTTAATCATGCACCTTCTTGAAAGACAACTCCCTAATAGATATTAACTGTTTCTTTTCTCTTTCTTCATCTCTCTTCTTCTCCTGCCTCTCCCCTCCCCTCCTCTTTTTTTCCCCCAATCTCCCTTCCACATCTGTATCCCTAGCACCTATGACTTTCCTTAAAGCCCCAAGCTTGCATTACCATCTGCCTACTGGATATCTCAAACTGGAGATTTTTATAGGCACCTCAAACTCAATGTGTCTAAATCTAGTTGCATTCTCTCCTCTTTACTCAAATGTTTTCCTTCTCCCCTATTTCCAAACCCAGCTAAAAGCATCACTTAATTAATTATCTTTAGTTGTCTTTCGTTATTCTTTGTGTTCACTGTGGACAAAAAGAATTATAAAGCACTGGGTTAGTGCTTGCTTCTCCATGTAGCTGAGATATCTAGCTAACCACAAAGCTCCACGCATCTAACATTCAGGAATAACAAAAGTGTAAGTAGTCCATTTGTACGTGGGTGTTTCATACATGTCCCATCGAGAGAGGGAACTTGTAATGGCTGTGGATTTTCCTTCTAGTTGAAACTCATTTGTGTTCACGTTCCTATTTCAGAAAAGAGGAAGGCTGCATCAACTGTAATTAAAAATTTGAAGACATAAATTCACTTAGACATTAATTCCATAGAATGCTCTTCCTTAAAGACTTCTTTCCTAACGAATATACTGGCTATATGTAATATTCATCTAAATGGGCATTAGGAATGGGATGAGAAACTGACATCATTTTTGAAATCAATTTTGTTACGGTGTGATTCCCATGCAGCAAACCACACCTATTTTAAATACATAGTTCAATGGAATTTGACAAGTGTATACACCTGTGTAACTACCTCCACAATCAAGGTACAGAACATTCCCATAAAACCCCCAAATTTCCTTATGTCCCTTTGCATTAGGGCCCCTCATCCTTCCTTAATCTCAAGGAAAATGTTTACCTGCATTCTGTAATTTTCATTTTCTGGGATTTCATCTGAACGGAAGCAAACCATATGAACTCTTTTAGGTCTGGTTTCTTTTGTGCAGCATGAAGCTTTTAAAATTAAACCAGTGTGTTGTATAGATCTTGCTTTTTATTCTGAGTAGCTTTTTATCATATGAATTCACCACAGATTGTTCATTCATTTGCCAGTTTGGGGCTATAGTTAATAAAACTTCTAAGAACATTCATGTACTTGTCTTTGGGTGGATATATGTCTCTCAGTCTCTCGGGAAAATGCCTACCAGTGGAACTGTAGGGTTATATATCAAGGGTATGTTTAACTTGATAAGAAAATCCCAAGTTGTTTTCCAAAGTGGTTGAAATATTTAATATTCCCATCAACAATGCTAATTCAGTGAAGCTGGTGATTGTATTTTATTAGATTTCTGTATTCTACTGATTTTATGATGACTCATTTTTATTAACTACTGAAAAAAGATGGCTGAAATATCCAGCCATAACAGAGAGTTTGTCTATTGCTGATTTCAGTTGGGTCAGATTTTTCTTCATGTATTTTTGAAGCTCTGGTATTAGGTACACGAACATTTAAGGTTTGTTATATTATCCTGATAAACCGACTCCTTGGTAAAATGTTCCCTTCTATTTTTGCTAGTATTTCTTTGTCAGATGTGTACTTTGATTAGTGTTAATATAGCCATTATAGTTTTCTCTTGATCCGTAGTGGCACATTATATTGTTTCCCATCCTTTTACTTTTAAGGTATTTATGTCTTTATTTTTAAAGTCTTTTTCTTATAGGCAGCATACAGCTGTCTTACTTTATAATCTAGCCTGACAGACCATGCTTTTCAAGTAGAATGTTTAAATTGCTTACATTCAGTGTAGTTGTCTACAATTTGGGGATTATATCAACCATCTTGATAGCTTTTGTCTATTTCTTTCATTTTGTCTCTGTTCCTTTTTACTTTTCCTGTTTTGTTTTGGATTAATTGGATATTTTTACTATAACACTTTATCTACACTAATGGCAGTTTATTTTTCCCATGACATTTTTAAAAACAATTTGCATTTTTAACTTACAAAAGCCTACCTTCAAGTAATAGACCCCTTCAGGAATAAAGTAAGAGTCATAAAACAGTATAGTTGTATTTCCTCCCTCTCCTTCCTGTTTCTAATTATACTCAATTACAGATCATTTGAGACTTTTTTTATTTTTTATTATTTTAGTCTTCTTTATTCTTCATGTCAGTTTAGATAGTTTCTGGTGCTACATTTTCAAGTTCAATAATTTTTCTTCTGCGGTGTCTTATCTACTTTTAATACAGTTGAGTGATGTACCAAATGTATATATTTATTTTTCAAGTCTACAGTTTTTAGACTTTTTCATCACCTCCTATTTTGCTCATGTCATTCTTGAAATACTTGAGCAGATTCATAGAGGCTGTTTTAAATTCTCTACTAATTCCATAATCTGTGTGATATGTGTGTCTCTATTTATTGGTTTT
The DNA here is from genome assembly GCF_018350175.1 of Felis catus. Taxonomy (NCBI): domain Eukaryota; kingdom Metazoa; phylum Chordata; class Mammalia; order Carnivora; family Felidae; genus Felis; species Felis catus. The sequence goes on from NC_058372.1 coordinate 10,341,885, forward strand.
TCTCTTTGTTACAAGTCTTATTTTCCTGCTTTCTCACATGTGTAATAGTTTCCATTAGATGCTGGATATGGCATTTCACACGATTTAATGCTAGATTTTGTTGTTTTCCCATAAAGAGCTTTGGACTTTGTTGTGGCAGGAAGTTAGGTAACTTGCAGGTCAGCTCGATACTTTCAAAACTTGTTTTTAAATGCAGTTACAACAGGTTCAGAATGACCTCAAGGTAACCCTCTTTATGTTAGGATGCCCTCTGTCTTATGGTCCAGAGAGCAACTTCAGGCAGAAACCTGGGATGATCATAGTGTTTGCCTTGTTTGCTTCCTTCTCTCAGGGTCACCACCCTGCCTTTGCTGCCTGCTTTATTTTTTGTCTAATGTCTGAAATAGTTGCTTTATATATTTTTGCCCATTTTTTTTCTAGCTTTGTTCAGCTTTTATAGATTTTTATGGTATGAGGATAAATCTGTTCATACATCATGGCTGGAGGCAGAATTCTGACTTCCCTTTTCAGAGACATAGTGTGTGATTATTTCTCCAAAAATTTCTTTGTTCATAAGAGAGAAAGATTACCTTTACATACCAGAAAGTACTGCTTACCCCCAAGTTTACTACGTCTTTGTCTAGTGGAAGATATTCAATAGACTGTACATTTTTTCGGGCCCACACCATTACTTCTGTGTTTAGAGAAGCAGAGGTTACCCTCTATCACCCATACCGTTTGCTCATGAAAAAAAAAAAAAGTTGAATATTATATATGTTGCCTCAGTTAGTTATTGCTGTGTAACAATCCATCCCAGTATTTTAGTGGCTTAAAATAACAACCATTTTTTTTCATGAGTCTGTGGGTCGATTAATCAGCGCTACTGGTCTAACTGAGCTTGCTGTGGTTCTATCAGTGGCCTGTGTTCATCTGCTGGTCTGAGAGTCCTCTTTCTTGCTCTTGGTTGGATGCTCTCACATATCTTGGCCTTCATCTGAAACACCTGGACTGATTCAACTTTTTCCATGTGGTCTGTGTTTGATGTCATGGGGTGGCAGTTTTCCAAGAAAGCAAATGGAGTTCTTTAAGGCTTCTTGGACATGAACAGACTTCTGCCGCATTCTTTTGGTCAAAACAAGCCACAGCATCAGCCTATACCAAGGATTGGAGAAATAGAGCCCATATCTTGAGAGGAAGAGATGCAAGTCACATATATAGCAAAGGGATATAAAGAGAAGTGGACGTTTAGAGCCATTTTTACAATCCATCTACTATATAAAATTTACCTTTGCAAAGTGATCTTAGTTTAGGAATCCGACTAGGCTCAGAAAGATTACAGTGATCTGAAATTTTCTCTCCTGATTGTCACTAATTATGATGACTCATTCCAACATATGGGCAATGAGAACACCAGGAAATCTCATTAATCAGCTGTCTGTTTCTGTCTACTCTAGCTTCTGCCTGTGACTATTTCCATATCTTTATTGGTATTTTTACCAAATCATGCAAATATGTCATAGCCTATAATCAAGCAAATACTATTAAATCAACATCTATTCTGAACGCCTTGGTGAGACATTACGATAGCTCCTTGTACCATGACCCTTATGACATTTATCATATTTTACCTTTCTTCTAGCTACTTTTTACATTGTGTGATCCTCAGATATACCATGTAGTTCTTGAGGTCCAAAATCATATCCTTTGAAATTTGTGCTCCCTTCAAGACTCATCCCCAGACCCTAATAGTTGCACCACTGAATAAGCTGAATAAAAAGGAGGTTAAAGTAAATACACTGCAGCTGCTTTTCTAATGAGCAGTAAGGATGGTTTTCATTGTAATTTTGATCAATACTATAAATAACAACAGCTACCATTTACTGAGTATGTTCTATGTCCAAATACTGTTCTACAATGCTAACAAAAGCAGTGTTAAGAAGAGTGAGTAACTATTCATTGTTGCCTACCTGAATGTCAGTCTATATTATAAATGTTCAGCAAATGCATACTTTGCTGCCTAGTGTCTGGCAGAGGAGAGAACAGGGCTTTCAAGACACAGAAATTAGATTCAAATCTCTCACTGCTGCTGCTCAAATATGTTGGCCAACCTGAGGCTTCTACCCTATAAAGCAGAGATTTTTCAATATTTGACTCATAAAAAATACAAGAACTTAGAAGAAATAAAATATATGGAGAGTCTAAGACATAGTAGGGACTTACTGCATGTTCATTTAATTCAATTCCTCCTCCTTCTCTCTCTCTCTCTCTCTCTCTCTCTCTCTGTCTCTCTGTCTCTGTCTCTGTCTCTCTCTCTCTGAATGCAGGTCTGCTTTATTGGTCATCACTGCAGAGCCATAAGTAGGTCCTTGTAATTTTACAAATGCGGTTTGGGAAGAAGATTAACCTGGGGGAGAAAAGAGAGGTGTGGTTTCTGTTTACTCCGAATCTCCTTAGACTTCACTCTAATTTTGGAGGGATAAGTCTTGTCAAGTATCTGAAGCATTGAGGACCACCCTGGGATGATATGCCACCATTGCAAAGGAGAGTGGGCTACTCTCTCCATGCAGCCTCAAAATTAGGGGGCAGATCTATCCCCTGTCTTCAGAGGATAGATCAGGGAAGGTTTTTCTCTTGCTCCTTCCTTTCTGGGAGTCACGTGACCCATGTCTATTGCTCAGAAGCTCTTTGATCATCCCTTCCACTTTTCTCCTCTCCACTTGGTAGTTACAACTACAATTACAACTACTTGGTAGTTACAACAGAGTCTTTGGTACTCTGGGACTTTTCACTCTTCAAATTTTCCCACAGTTCCCAAAGTGTAGATCACTAAGAAGATACTTAGGAATTCATTTTACCAATAATCCCACTCTTGGCTGCAGCAAACATCTAGTCTTCCTCATGGCATCACAGCAAATTTTAAAAGATTTGAAAAGAGAGGAGAGAGGGCACAGGATAGGGAGTGGGTGTGTTAGGCAAAATATTGCCCCCCGCACCACCCCCCAACACACACACACACATACAACCACATCCTAATTCCTGGAACCTAAGGATATGTTACGCCTTTGTGGATGTGATTAAGTTAAGGACCCTGAGATGCAGAGATTATTCTGAATTATTCAGACAGACCCAATGTAACCTCTACTCCTCCTGACTGTGGTCAGAGAGAAATGTAGCCATGGAAAGTGGGGCAGGGAGATGTAATGCTGCTGTCTGTGAAGATGGAGGAAAGAACAGCAGCCAAAGAATGACATTCTCTAGAAGCTGGAAAAAGCAAGGAAACAGATTTTTACACTGAAGCCTCCAAAAAAGAATAAAGCCCTGGAAACACCTTGATTTTAGCCCGGTAAGCCCCATCTTGGACTTCTGACCCACAGACCGTAGGATAATAAATTTGTGTTATGGACACCACAGTTTGTTGATAGTTTGTTACAGCAGCAATAGGAAACTAATATGGTATGGATGGACAAGGATCAGCAGAAGAGGCTTTGCCAGAATTGCATAGCTATTCTCAGGTGATCGCCTTTATCCTTTGCTCAAACTTAGAAAGACTTCCTTTAAAATCTCTGATATAAGCCCCATCAGAACAAAGATTTTTCTCCATGGTAACAGACTTCAACAAGAACAAGAACTTTTTCTTCCCCTCCATAATGTTGCATTTCTGTACATATGCATCTATCTATATCTATATCTGAGATTAAAATAAAAAATAGAATAGAGAAACAGAGGTGATGTAGGCAGGCAATGTTATAAACATTCAAATCTTCATCGTTCATTGCCATATACCTTTGCTATATGCCTGCTACATGGAAGGCATGTTACTGTGCATTAAGGACATAGAAAATTAAACAAACAAATTAACCTTGGCTTCTGTCCTCGATGCAACACCACCCACTTATTGGATGCCTAGATCAACTTTTTATTTCTGAGCACTGCTTTTAGAAAGAACTAGTAAATGACCCCTAAACATTGACCTTTTTCTATTCTATAGTATTTTACAATGGCACCTGATTTTCCCAATGATGATAAGTCTCAGAAGGCATTAACTCACCAAAGCAGAAATCTGTCTTATTTCCCATCCTGTACCTACTAAGGCAGAGATTAGGAAGATTCAACAGAAACTAGAACAGTAAAATAATCAGTCCTAGCAGAAGTTCACAGTCCCTTGAGTCCTGGCTAATGAACACCATGTTGTGCATTAACAACCAATTGAACCAAAGTATAGAAGGCCATTACCAATTGTTGAGAGAGGGAGAGGGAGGAAATAAGAATTTTATTTCTCACTGAAAAAAAAATTTTTTTGGAGGTATTGATGAAAATTGGCCCTTCAAGCAGCAAGTGACCTGAGATAAGACCAGTACTTTGTGATACCTTGTAGCTCTGCTTTGAGAAAGCTCCTTAACTTCTAGGAGCATCTGTTTTATCATTTTTTAGACATGTATGATACATTATGGAATCATAGAAATGTCATCAGTATTTTATCATAGGAGAAAAGATTGTAAAATCACCTAGTGGTGCGCCTGTGTGGCTCTGCTGGTTGAGAGTCTGACTCTTGATTTCGGCTCAGGTCACGATCCCAGGGTCATGGGATTGAGCCCCACATCGGACTCTGCACTGAGTGTGTAGCCTTCTTGAGACTCTCTCTCTCTCTTTCTCTCTCTCTGCCCCTCTCCCTTGCTCACTCTCTCTCTCTCTCAAATTATATATATATATATATGTATATGTATATATATACATATAATTTTTTAAAGCACCTAGTGACATGTTTGGTACAAACAATATAAATGAAAGGTCTTTTATTCATTCTTTCATTGGTTCAAAACCTACCTGGCATTTGCAAATACAGTGACAGTCCTTGAACATAATAATTCCCTGCACCTAAGAATTGCTGACTTTCAAATTTTGAGATTTTCAAATGGAGTCACCAAACTGCCAAGATTTGCACAAAATGCTTCAACAGAGCAATTATAAGTTAACTCTCTCTTTTGTTTCAAGCTTCATTTTTAGATGTTTCATAACCAACTCCTTTGGAAAGGAAAGAACATCTAGCACATCAGCGTTTTTTAAGCACGTTAGGATTTGAACAGCTGAATGACAGTATCTCCTGGAGGAGAAATTTTATACTCACAGAACCTGAGACAAGAATCATCTGTCCCAGTTTTATGAATTACAAAAAAAAAAAAAAAAAAAAAAAAGCTCCAGTGGCTTTTCTGCCAATATTTTTGTGATATTGGAATTCTGACTGAAACATGCAAGTTCAATGTAATCCTTTCACTACTTCTTGAAGGCAAGACATGCCTTTTTCTTTTATATCCTCCATATTCCAATCCATGATAAAGATGTATTTTATACATATATGTGTATACATGTATGTGATATTCATTAATTATTAGATTCCTGAAAAGCAAGAAAGGCTCTTTTTACAAGATAGAGCTTACCATATAGCTTTGAAATTAGAAAGCTTCTAAAATGTGTTTAACCTGTCTTGTGAGGGAGCTCGCCCTCAATCCTGGTTGCAAAATAGATGATGTAGGCAAACTTTAAAAGATATCTATACCCGAAGTGCCCCCGCCTTCTGATTTCGTGGGTCTGGAATGGGTCCCAGGCTACATTGGGATTTTTAAAAAGTTTCTCAGGTAATTTTAATGAGTAGCTAAAGTTGAGAAATAATGACCTAGGCCAAGGGTTTAGTGGTCTGAAACCCCTGCAGTCCATTAGAATACGCTGGGGAAGCTTTAAAGCAATGCTGAGGGACAAGGCACACTCCAGACCTTCAAATAAGAATATGGGGTGGAGGAGGGGTCTGTAATTTTTAAAGCTTCCCAGCATGTGCCACTGGGGTTGAGAACCACTGCATACACCATGCCAGTGAGTAATGATTATGATGTACATTAGGCATCAAATGATCCATTATGCAGCTTTATATTCCAACTGACTGCAGCTGGGACTCATATTAGACTCCTCATCTTTGTTTCACATATGGAATTAACAAATTAATTTCAAATTCTATCATACCTTTGCTAAGATGAATACTGTGTCAGTGATCAGAGAATTGCCTCCAGTGCCTCTGACATATTTGCTTTCACAATATTTTGAGAACTAAGAGTCTACTGTGAGCAAATATTAATATCATTCCACGTGAGCAAATTTTGTCCGGAATTGGCCTTAGGCAATTCATGATTTCATGAGCATTAGGGTCTCTCACCCTTACAGACATATTACGTTCTAGGAATTTTAAGCTATACAGTTGCTTTAGGTAAACTTCTAGCCTTCATGCTCACCACTCTTTAACGTCTGACAGTCCCAGGGGGATCTTTTTAATATATAGGGAAGTATGCAGGCTACATTGCTAGGCTATCACCGAGCTCAATCATACCCAGAACATGAGAGGACTTTCAAGAAAGCTGCATCTTTTCTTGGCACCTTGATATCACCTGTCTGTAAAGAACTGTCATTGTTTTTCTCAGTGTATTTCTTCAACTAGCAAAGGAAGCATTGCTCTCGTGTCATGGAGTAATTTGACTTGATAATAATGAGTAGTCTTTAGTAGCAGGAATTTTTATGCATCTTCCTACATGGTCTTTGCCTAGAAAACATTTTATTGCATGGTCTTTGTTGGCCCTCTTGTAAATCTGTTTTGGAACAGAATCCTTAGGCATCTGGATTTGAAATGAGGCTTTGTTAGTTGTGAAATCAAATTCACAGTCCTTCTGTGGTTTTGGTGTGAGAGCTCCATCTGGAAATGGATCAGCCCTTACTGTCTCAGCATATGTCCCAGGGACTACATTCTCCCAATAATTTGAGCAACTCTGTGGTTCCAAATTCAGCAATTTTCTCCTTCTTTGCTGCTATATATCCATCTATGAGCAACCAAACTTCAGGAAGCTAAAAAGGACATAGAGAGATATTTACAATGAAGAAATAAAACAGCATCTCATCAAAAGTAAGTGAGGCTGAAATATTCTTCTGTTTTGCATTCTACTCAGGGTTATGGAGGGGTTTTACTTTTTTCTGACTTTGTTTATGTGTAAGTCAGCTGAGTGCTCACCATTCTCCTACAGATCAGCATTTCAGCATCATAGACTGACCTCTGCCATTAACTCATTGGGCATGCCAAGCAACAAGGGGCCTTTCTAATTACAAAGCTCTGGGGCATAATAGAGTGGCTCACATTGTTGAGGCAGAATGAGGGCAAGAAATGGGTTTTCCCACTCTTGGTTTGGAAAAAAATATATGAGACAAAGGTTTCTATACCTCAGTATGTCACAGAATTCAGATGGCCACTGTTCCCTGAATGGGAAGAACTACACTTAACTGCTTCCTCTTTCATATGGGCCACTGCAAATGGCCAGCCATGACCCTCAGAGACTGGTCTTCAACTTCGCTTGCAATAGAAATATAGCCATCAATGTCAATTTCTGGAACATTTCCATGACACCACAGGTGGAAACATAATGCTTAAAGTAGGATGAACACGAAGGAAAGAGCTGTCCACCCTTTGGCCCTAGGTTGATATCCAATATGGAGAATTTTCACAACAATAATAGAAACATACTTTCCTTCATGTCTCCCCTTATTCTGATCTCTTATACAGTCTTATATATGCTCTGTTTTCAATGGAAACTGCCTGCTGCTAAAGCTTTCAGACTGTTCTAATTCTGGAATCTTACCTTCAGATGACTTGAGATCCTCTCAGAGGGAATGGAAGTCAGGAAGAGATTCTAAAGCCATAATCCCCACTAGATAACATCTCTGCCCAAAGATGAGGACTTCCATTTGAAAGAATGACCAAAGGTGCACCTGAGTGGCTCAGTCGGTTAAGTGTCCAACTCTTAATTTTGGCTCAGGTCATGATCTCATGGTTCGTGAGATCGAGCCCCAAGTCAGGCTCTGTGATGACTGTGCAGAGCCTGCTTGGGATTCTCTCTCACCCTCTCTTTCTGCCCCTGCCCCACTCATGCATATGTACATGCTCGCTCGCTCTCTCTCAAAATAGATAAATAAACATAAAAAAAAAAAAAACAGAATATAAGCTCCTTAAGGGCAGGGACCATATTTCAGCTAAGATAGAAAGAAAGAAAGAAAGAAAGAAAGAAAGAAAGAAAGAAAGAAAGAAAGAAAGAAAGAAAGAAAGAAAGAAAGAAAGAAAGAAAGGAAGAGAAAGAAAGAAAGAAAGAAAGAAAGAAAGAAAGAAAGAAAGAAAGAAAGAAAGAAAGAAAGAAAGAAAGAAAAGGATGACCAAAAGGCCATTTCTGGGTCCATAAATCTCAAACATTAATGCCCATAAGTCTCATCTTGGACACTTGTCAGAAATTCAAACTCTCAGTCCCCTTTTGTCTAATTCAGAAGGACTGGGTTCAGGCCCTGGTGAGGGAGCCTGATCTATCACTGTACATGACTCTGACATCATTGGTCTATAGAAAACACACCAAGTGTTGCTAACCTAACTACAAGAGGCTTAGAAACACAGCAATAATTTTTTTAGATGTTTTTTCAAAGGTGGGATTTAAAGTGTATTTGTTGTCAGCACTCTTAGTTTATTTTGGATACCAGAGAACCCTGAGACTCTCTAAAACCTGAAGGGCATCTGGAGTTCTTTATTTTTGTGTGTCTTGGCACAGGAACTGACTAGGATTAGATATTGGGCACATCATTCAGTCAGTAAGTAATACTTAAACTCTTGCTTAGCTGTGAGAATTGCACTAGGTACTGGTACAAAGACAAATGAAATGCAGTCCTTGCCTTTGATGAGTTCAGTTTAGCAGAGGAAACAGTGACATGAATGAATTTAATAGATGATGTGAAAAAGTGTCATCAATGCACTTCAGGCAACACAATTTACTTTGCCAGGGGAAATTTAACAGAGATAATAGAAGCTGAGTTTTGTTTCAAACTATTGCTAGAAAATTGCAAGGCATGGAAGAAAATAACATTTTGAGAAGTAGGAAAATTCACAAGTAAGATCAAGGAGTTAAGAAATAGCCTTTAGGGGTGCCTGGGTGGCTCAGTCAGTTAAGTGTCCAATTCTTGATCTCAGCTTAGGTCTTGATCTCAGTGTCACGGGTTCATACCCTGTGTGAAATTAATTGATAGTATAGAAGTCTTATAAGTAGTTACCTTAGGGTAGGGAGTATGACAGGGTCTTGGAGAATTCTAGAATGTTTTGTGTGTGTGTGGTGGTTACTCAAATGAGTTCGCTTTTTGAAAATTTACTGAATTTCACACTTAAAATGTTGCACACTTCTGTACTTATGCTATAATTTAATGCAAATTTTTACTTTAAACATTTTCACAGGAAATTTCTCAAAATGGAGGATGCGTGCTATTTTCTCAGATGGGACATAGCTTTTTCTGGCATTACATTGAAAAAAACATTTTTCTCGCTCGACTTTGCTTCCTCTTGGACAGTGTTTTCAACAACAAATATCAAAGCAATTTTCCTTAAAAGAGAAATGAGAGATTATTGTGTAAATGTAGGGAATACATGATGGGAATCTAAACTGTGTGGAAATATAGGTGTGAGGCAGAATAGAAGCAATGTTTCACAGATAGAAATCACAGGACGAAGTTCAATTATCTATAGGATGAGGGAAAAGGGAGATAAAAGTGACTCTAGAGTTTCTACCTTGATATATTTGAATGATTATGCAGTTGAACATAATGAGCCCTTTTGTTTTCATTTGGATATGTTTGGTTGGAGGTATTAAAGGATTATCTAGATGGACATAGTTTTATGCAATTGAAAATACAGGTCTGAAACTTAGCAGAAAGGTCAGGATTGGAAATTTAATGGGTTTCTTCCAATGTATATTTTATGGTTCAAATTTCTGTTTTATGGATATAGCCCTGAGAATAGATGCAATGCTCCAACCCTTGGCAGATGTAGAGAAGAGAAGGATGGATGATCAACAGAAGCTGGGAACGTGATTAACAAGGAGGTTTCAAGCAAGGAACCCATTTGCCATTTTTTAAGTTTATTTATTTATTTTGAGAGAGAGCGTGAGCAGGTGAGTGGCAGAGAGAGAGGGAGAGAGAAAGAGAGAACCCCACGCAGGCTTTGAGCCGTCAGCACAGGCGTGCAGGGCTTGATCTCATGAACCTGTGAGATCATGACCTGAGCTGAAATCAAGAGTCAGATGCTTAACCGACTGAACCACCCAGGCGCTTCCATTTGCCATTTATTTTAACTGCTTTTAAGTGTCCCTAAGTATCTGACCTAAGTCAGCAGCAGCAGACCTAAGTAATTCTTTTATTAATTTTTTTAACATTTATTTACTTTTTGAGAGACAGAGACAGAGTGTAAGCAGGGGAAGGGCAGAGAGAGAGAGAGACACAGAATCCGAAGCAGGATCCAGGCTCTGAGCTGTCAGCACAGAGCCTGACACGGGGCTCGAATTCACAAACTGTGAGATCATGACTGGAGCCAAAGTCAGACACTTAACTGACTGAGCCACCCAGGTACCCCAGACCTAAGTAATTCTTATATTCTTCACTCGTAATTCTTTTTTTTTTTTGATGGAGGGAAGGGCAGAGAGAGAGAGGGAGAGAGAGAGAAACTTAAACAGGGTCCACACCCCATGCAGAGCTCAATGTGGAGCTTGAGCCCACACTGACAGTGATTCAGACTGACAGTGATTTGGACACTTAACTGACTAACCAGCCAGGTGCCCCCATTCGTAATTCCTATATTGTTTATTCTCCTTTAATATTCATTTTCTAAGTGTAAGAAGTATTTTAGCTGCATCACAAATAGTAGCTGCTGTTCCACAAAACATTGGTTACTCATGTCTGAAGCACAGTAATACCAGAAAACAGTATTAGATTGGACCCGTTATAATGATACTTATTTCAGAAATACCTTACAACTTAAATAAAATTGATGTTGACATATCACGTCAATAGCCTCACAAGTGAATTTCAGACATCTGAATCAGATATCCATAAAAACCTCCTATAAAATGACTTTTGAGAAGAACCGCATTTTTAATTTTTTTAATGTTTGTTTTTGAAGGAGAGAGAGACAGACTGTGAACAGAGGAGGAGCAGAGAGAGAGAGGGAAACACAGAATCAGAAACAGGCTCCAGGCTCTGAGCTGTCAGCACAGAGCCCAATGCAGGGCTCAAACTCACGAACCACAAGACCATGACCTAAGCCAAAGTTGGATGCTTAATTGACTGAGCCACCCAGGTGCCCAGAGAAGAACTGGATTTTTAAATCAACGTGGAACATGAAATATCCCCAGGTTTGGGTAAGATCAACAAATACTTATAAAATTATCTTAGTTGTTTAAAATATTATAGTTTTCTTCTGAAGTCTCTTCATCCATTACAGTTTACTGGAGCTCGCAACTATCCTCTGAATCCACACTAACCATACCCACTAGGGCAAGAAACACACTCTATTTCCCTGTCTGTGAATTCAGTGTTCTGGCGACCTGTTGGTACGTAACAAATTACCTGCAAAAATTAGTGGCTTAAAACAATCCCCCTTTATTAGATCCCACAGTTTTGGGGGTCAGGAATGCTGGTGGTGCTGAACTGACAACTCTTCTCCATTGATGGAAGTGATTGATGGTATTCAGCTGGTGGATGGGCTGGGTAGAAGATTGAAGGGGAGACTTCATTCACATGTTTGGTGTCTTGATAGGGATGGCTGGAAGGCTAGGCTCAACTGTGACTGTCATCTGAAGTATCTGTAAGTGACCTCTCTAACATGGCAGATCTATGGTAGTTATTAGATCAGTGGTTCAGGGTCCTTGGAGACAGTGTTCTAGGGTAGAGGAAGTGGACAGGGCTAGATTTTTAAGCCCTGCACCTGAAAAAGGGAGCGAGATTCCTTCTGCTATCATCACTTCGTCAAGCAGTCACAGAGGCTACTCAGGTTCAAGGAGAGGGGACAAGAACCTCTATCTCTTGAGGGGAAGAGCTTAAAACAATCTGAAGTTCTCCTTAATCCCTGTAATAGCCCATGTGATAATAATAAATCATTTATAACCTTGAATATTAAATATTTGCATATACCAACTTAGACTCCAAAAATAAAATAAAAGCAAACCTGAAAATAGTTAAAAATCATGAAATGTATTTATCAAATTTTTTTTTAAAAAAGATAGATGATTGTTTCTTGACCTGGACCTAATCATAACTGGAATTAAAATTTTGAGAACAAAAATGAAATAGAAGTTTCTAGATACTTACAGATGGTATAAAATATGCATATGGTAAGAGCAGAGAAAGACTAGAAATTAACTGAATTATTTTTTATGCCGTGATGTACTGTTAACAAATTTGGACCCTTCCACTTAGAAAAACACACGATTCTTGGTTTTTCTCTACCGATCATTGAAAAATACATATTCTCAATTTTTCACATGTGTAAATCTCTGTGTGTTTGGCTTTGATGCTTAAGTGTTCTGAACAGGAAACTCACTGTAATTTCATTCCTCCTATCTGCCTGGCCTTGTGGTAAGCATAATACTTATATAATTAATTCATCTTTAGAACCAATATTTGATTTGAGCATCATAATCCTCATTTTATAGATGAGGACTTGAGATTCAAAAAAGGTATGCATGTATATATGCATATATATATGCATATTATATATATGCATAATATATATATATATACATAATACCTGTGTATATATGCAATAATATGTAAATACAATTATTTTAAAACAATTTTAAAATCAGTTACCCTCCTATTTCTTAGAATAGAAATGATTACTGTGTTGTCTCCTAGGTGTCTCCTCCACTCTGTTTAGTGCAGCATGCCAAAATAGCTTTTAAATTATGAGGTGTATTTTCACATACATTATAGGCAAAATGTCTGGCCGTGTCTGTTCTTCAGGCACGACTAAAACTAAATGAGCATTAATCACTACCAGCAGCTTTTGACGTAGATAAAACACGGTGTGATTCCAATCTGGGATTTCACAGTTTGGGTTGCAATACTTCTTTTGCTTCAGGTGATCAGCTCTGCTGAGCTAACAGCTGAGAGAAGCAGTGAAGACCGCCATGATGTGATTGGCCAAGGCAAGATTAGTGTTGGCCGGATGCACAGTCCAGTTTTCAATCATCTTAATAGCACCCTACAGAGCCCTCGCACAAAGAACCTGATTGGTATTTGTCTGATACTGATTAGAGACGTTTGTGTAAGACCTTCATTGACATTGTTTCCAAGGAGAAGTGACCTACCTAAAAGGAGTGGGTTAGGATTTCCAAGTTCAGACATGCTTCGGTATATTGGGCACGGATGTCGTGCTGTATCTTACTTAAAGCATTTCCACCGGTGCCACGATGCCCTGAGGGTTAAGTCCCAATTTCCTTCTTGGTACCCAAGCACTTGGTCTGGCACCTCCACTTCAGCCCCATCCTTCACCTGTGTCCACACCCTTCCTCTGTGGCACCATGCACCCCAACTGACCTGAACTTTCTAAGTGATGTCACAGTGAGACACTTACACTTGCTTCTCATTATAGGTATTCCCATCTGGTTGAGGAGTGTGGGGGATTCCTGGGAAGCTCAAAATAGCAAGTAGGTGGAGAGATGCCCCAAGACAGTGTTGAATTGCATATAGTGTGCACACAAGATCAGCTCCAGACTCCAAGGTGATGAGTAGAATAACTACTATCCGCAATGGACCTGGTGAGGGAGACTCCAGCCCGTATGAGTCTGGCCAGGAGAAACTGGCTAGTTTCGTATCTGAGACTGGCCAGGAAAGGCAGCGAATGGCAAAGCAAACAGGGTCCAGGGGACACTACTGAAACTTTTGGGAGAAGGGAGCTGGGCATGAAGTAGGCATTTGATTAGGTGGTGCCATAGCACCCGAGTTAATCGTATCTTTCCTTATCTCTGAGTGTATGACAACCTTGCTGGAGCCTGCAGAACACCTCTTAGAATTCTCAGATCAGGAGGGATATTTGGGGGAAGAAGGTGTGTGTGTGTGTGTGCTTTTCTGGTGGAAGATGTAGTGATAACTCACCATAAAAACATGAGATTCACCCCATAGCATTGCTTGCATATGGTAGGCCAGGTATACTTATAAGGCTAGATGCTGCCTGCCTTGTATGAGGGTCTAAACCAAATTTTTTAAATGAAACCTCAAATCAAGACAATTTAATCAAAACTGGTGTATCAGAGATGTTGGCCATACCTTAAGAGGAACAAGGAAAAGGCAAATGATTTTCAACTCTAGAATTCAAGGGAGGGGAAAAAGAAGGTTACCAATCGTAGAAACCTCATTCTGATATGTAATTAGATTGTCCTGTCCCTGAGAAAAACTGTTGATCTCTGTGAGCTGTTTTTATAAGTAACTACATTGTAGAAGTAGAGTCTGCCACTTGGAGAGACTAAATACTGAGTTGAAATGTACGGGCTCACCTGATTCACCTGATCTGCACACATTGAGCTTGTGGGGGTCTGAGATGACCAAATAGAAGGAAACACTGATAAAAAGACAGCCCAGACCTGAGCTTTGCTAGACTCTTCCAGAGCCACAAAAAAAAAAAAAAAAAAAAAAAAAAAGCTACAGGGATTAGACCTCTTCTAGAACAGGAGAGGTAGGGGTTCTCAGGGAGAGTGCTAAGGTTATCAGACTGAAAGATTTGGCCGAGATTTGCCTGTGGACAGTGGAATATCAGAAAAAAGAGAGGAAACATATCAGCAGACAAAGCATCTATGAAGAAAATCCTGTCTATAAAGGCTTTAATTGGTAAGAGCTTTTCTCTCTCAGACCCAGAAAATTCATATTAGCCAGACCTTCAAACTTCAGAGCTTCTGGAGAGAAGTGGACAGAAAGCCGTTGGCTCCTTTGGCTAGATTTTTACATAGGACTACTTTGGGTTATTGGCAGAGAGAAAAGTACCCACTATTCAGGAAGCAATGCAGAAGACCCCATGCACAAAAAATGGTTAGACTGAACTTGTTAATTCTACGATGCAGGTTAGGAAAAGTCACTCCTTGAGGGCAAAGGTTTCAGTTTTTGGTGAAGAAAGGGGACTTACTTTCAGTACCACACTCAGTCTCCATTGGGGAAATCATGTGTGTTTTCTAAATTTAGATTCATTTAAATGGATGCAGCAAATCAAAACTTAATATTGTCTACATCATCTATAGCACTATGCAGAATTATCAATTGAGAGGTCCTAGTTTTTTCTTCATGCTATCGTTTTTATTTACTTATTTTTAATCTGAGAAATGAAGGAACTGACAGATGAAATTTAAGGGTATCTGCAATTCAAAACCCTAGATATCTGTATCATCCCCCTCCCCGAAAAAGAAACCTACAAATATAAGTGAGCTTCAATACATATGTTTTGTGAAAATTGGATCAGTGAGCACAGTGTGGAGATGTGAATTGCTTTGATAAAGATAATGGCCATCACCTCCAGCAGAAGAAATGGGCATCATATGGAAGAGGAAGAAAAAGAGAAGCAATGAACAAGTTCTCTGGGGAATTACGAGGTTTGCTTCTCCCATCACTGTAGAAATGTTCCAAGGACTGTAAAAATCCAAAGATAAGAATAAAATTTTGCATTCTTAGTCATTTTGATTGGATAGAAGCCAAGTCTGAATTGAGAAACAAAATATTTCCATGTACAGAGAGCAGCCTCCTGAGAGAAAAGAAAGGATGGGCTTGGATGCCAGCATCTCGATTTTGGATTCCTACTTACTCTAAAACAATCTTTTGCATACAGAGAAGTTGTCAGCTGGGTTTCCCCCAAAGCAGACCCTAAGACAATGGCTCGGGGCCTTAGTGGGTTGTGGGTTGCAAGTTAAGGCTCTTGAAATGAGATCATCCTGGATGAGGGTGGGCCCAAAATCCAACAAGCATCCCTAAAAGGGGGAGATGGGGGAGACAGAACATTTCCTCCAGAAGAGAAGGTAATGTGATGATGGAGGCAAAGATCAGAAGTGTTCTGCCATGAACCACATAACACCTGGAGGCCCCGGGACATATGGGTGGCTTAGTGGGTTAAGCGCCCAACTCTTGATTTTGGCTCAGGTCATGGTCTCATGGTTCGTAAGATTGAGCCCTGCGTCAGGCTCCATGCTGACAAAACAGAGCCTGCTTGGGATTCTCTCTCCTCCCCCTCCCCCTCCCCCTCCTCCATCTTCTCTCTCTCTCTCTCTCTCTCTCTCTCTCTCTCTCTCTCTAAATAAACAAACTTAAAAAAATACCCAGAGGCCCCAGACACTGAAGAGGTAAGCAAGGCTCCCCTGAACTGAAGCCCCCCGTAAAACCATCAGAGGCAGCGTGGCCCTATCAACAACTTCATTTCACATTTCTGGCCTTCAGAACTATGGGAGAATCAATTTCTCTTGTGGTCTTCTTTATGGCAGCTGCAGAAAACTAGGGTGAGGTCCAAGTAGTTTACTTGGGAGGCAAAAGAAAATACGGATAGGAAACTGGGAGACAGAAAAGAGAGAAGTTAGCCAAAAAAAAAGAAAAGGCTATTTTTTTAAAGCTTGTTTATTTATTTTTGAGAGAGAGAACACAAGACCATGAGCAGGGGAGGGGCACAGACAGAGGGAGAGAGAGAGAATCCCGAGCAGGCTCCACACCACCAGCATGGAGTCCGACATGGGGCTCAAAGTCACAAACTGTGAGATCATGACCTGAGCCGAAATCAAGAGTCCGGCACTTAACCGACTGAGCCACCAAGTCACCCCCCTCCCCGCCCCCAGTGGCTATTTAGGTAGCAGTGTGAACAAATGGAGCTTAATATTGTCAGGAAAGCCCAAGAGCCCACATGAAACACAAGCCTCAGGGCTCGTGGATCTGGGGAGAAGGGGGTAGGGTCATTGCACGTCTACTCCGGTCAGCCATTGACTGAAGCGCTGATGCTATCAGCTGGAATCTGGCCGCTGCGTTCAGATCCTAACTAGACTATCCTGGGTGAGGTCTGGCGAGACCAGGCACAGATCAAGAATGGAAAATGAGAAAGTGTCCCGACATTTTTATTACGCTCACGCCTCCCTGGAGAGAACACAGCGAGCCATTTGGGGCCACTCAGGGGAAGCAGCCAGGCAGCTTCCGAGGCAGAAGGAGCGAGTGGACAGCCACCTTTATTGTGGTTTCCAAGGGAGGCAATGGACGAGGCAGGGTAAGGAGTTCAGGACTGGCTGTCTCTAGCTGTCTGCTCCCCTGACGTGATGAAGGCAGGCGGATAGTGGCACAGAGCGTGAGAGCCCGACAGAAGAGGTGGTCGGGAGTGTGGGCTTAATCGGCTGGTCCAGAGAGAGAACTGACTGACTTTCAACCAGGGCCTCCAAAGTGGGTTACGATAACATTAAAAAAAACAAAAACAAAAAACAATATTACACATAAGGACTAAGAAGTATGGATAAGACCACTAGAAGAGAATCCCATTTTAACATACTGTGGTGAAAATAAGTTCCAAATTTCCATGATAACTTACAAAGCCCCAGAAAGCACTTGTAGTCATTCATTAAAAGTCCCCTTAAGTGGGAATTTGAGAAATTACTAAATATCGTTCCTCTTTTTCTTTTGTCCCTTATCAAATTTCGAAAGACATCTTTATTCATGGATTCATTTCTTCAGTCCACAAATGTTTATTTTTTTAATGCTTATTTATTTTTGAGAGAGGGGGAGAGGCAGAGAGAGAGTGGGGGAGGGAGAGAGAGAGAGGGAGACACAAAATCCAAAGCAGGGTCCAGGCTCCAAGCTGTCAGCACAGAGCCCGACACAGGGCTCGAGCTCACAGAGGGCGAGATCATGACCTGAGCCGAAGTCAGACTCTTAACTGACTGAGCCACCCACGTACCCCAAGCCTGATGTGCGGCTCGAACTCACAAACCACAAGATCATGTCCCGAGCTGAAGTCAGATGCTTAACTGACTGAGCCCCCCAGGCGCCCCCCAGTCTACAAATGTTTAACGAGTGCTTACTCTGTGCCAGGGCCCAGACGCCGAGGAGGCCGTGGACACAACAGACAGAACGTGGTTTCCTCAGAGCACTTGCAGACTTCACAATTCGGGTGAGTGAGACACGACAACAGGCAAATAAGGAACCACAGACAGTGCGGCAGACGATAATTCTTTGGTGATTTAAAGCTCTTCCCATCTGGTGTAACAATAACTGCACATTAAACGATATGAAAAAGCCTATTTCAACACCAAACCGCAAAGTCAGAACCTCCACGACGTTTTCTCAGTCACTCGAGGTTGTATAAGCCCCACCTGACACCTGTCTGTAGCACAAGGCTGCATTCCACTTGCTTCTACGAACACCGTGTCTTAGAAAAGGACATGTAGCTTTAAACCCAGAGAGTAGAGGTAACAGATCCTCTTTGAAATGGTTGCTAAGGGACCATTCTATATAAATTAATTAGTAAACATCAACTCTGGTTTCAAAGGGCAAAGAAGGTCTCTCACTGGAGAAGGGAAAATTACTCCCCGGTGATTGGAAAAAGGCCATCATACGGTTTTTCCATGCACACCCCTACCATTATACTACTGCATCATTTCTTTTCATTCTTTTTGTTTGGAGCCTCTCTCCTCCCTCTCATCCTTTACTGTTGCCCATAGTTTTATTTATTCCTTCTGAGGCTCTTGTTTTGTTTTTGTTTTGCCGAGGGGAGCAAGGGGAATATCTAGGTAATACAGAAGGGTGAGCAAGTCTTTCTACATTCTGAGCAGAAGACAGACGTGCCTCTCCTGCCAGAGAACCAACAGGGCTGAAGAGACACCGTGTGTAAGGGTTTCTGACGCTGGCTTCAAAGTGCCTGAAAATGTTACCGGAGTGACAAACCAGCCCAGGACGTTTTCATCAGACGCACAAAGATTAAGGATGATTTCTGCAAAAACCACCGTGGAAAATAAGGGTTAGTTTAGGGAGCTGAGAATATCAGTTTATGTATTTTTTAAGTATTGATAAAAATTGTTTCGACTTTATAAAGAGTTTAAAATGATGCTTCGATATCTTCGTAATTTTTTTTCATAAAAAACATAATTTAGAAGAAAATCAGAGGAAACTTCGACCCAGATAACTCATAGGAAGTCTAGTTGTTGGGGGCAGGAAGACCAGGATAACATAATTGTTCATCTGATGACAGGTTAATTGAATTTCATGAATAATTATGAGAAAGAAAAAAAAAGCGTCTAGTATTCCAGCCTTGTAAACACTGCAGGCATTAAAATAAGAACTAGGGAAAGGTAGGAAAAAAACAAAAAGTAAAGCTAATTTGTGTTCCCTTCAGAATGTATTTTCTAATGCCGCCACACTTCTGAATGATAAGAAATGATTGTATTTCTAAAAGTTAATACTGGCAAGGCATTTTTACTCTACGTGTATTTTTGACATAAACTAACTCAAAAATAAAATATGGCTAGCAGGAGCAGTCCTTTGCTAATTAAACATCAGGAAGATGTGGGTTTTTTTTTCCCCCTTCGCTAAAGCTAATTCTCAATGAGAAGAAAGAGAGAGGGAAGATTTCCTAATGTCAAGTGAAATTCAAGCTATTCAGTTTTTTTCAGAAGGCAAGACTCACAAACTCCAAATTCAAGTCAGCTGTGAACTTAAGATATTTATTTATTTATTTATTTATTTATTTATTTATTTATTACAAAGGATGGGCACACATCATCTTCCTGTCCTCTCTCCTGCTGACTACAGAATTCGCCCTCACTTTACTTACGTAGTCCTTGGTAATTTGGTAAAGAGGTAGTCCGATGGGATTCCAAAGACAACGCAATGGAGGCAAATGAATGGTTTCATGTCCTCTGTCAAGTAATTACTGAAGGAAGGGGAGAAGCTAGCGCTTAAGAGAGATTTTTTTAAAAAGAGCAAATAATGCCCACTCAATGCTATTTGAAATGTATCTAATTACAAAATCAGGTTATGTGTATTTATCGTAGGTTCAAGGGTCAGACCTTCAGTCTGTTAAAATAGGACATTGACATGCACAGTGAAACTTCCAAAACCAAAGAATAATATGGGATATTTTCCTAGAACAAACTGACGTTAGATGTTGGGAAAAATTATATCTGAGTAGTGTTGTCAGCTTTAAAAAAAACCCACACATTTATGTGATATTCATATTATACCTGGTCCTTCTTACTGGCTTTTGTGAAACTGAATGTTTGCAAAGATGAATACCAGACTCTTGGCTTGTGTTTTCAAGTTTGTTTACCTTAATTCTATGCAGGGAGTGATATCTCTGAAATCACTGACTATTGTCCTGGCCTATACCGGAAATGTCTTTGGTACTTAAGAAGAATAAAGTAATGTCTGAAAAATAAAACCAGAAAGGTAGGAGGAGACCAGAGTAGTAAGATTCTTCCCATCATGAAACTTTGCCATGAACTTGGCTTGGTACCAGGTACATTTCTTGGTTTCTTCCTTTCCAAGCTTTTTAGTCAATGGGGACCATTGTAAACAGTTGGCAAGTCAGCAGAGGAGTTCACGTGTAGGAAGGGTAGGTACTTTCCTATTCCAACCCTCGGGCCTTCCCTTCTGACTTAATTTAAGCTGCATCCCCACAGGTGTGGGGAGAGCTTGCTCCCGAACTGATGTAAGTAGGGCTAAACGTGTAACGGTAGAGCCAGGGAAATGTGGGGCCGGATCCTACCACTTGAAGGGAGACACATTTTCCTTTACTAAGTTACCTCCCATGTACACAGAAGGTCATGTTTAGCTTTTACTTCTCAAAATGGAAACTCTTGGTTCTTGTCTGCCTCCTTTCTGGAATGTGCACGTTGCTTCCACGAGACAACTTTGAAGGTAGGCACGTGTGCATGCAGAATGTCATATGCCTTAGAGTCTCACAATGTATAAAATGATTACACATCCATTTCAACTAACGAATAGCTCATTTTTTGTTTTGTTTTGTTTTGTTTTTTCAAAAATCCAACTAGGGGCGCCTGGGTGGCTCAGTCGGTTAAGCGGCCGACTTCAGCTCAGGTCGTGATCTCACGGTCCATGAGTTCAAGCCCCGCGTCGGGCTCTGTGCTGACAGCTCAGAGCCTGGAGCCTGTTTCAGATTCTGTGTCTCCCTCTCTCTGACCCTCCCCCGTTCATGCTCTGTCTCTCTCTGCCTCAAAAATAAATAAACGTTAAAAAAAAAAAATTAAAAAAGAATCCAACTAAAAGTGAACAAGCATTTTTCATTGCAAAACCACATTTTTGCAGACTGATTATGATGATCAGATAGGAGTTTGCGACTTGACATGATCTAAAGAGATGAGTTTACAGTCAACGACTCTCCGTTAGCTTCAGGCTTTGGAGCCTAAAGCAAGTCCCCAATCACCCGTGAGCGGTCAGCACGGCCTTGGCGCAGGAGGCCTGCAATACTGATTTATTAAATGCATACCTGCCTCAAAACAATCTTTTCCCAGCAGATGCTCTGAGTGTGCTGTGAGGGAGCCAGCCTGCCATCCCCAATACAGTTTGAACACTGGCGTCCTTGGAGGCTGATAGACGATGGGCTCCCCCTAGGGGCAGCCGAACCTTCCAGAGGGAAAGCCTGCTGGCAGGTTGCCAGGAAACCAAGTCCCCTGTGGCTGCCGACAGCCAAACACAGGAGCGAGGGTCTCCTTCCTGCACAGGGTTTGGTAGGCGGTTTCATCTCTCTCACACACACACCAGGTGAGTGTAGATCTTTCTTTAACGCTCCGAAGCCGAGAGGTTTATCTCCACAGATCTCAGTGGAGAAACTTCACTGTATCACTTCCTCCTTGTGGGGAGCAGGTCCCGTGCTTTCCTTACACTCCGCATATTTGTTTGTGACTGTTGCCCTTGTAAACACAAGACAAAGCTGGAGGAGTGCTTTTGGAAAAAGACGCGGCTGAATGGCTGAGCTCCAGTAGTCGGCAAAGCAATGTCCCTAAACGAGGGTATTTTATTCTTACGGCTTCATACCTACAGAGCTCTTTGCCTTCTGAAAGCTCAAAGAACAATTCTGGCCTTGATTTTGCCTCAGCAAGATGCCATAAGGTTTAAGAAAATACAACCTCAAAAGACGGCTCGAAAGAAAATCACAGACCATTTTTTGAGATTACTATATTTATGCAGTATTATAAGATATTTAGTTGGCGGTGTTTCGGGGCCAGATCTTTTATTATTCTGATTATCCTCTGAATGGTGTTCATGCACTTTAGACAGGATTTGACAATTATTTTCTTTATCGCCTCAGGTCTTTGCTCCCGTGTCCCCTTCTTGGTGAGCACTCCCCCGATTGTATTATTTGAAATTGTAGTTCACGCCTTACCCACCCACACTCTCTCTGCCCCTACCGCGCTGCATTTTGCCAAGGTGCTTCCATCCCTCGTGGTTCAGACAGGGAAGCAGTGCCACTGAGAGTAGGATGGACATGAATGTATCAGGGAACTAAGACCTCACACGACTGTGAGACAAGCGGAAAAGGAATGGGGTGCGAACAGAACTGGGAGATCAGAGAAGAGTCCTAACCCAACCCTTCTGAAAACGCAGCTGCCCATGAACAAGTGGGAGCTGAGCAGAGAACATGTCCAACCGGAGTAGAGCAGAGCAGCGCACAAGAGCTGGTGCAGAAGCCAACAGAAGGCTCTTGCCTCTGCTCTGTTGGTCCACCTGAGGCTGCTGGAGTCAGTGGAGCAGACGGTCAACCAGAGCGGATGGACACAGAGCAGAGGGAGGGAAGAGCCAGGCAGAATCCCCTGGCACGTCTCACAGCATCTAACCCTGATGATCTTCAGGTAGTATGGCTGCAGCTTCACTTCGGGCTTCCCAACCTTCTCTAAATTTCATTTCCGGCCAACTTTAACTGAGAACCATACGAGGAAAAGGATTCTGAGAAACATGGTTCCACCGTAACCAACTGGACAAGGTACAAAACTACCACAGTCTTCTACTTCCTCTTACATATTTTATACTTTAGTTACAGACCTGTATTTCTCTTTTATGTGTATACGCATGCACGCACACACATGCACAATCCTATTTTTATGGGATTTAAACACCTTCGTCTAGAATAATGCCTGGCATATAGTAAATATTCAGTGAATATTGGTTGAATTTTTTATATCTAGCCGTTGACCTACACCTGAGGTCAGAGCCTGAGTCAGGATCATTAAGTGATCACTTCCAAGAAATGAAACAAGTCACCAAATCATCATTGGAGACCTCACTGTTTGCCCACGTCTAAGACGTCCAGCTAGCATGTCATTGTCCTTTAAGAAGCTGACTCAGTCTACCGTCAACAGTGACCTTATTTCTGCCTGTAAGCTCAGGGAAGCTTACAGGTGGTTCAGGGTATTAACAAAAGAGGGACTAATGTGGAGGGACATAGTTTGTCAGATTTTTACCCATGGAAACTCAGGAATTAAGCTGTAGGAATATGTGTTTTTAGCACCAGGTGTCAAGCAAGGTCTTGGGAACTCATTTTGTTAAATGTCTTGAAAAGGCCTCAGCTCCTACAGCCTACATGGGACATACTTTCTCATCTTCTATATTTCCAGAGCTGGATTTTATTGACAGCTGGCTGACCCTTAATAGACATGAGTCCTACCCCAAATATGTCCACTAGGAGATTATCTGATAGCCTTATATCTGGTAGCATTAGAAATTTCCTAGGATCCTGCAGGCAGATCTGCTTTCAAGAGTCTCCTTCCTGGTGGAAAGGGTCATGCTTTGAAGCTTCCTATTTAATCATTTACAGAGCATTTAAAAATCTAGCTAATTAAAAGACCGAAAAGAGCCATGATTTGGGACACACATCCTGATACTGGAGGCAATGGAGCAGAATAGTGAAATGCAAACTGAATTTATTGTTCAGGAACTCAGAGACTATAAGTCAGATACACAATAATCTGGACACTAAGACCCTACCCTAGAACCTTTTGGTTGGGACTGAACCTTGATTCACTTGTGTAACCCGTGTATGAAATGGAATGGGTCCCACTGAAAATAGAAGCAAACAACACAATGTGGCTTAAGCAGTCTAGAAGGTTTATTAGTGCATATAACTGAAAAGCTCAGCTTTAAGGCGTGGGTTGACCGCAGCTCCAAATGCACGTTTCCTGCTTTCTTGTTCGCCTCCTCTGTCTTTGGTCCTCTGACTGCCTTCCCAAGATGGCTGTCCACAGCTACTAAAGCTGCGTGTTTCGCTCCGTCACGTGCAGCAGGAACAAAAGGTCCCATTTCAACACCATGAGACAAATTTCTAAGCATTATGCTTATGTGAGCACTCGTGAACTAGTCCTTGTGTCCGGGAAAACATCATGAGACCGACTGGCTGAGGTGAGCATTATCTGAAACTTTGTTGTGCTGTGGTCATGGGGTGGCCTGCCCTGACACTCTAGTACAGGGACCAGTGGATGCTGCATGAGTTTGCTATGGCTGCCGTAGCAAAATAGGAGAGACTGGGTGGCTTGAGCTACTGAAACTGATTTTCTTACAGTTTTGGAGGCTGGAGGTCCAAGACTCAGGTCTCCTAAGACCTCTCTCTCTGGCAGATGTCCATCTTCTCACTGTGTCCTTCACTTGGCTTTTCCTCTGTGCGCATGTGTGTTCTTGGCATCACTTTGAATGTTCAAATTTCGTCTTCTTATAAGGACACCAGTTGTATTAGGGCCTCCCCCATATGATCTCATTCAACCTTAATTACCTTAGTGAAGGCCCTATTTCTCAATACAATCCTATTAAGGGTTAGGGTATCAATATGAATTTGAAGACAGACACAAGGTAGTTCAACACAGGTGCTAAAAGTGGGGACAGTCCCTCTCAAAGAGTATGATGACAGTCGTGGAGGGAGGGGGGAGAAAGAGATGTTGGCACGTTAGCCAAAATATCCATTACAATCTGGAGAACACTCTAACGTCAATTTGCCCATGATTTCAAAACCAAACAAAACAAAACACCGCTCACGGAGTGTTGAGCCTCCCTAGGGCAGGCTACAGCTAGATGTGGGTCTCTTGAGCCTTATTGTTTTGTCTAAGCAAATATTTCCAAAAGTGTAGTCCAAGGAATCCTTGTCTCATGACATGCTCCACAAAGAAAAAAAAAAAGTATCTCTTGGTTAAATAAATAGTGGGAAGTCCTGCATAATATATTTATAAGGATTTCGAGTCACAAATTAGCATGTTTAAATGCCCCGACCCAAATCCCAGAGTTTAAAAAAAAATATGTTGATTTTTATATAACACAGGACTTCTCACCCTCCTCGTCTACACAGGATTTTCCCAAACATTCCTTATGAAACACTCGCATGGGATACCTTGTAGGAAATGCAGTTCTGAGGCCACGTTTCTTTTTGTTGAAAGTCGGAAGGAAGAGAGAGGAGGCGAGCAAACATGGCCGGTGCGGTGATGTCGCAGGCACTGACATTGGGCTAATTTAATTTTGCTTTGCTCTTTTTTTTCAGAGAGGATTAAAGTCTCCTGCTCTGGGAGAGGAAGCTAAAAAACGTCTGTGCTGTACTTCAGCGGGAACAGAGGATGTTTCTGGTGCTCCATTCACAGAAGCTGCTCCAGCTGGACACCTGAAGCATGTGGTCGTTGCCTGTTTGCACGCGTTGCCACCACAGGCCGGGGGAGACAGAAACAGGAACAAGGGACATTCAGGTTCCGGAATAATGGAGTGTCTGTGCCAGGAACCGCGTACGACAAGAACTCGGCAAAGCAGGAAAATGAGGATCCGGTGGCCAGAGAAAATAATCAGTGACAGCAGCACAGAGACGGGAGAGGCCGGAGCCGTAATTTGCAAGGACAGCAGGGGCTCGTGTGCCGAGAGCTCAGCTCCACCTCCTTGCTCCCGGGGACCCTCTTTCCAATTTTAAACACTTGGACACCATAAGGACTGGATACTTCCACATATAACCCAAGACATCTGTTCGAGCAAAGTTAAGACTGAAAAACCTGAAGGTAATTTGGAGCCTTCCAAACACCTGTGAGTCAGATAACACACACTCCTCCCCTTCTTTAAAAGCACAGATGAGTTTGAACCTTCTGGGCATTTTAGCAGTTTACCATCTGTACCGATAACCCTTTTCTGCGGTACAGAGAGTCTTCGAGGAGGATGTAAAACCCAGGAACCAAGATAAGGAAACATGTTTACACCTGCTACATCTGTTCAGTCATTTGCAGGCCTCTGCCTCACGCTGGACTTTCTGAGCAGACACTTTTGAAATCATTCTTGTCTGGTTAAGTTCCACATTTGCTCCCTAAAAGCGGAGAAGAAAAATAGAAAAACCAGCCTTAAAAGCTCCGGGGTCTGGGGCTGTGTTTCCAGGGAATAGTATCTCCATTTTCTTCTTATCTTAAACAGTCATGGAATCGAAGTCATCATTAATAAGGTTAAGTACTTCTCTAGAGGTAGACGATGTACTCACAAAAGATGGGGGGGGGGGTGTTAAATCAGTTCTGCTGGAAAGGAAAGCCTATAGACAAGCTAACTGCAGTAAAGAGGTTCATAAAATAACAGGTGAAGAAAAAGAACAATAACAGCCAAACCACCTAGACAAAGAATGCAGTCATCTGTCTCTCCTGCAGGAAGAATAGAACTCCAACTGGCTATTTTCCTTGCTGTCAGCAGAGCCAGACATACTGGAATGTGAGGTAAAAAGACACAATCAAGCCCAGAGAAAGAAACAGTGCGACCTGGACAAACCACTGTATAACAGGGATTCCTTTCCTGTGCTCAATGGCTGAGGAAAGAACAGCGCAGGTGAGTGGCCGTAAAGGACGCGAGGGGTTTCATAGAAGACCTGAAGCGAAGAAAGGAAGGTATATGGCACTGTCTGATTGGAAAACCTTTGCAAGCGGGTTGGATGGCAGAGGCCAAATAAGATCCAATTTTATAACACTCATTACCTCTGAGCTGTTCGGAGTACTTAGACCATGACATTCAAAGACATTTACTGATACTTATACTATGGGGATCTATTTTATAGTATATAATAAGAGCACTAGTGGTATTCATATGGAGAAATTTTGGAGGTCCAGGGTCAACCAATGACATGTAATGGGTCCATTTTAAGAGCATGTAAAGACATGTAATGGGTCCGTTGATAATGGGTCCCCTTTTAAGAGCAACCATAATTCTATTAAAGGTTCTTTTTGGGATCTATTTCTTTGCCCATCCAAACATGGAACTGACTCTAAAGTACAAAGTGTCAAAACTAGATCACCTAGCCCAGTGTTTACCCCTGCCCCCCATTTTAAAATGGAACAATGAAGGCCAAAAAGACTGGTCCAGGGTGTCAAAGACCATGGCAGAGTCTGAGTAAGAACCTAGTTTTCTGCCTTTAAACCCCATGCTTATTCAGAGATTCCCTCTGGTTCCGGTCCTCAATGAACCTAGTCTTCCCCACCCACACAAGTAATGGGTCTTTTCTCGGAAGACTTTCAGTTCCTAAAATTAACGATTCCAAAGTTTCATATTTTCTGTACATCCACTAAGGGCTACACAGCTCAGGATGGTTGGTGTTATTTTGCCTACTACAACTAACGGCTTGTGTTTCCCTCCTTCTGTGAAAGGGAGGTCATCCGCCTAACTACGAAAGAGTCAGCTTCTCCCAAGTCAGCCATCACCATATTTGTACAACAGCATGCTGCAGCATGCTTTCTGGGACCCTAGAGAAAATTTATGGAGAACTGATGTCTAATGGCAATTCTCTGTATCTATAGGTCTGCAAAAGTACTGGGATTTCAAATCTGTTACCAACCTATAATGCAAACGCATGATAGCACAGAATGTTGCTACATAAACCCAAGAGTAGACTTGAATTCGCTTCTCCAAAATGGCAGCACTAATAGATCTAATGCTTTAGGTCAATTAAACTCAGGCAGCTCTGAACACCACTACCAATGCCACAGAGACCCCGTGATGGGTCCCTGACAGAGGCAGGGTGAGAGCCTAGATTACCCCCCCCTTGAAGCTGCTACTTATTTTACAACATCTGGCTGTAAATCGGCACATTCTTCTAGTGGGCCAACAGAGCGGCATTATTTGGTACTGACTGCTGATCAGAGACCAGACTTGTTCATCTTCATATTATCTTTAAACCAGTTTATAAGAGTGAGGGCGATTTCAGCCTTGGGGGAACTGCAGAGCAGAAAGGCAAAGAATAGGAGCTCTGGAGCAACAGCTTTGAACAGACGGCTCTTCTTGTGACTTGTTCGCTGCTTCCACTACCCATGGCAGCGATCCCAACATGTCACTCCACATCGTCACACATCCTACCTCTGGTGTAGTGGGCCACCACTCTAGGATTCCATTTAAGAAAATTTATAGTACGTCGTACCTACTTACAGATAGACCTTCCCTTCCAAGATAGGACGTTAAGGGTACCAAAAAGCCCAAACATTGAAGACTATCCCCCCGGCCCCCATATTATGATCCTGGTTTTGGGACGACACACTGTCTCCTAAGAAGCCATTGTTAAAACACAGACATTTAACCTGGGTGGAGTAAAGCAAAGCGACGTGCTGTCATCTTTCTAAAACTGTCTTTTAAACGTGAAAACTTAAAAGTGGCTTCAGCTCCTCCTGCGGCCTGCCCCTAACCTGACTCCACTCACTGCAGCTGAAGGTCAGATTCAAGGCTCCTGTGACTTTCAGATTCTAACTTTCATCTGTAACACCTCTGATGAGGATTTTTCTACTCCAGGTCAACAGCGTCTCTCTGTCCCTCCACAAACAGTCATTCTTCTGAATGCCCCCATCTACGCACATGATGTTCTTCCTTCCTATCCAATCTATTCCCATCATTTCTACCCCTAAGGTTTAGCTTGACCTTTTCCTGACCCCTCAGCTCTTGATAATTTCTGCTATTTCTGTATCACGAATTGGAGAATATAACCACGATTTGTTTCTATTGCTCTTTAAAATTTCGTTCCCAAGTAGGCTTTCTTTGTAGTTCCTTTCCACTTTTTTCTCCCTAACATAGAGCAATAGGCCTGAGTGTCTATAGGGCAATGGCCATGACTATTGTGAGGAGGAGGGGAAAGAAACAGTTATTTCTTCAACATCATTCACTAAGCACCTTCTATGAATGGAACATCTATTATGTGCAAAATGCTGTAGACAGAGTAGGCTACCCATGGGCCTTACCCCCCAAGGAACTCCCTGACCAGTAAAGGAGGCAGAAGCCAGGGTGCAAGGGCTGGGAAAGGTGGACCCCCAGCCCTTTCTACGGGCTTTGCTTCCTTGTGCAGCCACTGTAGCCTTCACATGCATTGGATTTTAGTCCCTGAAATTTCTTCTTTTTTTAAAAATTTTTTCTTAATGTTTGTTTCTGAGAGAGAGACAAAAACAGAGACAGAGACATAGTGCAAGTTGGGGAGCAGCAGAGAGAGAGGGGGAGACACAGAATCCAAAGCAGGCTCCAGGCTCCCAGCCGTCAGCACAGAGCTCCACACAGGGCTCGAACTCACGAACCGTGAGATCATGACCTGAGCTGAAGTTGGATGTTCAACTGACTGAGCCACCCAGGTGCCCCACTGAAATTTGTAACATCAGTGGTAATGTTACCATCCTCAGACACTTGCTGATGACAACTTCAGAACTCATTTGGCATAATTTGGTGATGATGTGACTCGATGCCTGCTATGTGCCAGGCATGGTGCTAATGCCTTGTGATAGATTCATTTGTTAAACCAAAAGAGTGATTTACTACTAACTGACTCTAAGAGTTTAGAAGATCATATGAATAAAACAACCCAATCAAAGCTAATTTTTTTTCTTCTCTATCCATACCCAAACCTCAAAGTCATATAATGTTTTATCTTAAAAGGAGAAGTTATGAAGAAATTTCCATTTTTCCCTTTCTTGTCTTAACTCTTGATATTCAGATCATCTAGCCCTTTTATTATGAGATGGACACCAGCTACTCTTAATTTATTCCGATTGTATCTTCATAGTGGGAGAGGCTTCAAGACATCCTAGGGGCACCTGGGTGGCTCAGTTGGTTAAGCACCTGACTTTGCTCAGGTCATGATCTCATGGTTCATGGGTTCAATCCCCACGTCAGGCTCTGTGCTGACAGCTCAGAGCCTGGACCTTGCTTCATATTCTGTGTCTCCCTCTCTCTGCCCCTACCCTGCCTGCTTGCGCTCGCTCGCTCTCTCTCTCTCTCTCTCTCTCTCTCAAAAATAACTAAAACATTAAAAAAAAAAGATCCTGGAAAGAACCTGGTTTTTGCCCCCAATATTCATGGATTCAAATCTTAATCCCATAATTCAGTGAGGCAGGTAACCTCTGAAAAAATTAAAGACACCCTCTTTCTCTGGGATTACATAACTCTTAATTATGATGCATCACTGGGCAGCAGAACATAAAATGTGTATCAGTCTCAATTTGCTCCTTCCTTCTACCAGATGTTGTGTATGGTACACAAACTGTACAATCATACCTGGCAGCCCTGAGAAATCTCTTCGGTCATCACTTAAACCTATTGAGCTTTAGTTCCCTAATCTGTAAAAGAGGGGTAATAAATAGTTCCCTTCAAGACTGTGAGGCGTAAGGGGATAATTTTCTGAAAATGATACTTGGTCGGCATACAACAAATATTCATCAAACTTTTTCCCTTCATTTAACTGTATCTAGCTCATGCCTAAGCCTGATTTTCTGAGGTTGTTTACTTTGTCTCTGATCCTCAGAATAAAGAATTTTTTGAACTCATTTTTTTAATCTATGGAGTGAGATTTTTTTTTCCTTTCAAAATATTTTGAGTCTTACTTTTGAATGCCACAGATAGGTAAAGCATACACACACAGAGAAACGCTTCTGTCTACACACATCTATATAATTATACATACCCTTTAAATCAATCAAGCTGATATTAGCTAATATTAATTGTCTCATTAAGATTCCTGTTAGCCAGAGCTAAAGTCAGGGCTCCTTGAGAAATCTAATTGACTCAAGTTAATTGTAATTTCTCCTAGGGGCTTTATTATGATAACTCCTAAGTTGATTGTAAAATTATACATTTTGCACAATACTGAGATTCTGGAAATGAATTATAGGTGGATGAAAGTCTTGATACTAAAGACAAAGCCCGTTGTAGTTCATTTGGATGTCTGTCCATGGTCCACCCCAATCTCCTCCCATTGCCAATGTTAACTTCACCTCTTTTCACTTTATCTTTCTTTAGTTGTCTGTGGTTTTTGAATGTATTTCTTGTACTATCTATTTGCTAACCAGATCTGTGTTATAAGATTCTTGTCCTCTTGAAATGTCTTGGTGAGAGGTAGGGAAGCCAGGTAGAAAGGATGTGTGTTCTAGAATCCAAAAAACCTAAGTGCAAACTCTGGGTCTTTTACTTACTATACAATCTTGGGAAAGATATCCCTATGTGAATATCTGTTTTCTCAGCTGTACCATACCATAATCCTGGTGTAATACTCAACATATACATGAAAGTAATTAATATAATAGGTGTAAATATGACCTTTTAACATCCAGTAGGTTCTTTCAGTATATGTGTATTTGTACAGCATGTAGTATATGGGTGGCTTAAAAAAAAGATCCTATGTAAGTAATTGTGACTTTTAATTTAATTTTGGTGAAATCCATCTTGTTACTTTTTCTTACTCTTTTAATGGCAAACATGGACTTGAAAGAGTGCTCTTCAAGGAAGATTGTGCAAGCCCTGTCTCTTTCATCTCTCAGCCAAGTGATGTTACACAAACCATGTAATGTCCTGAATATTGCTTCCTCACTCGTGAGATCAGAGTCAGAAAAGATCATCTCCATGGTGTTCCTGCTCTGAAAACTCTAATTGTAACTTTTCTTTACTGGGATAAAATACTAATTGTTCCTAACAATAAGGTGTCCAAATCGAGCTATACTACGTACAGCTTGTCGATTTCATAACAATTCCTTACTCTAATTACACTGTGAAGAATCTTTCATTGTTACTGACTTGGGATTGGTTAATACTAATATTTATTATTTTCTACCCAGGCTATCATGTATGCGGTATATGTCTCATTTCAAGGGCTGTCAACTGGATAACTGCCCAATGGACTTGTAATTTCCACAGCCAGAGCCCAGAGAAAACCCTCAGTGATAGATATTCTACAAAAACTGTGAGGAATGCACGTATTTTAATTTTTCCTTTTCTTTTCTTTTCTTTTTTTTCTTTCTTTCTTTCTTTCTTTCTTTCTTTCTTTCTTTCTTTCTTTCTTCTTTCTTTCTTTCTTTCTTTCTTTCTTTCTTTCTTTCTGGCAAGACTCTAAACTCTGTCCTCCTGCTTTATGCCTTGTCTAATTTAGAACCAACCAGAAAGTGGAGATAGAGGGGAATTTGTAACTACATTCTTGCCTCAATTATCAAAATTCACTTCACAAAATGGGCTTATATTCCTCCATACCTATCGTTCCCAAGCTTCTCCAAAGGCCTTAATATCTGAAATTATTTTATATCCCACATTCCATTTGGATAATTGTTGGATGGTAATGATGTGTCATATGCTTAGTGTGTTTTCCAGATTGAAAGTCATTTAAGTATCTATATCTTAGGGCCAACAATTTCCAAAGGTGGTCACCCTAGTTTAATTTGTGACATTTTACTTGAATCTATTGCAGACAGAAGGAAAAACTGGTTTGCAAAATTGGTAATGAAGAGCATAAGCACCATTTTACATGTGCTATTCCTAATTTTCTAACTGAAAATGCATGTGGGTGTATAGATACATATTACATGCATGCTGCACATGGTCAATATGGAAAAAAGCTACATTTTATTTATTTATTTATTTATTTATTTATTTATTTATTTATTTATTTATTTATTTATTTATTTTTAAGTAGGTTCCATGCCTAATGTGAAGCTTGAACTCAAGAGCTTGAGATCGAGTTGCATGCTCATGACTGAGCCAGCCAGGTATCCCTAAAAGCTACATTTTACTAACATCCATGAAGATGCTGGGCCTCATGAAAATTGAGCAATTAGTTGGAAAATTAGTACGATTATCAGCACATTGAAAGACTGTCTGACTTTTCCATAGGTGACATGATGTAGCAGAAAAGTATGGGTGGGTGGGCAGAGAGATGTCAGCTTGAATCTCAATTTCTAATGTGGTAAATTTTTTGGAAAATGATTTAACTAGTT
This sequence comes from Felis catus, assembly GCF_018350175.1. Classification (NCBI taxonomy): domain Eukaryota; kingdom Metazoa; phylum Chordata; class Mammalia; order Carnivora; family Felidae; genus Felis; species Felis catus. Next base: position 10,374,917 of record NC_058372.1, read on the forward strand.
TAACTGTTCATATGCAAAGTGCAAAAATACAATGTCTCTAAGACAACTGTTTGCTGTGATTAAATGTAAATGGATTCAGCAAAGTGAGTAATATATGGTAGGTGTTCAGTATAGGAAATGAGTTCGTTTTGCCCCATATAATTATGTCTACTTTCCACTTGCCCATGTAAATGCAGCCTTAGATAAATGAGCATGAGTACAAACATCACATAAAATCTCCCTGTGTTAATGTTATTATGTCTTCTATATTTGAGATCAGAATTTAAAAAAAAAAAGGCTGTTAACAACCCTGCCATTTTGATGTTTGCTGCATCAAAAATAATGTCATAATGATTGGTGTGGATTAATTTACAATCTGATATTTGTTCACGCTTTTTTCCACCACTGTGAAATCATGTTTGGGAAAACTAGTCATAAGTTGTGTTCTAATCATGGGAAAAGGGAAGTAAAATGTTTTAATAATAGAAAGTTGCCGCAAATAAGTTACTTCAGTTCAGTGTCTGTCACCTGACTTGTCATGTACATTCACATTCCATTGGCCCAAACAAGTGATATATGCACACCTAATTCCAAGTGGACACAGAATAATTATTCTACCAAGTACCTGAAATACCAGAATTGAAATATCTGCAAACAATCCAATTAGATACAGTGATTCTGGGAGCAGAGAAACTTATTTAAAAGGCAGCTACGTGGTTGGATTCCACAGCTAAAGATCCTCATTCATTAAGTTTGGAGTGGGCCCAAGAAATAGGGATATTTCAGAAGCCATTCTGGTCATGCTGAGGCAGGTGGCCTAAGGATGTCACAATGAGGGCACTTTTTTAAAACATTTGAGTTCCCACAGGACAGAATTCAAAATTAGAAATTTAAGGGTCATCCCAGTTCATTCGTCAAATGACTCTTTCCTGATATAAATGTCTAGTACCATAACAGGGGTATGAGGCATCATAATCTGTTAGCCAACTCAGGGAAGCCAAAGAGGAACCAGTTAGACTGGGTTTGGGGAGTTGGCTGCAGAGGCAGATCCTGAAAAAGTAATCCGCAAGTGTTTTCAGACTTACTTTGTCTTCATAATCTCACCATCATGGAGAGAAAACTGGCGTTATTAATATGATATTCCCCACTGCCATATTCTACAGATGAAAAGATTAAGGCTCATAAAGCTTAAGCTATTGCCTGAAGATAGATACTCCACGCTGGGAGTGAGATTTTTCTGATTTCAAAATGGTATTGGTAAATGGCAAAGAGAAAACCAGAAGTAAATACATTCTACATGTTGAAATGTCTATAATGTACTAGTAGATATCTAGTCTGACTTCATCAAGGGGCCATGCCTTATTTTTCACACTTATTCTTATCACAGGATCCAGAACACATATGGTATTCAATAAACATTTCTTGACTGAAGAACTATATCATTATAATACAAAATATGGGTAACAGACCCAGTTGGCTTTACATAAAGAATGGGAAGTGAATAGTGATAGGTTTCTTTTCTTTTTCAATATGATGGAAACAAGCAAAGAAATACTATTTTAGTAAAATGTTGATCTCTTTCCATTCTCTTTCCCCCTGGAAGTTCTCTGAAATCTGTCAATGGAGTTTGTTTACTCCAAATCACATCTTTGTTGCCTTTAAGTATTGGCATGTTTGAATGTTTACCACTCAAATTCAGCATAAAAGTGTTTTCTTTTTTAGGTAAGATCAGGCAAAGAGGTACTGAATGAATAACACTTGATTGGGAATGGTAAATAACCATGTAATTAAACTGTAAACACTGTGTGTGGTGATTTTAATGTAATTTGAGGACTTGTAAATTACATGGTCATAAAATGGCACTTGGGCTTATGCTTTACAAAAATATCCATGTTTGTATGAGATTAATTAGTGCAGTTTGCATAAAGACATTGACTAAAAACACGTTCGGAACGTTCTCATTTTTAAGGTTTTCTTATTTATAAGGCCTTCTTGAGGTTTTGTTTTGTTTTGTTTTTTCCTTCTCTCTGGTCTTCCAGAAATTATTGCTCACAGATTTGTGTAGCTGAAAATTGATCTAGACACAGTAAACAGTTGATGGGCTTGAGTTATGCTTATGAATAAATTTTATTTTAGTTACTGAAATGGGTTGGCCATTTCACAAACTGATTACACGGTTCCTTCTATGGTACAGTTTATAGATGATGCCCACATAGGTTTTTTTTGTTGTTGTTATTGTTTTTGGGTTTTGGTGCGTTTTTTTTTTCATTTGTCTGTCTGTTTGTTTGTTTGTTGCTGTTGGAGGGGTTCATGTGCACCATTCTGTAAATTGCAGACACCTAAGTCCCAGGAAAATAACCATAGAAGAGGGGCCATTAAGTGTTCTTGCCCCCATGGAAGGTTCTGCCCAGAACTTCTTTTGGTGTTTGTGATGGCAACTCTAGGAGACCCATGATGACCTTTCCATCTCCAGGGAACTCTTTAACTTTGCAAACTCAGACTCAGGCTACCAGGGTGGGCTATGAGGAATTCTCCTAGGTTAATGTCACAGTGAAACAGTGATAGTGGTGATGATGATGATGTATAATTTTTATCGATGACTATTTTCCAGACGCTCTGCTAAGTGTTTTGTAAGCATTACTTCATTTAAGCCTTGCAACGATGTTATTAAGTTCCTATTATTCTCACTTTACACATGAGCAATCTAAAATGTAAAGAGGTTGAATAAGTTGTCCAAGATCACACAGCTATTCAGTGAGAGAGTTGAAGATCAATCCTGGTTTGTCTGGTTCTAAAGTCCCTTCTCGTAACTTCTTTGTGATATTGTGTTAGTAGATTAGGGCTAAGAATCCCTTGGAACCACGTGTCCAGCCCTGTTTCAGGTCTTTCTGCATTAGGTACCTCACACCTTAGGAAGATTAATTTTTTAGAGAGATATCGAGTTAGCTAAGAGATAAGAAGTCATGGCTACTGAGTTGCACACCTCCCACAGAAGGACGCTAACATTCCCAACTTGGAGGACAGTTATGCATCTGGGCCATTTGTAGCTTACATGGATTTCGGCTATCTCAGAAACATCCCTGGCCGTCTTCAGAAGTCTAGCTCCTTACATTCGGGAGAGATGGGAATGGAAGTACACGGCATACGAGAGGGGCCAGCATGCAACCACAAACCACAAACCACCTCCAGAGATCCAGGATACACGGCAAGGCTTTCAACCCGAGGGGAAGATGTGTGCAGTGGAGCGGTGCTGGAATGCCTGCTCGCATCATCTGGGAACATGATCCTAAATTGTCACGTGGTCACGAAATGAAAGGTACGGGGAGGCCGTATTGGCTGTGATCCCTGCTTCGGCATACCGAGTTATCTGGTCATTTCACCAAAACATTCCATTTTTCATCACGATGACTACCTTGTAAGCTGGTCTGAGGTAGATGTTGATTTCTAAATGCCTGGCTGTTGATGCATCGCAAAGACATATGACACGCAGTGCCGGATCTCAAACAAAATTAATCACTCAACTCACTAAAGCAAGCAAATAATTGAAGCTAGCCAGATATGTTTTAAAGGAAAATTCAGGGAGCTTCACTAGGCCACAGAGTTGGCATTTTATCCATTTGTTCAGCATCTTGAACATCATCTAGATGTCAGACATCATGTTAGGTGCTGAGAGCACACACGTGAATAAAATTTAAACCCAAGTTTCGTCAACAGAGGACCGCATATTGATTTTTGGTTCAGTAGTGACTATTACTCACATAACATATTGCATGGTCATAAATTTCAATAAATTGGGAACAGTATGTGAGCATAATTTTTTAGCACAGGTGGAGCTAATTATAGAGGGTTATTTTGATTTGGACAGCCACGTTGCCCGCCCTTTCTCTAATCATCAAACTTCTGTACAAGATTCAACATACTTTCGCCTCCCACATACTGTTAGTTATTAAGTCCAGCTGCTTCCTTCTCTGTAACACACTTAAAAATACCCGTCCTTTTTTAGGCTTTACAACCACATCCTTTTCCTAGGCCCCAATGACCTTGTTCTACCAAACCGTAGCTGATAAAATAACATCATGATGCGCAAGATTCCAGAGTTTTCTCCAATGGCGGAACTGTAAATATGCCGAGGAAGAGTTCTTTCTTTTTGCCTGTGGTCCCTGAACCCGTCACCCTTTTTTCACTTTACATCCCTAAGAAAAGCAGCACGTTTCAATATGGCACAGACACTTAGCTTTTGCTCACTGAAGCAAAATGTTCAAGTATTTGATTCTTTCTCAGATTGTTGTACTCCTAGGTAAATGAAATGTCAGCGTGAGGGATAGCTTCACCCACTTCTGTAGCTGGCTTTATTCAATCCAAAGAAGTCATCAGGGAGCAGCCAACACAGCAAAGTAAGCATGATGAGGTAGGCTTTCTGTCACGTGCCAGAGCCTTCCCACCAGCCTCAAGGCTGCCTTGCAGCCCTTCCTCCCCACGTGTGTGTCCTGGCCAACCAGAGATTCCAAAAAGAAGCTAAAAATAGGCAGTGGCTTTCAGAAACAGGATTGAGTAAAACCCTAGCTCCAGGTATTACACAGAAGAAGCCACCTATTTTGGACGACACCAAAGGAAGCAAACAGCTCATTTGGTTAAGCTGCATTCATTACACAATAAAGCTAAGTGCCACAATTCCATGGACTCTTCAAAATTAAGGAAAAAAGCAAAAGGACCAGAAACGTGGCAACCAGATGGGATGGAAGAAAAAAATGTAGGAAAAGCAAAGAGGAATGCTCTTCTCCTTAAAATTCCCCCACAGGGCTTTCTCTCACAATTATCATCCATTTCCTACCATCCTCCCCGCCCCACCCACACAAGATCAGCTGCCAACTTGGGGAGATCCCAGCCGGTTCTGCATGAGAATCCACGTAGTACACCTGCACATTCCAGCCAGACTGAAGTCTGAGCTCAGTTTGGACTTGTTAGTACCAGAGCCAATGCCAGGATCCCTTTGTGTGGGCAGGAGCTCAGATCACATCCAGGTGTGTGTGAGAGATTAGCCCATCAGCAGAACATAAATAGAGCTGCTCGTCAATCCTCCCCACCCTCCTCCTGCAGCCTCTCACTCCCAGGGGATGTATTACCAGAAGAGATATATCATCTGCAAAGTTTTCCAGGTTCATTTTGAAGAAAGCTGCATTTTCAGTGGAACAGAGTCTTGCCTGAAGCAAGGTTCCTGGATTTGTCTTGGCCACAGGCAGCTGCACAAAGGAGCACGCGCTGGGAGGAAAGGGCTCCTTGCTCAGAGAGGGACCCAGCGCCCCCCGTGAGGATGCAAGGCCTTCCCCAGGTCACTCTCCAACCTGGTCTCCTTCATGGCTCATTACTTAGGACCAGAGAGTTGGAAACTAACTGAATCAGAAATAGGTAATGGGCCCTCAGCTGGAAATACTCTCAAAGAAAAAAAAATACTGATGGAGTAATAAGGGCTTTCGCCTATTGCTATTTCCTGAAGAAATGTGAGGGAACATACACAAGAAAATATCAGAAGTCCCTCCACTGAAAGCCAAGGCACAAAATACCCAAATCAGGGATATTTTTGGACAGGAAGAGCCTACTCTTTTTTGCACCAGTTTGTAGATCTATCGCACACATATCTTTGCATAAATTTCAGAATATTGGAGCATCTACGACTCACCACAAAAAGTGCTCAACTGTTAATTCCTGAAGGGTCCTTAGGGTTTACCTATTCAGGGCTGAAGAAGCTGATGGCTAGAGCTGAAGTGACTTCCATTGGCAAGACATTCTCTTCCTACAAACACGAGATCTTGGAACTTTGGTATGAAGAGAAATTCCAAGGTTTGGGAGGAAAGCAGCATGTATTGAAATTGACTTTGTTCAAACCACTTAGCGTAATTCAATGATCCATGAAGGAGAGCCATATCTGGGAACAGAACCAAGTTCCCCCATCAAACAAACTGGAGATGTAATCTGGTCTGTTGACACTAAAGGAATATACCCACTTTTTCCACTGTGAGCAAAATTAGACCATTTTTGAAGCAAAATTAGACTCTCAGGCAGCATGATCTAGTCAGAATAGACCCAGATTCTTACCAGCTGCTCCTCGTGTTATTGCCATCCCTGGGCCAATAAGAGAACATACTGCTGAATTTGAAATGCTCCTTGTCCGTCTCTGGACCGCTATTTTGGCCACTCTGAGGATAGATAGCTGACTTTGAAAATGCTTTACTTCAAAACGAATCTCACATTAGTATGCACTTCACGTTCATAGCTATGTTACCCTAAGTAGATTTTTAATATTTTATTATAATTAGTATATGTAGCTTTGTGCCCCTCTCAAAACTAAACTTTTCTTTTATTAACCCCAGCTCTTCAATTCTGCAACAAAACTAACTCATCAGGGGAAGTAACAGACTAATCAGCCAGCCAATATTTATTGAGCACTTCTGCTGGTCATGTCAGAGCTGCCCAAGATCAGGCACAATGGTGCCTCCACCCAGTTTTCTTCCACCACTGCCCCAGTGAGGTACATGCACGGACAAATGAGTTCTAGACACCAGATGCTGGGTCTTCCCAAGGATCGGCACATCGTAGCCACTCAATGAACGTTGTTTTTTAAGTTGATTTATTCGTTTTGAGAGAGAGAGAGCACGCGAGCAGGGCAGGGACAGAAAAAGAGGGAGAGAGAGAGAATCCCAAGCAGGATCCGTGCTGTCAGCACAGATCCCGCCACGGGGCTCAATCTATAAACCATGAGATCATGATCTGAGCCGAAATCGAGAGTCAGACACTTAACCAACCACCCAGCCCCTGAGCCACCCAGGTGCCCCCACCACTCGATGAACATTTGATCAATGAATGAGAGACTTGATGGTCGGTTAGAGCTAATATATGAACCCCAAAGACCACATATTTCTCCGGGGCCCCATTCTGGCCCCCACTGGTTTTTCCCTCTTACCATGTGATGGGTCAAGGAGGGTAAGATGGATTTCTCTTTTTCTATGAGATTATACATCCCCCGTATCACAGAGATCCCATACCAGTCATTGAAGCTTCACTTTGGACTGTGACCCATATCAGAGATCCTCCACCTTCCATTGGCATCACAGGAACACGGGTAAGTGTAAAGACCTTGAATTGTCAGTAATTCTTACCCATAAAGGGGTCCATAAAGGGGTTTCAGGGAGTACAGGTGCTGCTGAAATCTTAAGTGCATTTTTTTTTTCTGTAGTGAGAACCCATTGCTCCCACCAGATTTATACACACAACATTAAACTCTACTGTCCTGCAGGTTACAGTGCACGTGTGTGGTCAACACCAATTCTGTGCCTGGGAAACCACTAGAACCTGCAAAAGAAAATCTAAGATACGGTGTCCTGACACTCTGTGCTTATTCCCTAGCTAGAAACAAGACTAATTTATAAAAAATAGTTCATACTTATCACTTTAAAAAGGGAGTCTTCCCTTTATCAAAAAGAATCATCAAGCTTCTCTTTACATTATGAACTTTTCAATCTGCAATGTGACCAGAATTATAGATATATTTTCCAGTATACTTCTTAGGAAGCCATCTGATAAAGGCAAAGACAATGTCTGTCTTGATCTCTGCCTGATACATAAGACGCATCAGTAATTATTTGCTGACTGGATGAATATGACAAAAAGGTACAATCTGAAATTCTACGATTGCTTCCAACTCGCACATAAAGATGCCATCACAAATAAAGTTCTAGGACTCATTTTCATATTTTCTGGAAATATCTAACACTGCAATAAGGAGCTAATACACTAAATTTAATCCACAATTAGAGATGTGAATTGTTTACATTATATGTGATTTTCCTAACGCAATGGTGCTTTTAGTAATTTATGGAATAAATACACATAAAAACAGAAGACAAAAAATAAAAGATGGGGAGTTATCAATGAATGAAAAATATCAACACAGCAGAGAGGGGGTTTGGAAGCCTTTAGAATGATACCTACTCTAAACAGTGTTGTTCTGTCATTGAAAAATATGTAACAGTACATTGAAACTAGGTTTTTAGCACTCCGCTAAACTCAAGTCCAATTCTGAATGCCACACCAAAGCCACAGAAACCAGAGGGCCAACATAAAGCAAGCTATGAAAGTGATTACATTTTTCAAAACCCAAACAATAAAAGATAAGTGTTCTTAGGCTACAAGAAGAAAAGTGAATAGGGAGTTAACAACAAATCTTCGAATATATCACGAGTTGCATTTAGAGATCAATGCAAGCCTCTCCACCTCCAATAATCAGAAAAGAATAGATGGGCCAAGTAACAGAATGAGGAAATTAGATTATACATAAATAAGGATTTAAAAAGAGACATAAATAAGGATTATCAGACTTTGGGGTATCCCCTGAAGTTCTCCATCATAACGGAAATTGGGCACATTCTTTTTCTAAAGCACAGAAGAAACCAGACCAATCTTAGCAAGACTGAATCGGTGACCTCTTGTCAAACAAGGAATAAAATTCTCTCTGGTAAATGTAGATTTGTGTGTGTGTGTGTGTGTGTGTGTGTGTGTGTGTGTGTGTGTGTCACTGCTGTCACTTCAGAATATATGGCAAGAGTTGAAAGCATTTAATACAAAAACAATCTACTGGTCACTCAGAGAGAGATCCCATATGCAACAGCAGTGAAAACCTGATTTCTTATTTCTAAAATGTGGCCCAAATAGCTTATCTGGTTTTCTGTGTGTATGATCGTTGCATTTCTGAGATTAGAGATTCACTGCAGCAAAAGGCAATTAATTGAATGATGAGTCTGTTCTAATGTGCCTGCATGTGTGGACAGCAGAGATAACTTAATATGCATCTAATGTCACTATTAATTTATTTATCATCTCCTCCATTTAATTTTCAAAATACAATGATTTCTTAATCAATGGCCAAATGCTTGAGAAAATATTTTCACAATTTTGTGAAAGAACAAGTTAATTATACCTAAAATTATTTAACCAGTTAGAGCAACTTCATTCAATATACTATAAGCCTTTTAATACACTTTGATCACTTAAGGACCACATTTGCGATCATTTCCTTCTATAAAGTCCATTTATGGTCTATTTATGTTAGTCCATTTACCACTACGACCACATCTTGTCTTAATTTTAAGCAAGGTGAGAATTTCACAGAATTTAGCATTGAAAGCCCTTGTTAAGCAAGATGTTTAAACCAGCCTCACCATGCATATAGAACTATCTCACCTCTAAATTCTAAAAAAAAAAAAAAAAAAAAAAAAAAAAAAAAAAAAAAAAAGGAAAAAAGGGAAAAAAAGAAAGGAAAAGGCACATATAGGGTTGGCCAATACTGCCACGTAGGCCCCTCACCAAGGAACTGTGGAGTTTGATGATCACATGACCCTGATAGGCCTTTTGTTCTTTTTTTTTTTTTTTTTTAAGTTTATCTATTTATTTTGAGAGAGGAAGAGAGCAGGGGTGGGGCAGAGAGAGGGAGACACAGAATTCCAAGCAGGCTCTGCACTGTCAGCACAGAGACCGGTGTGGGGCTGGATCCCACATGCCATGAGACCATGACCTGAGTCAAAATCAAGAGTCAGAAGCTTAACTGACTGAGCCACCCAGGCCTTTTATTCTTAAACCTAAGAAAATTATTATGACCCGTGTCTCTATCTTACGCATCACAAGAGAGACTGTGGGAAAGGTGTCAAGGTGCTTCTCTTCTTGGCCAGGACACCAAGCCTTAGACATTGTTTCCTCTTCCAGAGTCACTGCCTCCCTTGCTATTCCTAACTTAGAAGACTAAAATTAGATTTTCTTTTTAGTGTTTATTTATTTGAAAGAGAGACAGAGACAGAGCATGAGCAGGGCAGGGCAGGGGCAGAGAGAGAGGGAGATCCAGAATCTGAAGCAGGCTCCGGGCTCTGAGCTGTCAGCACAGAGCCTGACGCAGGGCTTGAACCCATGAACCATGAGATCATGACCTGAACCAAAGTCAGACACTAACCAACTGGGCCACCCAGGCACCCCAAATTATATTACTTTTTTTTTTAATTTTTTTCAACGTTTATTTATTTTTGAGACAGAGAGAGACAGAGCATGAACAGGGGAGGGGCAGAGAGAGAGGGAGACACAGAATCTGAAACAGGCTGCAGGCTCTGAGTGGTCAGCACAGAGCCCGACGCGGGGCTCGAACTCACGGACCGTGAGATCATGACCTGAGCCGAAGTCAGACGCTTAACTGACCAAGCCACCCAGGCGCCCCTATTACTTTTTAAACTTGAGTACCAATAAAGTGTGTAGCCTCTGTAACCCAAAATTAATTTTAAAAATGTTTTATTTACTTATCTATTTTCTATCTTAGGGCTGTATTCATTTTCTGATCTAGAGGAAGTGACTTTAGATTTAATATAGCTGCATTTAACTAACTATTGATCATCTAATGTAAGCTTAGTCTGTTCACTGTCTTATTTCTTCAGGAGGTGAAGAAAGTTGTTTAAAAAAAAATCTAGTCTCACGAAGAATTATGTTAAGTCCTGCACTTAAAAAGATTCATAGCTTTATTTTTAGCAGTATGAGGTTTAGAGATAAACTTGAGTGAAAATTAGAGAGTTTCTGTATAGCCCCTCACATACCCCACCTCACACCCCAACCAGTTTTCGTTATTATTAACACCATGCATTATTGTGGCGCATTTGTTATAACTGATGAGCCAATAGTAATGTATTATTACTCACTAAAATCAATAGTTTGAATTAAGGTTCACTTTTGGGGATGTACATTCTATGGGTTTTGACAATTATATAATGTTATGCATCCACCATTACTAAATAATACAGAATAGTTTTACTGCCCCATTAATCCCTCTTCCCTCACCCCAGATCCTTGGCAACCACTGATCTTTTCACCATCTCATCCATAGTCTTGCTAGTCCCCCCTTATTACTTGATTTTCCCATTCCCTTTATCCACTCCCCCTTGCTATCTTCTTTTTCTTCCTTATTCCATTTAAGTTCCTTAGCCAAATATCATCATCACTTCCTTGTGCACACCCTTGATTCTCTTATCCACACTCCCTGCATCCTACTCAAGTGGCAAAATGACACTCTCTGCCCGGCCACGCTGACGTCCCCGTGGCTGACCATGTCGATCAGTCCCGATGTAAATTCATGATCGTGAACTTCAGGTGAGCATCAATGTGGCCACACTAGCATAGGATACGCCCTGGTCCATTCACTTGGCCAATCTCCAACTGGAGATAGTCTGGATAGTCTTCCAGACTATTTCCTCTTTCTCCAGCCTCTCTATTCCCTCTCAGCTGCTGATGCTGCCCCCACTTCAGTAGAAGGCACTGAAGCAGTCGGAACCACTGCTCCCACCAGCATGGTGCCTCCATACTGTCCCTTTCTGCCACTTGTGATGGATGGACTTGCCCTTCTCCCACCTAAGCTCCCTCTGCTGTGCACTAGACCCAGACATCTCAGGGTGTGTAACCTACCAGCTGTATTTGGGCGAGGAAGCTTCACTGGCCACGGACAGTGCTCTTGAGAAGGGTGTAGCCAGCGCTCAGAGCAGCTGGGGGTGTGTATGTACTGGCCCAGTAGAGAGACTCTGGGTCCTCACCTACCCTACTTCCTCCTACTCTTCTTCTTTTTCTTTTTTTGATTCACGTAGTCCTTATCACCTTTACATATTACATTTGTTAATTATACATCACATTTTATCTCCATCACCTGTCTCTTTCCACTAGCTTATAACCTCCCTGGGGTCAAAGATACTTGTTTTGCTCATTGAGGTCCCCCAGGCCTCTAGAACAGAGCATGGTACATAGTAGGTATTGAGTAAATTTGTCTGATAAAAATCTACCTTTGCACATTGGGATCTTACTGCATAGCAGTTTTAAACTTTTCACCAAATTCTGGTTCTCTGAATTCTGCCTATCTCAAAGTACCCATTTGTGGGGCACCTGGGTGGCTCAGTCCATTAAGCATCCAAATTCATCTCAGGTCATGATCTCATGGTTCTTGAGTTCAAGCCCCACACCGGGCTCTGTGCTGACAGCTCAGAGCCTGGAGCCGGCTTTGGATTCTGTATCTCCTTCACTCACTGCCCCTCCCCTGCTCATTCTCGCTCTCGCACTCTCTCTCTCTCTCTCACACACACACACACAAATAAATAAATAAACATTAAAAAAAAGAACAGTTGCAATGGTGTCTGCCTGTCCTACATTTTCAGGCCATTTGGGCCACACTGTGTCCATTGTACCCACATGCATCCACATCTGTCAGGAGACCAAGGTGCTAGCCAACAACATAGCTCAATTTCACAGGATTAAGACACTGCTGTGAGCTCACGGAGAATTATGACATAGGCTTCTGCTTTTCAGACCTAGAAATGACATTTTGTCCAAGTTGATTGGCTCAGAGGTGCTAATTCAGACTAGGAAAATTCATATAAGGTATACCATATGTGAACCCCAATGCTAACTTGTTAGCTTACAATAGGTATACTTTCTCAGCAATGTGGTAATCGTATCTCTCATCCAGAGTATGTCCAAGGCCAAGTGAATTTGCTTGGTAAATTAGGATTAGATTCGACTATGAATAACCTAATATGAAGCCTACGCAAGATGATTTATTTTCTCTCCCACATGAAAGGTATATTGTCACAAGATACATAGTTCAAGTTGGACTAGAAGCTCTGCCCTGTGAAGTCCTGGGATCCCAGCTGTTTTAACACATCACCTCACTACGCCTGTGGATGGCCTGCATTTCCTGGTCTAAGAGGTCGTTTGTCTCCATGACCAAGGCAGCATGATAGAGGAAGGGGAGGAGAGAGGTGACACAAACAGCATGCACAGCTTTACTTTCAGGAACGTGTCCAGAAGCTGCCACATGAAAATCCCCTCTCATATCCTGATGACCACCACTTAGGCACACGATCCCATGGGCTGCATGGACACCAGTTAAGAAAATGTCACCTTCATTCCAGACGATCATGTGCACAGCAAAAAAATACTATTACCGTACGGGAAGAAGAGAATGGATATTTAGGGACATTTGGCAGTTTCTTCTAGAATGTGTGTGTAAGCAGAGCAGAGCCCTGCAGGGAAGTGAGGACCTCCCCACCCCGGTCTTGGTGAAGGAGAATGAAACCTCCCTGCCCATGACGGATCCCATCCTTTTACTGCCCTAAACATCCATCTCACTGTCCCCTGAACAGTGCTGGGAAACACTGCCCATGTTTATTTTCTTAATGCCTTTCTTTGTAGGTTCCTTGCAAATACCACCCTTTTCAACTAATCTCTTTGCCAGACTGGGCACAGTGCAATGGAATAGGTCTCAACTAGAGTCAGCTTCAGAGGGGACACTAGGGGCCGTCACCTAGAGCCCCCACTCAGAAGGGTCCACATGTGGTAACATTCTGCAGTCATCATCTTGAAATTCTTAATAATGTTAATTTTCAATTTGTGGGTTTTGTTTAATATTTATTTTTGAAAGAGAGAGAGAGAGCACATGAGCAGGGGAGAGGCAGAGAGAGAGAGAGAGAGAGAGAGAGAATCCGAAGCAGGCTCCAGGCTCTGAGCTATCAGCACAAAGCTCAATGCAGGGCTCAAACATACAAACTGTGAGATCATGACCTGAGCCAAAGTTGGACGCCCAACTGACTAAGCCACCCAGGCGTCCCTTGAATTTGTGTTTTTTAACCAAAGCCCGGAGGGACACTGGAACATGCCCCACTGGCCGTGTTTTTGTTGTTGTTTTTTAGTTACAGTCAGATGTTTATTTAAAAATATTATCTGCCAACTTGGCATTTTCCACCAATTCGGGGTGCTGAAAACTTCCGAGGCTTCACAATCTTTGGCTTAGGTGCTGTCTTCCTGGAAGCCTTAGCGATAGCCATGGCTAGCTTTTTAGATGCTTGCTTAGCTTTTTTTTTCCCCCTTGGTAGCCCTGATGGCTTCTTCTCTTTGAGCCTTCCTAACTTCAGGTTTCTGATTCCTCTTGGCCATTATATCAGCCAGAGATGCACCAGTGATGGCCCTCTGGAATTTGACCGCATGGTGGGTTCTTTTCTTTTCAGTTTCTCCCGACTGTCCCATTTTTGCGCTTTCTTCTGTAGAGGACAGTCTAGCTTCTCTGCCAAGGACTTGAAGCCTCGACTCATGGACAGTCCTTCCCCATGCTGCCTCCAGGAAACAGATTCCCTACCACCCACCTATTCTCCTGCCTCTTGGTGCCAGGAACCACCTGTCCTCCCCTCTTTGGTCTCTGCGCAGTGACCACTGCCACCCCCATTTCCCGACACCCTGGGTCCTGCCCACCTTTCCCCTCCTGGCCCTCACCCAACCTCTCACTCAACCCCACCCAGGTACTGAGTATGTCACGGCGTTGCAGTTGCAATCAATCTGCTGAGGGTCACCTGCCCGCACAGTTGGGGTGGCTGGTCCGTGGGACCGAGCTGGCACAGCATGCATCAGTCTGATGGCTGGTTGGACCAGGCACCTGGCAGCCAGGGGGCCATGTACTCACAGGCTGAGTCACAGGGCAGGACCCCGGGTGTCTGTGAGGTGTGCACTCACCCAGCCGGTATCCCTGGGCCCCAGGAACATGACATTGCAACAAAGACAGGTCAACGGAGAGAACGTGGAAGAAAGAAACATGTTCCACATTTTAGTAGCTAGTACAAAGTAAGGGCACATTCTCTCCTGATTTTTGAACAGGGGTTCTGCATTTTCATTTTGCACTGGGCCAGACAAGTTATGTAACTGTTTCTCTAGTCTTCATAGTCCTTTATCACCTTCACATTCCAACCAGGGCTTGCTCAGATTATCTCCAAATCACCCGACGGACCCATTGGGCTACCTTACAAACTCTTTCAAACTTTTACAGTCTCTTGGGTTGCTTCCATAGCAGAGAAATTGAAGCCATTCTATTTCTTTCCTTTATATTCACATGATAACTTTTCTGTCACCCCCATGCACCTATGTCGTGTTGTTATCATTCACTCGTGTGCCTTTGAATCTCCTGGGCACCTGACCAGAAACTTCACACAATGTAGGCTTGCAATAAATGTAGTTAAATATTTAATGCATGAGCCCATCAAGAAAGCCTGAAAGGTTGTGTGTGTGTGTGTGTGTGTGATGTGTGTTTTGTGGGGTTGTTTGGTTTTTTTGACTGTTTTGTTTTGTTCTTTGTTTTTTTTTGTTTTTTGTGGTTGTTTTTTTCTTTTCTTTCTTTCTTTTTTTTTTTTTTTTTTTGCTGTATCCAGGCAGGAATCAGTTTCAGAAGGCTTTCTTCGGTTCATATGACCACACCAAAAGTAGGACAACTCCTGAGGAGTTCCATTCCATGGTTCCAGAGTGGCCGCTTTGTCATCACCTACGCACTGTGCCCTCCCGTCTCTCACCAGCTTCAAATCAATGGGCATCGCATGGGAACATACAGCAAGCCCCAAAACACTGGGCACTGTCTCTCCTTGAGAAAGAGAGCTCTTGTTTATTCACCCAGGCCCTTTCCTTTTCCATTCAGAAGACAAAGCAGCAAGCAGGAGCTTGTTGGGAGCAGAATAAGAGCTGCCAGAAGGGAGGGGGGGGGAAGGGGTTCATTCTGTTGTCACTTGCAGCCCATCCCAAGTCTGAAGCATCTTTAGCCTCCTAATTGTCTCCCTCCCCTTTCTGTGTCTGCCTTGCACACACTGAACACTCTCAGACAGCTTTACAAATTGGCTCTGGAAATGTTAGGCAGTAAAAATTCCACTGAGTCTGAAAAAGACACACTTCTCCTCCCCATGTTTATTAATCAGTTGCTATTTTATGCCCTGTCCTCATCCACCTGATTATGTTTCACGCTGCCCTGGGCGATACTGAGAAGGAGGCAAAGTTCATCTTTGTCCTTTGCCCTTGACATCCCAGTTCTATAGTCCTTCCCTTATTCTAAAAGCCCCCTCCTGCTGTCCGTCTCAGAGGTCTCTGTTCTCCTGAGTCCCTCTCAGATCATATCCTCATCCGAACTAGGTTATGACTGACATAGTGTATCACTCTTCCTGGGAGTATTTACATTTTAAAATACCGTGCCTAGAGAGAGCAATATTCAACGTAAAGGAATAAAATCTCCAGTTGTATAATTTTAGATCCTACAGAAGATGGCTGAGTATGGTCTTTCAGGGCAAAGGGATTCCTCAGAAGCCCTCAAACCATAATCAGAAGAAGCTCTTCATTACAGACCTCGGAATTATTAGCCCCAGTGATTCTCCTCCTCTTGCCCCTGAACTGAGAGAACTTCATTTCTTTCTGCAGCAAATACTTAACATCCACTACCAACACGGTTGGCCCAGGGAGCACAGATGGAAAGTTAACAGGAAGAATATTCAGGCTGTTGTAAATTGCCCTCCTGGTTTTCTAGATTCTAAAACTAGAATCTAGTTTTGGGAACTTTTGCTTATTTTTGACAGCTTCTCAAGAGGAAAGTCAAAGCCTTCAAGGACTAATGGAAGGTGCAGCTCCCCCATTGCCCCCTGTCAGTTAGCAGGTAATCTGACCATTCCTGTGCTATAGATCATTCAGTGGCTCCCATGTCTTACAAAATAAAATCTTAACACAAGCATGGAGAACCAGACTTTCCCACCTGCCCAGCCTCCTTTTCTTCTAATCATTCTTTCCTCCCCTCCCTGTGGCCTTCTTTCCAGAAGACCTGCACATACTATTCCTACAATGACACTCAGATGCTCAAGGGGCACTCTTGCATCCCCTTACCCTATGGTCTCAAATGCCCAGATGTCCATCTTAGCCCCACACATATCACATTGTAGGTGTTTGCCCTTCTGTCCAACTACTCACAAGACTGTGAGCTCCTGGATTTTTTTTTATGCTTCCACATTCCCGGTTCCCAAGACAGAGCCTGGCACATAGTGGGTATTAAAAAAATTAGCAGGTATTGAAATACGGTGATTTGTTGAATAAATGAAGTTAAAACTGTTTGGGAATATAATATGCCTACTTTTTTCTTGTAAATGCAATGGGAACTTCCTTTTCATTTATTTATTTTTAATTTTTAAATGTTTATTTATTCTTGAGAGAGAGAGAGCAACAGAGCATGAGCAGGAGAGGGGCAGAGAAAGAGGGAGACACAGAATCCGAAGCAGACTCCAGGCTCTGAGCTGTCAGCTCTGAGCCCAACAAGGGGCTCAAACCCCTGAAGAGTGAGATCATGACTTGAGCTGAAGTCGGACAGTTAACCGACTAAGCCACCCAGGCGCCCCATGAGAACTTCGTTTTTAAATCACTAGTACAGGGATCAGCAAACTGCAGCCTGCGGACCAAATCTGGCCCACCAGATTTGTTTTTATAAATAAAGTTTTATTGTGACACAGCCACACCCGTTCATTCATGTATCATATACAGCTGCTTTTGCACTATGACAGCAGAATTGCAAGGGAGATCTTATGGACCACAAAGCCTAAAATATTTACTATCTAAACTATCTGACCCTTTAAAGAAAAAGTTTGGCAACCTTTAGGGAAAGGAGCAAAAGAGAGTAGGAGAGTTGTGCATGAAATAGAGGAAGGGAACAGGGATTCGGGACAGGAGGCAAGCAGTAAACTGTGCTTATATCCTTCAATTTGCACTGCTCAGAAGGGAGGTCCAATTTCCAACGCCCTCGCAGAGTGGAAGCACAGGACTCCTGAGCAAAGACAGGAAAAGCGAGAACAAATTCTCCACAGGAGCCTGGAACACAAGGGCGTTGTTGTCAACTGTTTACCAAGGCAGAGAGAAGGGCAAAGCTGATCCCAAGAAGTTAGTAAAAGCACTAATGCCTAATAATGATTGCAGCAGAGAGCATTTCAGGTGCCCCATTAAAAAGAGTGCTTTGTCCTAATAAATACCAGAATAAGAGTCTGTTCTCAGAGCCCCCTTCCTGCACTTTATTCTTAATGAGCCTTCTAATGAGTACGCCGTATTTATTTCCTTGAGAGACTCATCACTCCCAATCTCAGCCTGTTATTTAAATATATGGCATGGTGTGAAAAGCTGGAAAAAAAAAGTCTAAAGAATCTTCTCTGTGCCTTTTCCAATGGCCTACGTCACCCATGCAGGACAGAGGAGAGGGTATGAACTGGTTTCGTAAAATAATGGGTCCCTGTACTTTTAACGAGGCAAAAATGACAAAAGCTGAGAAGTTCTGCCAAACTCAGGAGTTTTTTTGTAGATATATTTGTAAAAGGAGAGAAAAGAAAAGAAAAAAGGCGCTAGAGAATAATGGCTTCCTTGCTCTATTATTTACCTCTGAAAAAGATAACAGCTCTTTCCCTCTCAAAACAGAAGGAACCTAGAGTCAGTGGGTTTACCTTTGAAGTCAAGATTTGCCTATTTTATTTCACTTTTGTGACATTTTCTCTTTTTTGTTATTCAAAAAATAAAAATTGTCCCAGGAAGAACTGAGTTACTCAGAACTCCGGAGTTATGAGTCATTCCGGGTCACCAAAGTTTCCAGATAGATAAGATTTGCTCTTTTTTTTTTATGGCAAACTATTAAAAAAAAATTCTTCCCATAATCATAAAACCATTATCTTAGCTACTTAAAAACACAAAGAGAAAGGAAAGAACAAAATAGAAAACAATTCTTTAATATCACTTAATATCATCAAAAAATCCACTTAGTGTTTAAATTTCCCCAACTGTCTCATAATTGTTAGTTAGAATCAATGTGTGTCTTAGCCTCTCTTAATTTATAGGTTATCCCTAACTCTCTTTTATCCTTTGCAATTTATTTGTCAAAAAAAAAAACCTGAGTGTTTATCCAGTAGTGTTTTCAATATTCGGAAATTTGCCAATGATATCCATGTGGCATCCTCTAATATGCTATCCTGTATTTTCTGTAGTCACAACTAAAAGCTCATGATGTTTTAAAAAATTGTCCTTATTCTTGGAGATGCATTCTGATGAAATATAATTTCTGAGATTTGCATCAAATGAGTAGATCAAAGGGTAGGGGTATAGAAGGAAGGGCGATTGATGAAACAAGATTGGGCACATCGATCCCTGTTGAAGCTGAGTGGGAGGTACATATGGTATCTCATGTTTCTACTTCACTGTATGTTCAAAACTTCATATAGTTAAAAGGCTAAATATACATAGTTTTAGATAAAACTTTGTGAAAAACATCTCACACTTTCTATCTTTCCTAAACATCTGATCTTTTCTTGACAACACTTGGTCCTCACTCTAAACAGCACAGTATAATAGAGGAAATTTCTCAGTGAATGAGAACTTTCTCATTATGTTTCAGTATATGGAAGAAATCATGCTAAATTCTTAGGTTTCATTTGAAATCCATGTTTCTACCTATTGAAGATAATTTCATTTATCCACATTTTAGACTAATTAAAACTATTAAACTGCCAGTCTAGAAAAGTATTTCTCCAACAGGCATCACAACCTCTAAGAGGGATGTGAGATTTGTATGAAAATCCATTGGAAGAGGATCCATTCTCTTTAGCCCCAACTTTATACTTGAGATTGGCTAGACCTATTTATTAATTTTTTGTTTGTTTTTATTACTAACATGGTAAATGCAGGGCCAGCAAAATGTAGTGGAAAAAAGTCTGAGACTTATTGGTCCACAGACGTTGAGTTATGGTTGAGTTTCCCAGTCCGTGACTGACATTAATTGGGGTCAGAATTGTCTAGACATGGAATCTTCTAGCTCTAATTTTGACTCAGAAAGGGGGAAGATACCAGAGTTGGAGCAAGAAATAGGGGTTCTTTTGATTTAAGGGATCGAAGCTCACAACACTAGCTACCTCTCCATATAGGAATCCATTAACAATGGTTCCAATAAAGTGGAGCCTCTTTATAAGTAAGTCTGAGAGTTAGCAATTGTTTCATTTCCAACCACTTCAGCTCCACAGAAGAGCCCATTTGCTGAGAGACACACAATACCTGTGGCCAAAGCTAGGGGCACTTCCATGCCTCAGAGACCAACTCTTACATTCGCTAGCTATTCCTCTAGGATACTTTTCCTGATTCTCTCCTTTACTACCAATGCCCAGACAGCCTTCATGGAGATCTCACTGGGCCCCAGCTCAAAGCAGCTGATGCAGATGCCTCTACTGAAGAGACACTTACTGCTGAGTATGTGGCTCTGATTTGGGCAGTTAACCAGACCCCCCCCATGAAAAATGAGCATTCTGTCCTGAACCCCACATTTATGATGTAAGAGAGTGTGTCTTTAAATTAATCTTAGTTATTTCTCATAGAATCTTAGAACTTTGTCCTTGTCTGAATTAATTTAGAATTGATATTAAATGTCCCTGTTGAGGGGCGCCTGGGTGGCTCAGTCGGTTAAGCGGCCGACTTCGGCTCAGGTCATGATCTCGCGGTCCGTGAGTTCGAGCCCTGCGTCGGGCTCTGTGCGGACAGCTCAGAGCCTGGAGCCTGTTTCAGATTCTGTGTCTCCCTCTCTCTGACCCTCCCCCGTTCATGCTCTGTCTCTCTCTGTCTCAAAAATAAATAAACGTTAAAAAAAATTAAAAAAATAAAAATAAAAAAATAAATGTCCCTGTTGCTTATACTTTTACTTTTAAACTCTGTCTATAGTATTATGCCTATTATCCGTCAATTTTTCAAGCTCATCTAAAATTACTTAACCCGTTATAAAGATGACTAAAGGTATTGTGAAAAGGTATCACTGACTCAGTTTGCAACTGGATACTATTTTGCTTTCTTCCACAATTTCTTCTTTAGTTCAGGCCTGTCTTTTGGGGACTCTGGAATAATTTATGTGTCTAAATCAACCTTTCACTTCCAACTTTCTTAAGCTCGTGTCCTGCCTCTGTCTCCTTTGCCATTAATGATGCCCCTGCTGTCCAACATCTGTACTAATTTTTCCTTGCTTTTCAAATAATTTGTGGAAATGCACAAGCCACGAATCCTCTATAACAGCACTGATCGATAGATCATTCTGTGGTGATGGGACCATTCAGTAGAGTAGCCACTAGTCACATATGGCTATTGAGCACTTAAATACTTAGGGGATCCTGGGTGGTTCAGTTGGTTAAGTGTCTGACTTCAGCTCAGGTCATCATCTCATGGCTCGTCAGTTCAAGCCCCACATCAGGCTCTCTGTTGTCAGTGCAGAGCCCACTTCAGATCCTCTGTTTCCCTCTCTCTCTGCTCCTCCCCCACTGGCTTTCTCTTTCTCTCTCTTAAAAAGTAAATAAACATTTAAAAATAAACAAATACTTAAATGTAAGTGTGACTGAAGAAGTGAAATTTAAATTTTAGTTAACTTTATTCTGTTGTAGTTAAGTTAAAATTTAGTCACTTGTGGCTATTGGTTGCAGTTTTGGAATGGGAAGCTCTAGAATCTTCTACTAATCTCACTATTACTAAGATGTTGTGTCACTATCACTGTTACACTACCACCAAACACTCTGGTCAACTGAAAGGGATTTTCTAGTGGCTAATAGTTGCTTGAGTTTTGAGATTTTATACACACACACACACACACTTGTGATATAGAATATTTAAATAAATAAATATACAGCACAGAATCCTGGAGAAAGCACTGATTTTTACACCATTGGATACCAATTCTTATTAGTGAAATGACCTTGGATTATTCATGTAACCTTTACAAGACTCCATTTCCCCTTCTCGAAAACAGGGAAGATAATGCCTATCTTTCTAAATTGTTGTGAAAATTACATGAAATGCATTAATTGCATGGAATTAAATAGCAGACACGAAGTGCCCAACATGCTGGCTCCTGTAAATGGTGGACATTCAACCAGGGGAGACAATTACCGACTGAGGTGAGACATCACAGGCTCATGTAAAGTTAGTTTAATTCCTTCTCTGAAAGGTCTGGAATGTAAGCACAGAAGACTTAAACATCAGGGATGGAGAGTTCAGGACATTTACTGTATTAATTGACTGTCAAGAGAGGCTGTGAAAACTCTCACCAGGAATTTAAAATGGCATTAAAATCATCTTTTTTGGATGGATTTTGGTAGGTTTCCCTACAGGCACAGAATGAGGCTCCTTTTTGAAACTAACCCTAAAAATGTAAATCTAAAGTACCCGTGGAGGTGCCCATATTTGGGAATTTTGTTTTTCTCGTGTCGTTTGGGAAAATGGACCGTATACAATTATCTACATAAGATGTAAGAAAAAAGTAGTTATAAATCACACATGGGATGTAGGCTTAATCAATCAAGTTTATGGTGATATAATTTCCTGACATGGGAAAATCTCTTTTTAGGAGGAGACTAGGCCATGGAAAGGTGACTGGAAGAAAGAATGACATTTTAGGCACATTAAGCAGGAATTGTCTACTATGCATCCACGTGGATTTAAATAGCAAACAGTCGGGTATATAAATCTGGGGTTCTTTTGGAATAGAGACATAAACATGCTGGTCGTTAGCATATTTGTTACACCTGGAAGCCCGGGATTAAATTATATTCTCTGCTAAGGAGAAGCCGTAAGCACTCTCATATCCAGAAATTGAGTAGAGGAAGAAAAGCCACAAAGGAGAGTAAAGAAGAGAAGGCACAGAGATGAGAGATAACTAGGAGAATGTGGTGGGAGTCAAGATAAGAATGTTTCAGAAAGGAGCAAATTGTTAGCTGCACAGAATAATTCGTTTTCAAGAAAGATGGAGACTGAGAAGTGCCCATGGCATTAAAAACAGGGAGACCATTGTGGCCTTCGCAATTTTCCCTGGAGCAAGGGGAGGCGGATACCTATCTGGAATGGGTTAAATGGTAAATAAGAGAGAGTGGATCCAAAGTCGGAGAAGACCAACTGACACTCCACCTGTCTGCTGTCCTTCATAACCTTTGTCCGCATCATTCTCCTTGGAGGGCTAATGAGCTAAAATCAGGCTCAGTCTGTTTGTCTCTAAATAAACACATTCGCAACTGAGAAAGAGATGAGTGCCAATGTTGCTTTTGCTGCTGACTATTAATGTTTAAGATATTTAAAAGAACACGAACGTTTTCTTTTGGGAATACAGAAAATTGTTCCCAAGGGCAATCGTTAAGTTTCATATTTTTCGTAGAGCTGTTTCCAAAAGCCAGAAGTACGGTTCTGCCTCAACTTGAAAATATATGACCAACGATAAGTGGTGGGACCCCAGTGGGAAAATGTGGACTCACCCACAGTATTCTGACAGAGCTTCCTTTGAATGTTTCTTTCTATTAATAGCATATTCTAAAAATGGGGTAACTTTTCAAGCATTTAGAAGCATTTCAAAATGTTTCCAAGATTACAGACCCAATTGGAATCAGTCCTCGTAAGAAGAGTTTCATCTTTAGCCTCATAGTTTCACTCAATTATTTCTGAAAGCCAGCATAGTGAAACTGAGTAAGAGAATAGAGAAAATCACCAACTTCTTTTCCTTCTTTTCCCATTACTTCTTCTTCTTTTTTTTTTTTTTTTTTTTTTTTTTTGCTATATCTAGTGGTTTGTTTTATGGGTAGTTAGTGATTTTATGGTATATAGAAATCACAGATTTGAACATATTTTTTAACTCCTCTTTATAAGGGGCATAGAAATTATGACAAAGTCATTATTGAGGAAATTCCATATTTGATTCTTTTTAAAAATTAATTTATTTAAATTCAAGTTAAGGCAAACCATCAACAGACACATAAGGTGGGTATCTCTCTGTCAATTCTCTATGAAGCCACAGGCCACCCGCTGACTCCACAATAAACTGCATGCGTTATTAACTCAGGTTTATTGTAGCAAAATGTACAGATAATAAGATGCCCCCATTTGAAGTGCATACATCTGTTTCAACAAATACATAATGTCTAAGTAACCAAAACTGATCAAAATATAGGACATTTCTATCACCCCCAAAACTTCCTTTGTGCCCCTTCCCAGTCAATTACCCTGACATTAAGCAAATCTGCATGGTAAATTTGTTCTATTCTAGAATTTTCTATGAACAGCATCTGTGTCTGAATTATTTCACTTTGCATTCATGGTTGGTATTCTTTTTGCTCTGTTTTTAGAAATATCCATGTTACTGTGGATGCTTTTATTAATTTTTATTAAATTAATTTTCATGTTTGCCAATAGGGTTTTATCACACATGAATTTTATTAAAAAATATTATGTACTATAAACAAAATGTGTGTTGCATTTACCTGTTGATGGATATTGAGTTAGATCTACATTTAGGTTATTATGAATAAAAGTGCTCTGAACATTCATGTAAAAGTCTTAGTAGACACACATGTTAATTTCTTTTGAGTTAATACATAAGAGTAGAATTACCAGGTGATATGGTATATCCTTAAATTTGAAAGAAATTGCCAAAATTTTCAAAAGCAGTTGTGAAGTTTTTCATTTCTGCAACTAAAATATGAAAATTCCATTTGTTCTTCATACTCCCCAGTACTTGGTAGTACTTGTCTTTCCAATTTTAGCCTTTCTACTGTATGTGCAGTGATATCACATTGTGGTCTAAATTTTCATTTCCCTGGTGACTCCCATACATTTCTCCGTTTGTTTAGGACTAACCATCACTCGGCACTTTTTTTGTACTTTTCATTATGTGGTCTGGCACATAAATATTCTAAACTTATTCCTATTTTATTTTTAATGCGATTTTAATGGTAGAATATTGAATGATTTTCAATCATTTTATTTTGTTCTATTCTATTCATTTTTATTTTTATGTTTATTTGAGAGAGAGTGAATGAGCTGGGGAGAGGGGCAGAGGGAGAGAGAGAAAGAATCCCAAGTAAGTTCCATGCTCAGCATGGACCCTGGGATCCAAGACCCTGGGATCTGGGCCTGAGTGGAAATCAAGAGTCAGATGCCCCTCAAATTTTATTTTTTGTTTGTTTCTTGCTAGTGGGTAAAATACAATTGATTTTTAGGCCCCATTAAAGAAACATTCAAGCATACATTTTATAGTGAACCCCTATCATTACCAATTTTGCCACTAACTTCTTTATACAGTTGATTTACCACATAGCTACCCATATTTATTCCTATATCAATTCAATCTACCTACTTTTGTATGCATCTCAAAAATATTGCAGATTTTATTTCACTTGGCCCTTAAAACTTCAACATGCATATCATTAACTAATTTCAATATATTTCATGTTTCTTATTTTGATATACATGCAAAGAAATGCAAAAATCGTAAGTGTACATGCACTGAGTTATGACAAATATATGTACCTGTATTACTGAAACACCTGTCAAGATACAGAACATTATCATTAATCCAAAACACACCCTCAGACTCTTTTGTAATATATTCCTCCCCTGCCCCTGAGAAGCAACCACTTTTCTCCTTTCTTTTCCTTTCCCTTTCCCTTTCCCTTCCCTTTCCTTTCCTTTCCTTTCCGAAATTTCCTTCTCTTTTCTTTTCTTCTCTTGTTTTCTCTTCTCTCTTCTTTCACACTTTAGTTTTGGATGTTCTACCATTTCATACAAATGTAATCAAATAGTTTGACTCAATTTTGTAAGACGACTTCTACTTAGCATAGTGATTTTGAGATCAAGTTGTTTCACGTAATAGCATTTTTTTCCTTTTTGGGGGGCACTTCACTGTGTGAACATAAACTGTAAGCTAGATGTTTTTAGGCTATCCTACAAGCTGTTGAAGCTGGGTTCGTGTTTATTTTCAATCCTTTTCTGTGTTCTTCACAAATAAGTGTCTGTTTATCTTCATTTTCATGGACTCTCTCTTCTGGCATCTACTGCTATTCTATTAAGCCCATCATTTTTTTTTTTAATTTCAGATACTATATTTTTCAGTTCTAGCATTTGTATTCCATTCTTTTTCATAGTTTTTGTTTCATTTTGTTTTGTTTTAGCAGATGACTAACTTAGTCGTTGGGCCAAAGCTTAACATTCCATTCAATTCTTTCATCCTTCGCTCCTTTGAGTCTGTCCTACGCATGCATGTTTCAAGGGTTAGTCAGCTTTCTGGACAAACTTCACACACAGATATCGGTCTTCCTTCCTGTGACTCTGTCTCCTTTTCAGAACGCCCCCTGTCAGTTTGAAGTGGTTGTGTTTGCCTTGAACACTGTCCCCTTGTTCTTCAGATCAGAGAGACAGCTAGTTTTCCTTGGCGTTTTAGCTTGTTTGCATGCTGGTGATTGCAACCTATCATCAGGCCGTATGCCATAAAAATGGGGAGCTCACTCGTATTTCCTTCTTCTGAGTGTTGACTTTTGTCCAAAGCCTGCCCACTCCGTCTACTTGCCAGCACCTCCAGGTACATGGCTTTTCTGTATGTTGCCCCACATATATAGTCATCGGTGGGAGGGCCAGTCTGGTTGTAAAAATGGAACTGCCACAATCAATTTTTGCATATTCACCATGTGTCCTGCAATCTTGCTAAATTCACTTAGTCCAGTAGTTTTTAACAGATATTTTAGGATTTTCTGAGCACATGATTACATCATTCATGAATAAGGAGAATTTTAATCCTTCTCTTATAGTCTATATACCTTTTATTTATCTCCCCCATATTGACTTTTGAGTTAGAACCTTTCATTGAAAGTTAATAAAAGTGGTGAGAGAAGATACCCTTACCTTGCTTCTATATTAAGGAAAACAGACTCAGTTTTTTACTATTAAGTAGGCAGTCACCTACAGTTTTTCCTTCATGCCCTTTATCAGGTTGAGAGAGTTCCTTTCTAGTCCTAGTTTGCTAAGAATTTATTGTGACTCAGTGTTTACTTCTGCCAATGTCCAATATTTCTGCATAGATTGAGATACTTACTGGCTTTATCCTTTAATTCTGTTAATATGGTTATTCTGTTAATATGTGATTGATTTTAAAATGTTAAATCAATACTGCATTCCTGAGATTAACTCCACCTGGTCACTGTTTTAAACAGTGCTGGATTCACTTGGCTAATTTTTTGTTAAGAGTTTTACTTCTACAATGAAAAAAGATTATTAATCCATAGTTTTGCCTTGAAATGTCTTTTTCTGACTTTACTCTCAGGGTAATGCCAGGTTTATGAGTTTGCAATTATTCCCTCTTTCTCCGTTACCCAAAAGAATTTGCTTAGGATTGATATTATTTCTTACTGAAATGTTTAATAGAATTTGCAAGCGCAGCCAAATGGTTCTGGAGCTTTGTGAGAAGCTTTATTTTTTTTTAACATTTATTTATTTTTGAGACAGAGAGAGACAGAGCATGAACAGGGGAGGGGCAGAGAGAGAGGGGGACACAGAATCTGAAACAGGCTCCAGGCTCTGAGCTGTCAGCACAGAGCCCGACGCGGGGCTCGAACCCATGGACCGTGAGATCATGACTTGAGCCGAAGTCGGACGCTTAACTGACCGAGCCACCCAGGCGCCCCTGAGAAGCATTAAAAATATGACTTCAATTACCCTAATAGACACATGGATATTAAGATTTTTTCCCTTTCTTCATGTGTCATTTTTGGTTATTTCTGAGTATCAAGAAATGTGTCTATTTCTTCAGAGTTGTTAGAAAACTTATCATAAATATCTTTAAAATATTCTCTCATAATGTTAATGTCCACAGGAAGTGTAACACTTTTCTCCTTTTCAAACTCCTAATATGGGTAAAATGTGTCTTCTGTCTTTTGTTCTTGATCAGTCTACCTAGTATTTTATTAGTTAGAATGATCATTCTAAAGAACCAACTTTGGATTCCATTTCTCTTGTGATTTCTTCTTTGACCTACAGATTAAAGAGTGTTATTTAACGTGAAATATTTGGAATGTTTTCAGATATATTTCTATTATTGATTTATAATTTAACTTATTGTGATAAGAGAACATGCTTTGATTATTTCATTTTAAATTTATTGAACCACTACACAGCCTCTCTTGGTGAATGTTTCATATATACCCAAAAAGAATCTCTGCTCTGCCGGTTTCGGTGGGAACATTCTAGATATGTCAACTAGGTTAGTTGGCAGTATTGAGTCTTCCATATACTTTTAGATTTGTTTAGCTGTCATGTATAAATACTGAGAAACAAGTATTAATATTTCTGTCTGTGACAGAAATGTCACAATGTCTCAATACATTTTGTCTATTTCTCCTTTCTGTGCTATTGGTTTGTTTCATATTCTTTGAATTTTGTTTATTAGGCATATTAACATTTAGGAACATTGTGCCTTCTTGATGAGGTGACCCCTTTGTCATTTTAAAGTTCTCCTCTCTATTCCTGGTGATATTCCTTTGCAAAAGTCTACTTTACATGGCATTTTAATAGCCACCCCAGTCTCCAGCATATTCTAAAGTTTAGAGATTGCATGTTATATTTTCCCATCATCCCACTTTGGATATATCTGTATATTTATATTTAATGTGCATGTTTATAAATAGTATAAAGTTGGGTTTTATTTTTTATCCACTACAAGAACTTCTATCTTTAAAGGATGTGTTCTCACCTATTCCTTCACACTTTATTGTGTATTTGCTGATTACAGTGGAGCCAAAAAAAAAAAAAAAAAGGAAAGCTGAATTATGATGAATGGTTTGTCTCTTGAAATGCTCTGTGTTATAAAAGCATTAGTAGGCTATAAGCTTTCAGACCACCAATGTGCTGAGTCTTTCCAACTATGCAACTTTCTAGATGATTGTGAACTATGGAAATTCCACAGAAGTCATGTCCATTTTCTGGACATTTTGCATATACATGGTAATAAATTACAGAGCTGTAAGGGAACATTAGAGCTGCTTTTGCTCAAGCCTCTTAGTTTTATAGATACAGAAAGTAAGACCAGAGAGGTTAAGTGACTTATCCAGGAGCACACAGGAAGTAATATTTCTGAGCCAAGATGAAAGTGATGACTTTACCACCATCTCAATACATGTTGGGTTAAATATTTGCCATTTTTGAGTTATCTAGCATGAAACATCTGTCCTTATTGTGAGCCTTGCCTCCCAGTCTGGAATCGGATGAGCCAGATCATCCTCCTTGTTCCCAGCTTAACAGCTTGCGCATGGGCATTTTACCATGACTCTGCCAACTGGGTTCTCTATCCTGAGACTAAAACTATTGAGGAAACAATGCACCACAGAGGGAGGTCAGGATCCCGGCATTAGCAGTTCACAGACAGCAGCAGCACCATCAGGAGGCCAGCAGAGGTGACTCTGTCTGTGTTGTGACATGACTCTGTGCTGTGACAATGGCCACATTCCATGTATCTAATCATCCCTGGGTTTTGCTAATTTCCCATGCCTTATTCTCCAGGCTGCCCATAGATTCTCCAATTTCCAGACACAGCTCCTAAGACCAACTCAGTCCAATTTGATTTCTGTTGCTTGTAACCAAAAGAGGAGGGTGAAAACTGGAACAAATATCCTTTCTTCGGACATTTGTAGAAGTGGCAACCTAGATGCCAGTAGGCTGAATTTACCTCAAAGATGCGGTGGGGATATTTTTGGTCTGCACAGCCAATTTTAAAAAACAAAAAAGTCACTTACATTCAAAAATAGAGCTCATTTCAAATCCTGATCTCTGGCTTATCTTGAAGCAGGATATATGGCATACCACAAGGTACGGCAACACCCAGGTAGAAATGAATAGCGAGCCCTGCCCTCTATGGATAACACAGCTCACAGGTCACCAGAATCTCCCTGAGGACCACTCACTGCATTTATACTACACGCTGGCCTGGGAGTATCTGATCTGGTGACCCCTGTTCTAGTCATTGAGGCCTCAGTTGAGTTTATACACATCCTGCAATTTCTTATCTTTGTGGCTTTATACGTGATATACTTTCGTCTCAGTCAACTTCTGTACCTTGAGAATAATCCTCATCATCCTTCCTGTGACCAAATTTCCTGTCCACTTTGAAGTTTTTACTGACTTCCCCCAGCAGGGGTGACATTTTCTCCCTTGAATCAGGGCTTCCTCCTGTACATATCTTCTGTTTTATCGCAATGATTTCTTTGCACACTTGCTTCTTTCCATCTGGTGGCTTCACAGAAGTCAGACCCCACCGTGTATGTGTATGTGTGTGGAGGTGGGGATGTTTTCACACACATGCTCATTTTCATCCCAGAATCTCAGGCACCAACAAACAAATGACTATGAACTTGGTAAATCCCTCATCTACTACTTTCTTTATAAAATATTAGTAACAATTTTCTACCTGCCCCACAGGGGTGTCTTAAGATTTGATTCACATTTACAAAGCACTTGGATATCCTTGGATTTGAGATGCTGTAGAAGTGAACATATTATTATTATTATCAACTTGAGGAGGATAAATTGTAAAGAGAAGGCAGAGGACTGGGATTGCTTGATATTTACAATAATATAGGTCTCTTTGCTGGGAATGCTACCTCCTTGGAAATGCATATTATGAATTACATTTTCTTTCCCTAGAAAATAGTTCTTAAACTCAAGCCAGACCTCTGTGCTGGTTATATTTTGCTTCATCTTTGGATTTATATAGCTCAGAGCAACAAATTATACAGCGTGCACGGAAACACTTTGGATACCCTCAAGGTATATATATAAGCATAGACAAATAGGAAAGGTAATTTCCTATTTTTATGAAGTAGCTCAATGAAATGTCATCCTTTTATACTAAATCATATAAAGCAAGCCTTCCGGATATTTAAAGCGAGAAATCAGAATTTGTTACCTAGGCTTTGTTTTTTATCACAGTCAAGTTGTAGGGAGAACTGTGTCTGTGTCTTCAGCACTTTCTTGACCCTCTGGGAAGCTGCCTGACTTAAAGGGATATGAGTTCCTCATCCCACATATCTCTTTCCAGCGACACCCCAAATGTTTTCCCCCAGCAGTTTTCTGATGCTTCACCACTGCTTCATGCTCTGTCGAGGGGATGGCATTCTAGGAAACTCATTTGCAGGGAGGTCTCCCCTTTGAGTTGCCAATCTATCCCTTGAACTCCCTGCGTGGACAGTCTTCTTGAAATGCGTCTACACTTTCTGGCCTCCCCACTGCTGTGTCATTTCGCCTGAATCAGGCCTCCATCCCCTCAACTCCATTAAAACTGTTCTGGCAAATGTTGCCGGTGACCTCTGGAGGAGCCTGGCTGCTAGGCTTCTAAGCCTTTGATCATTCTGTTCTCTCCACCTAAAATGCCCTTCCTTGATAAACCCTGGTTCACCTCAATAGTCATTATAGGGGGCACCTTCATATAATGATGCCAGTCACAGCTTATGCCCCCAACTTCCTCCTAGACTTGGCCAAACATCCCTTCTGTTTCTACCGTGTTCCATATATAATTCCATCAATACTTTGTTGTTCCTACAATTTAGGCTTTGGTCTCCTCCTCTTCTATAAACTCCTTTAGGTAAAATTTACTAATTTCACCTCTGTATCTAGAGGCTCTAATGTATTATATACTGGATAAGTGTGTGTGTGTGTGTGTGTGTGTGTGTGTGTGTGTGTGTGTGTGTGTTTAAGGGGCAATAAACATAAGGCTAATAGTTGGCATCAGGTTAACATGTTACCCCTGCAGGTATATTTTGATTTTAACAGTGTATATTGGTGCATATTATACAGTAATAATAATCCTGGAAGGTTGTGCCTTGGGAGGGATTTTGCAGATTGATTGCCCCTGACTTACTCCATTGGAGTCCTAGTGCCACAGGTACTAACATTTTCTTTGAAGAGACTTTAAAATGTGGAGAACGAATATAGAAAAAGCTAATTCATATTCGTATTATTTTTAACTTCAGGATTTCTGACTTTCCCAAATAACCTTGATATCTAAGAGGGATGATATCTGAGTATTTCTTAAATTTGTTTGAAGTTAGAATCATTTTATTTGCAAAGCATTCCACAGAACTAGAATTCCTCACAACACACTTTGGACAAAACCAGTGAGGCCAATTTCTTCCATTTGACAGAGGAAGAAACTGATGATCATAGAGACCCAAGAAAAAACCCTGTGTGTTATTGACATTAGAACTGGGTCTTCCAATATCTTGTCTAGGATTCATTCCATTAAAGTATGATGGTAGAGGGGCGCCTGGCTGGCTCAGTTGCTTAAGCATCTGACTTCAGCTCAGGTCATGATCTCATGGTTCATGGGTTCGAGCCCTGCATCAGGCTCTGTGCTGACAGCTCAGAGCCTGGAGCCTGCTTCAGAGTCTGTGTCTCCCTCTCTCTCTCTGCCCCTTCTCCACTCACACTTTGTCTCTCTCCCTCTCTCTCTCTCTCTCTCTCTCTCTCTCTCTCTCTCTCTCTCTCAAAAATAAACATTAAATTTTTTTTTAAAGATGGTAAAATTCTCAGCTCTTTCGGTGGCAATTTGTTCCTGGGAGTAGATGCTCAAAAAAGAATAAAAAAGGAGAATTGAGAATTCATGGCCTAATGGACAAGACATAAGTGATGATAAGTGTTATAATACATAAAGAGAGATGACAATTGTGTTAAAGTCCTGATGGGAGGCGATAAGTCATAGAGCACAGATGTCCCTTGTGCACAGCCCTGGAAGCACTGCCCTACCGAAGTGAAAGACTCCCAAGTCCCAAAACCTGGGGACAGGAAAACTCCCTCAGCCCGCACCAAAAAGACTGCCTCTGAGTAAGGGGGCCTCACTACCTATTTAGTGTGAAACCATTACATGCTCAGCCTGGAGAGATTGAGAAGTAGATTTGGAGGCTCCTTGGGGCTGTTTAAAATTAAGAGGGAGGGGGTGCAGTCAGTTGTGCGTCTGCCTCTTGCCTTTAGCTCAGGTTATGATCTCAAGGTTTGTGGGATGGAGCCCCATCCCACACATTTTGCACTGAAAGTGTGGAACCTGCTTGGAATTCTGTCTTTCCCCCTCTCTCTCTGCCCCTCCCCTGCTCTTTCTCTCTCAAAAAAAATAAACATTTTTAAAAACTTTAATTAAATTAAGAGGGAAAACAGAGGTGAACAGAATTATATACAGAGCCTACGTTCGCACAGTAAGAAATTTGCGATGGAATCCCAGACCCCCGACACATCACAGCTTTCTATTGCTCAATGATTTAAGAGTCTTGACCAGTAGTGTTGAAATATTCGTTGTGAACAGTAGGTTCTACATATTTTTAAGTACGATGGGGTGTAAGCTTGATTTTCCCAAAGTTGGCCTATAAACATGTTTAGTTTTCACGTTCCTTTCATACTCAGCTTGGACTCACCTTAGGATCTTTTGGATGAAATCACTGCTTTCCAACACCAGCTGTTAGTTCCCCTTCGTTGAGTATAATTCAGAAGAAATCAGAGGGCAGAGTCCAGGTGAAACTAATTTAGGTATTAGCTAGAGGGAACTACTTGTAGATCAATTTTACTCTGACAGATAAATTTGCCTTAGAGATCCAATTATATACAATATTAAGACTAGCATGAATCACCTATCACACTTGGAAACAGCTGCTAATTAAAGCACAGAAATACTAGAACATTCAGAGTTCTTAAGGATTAAAAATGAAAAAAAAAAAATCATTACTTATTTCTAGAAGATCCATTCCAGCAGCCATGTTTGTAAGAAACTATTTGTGGGCTCGGTGATATCCACGGTGAAATTCATTTTTATTACTTTTGTTTTCTCTTTTTTTTTCCCTCTCATTCTCATCCTTTCCATAGACTATGCAAATTGTTAACCTTCTAGCCAAAGAGCCCATGAAAGTGTTATTTTCCTAATACAAAGAGAGTATAGTAGAGTAGCTGAAAGGTTGGGTCCTAGAATCAGACTGTTTGGTTTAAAAACTCAGCTCTGCCACTAACTGGTTATACGATTTTGTGTAAGTTATTTAAACGATCCTAACCTTGGGTTTCTGTAAAAAAACCGTAAAATGGAAATACAGATAGTAACTGCCTCACAGTGTTGTGGAGGACATTAAATGAGTTACATTTGTTAAACGCTCAACACAGTATTTGAAAGAGAGTGCACATGTGCACAAACACACCAAAAGTACACAATTTGTTTTATTTCTTCTTTTTCGCTTGGCTTTTTGGAAAGAAATGAGGACTTTCCACTATCTTATGTTGATTTGGATCCACAAAAAATTACTCTACACTATTTGTTTAGAGTTATGTGCAAATCATCAATTTCTATGGCATTGAAAATCACATGAATAATGTGAATGGTGATATTTTATGTTTAGAAAGAACAATGAAGGGGTAAGAATCTAAAATAATGCAAACAACTAAAAGTATTGAAGGGAGCAGCCAACATCGTGGAGAAGTAGGGGGATCCCTACCTCCTGAGTCTCTCAAACAAAGAAGGGCTGCAGTCAAAGGACTTTGAACCCCGAGACTCTGGGAGGAAAAGAGGCTGAGTCTACCAGGGAGAAACCAGGACAACCTGATGGGTCATAGGTGGGTGACTGAACTGGGGGAGATAAAATGGGCTGCATAGGCACGGAGGGGAGGGTTCCCCTTCTGCAGAGAGACAAGGGAAAGAGAAAGAGCGGCTGAGGAAGCATAGGACTGTATCTGGACAAGAGAAAAACCTTGGACCGGGACGGAGAGGGATCCCATCTCTAACTGCAGGGCTTTGTTTGGACTGGGGCCGGCTGCCCTGTTCCTGCACCTGGGGAGGAGGGGAGCCACCTCCGGGTCTGGGGATAGGTCAGGAGCGCAGTCCACCGTAGAAGAAAGCGGTCCCCTCCCTGAAGTGCTGTGGGGCAGGACAAAACCAGCCAGGACCACGTGGGGGCGGGGGGTGCATGGAGAGGCGCTTTCCCAGTACCGGGCGCACAGAGCAGGAGTTTAAATCCCAGCTGAGTGCCAGGGCACAGGAATCTCACCTGCACCTCCGACACAGTGAGGACGGCTCCAAAGGAGTGATTTGGGACACCGGGTCATGGAGAAGAGACTGGGGGGTCGCCATTTCTCCCCACCACCACCAAGGTGGGGCCTGAGGGATTGGTACACGGGGCCCACAGTGGAGGCGGGACCAGCCTACACCAAACCATGCCCCTCTGCGCCGGATAACTGCCTATCTACTGGAGTGGGAGAGACACGAGGGAAGCAGAGAGACCCCTCCTCCAGACCAGCACTGCTGCATTGCCTGGATTAATTCTAGGACAATTCTTGCTATATAGATATATTCTCCTTTCCATTTCTCCTTCTTATCTCTTCCCTCCTCTAGGCCGGTTACTCTGGCTATTGGTTTGTTTAAACAGACATGTTTAATCCATTCTCTTGATACATGTTCTACACCTCCTTTCCTTTCCTTTCTCTCTCTCTGGAATAATCAAACCGTGGAGTTTCTCTGCCTGGGTACCTTTATCTTCATTTCTTTTTCCCCACCTCCTTCCTTATTTTCTTTTCTCTCTCTCTCTGGATTAAGCCTTTTAGTCTCTCTGCCTGGTCAATGTTTATTTTTAATTTTTCCCCACCTCAGTCATTTCTCTTTGTATGTGTTCTTGCATCAGCACTGCCTCCACCCTGTTCTTTACTTGAACCTGGTGTTTTTGGTTTTTTGATTTTGGATTGTTTTTAGTTTTTTGGGTTTTTTGTTGTTGTTGTTGTTTTGTTTGTATGTTTGTTTTACTTGCTTGTGTGCTTGCGTGTTTTTGTTTCTGTTTGTCTGTCTGTCTGTTTTCCTTTCCAGGGCTACTTCAAGGAACAAATCAAAGCCAACCTAGTGAAGGGTCCAAAATATCACTACGAGTAGGGAAATAACCAAAGTCCTAACAACAGAGAGCAAGTAATGCTCTCCAAAAACCACCTCCTGAAGGGCCAGGCCCTGGACAGTGTATGAACCCCCCTTTTATATAGCTGTGCTCACAGGTGCAGAGCACATAACAAGCTTTTAAAACTCATAAGGGACAGAAAACTAGCCAAAATGACGAAACGGAAGAATTCTCCTCAAAAGAAATTCCAGGGAGAAGTGACAGCTAAAGAATTGATCAAAAACAGATATAAGCAACATTACTGAACAAGAATTCAGAATAATAGTCATGAAATTAATCGCTGGGCTTGAAAAAAGCATAGAATCTATTGCTGCAGAGATCAAGGAACTAAAAAATAGACATGATGAATTAAAAAATGCTATGAATGAGGTTTAAAATAAAATGGAGTTGGCCACACCACAGATTGAAGACGCAGAAGAGAGAATAGGTGGATTAGAAGACAAAATTATAGAAAAAGAAGAAGCTGAGAAAAAGAGAGATAAAGAAATCCAGGATCACGAGGGGAGAATTAGAGAACTAAGTGATTTAATCAAATGGAGCAATATCCATATCATAGGAATTCCTGAGGAAAAGAGAAAGAGGCTGAAGGTGTACTTGAACAAATCATACCTGAGAACTTTCCCAATGTGGGGAAGGAAACAGACACTGAAATCCAAGAGGCACAGAGAACTCCCTTCAGACGTAACTTGAATCAATCTTCTGCATGACATATCATTGTGAAACTGGCAAAATAAAAGAATAAAGAGAGAATTATGAAAGCAGCTAGGGATAAACGGTCTTAACATACAAAGGTAGACACATAAGGGTAATAGCAAACATATTTAGTGAAATTTTGCAGGCCAAAAAGGAATGGGAGGAAATCTTTGCTGTGATGAGCAGGAAAAGTATGCAGCCAAGAATCCTTTATCCAGCAAGCCTATCATTCAGAATGGAAGGAGAGATAAAGGTTTTCCCAGACAAACAAAAACTGAAGGAATTCATCACCACTAAACCAGCCCTACAAGAGATCCTAAGGGGGATTCTGTGAGTGAAATGTTGCAAGGACCACTATGTACCAGAGACATCACTACAAGCATGAAACCTACAGATAACACAATGACTCTAAACCCATATCTTTCAATAAAACACTGAACGTAATTGGACTAAATGCTCCAATCAAAAGACATAGGGTATCAGAATGGATAAAAAAAAAAAAAAAAAAACAAAAACAAAAACAAGACCCATCTATTTGCTGTCTACCAGAGATTCCTTTTAGACCTGAGGACACCTTCAGATTGAAAGTAAGGGGATGGAGAACTATCTATCATGCTACTGGAAGTCAAAAGAAAGCTGGAGTAGCCATACTTATATCAAACAAACTACACTTTAAGTTAAAGACTGTAACAAGAGATGAAGAAGGGCATTATATAATAATTACAGGGTCTATCCATCAGGAAGAGCTAACAATTATAAATGTCTATGCACCGAATTTGGAACCACCCAAATATATAAAACAATCACAAACATAAGCAATCTTATTGATAAGAATGTGGTCATTGCAGGGGACTTTAATACTCCACTTACAACAATGGACAGATCATCTAGACAGAGAATAAAGAAACAAGGGCCCTGAATGATACATTGGACCAGATGGACTTGACAAATATATTTAGAACTCTACATCCCAAAGCAACAGAATATACTTTCTTCTCAAGTGCACATGGGACATTCTCCAAGATAGGTCACATACTGTGTCACAAAACAGCCCTCAATAAATATAAAATAATTGAGATCACACCACACACACTTTCAGATCATAATGCTCAGCACTCTCAACAATAGCCAAATTATGGAAAGAGCCTAAATGTCCATCAACTGATGAATGGATAAAGAAATTGTGGTTTATATACACAATGGAGTACTACATGGCAATGAGAAAGAACGAAATATAGCCCTTTGTAGCAATGTGGATGGAACTGGAGAGTGTGATGCTAAGTGAAATAAGCCATACAGAGAAAGACAGATACCATATGTTTTCACTCTTATGTGGATCCTGAGAAACTTATGTGGATCCTGAGAAACCCATGGAGGAGGGGAAGGGAAAAAAAAGGTTAGAGTGGGAGAGAGCCAAAGCATAAGAGACTCTTAAAAACTGAGAACAAACTGAGGGTTGATGGGGGGTGGGAGGGAGGAGAGGGTGGGTGATGGGGATTGAGGAGGGCACCTTTTGGGATGAGCACTGGGTGTTGTATGGAAACCAATTTGACAATAAATTTCATATATTGAAAAAAAAAAGATCATAATGCTATGAAACTTGAAATGAACCACAGGAAAAAGTCCAGAAAACTCCAAAAGCATGGAAGTTAAAGAACATCCTACTAAAGAACAAATGGGTCAACCAGGCAATTAGAAAAAAAATTAAAAATATATGGAAACAAATGAAAATGAAAACACAACAATCCAAACCCTTTGGGATGCAGCAAAGGCAGTCCTAAGAGGAAAATACATTGCAGTCCAGGCCTATCTCAAGAAACAAGAAAAATCCCAAATACAAAATCTAACAGCACACTTAAAGGAACTAGAAGCAGAACAGCAAAGGCACGGCAAACCCAAAAGAAGAAGAGAAATAATAAAGATCAGAGCAGAAATAAACAATATAGAATCAAAAAAAAAAAAAAAAAACAAACAAACCAGTAGAACAGATCAATGAAACCAAGAGTTGGTTTTTTGAAAAAATAAAATTGATGACCCTCTAGCCAGGCTTCTCAAAAAGAAAAGAGAAAGGACCCAAATAGATAAAATCATGAATGAAAATGGATTTATTACAACCAGTCCCTTAGAAATACAAGCAACTATCAGAGAACACTATGAAAAATTACATGCCAACAAACTGGACAACCTGGAAGAAATGGACAAATTCCTAAACAGCCACACACTACCAAAACTCCAACAGGAAGAAATAGAAAATTTGATCAGACCCATAACTAGTGAAGAAATTGAATCAGTTATCAAAAATCTGCCAACAAATAAGAGTCCTGGACCACATGGCTTCCCTGGGGAATTCTACCAGACATTTAAAGCAGAGATAGTACCTATCCTTCTCAAGCTGTTCCAAAAAATAGAAAGGGAAGGAAAACTTCCAGACTCATTCTATGAAGCCAACATTACTTTGATTCTCAAACAAGACAGAGATCCAGCAAAAAAAGAGTACTACAGGCCAATATCCCTGATGAATATGGATGCAAAAATTCTCAACAAGGTACTAGCACATCAAATTCGACAGCATATGAAAAGAATTATTCACCATGATCAAGTGAGATTCATTCCTGGGTTGCAGGGCTGGTTTAATATTCACAAATCAATCAATGTGATACATCACATTAATAAAAGAAAAGATAAGAACCATATGATCCTGCCAATAGATGCGGAAAAAAGCATTTGACAAAATACAGCATGCTTTCTTAATCAAAACCCTCAAAAAAGTCGGGATAGAAGGAAAATACTTAAACATCATAAAAGTCATTTATGAAAAGCCTGTAGCTAATATCATCCTCAATGGGGAAGAACTGAGAGCTTTCCCCCTGAGATCAGAAACAAAACAGGGATGGCCACTCTCACCACTGTTGTTTAACATAGTGTTGGAAGTCCTAGCATCAGCAATTAGACAACAAGATGAAATAAAAAACATCAAAATTTGCAAAGATAAAGTCAAACTTTCACTTTTCGCAGATGACATGATACTCTACATGGAAAACCCGACAGACACTACCAAAAGTCTGCTAGAACTGATACATGAATTCAGCAAAGTCACAGGGCACAAAATTAATGTACAGAAATCAGTTGCATTTTTACGCACCAAAAATGAAGCAACAGAAGGAGAAATAAAGAAACTGATCCCATTCACAATTGCACCAAGAACCATAAAATGCGTAGGAATAAACCTAACCAAAGATGTAAAAGATCTGTTGCTGAAAACTATAGAAAGCTTACGAAGGAAAATGAAGAAGACACAAAGAAATGAAAACAACATTCCACACTCATGAATTAGAAGAATAAATATTGTTAAAATGCCAATACTACCCAAAGCAATCTACACATTCAATGCAATCCCAATCAAAAGTGCACCAGCATTCTTCTCGAAGCTAGAACAAACAATCCTAAAATTTGTATGGAACCACAAAAGATCCAAATAGTCAAAGTAATATTGAAGAAGAAAACCAAAGTGGGAAGCATCACAATCCCAGGCTTTAGCCTGTACTACAAAGCTGTAATCATCAAGACAGCATGGTATTGGCAGAAAAACAGACACATTAGACCATTGGAATAGAATAGAAACCCCAGAATTGGACCCACAAATGTATGGCCAATTAATCCTTGACAAAGCAGGAAAGAGTATCCAATGGAAAAAAAGACCATCTCTTTAAGAAATGGTGCTGGGACAACTGGACAGCAATATGCAGAAGAATGAAACTAGACTACTTTCTTACATCACACACAAAAATAAATTCAAAATGGGTGAAGGACCTGAATGTGAGACAGGAAACCATCAAAACCCTAGAAGAGAAAGCAGGAAAAAACCTCTTTTACCTCAGCTGCAGCAATTTCTTACTTGACACATCTCCAAGGCAAGGGAATTGAAAGCAAAAATGAACTACTGGGACCTCATCAAGATAAAAAGCTTCTGCACTGCAAAGGAAACGATCAACCAACTAAAACTAAAAGACAACCAACAGAATGGGAAAAGATATTCGCAAATGACATATGCGATAAAGGGCTAGTATCCAAAATCTATAAAGAACTCACCAAACTCCACACCCAAGAAAACAAATAATCCAGTGAAGAAATGGGAAGAAAACATGAATAGACACTTTTCCAAAGAAGACATCCAGATGGCCAACAGACACATGAAAAGATGCTCAACATCACTAATAATCAGGGAAATACAAATCAAAACCACATTGAGATACCACCTCAGGCCGGTCAGAGTGGCTAAAATGAACAAATCAGGAGACTATAGATGCTGGCAAGGATGTGGAGAAATGGGAACCCTCTTGCACTGTTGGTGGGAATGCAAACTGGTACAGCCACTCTGGAAAACAGTGTGGAGGTTTCTCAAAAAATTAAAAATAGATCCACCCTATGACCCAGCAATAGCACTGCTC
Source organism: Felis catus (assembly GCF_018350175.1). NCBI lineage: Eukaryota > Metazoa > Chordata > Mammalia > Carnivora > Felidae > Felis > Felis catus. Next base: position 10,415,646 of record NC_058372.1, read on the forward strand.
GGAATTTACCCAGGGGATACAGGAGTGCTGATGCATAGGGGCACATGTTCCCCAATGTTTATAGCAGCACTTTCAACAGTAGCCAAATTAGGGAAAGAGACTAAATTTCCATCAACAGACGAATGGATAGGGAAGATGTGGTTTATATATATAATGGAATACTACTTGGCAGTGAGAAAGAATGAAATCTGGCCATTTGCAGCAATGTGGATGGAACTGAAGGGTATTATGCTAAGTAAATAAGCCGGTCAGAGAAAGAGAGATACCATATGTTTTTACTCATAAGTGGATCTTGAGAAACTTAACAGAAGACCATGGGGGAGGGGAAGGGGAAAAAATTACAGAGAGGGAGGGAAGCAAACAGTAAGAGACCCTTAAATACTGAGAACAAACTGAGGGTTGATGGGTGTGGGGGAGAGGGTAAAGTGGGTGATAGGCATAGAGGAGGGCACTTGTTGGGATGAGCACTGGGTGTTGTATGGAAACCGATTTGGCAATAAATTATATTTAAAAAAATAAAATAGAGTAATGCAAAAAGGGATGCCTGGGTGGCTCAGTCAGTTCAGTGTCTAACTCTTGGTTTTGGCTCAGGTCATGATCCAGGATCAAGGGATCAAGCCCCATATCAGGCTCTGCACTGAGTGTGAAACCTGCTTAAAATTCTCTCTTTCCCTCTCCCCCTAACTTTCTCCTTTTCTTGCACTCTCTCACTCTAAAATATAAATAAATAAATAAATAAATAAATAAATAAATAAATAAATAAATAAATAAAACAAAACAAATAATGCAAACACACATCTACACTGATTATAACTACCTTGGTGTATCTGGTAGGCTCACACCCCCCGTTATCAATGCCATGCTTATGAATCTTTGGAGCAAACATTCATTCACTTGTTCAACAGGTATAGAATGCTTTCCAGGTGTCTGGCTCTTATCTAGGCACTGGGTTTCAAAAAGTTTCAAAAGAAATAAAATATGATTCCTTCCTTGAGAATCTATACCTTGTGATTTATACACACAACTCACCACTTTCCCTCCATTCTAATTGTACTGATGGTTCTGTCTCTTCTCAATTGACAGAAATGCTCATCCCTCTCTGTTTTCTAATAGGAAAGCAGTTAATTGGACATATTTTCTCCCTTCAGCTTACTATGAGAGCCAAGGCTCTGTAATACCATGCATCTTTACAGACCAGAGTTTTCATGGAAACATAAATTATAGGGAGATGGGGAGAAGGGGCTTGCTGCATAGGAGGGCACCAAATTCCAAGTAAATTATCTAAATGAGACATTCTTGATGCAGTTTGTGGTAGTTCTGGAGTCAGAGGAGAATGTGAAGGAGACAAAGATATTATCTTTCCTGGGGAAACCATCGAAAGAAATGTCAACATTTTTATATATCCCATGATAAATAAATCCGAATTAAATTATTTTGGTATTTGGTTTAGGAAGAACTATATAAATCTGTGATGTGTGTTAAGGTTCAATGTCTTCCTCATTGTTAAAGGAAACTATCAGGATGACCAGCCTTAACAGAAACATCAAGTCTGAACTTATTTTAATCCCCAAGTTAGAAACCCTTAGCTGTCGTGAAGGAGGGTCTCTGACTCAGGTGGTTAAATCTGCATTAAAAATGAGATCATGGGGTACCTGGGTGGCTCAGTCAGTTGAGCACCTGACTTCAGCTCAGGTCATGATCTTGCAGTTTGTGAGTTCAAGCCCCATGTCAGGCTCTGTGCTGACAGCTCAGAGCCTGGAGCCTACTTCAGATTCTGTGTCTCACTCTTTCTCTGTTCCTCCCCTCCTCATTCTCATTCTCTCTCTCTCTCTCTCTCTCTCTCTCTCTCTCTCTCTCTCTCTCTCTCTCTCTTTCTCAAAAATAAATCAAGATTAAAAAAATTGTTTTAATATAAATGAGATCACAATCAGACATTGGTGTTTGCATTGTTCTTCACGAATGAAATGAAACTTACTTAAGAGTTAGGACATAATCACACATAATTCTTAAACATTGGTGAGAAGGTTTTATCACAGAGGTTTTTGAAAATCTGCTGGAAGAAGCCCATATACACAAAGTTTTTCACAGGAACTTCATGAGAGCTCTTCAAAACCATATCCAGAGAAACTAAAGAGACCCATGGATACTTACAGAAGGAAAGCTATTCAGACTTATTGTGTGTAGGTGTATGGTTGCAATTAATTAGCTTACAGTAGTCCATTTTTGTGTTGAAAAATTCCATTTTGGGGGCACCTGGGTTTCTCAGTTGCTTAAGCATTTGACTCCTGATTTCAGCTCAGGTCATGATCTCACGGTTCGTGAGATCAAGCCTGGTGTCAGTCTCTGCACTGACAGGGCACAGTGTGCTTGGGATTCTCACTCTCCCTCTCTTTCTGCCCCTCCCCAGTTGTGCTCTCTCTCTCCCTCTCAAAATAAATAAATAAACACTTTTAAACAATTCAATTTGGTGTGTGTGTTAACATCATGAATTATTCAAAAAGGTTGGGTTAAGGTGCAGAAAGACAAATACTGTATGATCTCACTTATATGCAGAACCTAAAAAAAGTCAAACTCATTGAACCAGAGTAGAACAGTTATTTCCAGGAGCTGGGGGTGTGGGGAACATAGGGAGATGGTGGTCAAAGTGTAGAAACTTACAGGCATAAGATGAATATGAATATTAGTTCTGGGAAGCTAATGTACAGCATGGTGATTATAGTTCATAATACTACACTGTGCACTTGAAATTGAAAGAGTAGATTTTCAGTGTTCTCAGCACACACACACACACACATACACACACACGATAACTATGTGAGGTGATGGATGTGTGAATTATCTTGATTGTGTTAATTTCACAATGTATTGATGTATTAAATCATCACATCGTACACCTTAGAAAATCATGTTGTGCAACACAAATACATACAATTTTCATTTGTTAAACATTCTTCAATAAAACTGAAAAAAAATCATTAACTTCATAAAAAAAAAAAAACCCAAAACTAAACCAAAACAAAACAGCTTGGGTTAGCTTCCAAAGAGTCCTACTACAGCCATCTTGCACTGATGTAGCTCCTGTCCAAACCTAGTCTTCCCTCAAACACAAACACGAACACTGAGTCCTATACCTCCTCCTGGGGCCAGCATGGCCAACTGATGCCCAGTTGCTCAGCTAGTCATTCATTAAGCTCTCTCAGGGATGTGGCCTCAGGGTTACAGTTGGGTGGGGAGCCAGGGAAAGGGTACATGCAGAACTGGTTCTCTCCTACGCTTCATTCACAATGTACCTGAGCTATTTAGGATCCAGGAAGACGTAAATGGGGAGTGGCTCTGGAAAGCTCAGGAGGGAGGGACACTGCCCCAAACCTAGGTACGTTCACCTCTGACCTGTCAGCCTGGTGGGGAATTTCTTGTAGGATCAATGTCTGACATTAGCGTGGGAGTAGGGGAGGAGACAGCACACTTGCCACCGAGTGGATGGCAATAGAAAGTGGCTTATTTTTATTCTCTAAAAATTACATTACAATGGGGTGATTCATAGAGTTCACAACAATTATCTTCAATTGCATAATATTCCATGTAGTGGATGATATATTATTTTGTTTTCTTTTTGTGTTTTATCTATTTGGGCGACACTTTCACTTTCTTTGAAGTAAATAATGCTGAAATAAATCTGAGAGGCTCTTTACACAAATTGCCTTTTTTGCCCAAATTATGAAATAGTGGTTTCTTACAAACTGCAGTGTAGGCATGAACAAAAATGTAAGCCTGGCATTCTTTCTGCAAATAGCCCATTCAAACCAATCTCCTAGAACAAAACAAAACAAAAATCAAACAGACTGAAAAAAAACCAAGATGATTTCTTGTCTTTATGTAATTGATTATGGACATAACATGAAGACAAAAAGTCCATATATCATACGCTTTCCTCCTCGACACTACTTGGTCCCCACATCAAGTGTATTTTTGTACATAATATGTATTAGAGAAAACGTAGATGGTCTGTTCAAAGAGTCTGTGGTACATTATATTCTCCCTAATCTGTGGACACCACTGTTAATTTTTAAGAGATAAAACTCTATTTTTGGAATTTGCAGAGAACTGTTTTCATGGCTTCCAATTATAACTAGGGGTAAAGGTATTTTAATTAGTCTTGGTTTGAATCAAACAAAATTTAAATACATGGTTGGGAGACCAAACCTAGAAAAATTTGCCAATATGAAGCATGAATAAATTCTTTTTTAAGTTTATTTATTTTGAGAGCTGGGAAGGGGCAGAGAGAGAGAATCCCAAGCAGGCTCTGCGCTGTCAGCTGTCAGCACAGAGTCCCGTGCAGGGCTGGTTCTCATGAACCGTGTGAGATCGTGACATCAGCCGAAATCAAGCGGGACACTTCACCGACTGAGCCACCCAGGCTCCTCAAAGCAGAAATACTCTTTAAAACCACCTGGTTACTCAAGTATTTTGCCAACACCTAAGATGTAAAACACACAAGAATGTAAGTGACAAAGGGGTGCCTGGGTGGTTCAGTCGGCTGAGTGCCCGACTTCGTCATCACAGTTTGTGAGTTCGAGCCCCGCATTGGGCTCTGTGCTGACAGCTCAGAGTCTGGAGCCTGCTTCGGATTCTGGGTCTCCCTCTCTCTCTGCCTCTCCCCTGCTCACGCTCTGTCTCTCTCTATCAAAAATAAACACTTAAAAAATTAAAAAGAAAAGAATGTAAGTGATAAAGATATTAGATTTCCAGGCTGTAAGTGTTTATTTGGAAACTGGAGAAACACAGTCATTAGAATAGAAAACTTCTGGGACGCTCTGCCAGAGGAGCTCACAAAGTCAACAGTGATCTTGCAGAAAAATGGAAGAACCTGGACTTTATGACAAATAATTTAGTTTATTTATGTTAGCAGGTGCTTTCTAGAATGTTTACTAATTTAATTTTGAGAATAATCTATATACTGAATGCTATATGATCTCTATTCCTACTCCCTTCATATTGATCAAATCATGACCTTATCAAAGAAGTTTCTTGGGGTAGCAGCCAACCCCGTTGCCTTTCATGAATGTTACCTGAGATGAGTGATAGGGGATACCTATGTTTCTTTGAGTTAGGTTCCCAGAGGTGGGATTAGTGAGGTTATAAGCATTTTTATGACTCTTGACATACTGGTAGCAATACTGCACTTGGAAAGCCTTTGATACATTTTGCTGGATTATTTTCCCAAAGGACTGTACTAATTTATAACGCTGCCAGAAATGCACAAGATGAGTGATTTCTTTTCACCTTCAAATGTTTGGACTTTGCCTTTAATTTTTTTATATTTAAAAGTAGGTGAAATATGCATTAAAAACTATTAACAAGTGCCCTTGTCAGCCAGAAGGAGCAAAGCAAATCCCAAAAACTGCTATTTCAAATTCCATCACATTAAAATTTTAAAAGTCTAGAGTCCTGATACCAAAGACATGTCTAATTCATGCCATGCTGACCTGTCTCACCCACCCGGCAAATTTTAGGGTCTTTTCTGGCTCAATATTAATGTGTACTTAGACAACATAAGGTTGTTTTCTTTAAGAAAACGGTCACCAGAAGGTGACTGTCATGTAGACATTCTAGTCATCTATATAAAATAATTAGTATTTTAATTAAAGGCAAAGATAAATATTTTCATTATCTAATTGTTCATTTCATGTATTTCTGTTCTTTTTCTTGAATAAAGGAGGAGGCTGTACATCATATGCCCATGATAATATCTCCAATAATGGTGAACTTGGCTATTTCTACAAATATCTAATAAGGCTGAGAAAAAAGTCTGGGTTCCTCAAATTCCATTTCCATTCCTCCTTCCTGGTTTCTGGAAAACTGTCCTTTCCAATCCCTTTGCAGGTAGGCAAGGCCACATGACCAGTTCTGATCAATGAAATTTGGGAAGAAATATGTGTCCTTCCTTCCTTTCTTCATTTCATTCTTTCCTTCTTTCCTTCTTTCTTTCTTTCTTTCTTTCTTTCTTTCTTTCTTTGTTTTTTTTTTTGTATATATTTTTTGAAGTTTAATTTATTTTGAGAAAGAGAGAGAGAGGGCAAGAGTGAATGGGAGAGGGTTAGAGAGAGAGGGAGTCACAGGCAGGTTCCACACTGTCAGCACAGAGTCCTTTGCGGGGCTCCATCCCGGGACCCTGGGATCATGACTTGAGCCGATATCAAGAGTCGGGCACTGAACTACCTGAGCCACCCAGGTGCCCCGATAGGTGTCACTTCTGAGCTATGTTAATGAAAATCCCCTTTGTCATTCTCCAGGTTCTTCCTTTTCTTGCCCCAGCACACCTCATGTGGCAAGGCGGTACCTGTGTCGGCCTGGGTCCTGAGTGACCATGTGGAGGAGGACAGCACTGCCCCCCATTCCTGGACCCCCACAGTCTGCATTAGCATGTGTGAGCAAGAAATAAACATTGCGGGGCACACGGGTGGCTCAGTCGGTTTAAGCGTCGGACTGAGACGCAAGTCATGATCTCACACTCCTGAGTTTGAGCCCCACGTCGGGCTCTGTGCTGACGGCTCAGAACCCGGAGCCTGCTTCAGATTCTGTGTCTCCCTCTCTCTCTGCCCCTCCCCCAACTCATGTTCAGTCTCTCCCTCCTCTCTCTCAAAAATAAATAAACATTAAAAAATCAGAAAATGGGGCGTCCGGGTGGCTCAGCCGGTTAAGCGTCCGACTTCGGCTCAGGTCATGATCTCACAGCTCAAGATTTCCAGCCCCATGTCAGGCTCTGTGCTGACGGAGCCTGTTTCAGATTCTGTGTCTCCCTCTGTCTGCCCCTCCCCCGCTCACACTCTGTCCCTCTCTGTCAAAAATAAATAAACATTAAAAAAAATAAGAAGAAAGAAAGAAAGAAAGAAACATTGGACGTATTATGAGATCTGGCAGTTCACTTGATTTGGTAGCATGACCTTCCCGGAACAATGCCTCAGATTGGGTCACGCACTCTCCTATTAAATCTGTTCCCACAGCCACACAGATAAATGGGTAGGGCAAGGATTTCTGGCGCGCCTAAGGAGGGAACTTTATACTGCCCTGACAGGCCCCATTCTAAGAGGATTCTCTGCCCGGTCTCTTGCATTTCATAAGCACCGAATATGAATAGAGATATTAAAATGTATATAGAAGAAAAGAATCCTCAGAACGGTTTAGATTTACACTCACAAACTTCAGAAAACTCCTAAAAGCCCATCTGTTCTGTGAAGCAGTCCAACAAAATGACCACTTGTCACTCACTCTTCTGTGCCGCTGCCTGCACTGTATTGGTGTTTGGGGCTCTCATATGCCCGTGTGCCTCCGAATCAGGGCCCTGCAGGCCAGCACAGTTTATTGTGTTGTCTGCATGGTGGTTCTCCTAAGATAAGTGAGTAGAGGGGAAAGAAACAAACAAAAACAAACACAAACCAGCCTTTTCTACAGATATGTGTACTGGAATTTAAAGTTTATAAACAAATTAAGGGGCACCTGGGTGGCTCAGTCGGTTGAGCATCTGACTTCAGATCAGGTCATGGTCTCCTGGTTCGTGGGTTCGAGCCCCGCATCGGGCTCTGTGCTGACAGCTCAGAGCCTGCGGCCTGCTCAGATTCTCTGTCTCCCTCTCTCTGCCCCTCCCTGGCTCATGCTCTGTCTCTTAAAAATGAACATTAAAAAAATAAATAAAAAATAAATAAAATAAAGTTTACGAACAAGTCAAAAGCAGAAGAGTATGTTTTCTCTGTCCTACCAAATTGCCATTTTATAGGGCTTCTCACCCTTTCTATACAAAGAAATGTTCTCTGACAGCAGGCACAGGGAAATAGAGAAATAATCATAGAGCCAGCCTCTTTTCCCTTCTATTCCAGAAATGTATGGCTCCACCAACTGTTCTGTCTTAGGGGTTGTGGTTTAAAGTGGAAAGAGTCTGTTTTAGGAGTAAAAAGACTGTTGATGGAGACTATTCCTGCTAGCTAAGGAAAGACAAAGGGAATTCAGGGCCACCTACCACGTTCCAACCTATTGCTAAGACATTTCACTTAAATTTCTTCATTTAGCCCTCCCTAAATCCCTAAATTTTTCTCATCTATAATGTGGGGATGATAACAGTATTTGAGAGGATTAAATGAGATTAGACATGTGAGAATTCTTTGTAAACGGTACAGGAGCACCATAGAAATGAAAATTATTATTTTCAAAAAGTTGGCTCTTTCCAAAAAGATTACCTATTTTCTCTTGGGCACAGGAAAAGTGTTGCGTGCCTTGTGATGCTTGATAAGTAACAACTACAGGGAAAAGAATATTCCTTTTCAAATGTTGCCAGACAGAAGATTTTTAAATGGTGCCTTCATGTCCTAAGACAGAGGGAGGAAGAGAAACGTGTAAGAGGGAGGGAGATGAGGAAAGACAGAAACAGAACAGATGGGCACAGAGGATGGAAGGAAGGGAGGGATGAAGAAAGGAAGGAAGGGAAGGAGGGAGGGAGGGAAGGGAGGGAGGGAGGGAGGGAGGAAGGGAGGGGTAGGAGGAAGGAAGGAAGGGGAGGGAAGGAAGGGGAGGGAGGAGAAAGGGAAGGGAAGGGAAGGAGGGAGGGGGGGAGGGAGGGAGGAAGGAAGGAAGGAAGGAAGGAAGGAAGGAAGGAAGGAAGGAAGGAAGGAAGGAAAGGGAAGGAAAAGGAAGGGAGGGAGGAAGGGAAGGGAAGGAAGGGGAGGGAGGGAAGAGGAGGGAGGATGAAGGGAAGGGAAGGGAAGGGAGAGAGGGTGAGCAACTAAAATCTCTTACAGGAAAAGCTGGTATATATATTTTGCTTGTGTTAGACTGAAGAATCCTGGCTATCACCTTCCATGAAACCTCAGACAGTCTGAGATGTCCTACTTAAGAAGTGACAAATAATACACCTTTATGCCGATTGGAGGAGGAAGCCCAGACCCTCTGGCTGGTCTCAGATATGTCAGACCTGTGTGTACCTTTACGTCTTTGCAGTGAAAGGACAGCTTAATATGCGGAGACCCCGCAGCAGCCGTGGAATGAAATGACCACAACTCTGACTGTCAGTCCTCAGTCTGAGAGCTCCGGGCCTCCCTCATAGGTGCCTTGATGAATCCGTGCCTCGATTCTGTGTCCTGCGAGCCATGCTGTGGCCTGGCCACGTTACACATCTACAGAAGCCCTTGCCCCAAAGAAACCTCGGGGCACCTGGCTAGAGATCGGCTGCCTTTCCAGACTCCGGAGGCTCCGAGCTGACTTTGAAACTTACAAAATCCTTTTGCTAAGAACCCCAGGCTTCTTTTGCAAGGTGGCCGCTGCGGGCAAAACAGTGACACGCCTGTGGTGTGCCACACCCACTCCTCTCTGCTTTCCAGGTGTCTAACCCTTCTTTCTCATGGGGGGTAAGCTGAGCGCGGAGAGGTTACCTTCTGACAGGCTACAGGCCTCCCTACGGGCAGAATCCTGGAGTCAAGGGGGACTTGTCTTTTGACACCTTGATGCCTTTGATGCCTTGTTTGCGAGGGGAGGGCAGACACAAGCGGAAACCGTTCTTGCTCTCACCTCGCTGTGCATTCCTGGTCACTGGAAACCTGGTGTGAACCCACTCACATTTGTGGCTCTGGATTTCATGACCTGGCATCAAAAGAAAAAAGGGAATGCTTTCAAAAACATGCTTATTGGGAACAGAACACTGCCAACAACGGTTTTTCTGAATTCAGATAATCGTTTTAAATGCCTTTCTTTTTTTTTTTTTTTATTTTAACTCATTAAAAATGTCTCTGGCAAGAAGATTCTCAGGGCCCCGGACGAAAATGGGAGATGGAAGGAAGGAAGGGTGTGACAGGGAAGGGACAAGAGAGGCAAAATACATGATGCCTCCATTTTCGTGAGCGTCCGCGTGAGTCTCAAGACAGGAGGTAGAATTCAGAGAAAAGCTGAGTCATGGAGGAGTTTCTACTTTCTGAGCCGATGGAGACCAGAGAAAGGCAGCAGACGATGTTGAGGCAGCCGCAGACGCAGAAGCCCAGCTTCGGGAAGCCTCCACGGAAGGGACGTGCATCCACTAGGGAGCCTATAGAACTCTCTGCATCCTTCCCCCCACACCTGTCTCCTCACAAAGGCAGGAACATTGGTGGTTGCTGAGACAGCTTTGTCCAAACTCTTGTCCTCAAAATTTGCCTCTTTTACAACATGTAATAGCTGTTTAACAGAAAGAGCTGGTCCACTACATGTAGAAGACCCTTCCCACAATATCTCCCCCCTACCAGGATATTCATAATGAGAATTAGCACATTAATGACTCAGAGAAGTCCTAGCATGGGTATACCTATCAACTTTATTTAATCTGGTATTCTTCAAATACTTTTATCGATAGATTGCCTCTTTTTTTCATTTAATCTTCCCCAGAACAGAGTTTGCTCAGTGGACATGCTGTATAATGGAAAGGTGGTGGAATATTCCTTCCTTCCACGGTTGCTCCTGGGGCTGATTGGAAGAGAGGCCCCTTTGACAGCCAGGCCTCCACATGGAGCTTGTCAAAGACTACAAATTCTTGTCGTCGGAGGAGAGCAACATCACGCCAGGAGCCAGCAGAAGGCCCAGCGCACCTTCATAAATGAGACAAAGTTGATGGAAAAGTTTTCTGAATCACTATCTAAGAAGGGTACTTGTTTTCATGAGGTTTTTTGGGGCGACAGTGGGGTTCGTGGGGTCTGGAGCCGACGACCAAGAAAAAATTCTTGAAGGCATCTTTGGTGCAAAAAGGGGATTCTATTGAAGCATGGGGACAGGACCTGTGGGCAGGAAGAGCTGCCCCAGGACCATGAGGAGAGACTGGTTGTATACTATGGGGTTGGGGGAGGTAATGTCCAGGAGAAGGTTCCAGTGAGATTTTCATATGCTAAAAAAAGACTCAGAGGATACTGGAGGCCTGGCTATTTCCAAGCTAAGGTGGTTTGCCCTCTAGCAAAGCATTAGCATTAAGACAGTAAGGAGTTCTTGGAGAAACCTTTTACTCTGCCAGCCTCAAGTATCTGTCAATGGGCTGCAAGTTATAAGGACATTTAGTTCTACCTGCCATTTCCTTCTGCTTTTGTTTCCCATCACTATGGAGGGGTGAGGGAGACTTAGGTCCTGAAGGACTAGGATCTCTATCAGTTCACCATTTGTTTACCCTTTCCTTTGTTCTTGGGCAGCCAGGAATGTCTGAGGAATATCACACGCATCCCACTTGGGGGGGGGGGGGTGGCCTGTCAGCTTGCCTGAGGCTCCCTCATCAATTTCACCTATACCTCATCAGTATTACTCTATACCTGGTCTATTGTTAACACAAGCAAAGAAAATAAAAAAGATTTCAATGAATTCCTATTAGTTTAATGGGGTGGTATTTTGTAAGAAAGAGGAAAGAAGGAAGGAAGGAAGGAAGTTAAAAAGAGAAGAAGAAAGGAAAAGAAAGGAAGAAAGAAAGAGAAGGAAGGAAGGAAGGAAGGAAGAGAAGGAAGGAGAAAAAAATAAGCAATGAAAAAATTGTGCATAAATTTCAGTTTCTCTTACTTCTCCGGTAGAAAAACGAACCTACCAAAACCAGTTGGGAGGCCACAGAGGTTAGCATGGCTTCAGAACCTCATTATCTATAAATAAGTACTTCTTGGAACCTGGTGAATGAAGGTGACCAGATTTTTACATACCGTAACTTTAAAGCATAAATCATTCCAACGGTTTAGGTGAATTATCCACCACCTCATTTACATATTTTCAGATGTATTTAAATTAAGAATGGAAGGCTAGGTATTCCCTCCATAGTATTTAAATGGAGAATGTAAAGAGAATCAAAGGATTAAAAGGCCTTGTAACCATAGTCATTATCTCTTCCAAGCTACCTGGGACACATGACGTCCTTCATGCTTATAGGGCATGGAGTTTTACTCTCCCGCAAGATTCTTTGAACTGCGGAGTCAGGTTCAAATATTAATCTACATTTACAAGTAAAGAAATTATACCTCTAGTTTCTCATCATTGTCCACATCCTCAGCCTTAATTGAAATATCAATATCAAAAGTACCAACATCCTCATGCTCTGACTTTAAATTGAATTAGGACAACTGAAGAGCTGTAGGGTGAAGACATTTTACATGATAGGGTATCACATAAGCCAAATAATTAAAATTTCTTAAGAAGTAAAATGGTCTATTATAATTTGTCCTACATATTTCAACTTGGCAAAATTAAATTAGCCATTTCCCTATCAAATGAAAAAGTAGTTCTAACATGCAAATATTTTTTGTGAGTCACCTGGGATTCTATCCATTAGGCATGAACTAGATTAAGTTTCTGAGCATAACTAGTCATTTACCATCACGAAGTTTAATATCACTTATGAGTAAAAACCCAAACAGTGTCATGGTGTGTTGGAGGTCTGGCAGGTATTATTTCACCATATAAACAATGTAATTAGCATTTATTTTGCAAAACCAAAATGACAGTTATGTTATTCAATAATAATAAATGCTTACTGACATATACTGACTCTCCCTCACTTGATTTCTTTTTTTTCATTTTTTAGGAAAAGGACCAAGGACCATCTTTGTGTTTCCCCTAAAGCCTAAAACAAGATCTCGCAAGGAATAACAGCAAGGAATCAATGCTTTAGAGTGAAAACAATTGTGGATGTACCTGGTCAAATACATATGAAATTAAGCAGAGTATGAACGGAAGAATCTTATAAACTAGCTCCCCACAGGACTCCAAATAAAAGGTCCTAATTCAACCTGACAGCCTTAGCTCCCTACCAACACACAACAAAGCGACCCCAACTTATCAGGGAGTTATAACTGCCTGTTAATGTCTCTGCCATCAGAAGGCAGATTCAGACAGTAGAAATGTTAGTGGTGCCGAAACTCCTCCTAGGTAGCTAGAAGCTTCCAGAAAAAGCTGGCTTTCTCCTGGAACAGATTTTGTTACATGTGACCGAGACAACCTTACATAAATCCTCTCCTCTCATCTGTGTTCTATCTGACTCAAGTTCAAAATCCAGGCAATGCTGCCACACCGAGTGTCAGTCTCCCAGCGACATGACAGAGATCTGTGTTCTGGTGGTCGGCTTGAACTAGGCACTGTAGGAAGCAAGTGACAGGAATGTTCCTATCAATAGATTTCTGAAACGAAGATCACTCTGGTTTATTCATAGAATCTAGAATCCTAGAATGTTGAATGTGAAGGATTTGTATAGATCACTAATTTAAGTCACTCCATTTAAAAAGGAAGAAAACAATGTTCCTCAAAATGTAGGGACTCATCTGGGGTCTCAAGGCACAGCTAAGGAACCAGGGTTCCAATCTTTATAATTCTGGGGTCTTTCCATCACAAAACAAAATTTCCCACAAAGCTCGCATTGTTGCCTTATGAAAGAATTACGCTAAGATTGAAAAGGAAGAATTGATAAAGATGTAACTAAGCCATAGGCCAATTTAGGCATCTTTTTACTCCATCAAACCATTTATAGCTCTTTGTTTTTTGTTTTTTTGTGTCCACAGAAAGCCACACACATCCAGAAGAGACACACACCCACATTCAGACATTACTATTTGGGGCTTGCACATGTGGGTGGCTGGTTGCCAAAGCATGAAGAATGTCCTCGATTGGAAATAGACATCTTTAAAGAAATATGACCAGCCTACCCCTTCTCTCATGTCAAACTAAAAACTAGTGCATCAGTAATCACTAAGATCACACTCTGCCCAAGCAATAATCCAGTCTTTTTAAAAATTTTTGTAAATGTTTTTATTTATTTTTGAGAGACAGAGCATGAGTGGGGGAGGAGCAGAGAGCAAGGGTGACACAGAATCCGAGGTAGGCTTCAGGCTCCGAGCTGTCAGCACAGAGTCCAACGCGGGGCCCAAACCCACGAACCATGAGATTATGACCTGAGCCGAAGTCGGACGCTTAACCGACTGAGCCACTCAGGTGACCCCAGGAATCTGTTCTTTACACAGTGGTAAGAATATGCCACCAGCCACTCAGAAGGGAAGTCATTCTTTCAGGAATCCCAAGATATTTACTCAAACATTTCTTGGGGATGGTCTAAGAGCTATAGAATCTATTTCCTGTGTAAATTGAGATTTCCTCCCTGAATTTACGTTTAAAGGGAATAAACTTCTTCTCTAGGAAGTTTCTTCTTCTCTAGTACCATAGTGCTGCCTGTCATATCTTTTTACCTCTTGCTGTTTCATAGGGAGCTCTTTTATTGTGGAGAAGCAGCTAGCTCTCTATGTATTTCTATTCCAGTAGGCTATAGTTAAAAAAAAAAAAAAAAAAAAAAAAAAAACAGCAACAAAATACTGTGTAAAATGGAAACAAAATGGCAATTGCAAGCCCGTTTGGGCTGATTTAGCCCTATCTTCCCATCTCCAGATACACTAAGAAAATTATGCCTTTCTGTTGCCCCAAGTACCATAGGGCCCCCAGGCCTGGCCCCCAAAGATTCCATGCACAAGCAGGGGGAGGGGGTAAGGCAATGTTAGCAGAGTTCAGGTATTACAACCCCAGCACCTTCAAAGGACACAACAAATATTCAACTCCCTTTCTTACCTTATCTTTCCTTTCCACTCTAAACAAGTTAATTTTCCCTTCTCTAAGCTCCTATTAGGTAGATGTTTGGTTCCCTCATTTTATTTGCTCTATACTGCCTTGCACTATTTTTTGTGATTTCCCCCCCCCCCAACATTTTTCCTCTGCCTGTTTTTAAGCCTTTCCTGACCTCCCCAGTAAAAGACGTGGCTCACTCCTAAGAATCCCCTGTGGTTAATGAGACAAACTCGTACGACAGTGTGCATAATACTTTTACTCATCTGTGTATCGATCTTCCTCTCTGCCAATCCCTCTAACATCAAGACAACATCTTAACTTTAAATCTTATAATACTTTAAATCTTATAATACCTCCCAGCACAAAATAAATATTTGTTGGAGTAATTGACTGATACCATAAATTCTTGCACAGGTAGCCCTCACCCATTGGCTACTTTTTTATGTTGTTGCTTTGCGACTATTATCCTAAGTGTAACCATCCCCTTTTCGATCTACTATCCTCCTGCATCAGCGACAGTCAATGGGAACAGGTAGTCTCAATTCATGTGATTGGCACTTGGGTGTGAACATTCTTGTCACTGCAGATAAAGTCAGAGATGCAGTAATGCTAAGCTGATACATAGAGCGGCCACTTGGATTATCTAAGAAAGGATATGGGTAGCTGCCATTCTCCCTCCTCTCACACAGAGAACAAACTTACACGCCTGGGCTGGCCCCATGTCCAGAACAAAATGGTACCGTGATTGTTCAGCCGTCTCGCTCGATAGAACATGTCAGTGGCCCAGTGGTGGGACACTGGAGGAGTAAGCAGAAGCTGGAAAGCATCCTTTTTCACTGGGGACCCGGGCTCATTTGAGAGGGATTTGTTAGAGAATCCATTCCCCAAACAGCTTGTTTTGTTTTGTTTGGCTTCCTTTGTGTGTGGGCTGATTGTCTTAAGCTGCCAAAGCAGGAAATCAATGGCATTAAAAATGTGTTCCTATGAAGAAGCAAATTATCTCTTTTACCCTAATATTCATCAGAGATTTCCTGAAATTTCGAAAACAACACAAAACCATCAGTGACTTTGCGGTGATTCTTCCCTTGGACTGCAGCTAATTTCAGGCTCTCTCTTTCTGCACTTTCAAGTTGCTAATGTCTGTAGCGGTATGCAATATCACGCCAGCTTTAATTCAGGTGAAGCTAAAATTAGAGGTAAACTTGCTGGTTAAGTGGTCTCGTATCACATATCACACCGAAGCTCAAAGTAGACACTTAGGGCTAAATTTTTAAAAGGGCTCTCCAAATTTGCATCGACAAAACCCTCATTGGTATGCATGAGCAGCTGTCTGGTTACCCACCCCACCCCACCACAAGCTGGTGACTTCCTTATCAAAGGCTATACAAATCTGGGGCTAAAACTATAATTGCAAATTGATAAAACATTGAAACATTGACTATGAAACTGTAACCGGTACACCCTTACCCATTGTGCTAGAATGAGCTATATCGACCACCCGCCTTTCACACGGTATGTGAACTTTCCTGTGATGCCTGCCTTTATTTGGACTCAGTGGTGATATGTACGCTCTCATCCGAGCAAGTATTATCACCAGACCATAACAGAAACAATTCCTCTGACACCAAACCCAGCAGCTGGGGAATAAAGCACAAACAACCTAAATCTTCAGAGGCTGATTTGTAAACCAAATGATCTAACAAAATAGATATAATTTTTTCCTTCATGCACTCACTCTCCATGTGGAGACTGTTACCAGGCTGAGTGTTCCCCTCCCCGCAAATTCATATGTGGAAGCCCTCACCTCCAGCAGGAGGGCATTTGGAGGTGGGGTCTTTGGGACCTAATTAGGGTTAGAGGAGGTCATGAGAGTGGGGCCCTCATGATGGGATTGGCGCTCTTCTAGAAGTGGACACACCAGAGAGCTTGCTTGCTCTCTCTCTCTCTCTAGGCCATGGAGGTATCCAGTGAGAAGGGCAGTCACCTGCAAACCAGGAAGAGAGCTCTCACCGGAAATCAAGCTGCCTGCACCTTGATGTTGGACTTCCCAGCCCCCACAACTGTGAGAAAATAAATTCCTGTGGTTTAAGTCCCCCAGCCCATGGTATTTTGTTACGGCGGCTCGAGTGGACTGAGACAAAGAAATAATTGTAGAAGTGACCATGTAGACAAATACATAGGTAAATACTAACATTACAGCTGCCGGGGGATAGGGCAGCACTGAATGGCTCCACGTGGATTTAGGTCCAGCTGTACATCATTAAGCATACTCGCGGTGCAAGTCTTCAGCTGGCAAAAGTTTCTCTCTTTAGCCCATTTGGAAAAGGTATTCCCTTTGGGGGGCTGTTTAATAAGTCAAAGACATAACAGAAACAGTGTTGACCTCATTAACATAAGCTCCCTTCTCCTGTTTATAACTTGGTCATAAACCTTCATAACTGCTCAGTAAGAAAACCGTCTGGATGATAATAGTCCTCAGAGGGGGTGTTGTTTGCAGATCAGTGAAGCCAGGCCACATGTCCCTCCACCAAAGAGCTTTAAAAGTGCTACTCTCAGTGAAAACAAAGCTACTTTAAAAATTATTAACAGATCTAGACCACTGTGTAGAGGAGAATGTGAGCATACACAATATAGAAGAGACTTTTCTTTATAACATCTCGATCAGCTTCGTGCAGGCTTACTCACAAATGCCTGCGATTCTAAAATGCAGTCAGTTGCAAGGCTCACCTTATATTCAAATTTGCTTTTGAAAACACACACATACACACACACACACACAAACACACACACACGTGCACAATGATATACTCATGGATAGAGATACTCAGCCTAATAATCAGTGTTATGTGAAAAATGTGTCATAAAATGAGTAAAGGAGTGACATTTATTTCTCCATTCTCTTTGTCTCTACGTGTATGTGTGTGTGTTTATGTGTGTTGGAAAGTAAGGAAGAGGAGAAAAACCTTTAACCTTTGAATTTGCTCCTACAATCTCCAAAGTGTTGCTGGGCACACACAGGTTCCCAGAGAATACAGTGAGACAGAAAGAAATAGAAGGTTACTGAGGGGAAAAGAATGAATCAAAAGGGAGCAGTCTTGATGTGGCTGTTTCTTCTTTAATCAACAACGTCTCATTAGCAAATGATAGCAAATTCAGTTTAATTTCAAGATATACTGACTGCACTCCCCCAAGCATCTCGTATCTTTTCGTATTGGTTAAATACCTACATTCACTATTCTCTGGAATCTAAGAAACTCGATGAGTACCCATGTCCAAGTTAGAGTCCAGAATTAATTCAAATTAATTATGAAGCATAAAAGATATTTCACAATAACATACATAGTCTTTTAGTTTAGAAGTAAGTGAGGCTCGTAACCAACATAGTACCCAACACATAGTAACCGACATCAGTATCACTAAGGGTGGGTCACCTGGACATACTTCCTGTGTCTCACCCCTGAAAGAGTCTAAAAATGAGTGATGTGAGCCTAATTGAAATTGTAGATCTAATTTTCTCTGAACAGGAACAGCTGTGAGAGGAACAAGTTGAACAAGGAAGCACTCTGAGAAATCCAGCTGGTGGAACTTTCTGCGGGGAAAACCAGCCAGCTCTACTCAACAGGTACATGGTACACGAGGAAAGGGCAAAGGAAAGGTGCACCGACTCCTTGTGAAAAGCTACTAAGAGATAACAACCAAGTGTGATGGGTGAACCTTACCGGATCCTACTTTGAACACACCAACATTAAAAGGTATCTAAAGGCTAATGGAGGAAATCTGAGTAGGAATAGGATATTAGTTAATATTAAGGATGTTGGCATGATCGTGTAATGGTTAAGTGGGTGGTTAATTAGGAAGATGTCTTCATTTTTGGAGAAGGCCTTCTAGGGCATTCTCAGGGTTAAATACCATAAAGCCTATAATTTATTTTAGATATTTCAGCAAAAAATGTATAAAGCAAATATAGTAAAAAAGGGATGCAATTAATTATTAAATTTAGCTCATGAGTTGTCCATTACTATTCTCTTTACTTCCTTACAGGTTTGAAAATGTACTAGTGAAAAAATTAAAGCAAATGAATCTACACTGACAACTAACAGAGTCTTACACAGGTGACACTATTTCAGCCTTTTAAAAATATTAAATAGGGACACATGGGTGGCTCAGTTGGTTGAGCGTCCAACTCTTGATTTCGGCTCAGGTCATGATCCCAGGGTTGTGAGATCCAGCCCCATGTCTGGCTCCATGCTGACAGCATGGAGCCTGCTTGGGATTCTCTCTTTCTTCCTCTCTGCCCCTCTCCCCCACTCATGATCTCTGTCTCTCTCTAAAAATAAATAAATAAATAAATAAATAAATAAATAAATAAATAAATAAATAAATAAATGGATGTTTATAAATGTACCTGAAGACCTATCATTAGGGAGTTGATTAACTAGAAGAAGAAGAAGAAGAAGAAGAAGAAGAAGAAGAAGAAGAAGAAGAAGAAGAAGAAGAAGAAGAAGAAAGAAAGAAAGAAAGAAAGAAAGAAAGAAAGAAAGAAAGAAAGAAAGAAAGAAAGAAAGAAAGAAAAAGAGAAAAAACTATTATGTAAATCCCAGCTTTATTTCCTCGTTGATTTACTTTGTGAAAGTACCTTAACAGCTGGGTCCACTAGACATTAGGAGGAATATAACTCTTCCTTTGAGAATCACGAAGCAATAATGTTTTATAAACTATATGCTGCTCCTTATAATCACAACTTATACAAATCCCAAGTCTAGTTCTGACTTGGTTCTCACCTGGTGGTCACTTTCCTAATTGCAATGAACATGGCGGTCCTTAACGCAGAAGAAGAAATGCACCCTTAGATTCACAATTACAAATATTCACACCTTCAAATGCATTTCCTGTATTTTCTATCATCCGGCAAGGAAAGAAATAATAGTACCTTATTACCAAATAAAAGTTACCATATGCATGCACATATATAAAGTAATTTATGGTTACTGAAGACAGCTCTCTCGGTATATGTTTCATTTCTCCCCAATTCACTGTACATCCTTCCTGAACATGGTCAGGATCTGAGGCCAACCTTATCAAGTCAAAAGAGACCATTGTCTTTACGGCTTGCTGGGGTACCCAGCAAGAGGGACAAGAGTCCAAATATGAAACTCTATGTTTTGCAGGTTTGGGGGACACCAAGCAGATGTTCAGCTTCTAAAAATTCTACATCTCCTCATCTCTCTACTTTAGTTATTTGCACCACATCTTTCTTGTTACATTACCACTGAGATGAATTATTTTATATAACCAATCATGTGAAAAATGGCTTAATACAAGTGACCAAGTTTATCAGAAATTAATTTTCCTTCTAGATCACACATACAGGGCCTTAAAATATTTTCATTGTCTTTAAAAAATGGTACATGACCAAATCATTGATAACTGAAATGCATTAGAATGGAAAATTAAGTATTTAAAGTTAAAGCAAACCACTAAGGGATATTAGGAATGTAAAATTCTTGAATTTAAGGTGGATGTTGGTCTAGAGGATTCAGCAAATACAATAGTTATGATGTATGCATGGATATGGAACTTTCTGTTTGAGAAAGTTCCAGGAACTCTTACTCCTCGTGTGCTCAAAGTCTGCCCCTCCCAATTCCCATCGAGCCAAACAAAGTAGGTCAAAGAGATCTTGCTGGTAAGTGGGCAGAGCACAGTTAGCCCTCACCTCTACCAGCGGCCTCACCCAGCCTTGAGCAAGCAGCTTAGATGTTGATTGGAAGGCAGGTATGGGCAAAGTGGGCCTGAAAAAGCCACCTACATACTTTTCCTAGGTCTCCTATGATACCAGCAAGGCAAGAACAAGATTTGGAGAAAATCCTACTGTCCTCTCCACCCAGCTGCCCAAGATGGGTAGAGAATTAGCTAAGAATTTGAAGATGATTCTCACCAGACATTTGCTGCACCAAGAGGCAGAAGTAGCTCATAACAGAGGATGCAGGATGTTCAATTCAAATCCAGAAGCCAGATGGATAATGTCATTGAGCTTCAAAGAGTACATGAGAACTGAGAAGGGCACCTACCTGGTTAGCAGGTGGCCCACGAGCCCGGAGCAGTCATGGTGCATTGGGTGGGAACAACAATGCACTCCATCAGCCGGGGACCCGTAGGAGCCAGAGCCTGTGAAACACAGCCTCAGAGAGAGGAGGTGTCTAGGCAGAGGCCAATAAGCACACAAGGACACAATCTGCAAAGGAGATACTTCCTCCTTGTTGCCATGGGACTTCCAATGCCCTATCCACACGCTATCCCAGAAGAAGAGGAGAGGAAAATACGTGAGAGAGGAAAATTCCCTGATCGGGATTTTAAACTGACTTAGAAGTTTTGGAGAAAACGGTTTCCAGGTTTGGAGAAATATGGCCACCTTTCTGCACATTTGAGTTTTGCCTATAAATTTCAATCCCACTACCAACCACTTAGAACACAGCACCTGATTCTCTGTTTCAGACTCAGGGAGGCAGGCTTTCTCAGCTCCTCAAGGCAAGAGAACTCAAAACTGCTAATAAAGAGCTGAATTCTTTCCCCTTTCCTTCAGCAAGATTTTCACAGGTAAACCTTCTTCCGAGCCAGCTTCCCTGGCTTTCAGGACTATGTAAAATTGTCAGCGCCTGCTATTGTAATGTGTTTTAACACAGCAGGCTCATGAAAGGTGGCAGCTGGAAGCAGGTGTAAGATGGGGGCGGGTTTGGCCAGCTTCGAAGAAAAACCGAGGTTTGCCCGGTGAGGAATCTGAAAGCAAATGTAGACTGCCACCTCCAGACTGCACCAAAGCCAGGAAACCGTGTTTGACTTTACGACTCAGAGAAGAGTAGGGTCAAAGACAATCACAAACACAAATGCTACAAAAGAATGACACTCCCTGTCCACATCAGCGGGGTGAGGACAAGTGTCTTGACTATAAGGAAAAGCTTAGAGATGAAGAATTCTGATGAGGAGTGTAGTAGGATTCAATCATCCACAGCAACCCACCTGAGAAGATGGAATTCAAGATGACTTGGCTTTTAGGCAGTTGCATGGACTGAGGAAAAGAAAGGGTGTTCTTTTAAATGGTTTAAATTTTATAAACTTTTTTTTTCCTTTCTTGCAGACATCTTAGTTCATTGACCTCAAAGAATTTGCTTTGAGTCTCCACTTGTGACATCTCCCTAGACCCCTCTTTAAGTACTTATGTGAGTGTGTGTGTGTGTGTGTGTGTGTGTGTGTGTGTGTGTGTGTGTGATTTAAGCAGTGAATACAAAAGCCTACATATCCCCAGTGGTTAAAAGATATTTTAAAAAGCATGGCAATACATACAATATTCCCTACAAAGTACCCAGAGCAAGATACCAGAATTAGGGTGTGATTCTAACAAGCAAAATCAGATAATAGGATTTTGCTAACATCTGGTGTTGACCACCTACACACATGTTGATTTTTAGAAAAGTGATATTAAGAACACTTTTTTTCTAAATGTAAATGCAGTTTGCAGAGTATATTGTCATGATACCACAGTAAATTCGCCAACATATCTGATCTGACATTGTCATTGGACCAAGCGACTAGTACCCACATCGTGCACCCTTATTTTGGTTAAGACCCTTTTCTCTAAAAGACCTAGATCTGTTGCTCTCACATCAACTTGTGTTTCACTGAGTGATGGGATTCTAATCTGTTCTTCCACACTTGTGACCTTTAACTCAAGCCTTGACCCTAAGTCCTGAAATATTCCTGACAACTTGACTCGTCGGCATGATATATAGTGGCACCTAAAACCACACCATTTCTGACCACCCTGGGTCAGAAGCCTACTTCAGCCCAGCCTGCAAAATTTAGCATGAATGTCTGAGCCCTTGTAAGAGGAAACATGAGGATATGAGGTTTCTACCAACGCTAACCACCAAGCTGACTTCCCAATTTATTTCTGTGATCCACGAAACTTTGGAGTCTAGAATTCTCCCAGATTAACGTTCTTCAGCAATATCTCCACTATCAATAGGTTTGAATTTTATACTAATTGCCAACACACTTGTCATTCATTCACTCACACTTAACTAAAAAACAAAGCAAAACAACAACAACAACAACAACAACAATTGTATTGACTATCTCTTATGGGTGGGGAATGGTGAGAGGCTCAGGGACAGAAGCCTGAATTAGAAGCAAAGTTGACATTTGCTTATACAGTGAAATTTGGAAGGATCACTTGCCCCAAATATGACTTTTCTCTAAACCCTGCTATTGTGCCTGGATTGCCTACGTTCAGATGCAAAAGAAAGCAGAGTGTCTAAAGGAAATACTAATTACATTTCTTATCAGCAAAAATAGAGATATAAAGTAATAACTAATTGTGAAAATAAAATACATACTAAATTATTCTTTACTTGGGAAGCATACGAAGACTAAGAGAGTTTATTATCCATAGTCAAACCTGTCTGAAAAAGTTAGGAAAGGATTTAACTCATCCATCAAGAAGAAATTGGAACCCTAAGAGACAATGCGGAATGGTCAACACAGAAATTTATCAAATACATCAGTAATGTTAATTAATATTATGAATTAAAATAAAAAGCAAAATAAAAAGGTGAAATAAATGCATTGGGAGAAATAGTCACGAGAGAGGCAAAGCTTGATGGGTCTTGTGTTCAGGAGTAGAAAAAAGTACAGAAACATCCATACTGGTTAAAGGTGACTTAAAGGTCAAAATGTGTATATAGTTTGGAAGAAATCATTTTGTAAGTAAACAATGAAATTCTTCCAAAAAGATTGCTATATAAGGGTAAAAAAACAATAAGTAAAAAAAAAAAATCTTCCAAATCTCTTCTGTGGGAGATTCCAGTCACTTTTTTTTTAAGCAGTTTCCACGCCCAATACGGAGCTTGAATGCATGACCCTGCGATCAAGACTCAACACGTTCTACCAACTGAGCCAGCCAGGAACCCCATATTCTAGTCACTCTTGTCTGCTATTTCTCTTCAGAACACATTGAGGCTCCAGCTAGGAAATCACAGTCAACCTGTAAGAAACCGAGCCATTCTCTCCTCTTAAGAGCTGGGTGGCAATGCACCGCTAAATGCAGTTTCTGAAAACCGTGTTGTCAAAATTTTGGTCTCAGGACACCTGTACATGCCTAAAAATTATCTGGGCCCCAGAGAGTTTTGTTTATATGGGTTACAATTGTTACTATTTACTATATTAGTAGCTAAAACTTAAAAATTTTAAATATATTTATTTATTTAAAATGAATTATGATAAACCCATTATTTTTCAATGACATATTTTTATGAAAATAATTCTGTGCCCTAAAGAAATGATAATTTGTGAGAAGAGTGGCCATGCCATGTTCTTTACCTTTTTATAAATGTCTTTAATATCTGCTTAATCAAAACAGGTGGATCCTCATCTATGTGCCCATATTCAATCTGTTGAGCTATGTTGTTCTGGATGAAGTATATGAAAAATCTTTGACTTCACACAGATATATACTTGAGGAAATGAGTAGTATTTTTAATAGCCCTTCAGATAATTGTGGATATGATTTTTTTTTGAAACTACACAAAAACTCAGTAAAATGAAGGATTTTTTTTCAGCTTAGTTACAATGTGGAATCTTAAATCATCTAAGTAAACAATTTTACTCTATTATATTAAAATATCTTGGTTTATGGCACAAAAACAGACACATAGACCAATGGAATAGAATTGAAACCCCAGAACTAGACCCACAAACGTATGGCCAACTAATCTTTGACAAAGCAGGAAAGAACATCCAATGGAAAAAAAAGACAGCCTCTTTAACAAATGGTGCTGGGAGAACTGGACAGCAACATGCAGAAGGTTGAAACTAGACCACTTTCTCACACCGTTCACAAAAATAAACTCAAAATGGATAAAGGACCTAAATGTGAGACAGGAAACCATCAAAACCTTAGAGGAGAAAGCAGGAAAAGACCTCTCTGACCTCAGCCGTAGCAATCTCTTACTCGACACATCCCCAAAGGCAAGGGAATTAAAAGCAAAAGTGAATTACTGGGACCTTATGAAGATAAAAAGCTTCTGCACAGCAAAGGAAACAACCAACAAAACTAAAAGGCAACCAACGGAATGGGGAAAGATATTTGCAAATGACATATCGGACAAAGGGCTAGTATCCAAAATCTATAAAGAGCTCACCAAACTCCACACCCGAAAAACAAATAACCCAGTGAAGAAATGGGCAGAAAACATGAATAGACACTTCTGTAAAGAAGACATCTGGATGGCCAACAGGCACATGAAAAGATGTTCAGCGTCGCTCCTTATCAGGGAAATACAAATCAAAACCACACTCAGGTATCACCTCACGCCAGTCAGAGTGGCCAAAATGAACAAATCAGGAGACTATAGATGCTGGAGAGGATGTGGAGAAACGGGAACCCTCTTGCACTGTTGGTGGGAATGCAAATTGGTGCAGCCGCTCTGGAAAGCAGTGTGGAGGTTCCTCAGAAAATTAAAAATAGACCTACCCTATGACCCAGCAATAGCACTGCTAGGAATTTATCCAAGGGATACAGGAGTACTGATGCATAGGGCCACTTGTACCCCAATGTTCATAGCAGCACTCTCAACAATAGCCAAATTATGGAAAGAGCCTAAATGTCCATCAACTGATGAATGGATAAAGAAATTGTGGTTTATATACACAATGGAATATTACGTGGCAATGAGAAAAAATGAAATATGGCCTTTTGTAGCAACGTGGATGGAACTGGAGAGTGTGATGCTAAGTGAAATAAGCCATACAGAGAAAGACAGATACCATATGGTTTCACTCTTATGTGGACCCTGAGAAACTTAACAGGAACCCATGGGGGAGGGGAAGGAAAGAAAAAAAACAGGTTAGAGTGGGAGAGAGCCAAAGCATAAGAGACTCTTAAAAACTGAGAACAAACTGAGGGTTGATGGGGGGTGGGAGGGAGGAGAGGGTGGGTAATGGGTATTGAGGAGGGCACCTTTTGGGATGAGCACTGGGTGTTGTATGGAAACCAATTTGTCAATAAATTTCATAAAAAAAAAAATCTTGGTTTAGGGGTTCTAAGGTGGCTCAGTTGGTTAAGAGTCCAACTTCAGTGCAGGCCATGATCTCACGGTTCGAGCCCCACATCGGGCTCTCTGATGTCAGCCACTTCAGATCCTTGTCTCTGTCTCTCTCTCTCTCTCTCCCTCTCTCTCTCTCTGCGCCTCGCCCACTCACTCGCACACAGGACAAGTGCTGTCTCTCTCTCTCTCTCTCTCTCAAAAATAAATAAACATTAAAAAAATACATTGGTTTATCTCACACAGTGAATAGTGCCTTTACCACATAAGGTTTTATGACATCGTTCATTGATAGTTTAGAATATATTGATTTACTGAGTAATGATGATCTTCCAAATATTCACACATTTCACGACACAGCATCAAAAAGTTACATTTGTTAATATCACCATTGGGCTCATCAGAAAAAATCTCTAAGAACTGGGAAGGTCTCAAGCTCATGAAGGGTAGATACAAGTTTTCAAAAATTTAAATTTTCACCTGAGATTTTAAATTTTCTCCTTGGAAACAAATACTGTAGTTTGTTTCTGTTTTTGTTTTGAATTGGCATTTTGGAGGAAATATCTGTGAAAGACACAAATCTGAAGGACAGTTGGTATGTCAGTGGTTCTTTCAGGGAAACACGGGACTGCAGGCAAAAGGCCAATAGTTCAGCTCAGAACTTAACTCAAGATAGCCTCGGTAGAAAGCAGAAAAGCGTTATGAATATTTCCCATTTTGTTAGACAAAACATTAAAAAGATGTATACTGGGGTGCCTGGGTGGCTTGGTCGGTTAAGCGTCTGACTCTTGGTTTCGGCTCAGGTCATGATCTCACGGTTTGTGAGTTGGAGCCCCGCGTCAGGCTCTGCACTGACAGTGCGGAGCCTACTTGGGATTCTCTCTCTCTCTCCCTCTCTCTCTCAGTCACTCCCCCACTCACATGGGCATTCTCCCTCCCTCTCTCTCTCTCTCTCTCTCTCTCAAAATAAATAAACTTAAAAACAAAAGATGTTTGGGGCTCCTGGGTGGCTCAGTCTGTTAAGCATCCGACTTCAGCTCAGGTCACGATCTCGTGGTTCATGGGTTTGAGCCCTGGGCCGGGCTCTGTGCCAACCGCTCAGAACCTGGAGCCTGCTTCGGACTCTGTGTCTCCCTCTCTCTCTCTGCCCCTCCCCTGCTCATGCTCCCTCGCTCTCTCTGTCTCTCTCAAAAATAAACATTAAAAAAAGTTAAAAAAGATGTTTACTGAAGGGTCAAGATTTAGTAAAATTAATAAATCATATTCCTTCGTTAAAGACATTTTTAAAAGAAACTGGCTTGTAGTTTCCTTTTTAACTCTGAAGACTACAAGGACCTTCTCAATTTGGGGCCACTGCCTTGGTTATTGTTAAGGTGCCAGACCTTTTATACACCATTCCTTCCTTACCACCATGGCGAATGTCAATACTTTGCAAGAGGCAAATAGTATCTTAGATTTATTATAAAAGTAATTTGTAGGCACCTGGGTGGCTCACTCAGTTGAGCATCAGACTTTAGCTCAGGTCATGACCTCACAGTTTATGGGTTTGAACCCCGCATCAGGCTCTGTGCTGATAGAGCCTGCCTGGGATTCTGCGTCTCCCTCTCTCTCTGCTCCTCCCCGGCTTGTACTCTGTCTCTCAAAAATAAGTAAACATTAAAAACATTAAAATTGGGGCGCCTGGGTGGCGCAGTCGGTTAAGCGTCCGACTTCAGCCAGGTCACGATCTCGCGGTCCGTGAGTTCGAGCCCCGCGTCAGGCTCTGGGCTGATGGCTCAGACCCTGGAGCCTGTTTCCGATTCTGTGTCTCCCTCTCTCTCTGCCCCTCCCCCGTTCATGCTCTGTCTCTCTCTGTCCCAAAAATAAATAAACGTTGAAAAAAAAATTAAAAAAAAACATTAAAATTAATAAATAAAAATAATTTTGATATTGCAGATCCTCTAAACATGTCTCAAAGACCACCAGGGATGGATGGACCACTCTTTGAGAACCACCTTAAAACACACACACACACACACACACACACACACACAGAATGACAAGGAGTAGGCTCTTATAAATATTTGCCGAGTGAATAGAGAAGCTATATGTGTGTGATGCTTTAAGCGCATTAAGGATTACCCACCAGTCAAATTTGCCAGAATCAGTATTGCTTTCCCACCTGTACATACCTCCCAGGTCCTGTGTAAGAGAGGCCTAGATTGGACCAGCAAAGCCGTGGTGAGAGAAAGCAGATATGAGGAGCCAAAGGTCTTTTGACAAAAGCAGCAGGTTTTTTAAAAAAGAAAATCAACGAATCCAGGTGAACCTTTGAAATCAGTGTTGAATCAACACCTTTTCTAGAAGGGCCTTTTATATGGTCTAAAGAGTACCTTAAAATATTTCAGCATAGACAGTAATATTACAGTCACGGGTTAGTTTTCATGTATATCCCAGGGGCGATTAATCAACGTTTGATATATTTCCATTAGGATACTCACTACAGAGTGTTTAGTTAGCATCTGAAAGAATAATCAAGAGTCTAGACTCCTGGGGAGTTAACCAGTCTCAACTCTCTTGAAGGCTTTGCCATCACTGAAGGGTTTCATAATTAGCATGAGAAATGGCTTTCTACTGGTGAGACGAGTTTGTGGTTGGCAGAATATCATATAGGCATCTCTGCCTTTGCAGGACAGAATGTAAGGATCTGAGGACAAAGGCAACCTACAAACTTTAGAAGGGGGACTCCAGGCCCTGTGTTCTGACTCATAATGACAGTGTCACTAGCTACATATCTGAATCACGAAGCCAGGATCTGTTCACATCTGTCTCAAGTGGACTTTTTGCTTGAGTTTGACAACACACCTCAGAAGGATAGAGCCAAGACTTTGTTGAATTTAAAAAATTGGGATGCCTGGGTGGCTCAGTCGGTTAAGCTTCCGACTTTGGCTCGGGTCATGATCTGGAGCTTCAGGAGTTGGAGGCCTGTGTCAGGCTCTGTGCTGACAGCACAGAACCTGGCGCCTACTTCTGATTCTGTCTTCTTCTCTTTTTTCCCCTCCCCCATTCGTGCTCGCTGGTGTTTTCTCTCTCTCTCTCTCAAAAAATAAACATTAAAAAAATTTTTTATTAAAAATTTTTTAAATTTTTTTAAATTTAGTTTTGAGAGAGACAGAGACAGAATGTGAGTGGGTTAGGAGCAGAGAGAGAGGAAGACACAGAATCCGAAGCAGGCTCCATCCAGGCTCTGAGCTGTCAGCACAGAGCCCGATGCAGGGCTCGAACTCACAAGCTGTGAGATCATGACCTGAGCTGAAGTTGGACGCTCAACCGACTGAGCCAACCAGGCGCCCCCCCAAAAAATTTTTTTAAACATTTTGCTAGGTCACTTCAAAGAGGGCTTGTGGGACCAAAACCAAGAGCTCTTAACCCTTCTTGCAAACTACTGAACCTAAGGGTGGTCTTGCTTATCCCTGAACTCGCACCTGGTGTCGGAAGACAGGGTGTCTCAGGGACTCCCACAATTTGTAGTGCCCAATACGAAATGACGTTACTCCTCCAGAAGCTAAAATGGGATTAAAGGCAACCTCAGAATAGAGAGAGAGAGAAAGTAGACTAACTGACCTGATCTTCCCCTGCAGGGCCAGAAACTGAGAGAAGCGTCTAAAGATCAAAAGGCCTGAAAACGAAAGGGACAAGTGTGATACCTTAAGCCCAAACTACAAGTGTCAGGTGACATGAGACACTATATTCAACTCACCTCAATTGTATGTACACAGAATGCTGACTTTCCCTCACATTTTTGAACTAGAATCACTTGTAGGAGCAAACAGTGTGGCCTGAGTAGGGAAGGGTTCCAGATGGTAAAGCAAAAGGGTCCCAGAGTCAAGGTGCTGGATGGAGACAGCTCCCCCTTTTAGCCCTAGGGGATGGCAGCCTGCAGTTAAGTTTGGAGCAGCAGTGGAGGAAGGGAAAGGAACTGGCTTTCAGCCAATCTGACGACTTAAGAGCTGCCTGTACCCCCATGTCTCAGCCAAGTCCCCAAGTTCACACCTCATATAATGGCAGATGAGAATGACAAGTCAAAAAAGGAAAACCAGCGCTTGAAGGGCCTCGGCGTGGCCAAGGGATATATTTCACAGCGAGAAGTGTTTGGGAAACATGATGTTTCTAACATCCTGGATGTGAGAGTCGTATAATATCCCAAAGAACAAAACATCAATTTATTTTCCCTTCAGGATATTCTGTTTTTCTCTCAACAGCTTATGTGTACTGTATACACCAGCTGAGGAAGGACAGGTAGGTGGGTTTTAGAAACCTGTTCTCTTGAAAGCTGAGAAGACAGCCATATTCAGAGTCGCATCTGTTGAAGGCTATACGATTGCCAACAGTGTTGCTCT
The DNA here is from genome assembly GCF_018350175.1 of Felis catus. Taxonomy (NCBI): domain Eukaryota; kingdom Metazoa; phylum Chordata; class Mammalia; order Carnivora; family Felidae; genus Felis; species Felis catus. The sequence continues at coordinate 10,445,698 of NC_058372.1, forward strand.
GCACGGGTTACAAGGCAGTCCTCTGAAATGGAAGCATGCTGTCCAGCCAGCCAAGAAGGCAAACTCCCAATTCCCTTTCCTTTTAGAACCCACTCCCTTTTCTACAAAGACCAGGCCCGACACACTGTGAATACCCCAGATGTGACAACACACTGTTTTCAAGAACTTTGTGTTCCAGAGGGAAGTAAGGATTTGGGGAGAATGCCTGGTTTGGCCCATCCAAGCTTCTGCTCTGTGACGTTGTCAGGAGACCCAAAGAGGCTAGTGCGTCCCTGCTTGCTCCTCACATCCTCTTCATCTTCAACCTTCCCGCCTCCATCAACAAGCTTTTTTTAAGTCATGGATAAGCCCCTCATGAAAATCCGTTTTGCAAAGTTCCCAATTTGCAAATGAAAGGAGTAGATTTTTTTTGTTTGTTTCATTAAAGAAACACAGCTCTGCAACTTAGGGATCCAAACATTTTTCCCAAACCAAGTGGATCCTGTCATTTGGCAAGCTGCGAGTGTTCTAAATGCTTTTCACACGTTGAGAAAACGGGCAAATAAGATGGCACCTGGGCTTAGGAGGGAATCACCACACTACATGAATCTGTCAAGTGACCTTTGATTTTAAATAACTGCATTTAGTTTAGTAACAATTCATTTTACCAAGAATATTTGTAGAAAATGTATTTTCTATTAAGACAAACTTTTCCTTAAGTTCTTGACACCCACCCCTACCAACTTCTCTCTCTCTCTCCCTCCCTCCCTCCCTCCCTCCCTCCACTCCTCTCTCTCTCTTATTCTGTGTGTGTGAAACACAGACCTTTTGGAAGCAATGGACTCTCTCTTTCTCTCTCATGTGTGTGTGTGTGTGTGTGTATGTGTGTGTGTGTGTGTGTGTGTGTGTGTGTGAGAGAGAGAGAGAGAGAGAGAGAGAGAGAGAGAGAGAGAGACCGACCATTCCTTCCAAAAGCCTACAAAGAAAGCTACATAGGTTCCCTCATTTTGGATCACGGCCGGATTCTATACTATCTCAGGAATCCAAAATACAATCAGAGGAGATCTAAGTAAGAGAGACTGATATCCATCCATCCCTTCATATATTCATTCTCATTTAAAAGAATATTGTTCATTGGGGATAAAATGGTAGAGAAGACTGTTGTGGTCTCAGCTCTCATGAAACTTGGCATCAAATGAGGAAAACAGAAATCTAGTAAGGCATCCAGTCTGATATTGGGTTTTATACGGCAGATATGTTGTGCCTTGGGACCATACTGGAGGGTTTACTACCAGGAGTTGAGCAGAGGAAGTGATATCTGAGGTGAAACCCAAAGACTGAATAGGAGTCAAGCAAGAGAAGAGGGGAGGGAAATCTGTTCCAAGGAGAAGGAACCAGAGGTGAAGGATCATGGGTAATTCTAGGAGTGACGTAGACCCTTTGTGAGGAGCATCAAGGAAAGAAGCAGAAAAGACTGGCATTAGCTGGGTTCTAGGTATCCTTCTGTGCCACACTGAGGAGCTTGGAATTTACCCAGCATTGGGCTTTCACTAAAGGATTGCTGACACAATTAAATTAAAAACTTTTCAGTGGCTTTAGGATTAAACCTAATCCCCTTAAATGAGGGAACACAGCAGTAGGAAGCGTAGCATCAGGAATCAGACACCCATCAAAAGATGCCTAAAGTTCAAAGAAAGGAAATCCAGTTTGGGGCACAGCATGGAGCAAAGACTTCATTACAGAAGTATGAGTTACTGGAAAATAGGGCCACCAGTCCAGATCATGACTAACCAAAGGATCAGCTTGATGCTGAGCTAGATCTCCTGACATGATTTCTTTTACTCCCTGTCCTAGATGATGAAAGAAAGAAAGAAAGAAAGAAAGAAAGAAAGAAAGAAAGAAAGAAAGAAAGAAAGAAAGTCAGTCCAGCATGAGCCTCCACCTAGAGTGTGAGAGACTAAGTTCCAAAGATTAGAGGGATTGGAGGGATAAGGGGCCCTCAGTTCAATGATTCATTTTTTCCTTTCTGTATTTATTCATCCAATACTCATTCGTACAGGAAGTCATTCTAGAAAAGCATCCATCTTTCCTCAATAATTCAATATGTATGTAAGTGAAATAGCAGATTTTGGAAAACACCTGAAAAACTAAATACACGTACAATTCGTTTCAGGTGCCTCCCTAAGGTCAAATACCTGATACAATATTAGTAGGAGACAAATAGAGAATGAAGCAATGTTTATAGCTAAAATACCCTGACTTCACTAGCTGGGAATATTCTAGAATATGATAGTAATATCAGAATCAACCTAACAGCCAGTGTGTTATTTTAAGCATTATTGTAGCAGCCTGCCAATCAGGGTATTTTATTGAGGATCTATTATTTTAAGGAAGATTCAGAGCTTGATGTTGGAGAATTAAAAAAGACTAAAGAATGCTGCCCCTCATTCCATGAGATTATAATCTAATTGTAAATTATCTAAATGTACAAGGTAGGAAAATAAGTGCTGAAGGAGAGTCCCCACGATGGGAGCAGGGAGTGTGCAGGAGGTTTGTCAGGACAAGTTCTGTGAAAGTGGAGGGACTGGACACAGGTCTGCAGAGATGGGAAGTCATAGGGTTTAGCAATGGTCGTCTCACAGACCTGGACAAAGCTGCTAGTAAGATGTTTTAGTAAAAAATAAAAAGATTCCAAAGTCAGCCATATGCTTGAGTCCTGATCCAAGCATGCCATTGGCAATGTCACTATCAGCCTGTTTCCTGGGCTGTCATGTTTTTCAACTCTCTAACCAACTGTCATGATGAGACTCAGCAAACTAATACTCACCCTTATAAATCCCATCTACTCCTTATAAAATCGTAATGCATTTTCTTAGATTGAGAGGCAGATAGTTGGGTGTTTTCCTTCCTCTCCCAAACAATGCTCAGAAGCCTCTGAGGTTAAAATGTTTTCCTACAGTTTCAAGCTCTGATAACTTTCAAGGAGCCATTTTAGGGACGTTCTTTATGCCTTGGAGTGTTTTAGATGATGGGGTAGTTTACCAGTAGCCTGAAATTTACTTGACCTTTTTTTTTTTTTTTACATTTTTTAAATGTTTTTTTATTTGTGTGTGTGTTTGTGTGTGTGTGTGTGTGTGTGTGTGTGAGAGAGAGAGAGAGAGAGAGAGAGAGAGAGAGAGAGAGAGAGAATGCGCAAGCAAAGGAGGGGCAGAGAGAGGAAGACAGAGGATCTGAAGCAGGCTCTGTACTGACAGCAGTGAGCCTGATGTGGGGCTCAAACTCACAAACTGTGGGATCATGACCTGAGATCAAATTGGATGCTTAACCAACTGAGCCTCCCACACTCCCCTATGCGACCTATTCTTGAAAGGATATTCCTCTCACAGGCCAGTGAAGCTGGGGACACTTTCTGAATCACACAACCTCTTGGAGGGCAGTTGTGACTCATGACAGTCCTCAGTGATATCTCCATCAGATTCTTTGCCTTCATGTCTCTTAGAGATTCACTCTTCAATGCCAAACAATTTGAGTTTGATACTCAAACTCAAAACAAATGGTATGCTTTATTGATAGGTCCTTATCAATTACTCCCCCATCCATTCCCTTCAGAAGGTTACACTGGAGAATGTCCAATTTTTATTCTCTGTCCCTACTAAGATAAAGTCTCAGTGCTATTATTGTTTCTGAATTGACATTTAAGGAGCCTATGAACCCTGTTTCAACAGACTTTTACTTTCTCATGAATATTTCCTGAGCAAGGCCTCTCCCCAGGCATGAAGACAGACAGACATACGTACTTTTATGCACCATGTCCCAACATTTACTGTTTATTATTTTACGTGCCCAGAGTTCAAGACAATCTACAGTAGGGGCAGCATTTCTGTTTCAGGAAACTGTTAGATGATCTCTTTAAAGAATATATTTTGGATCATTAAGAACTCCAGGAGAAGAAAATTTATAATACCATTTTGGGGATAGAGCACAAAAAGGATAAAATTTAATGAACCTTCATTTTATGTAAATACAACAAAACTTTGGATTTATAGAACTGACAACATCAGGGAACTCATTTAATTTTATATAACCCAAGGTCCCAAACTTAAGGAATTCATCTGTTAAAGTTATTACTATGTTAGTCTAAGGGCCAGTAACTTCATGAAATATGTATGCCAAGACACCAACCTTGAGTGGCAGAGAGCAGACTAAAGTTTCAGCTGATACAATAGAGGAGAAAATGGTTTTCTCATAAACGGAAGAGGGAGAACTCACTTGCAACAATGTCCCTATTGTAAATAAGAAAAGGGGCATGTGAGTTCGTCACTCTTAATGCAGTTGGAACTTGTTGGAAAGCCATCTTCTGGGACTGGTCCCATGAAGGAGGCAGGCTCAGGAAACTCTGGGAAATGTCCTCCAGAAACACATGGAAGCAAAGTGAAATTATTCCCAGCATGACTGAACTCAGGGGAAGCAGCTAATTTTGCAGCAGGCCTCAGAGGTGAGGGTAACATGAAAAAAAGCCGGTAAACCAAGATGTAAAGGCTAAAGATGGGGTTGAGAAAGAGAAGAGCCAGAAGGGCGAGTCAGAGGGCTGGGAGAGAGAGCAGCAGAGTGGGGCAAAGATGCAGGGCAGAGACTCCAGATGCTTGAGAGTTTTTACTTATGCTTTACTGTGGTGCTACTTAGTCAAGCACTGGGGCCAAGATGAGGCAGCCGACCCACTAGGCTAATCTGAAAAAGGCATAATAAAGGAACTATTTGTAAAGATGTGAGTAGGATGTAAGAAAACTACATGAAATAGCACAATACCCCGCCAGAGGCAGTAGCACAGCCACCAAGACTCCAGGGCTCCCTGGAGTGAGGGGAGGGAGCAGTCACGGGTACTTAGAAGCAGTGAATAGTGGTTAGAACGCCACCTTGAGAACCTGAGACCTTATGTTCAGGGACACAGACAACCTTGAAGTAGCTGTTGAGGAGGAAGCTAGAGGAATAAATAACCAGACCTCAATCTCCTCCTTCTAATCTCCCGCCAGGACTCCCATTGACTGAACCTGACCAGACGCCAGAGGGCATGGAGACTCCCTTGTGCAGTTCACATGAATCAGCCTCCCATTGCACAGGGTGGAGAAGGGAGGAGAGAGAAGGCAGAGAATCCAACAGAAGCTATTAAGTGTCAGAACCCTATTTGAAAACTTACAGCATACTAAGTAAAATCATTCCACAATACATCGGCCCAGGGAAGAAGGCTGCAGTCCCCAAGAGTGTCCAGGAACAATGTTGGATTTGGTCAGTCCAACATATGTCCTCAAAGAGTTAACAACATTTATTCTGTGCTCACTCTGCTAGAAACTGAAGAGACTGGCATCCTTCCTGTTTCCAAGACTCTTACAATCTAGTTTGTCCAAATGATTAAACAAATATTTGTTGAATGTCTTATATATGTTAATATAGGAGATATATTACATCTGTGCTCTTAAAGGTATTACATAATAGTAAGAGATTCACTTGAAAATCTTCGAGAGAAAAAGTTTTTATTAGATGTTGTAGTACGAACTCTAAGAACTTTATGAGTCCGTAGAAGAGGAGAGATGGAGTACGAACTCTAGGAACTTTATGAGTTCGTAGAAGAGGAGGAGTGGAGGGATACTGCACAGGAAGGAGACGTCAACCATTCCCAGGCACCATACCTGAAACCCTATCTGTCACTGTGTATTGCCACAGCAACTTCAGGAAGGCTGCATAGCAGGGTTTGGACCTCATAGTCCCTGCCCCTTTCATCTAGGCTTCAGACATTCTTTCAACGCTGTAGTTAGTGCATAGAGCGCCTTTGAGCAAATTAGGAAAAATGGGTAGACCAGTTAGGAGGCTATACCTCTTCCAGAGTGCAAGCAGCCATCTGCCAGAGTACTGGGTTAGGCAACCATAGGCAAGATGAACTTCAGCTCCCATTTGTGCCCATCAGGTGGGCCTCTCAGATAGGATACAACCTGCATAATCATAAAAGGCAGCTCTGCATTCATTCATTCATTCATTCATTCATTCACTCAAGAAATTTTATTAAGTACTTACCATATACCAAGATGAAAAATTACTTTGTAATATTTTAGTTTTCCATATATGCTAGCAGTGGCAATAAATGGTTATGGTTTGGGTAAGCCATAAACTAAACTCTGAGCTAATCCTAATGCAAACTGTTTTGTTTTAATTTATTTAAATTCAAGTTGGTTTACATACAGTGTAGTAGTGGTTTCTGGAGTGGAACCCAGTGATTCATCACTTACAGATAACACTTGGTGCTCATCCCAACAAGTGCCCTCCTTAATGCCCATCCCCCATTTAGCCCATCCCCCCACCCACCTCCTCTCCAGCAACCCCCAGTTTGTTCTTGGTCTTTATGAGTATTATGGTTTGTATCCTCTGTTTTTATCTTATTTTTCCTTCCCTTCCCTTATGTTCATCTGTTTTGTTTCTTAAATTCCACATATGAGTGAAGTCATATGATATTTGTCTTTCTCTGACTGACTTATTTCACTTAGCATAATACTCTCTAGTTCCATCCACATTGTTGCAAATGGAAAGATTTCATTCTTTTTGATCACCAAGTAGTTTTCCACTGTATGTGTGTGTGTGTGTGTGTGTGTGTGTGTGTGTATACACACACACACCACATCTTCTTTAACCATTCATCGGTTGATGGACATTTGGGGTCTTCCCATAGTTTGGCTATTGTTGATACCTCTGCTATAAACATTGGGAAGCATGTACCCCTTTGAATCAGCATTTTTCTATCCTTCGGACAAATACCTAGTAGTACAATTACTGAGTCATAGGGTAATTCTGTTTTTAATTTTTGGGGAGAACCTCCATACTGTTTTCCAGAGTGGCTGCATCAGTTTGCAATCCCACCAACATTGTAAAAGGGTTCCCTTTTCTCCGCATCCTCGCCAACATCTGTTGTTGCCTGAGTTGTTAATTTTAGCCATTCTGTCAGGTGTGAGGTGATATCTCACTGTGGTTTTGATTTGTATTTTCCTGATGATGAGTGATGTTGAGCATCTTTTCATGTGTCTTTAGCCATCTTGATGTCTTCTTTAGAAAATTGTCTATCCATGTCTTTCTGCCCACTTCTTCACTGGATTATTTGTTTTTTGGGTGTTGTTTGATAAGTTCTTTACAAATTTTGGATACTAACTCTTTATCCAATATGTCATTTGCAAATATCTTCTCCCATTCCATTGGTTGCCTTCTAGTTTTGTTGATTGTTTCCTTTACTGTGCAGAAGCTTTTTACCTTGGGTTATTTTTGTTTTTATTTCTCTTGCCTCCTGAGACATGTCCAGTAAGAAGTTGCTGTGGCTGAGGTCAAAGAGGTTGTTGTCTGTTTTCCCTTGTAGGATTTTCACAGCTTCCTGCCTGACATTTAGATCTTTCATCCATTTTGAGTTTATTTTTGTACACGGTGTAAGAAAGTGATCCAGGTTATTTCTTCTGCCTGTCACTGTCCAGTTTTCCCAGCACCATTTGCCAAAGAGACTTTTTTCCATTGCACACTCCTTCCTTCTTTGTCAAAGATTAGTTGGGTCCATTTCTGCGTTCTCTATTCTGTTTCATTGATCTATGTGTCTGTTTTGTGCCAGTACCCTAATGTCTTGATGATTACAGCTTTGTAATACCGCTTGAAGTCTGGAATTGGGATGCCTCCAGCTTTGGTTTTCTTTTTCAGGATTGCTTTGGCTATTCAGGGTCTTTTCTAGTTCCATACAAATTTTAGAATTATTTGCTTGAGCTCTGTGAAGAACGCTAGTATTATTTTGATAGGGATTTATTTGAATATGTAGATTGCTTTGGGTGATATCGACATCTTAATAATATTTGTTCATCCAATCCATGAATGTGGAATGTTTTTCCACCTCTTTGTGTCTTCTTCAATTCCTTTCATAAGCTTTCTATAGTTTTCAGCGTACAAATCTTTTACCCCCTTAGTTAGGTTTATTCCTAGATATCTTAATGGTTTTTCATACAATTGTATCAGATGGGATTGATTCCTTGATTTCTCTTTCTGCTGCTTCATTATTGGCATATAGAAATGCAACCGATTTCTGTACATTGGTTTTATATCCTGTGACTTTGCTGAGTTCACATACCGTTCTAGCAGATTTTTGGTGGAGTCTTGGGTTTTCCACATAGAGTATCATGTCATCTAATGCAAACCCTTTTAACGTGAGACTATTTGCTACCAGGAACAAAAGAATGAAGGAGGATCAGCAGGGCAACTAGATTAACAGAGAATTACCGTGCTGCCCCCTAGCAAAACCTCCTTTTCCCTTTTGCGCTTAACTGCATTTTCCCACAAAGATATTTCCAAATTCTGCAGCCATGGGCTGCTTTGTGACCTTATTCTATTTTACTCTCTCTTTCCATTTGTGAGCCTCCCATAATCCTCTTTTTAAAACATACTTTGGACTTCTCCCTGATGGGAGCGCAGGGTCATAAAACACCCTGATGTAGCCCATCAGGGAACCCACTAGGAAAAGCATGTTGGAGGCAAGAAACGCTACCATATTGATTTCTGAAAAATTCAGTGGAATAGCAGACTGCAGATTTGGATGTTACATGTGTTCACCATACTAACTTAAACTACACTGAGGCAACACTTCTCTGTGCCTTAGTTTCCTCATCTGGATAAGGTACCTTAAATTGGTAAGGTTTCCTATAGCTCTTTCTGTGGTTCTCATATGATTAGAAAAAGGAATTGTGATTTTTACAGGGGAGGTGCCAGACTTTCTATTTTGAGTATTCTCTTAGGATATCTGTACAGCATTACCACTACTGTTGCAACCTCTGTCCCCAGTCTCCAAAATCAGGCACCCCAATGTCATTTCCTCTGTTTTTCCTATAGCTGAACTTCTACATCTGTGACTTCTATAATCCCCTTGGTGAAGGAGTTTTCCCTCTTGCCCTGTAAGCCACCTGCTAACTGGCATGTGATGGAGCATCCCACCTGTACGATACCTCTCTCCTGCTAATAAATGACACAAATTAAAATGATCACACTTATCGTATATTCCACTTGAGATTAAATAAGGGAATGTTTTATTCTGTGTAAGTATCTTCCAGCTGTAGGAAGAAAATGTTAATCAGATATTAAAGATGCCAAGAAAAATAAATTCAATATGTAAATAGCTACTTTGAGTAATTAGCTATTTACTATTTAATAAATGCTAAATAAGATTTCCCAGTTCACCACAACACTGGAGAGAAAGTAATTCGAAGGACACCATAACAGGTTAGTGTTGACAAGAGCCTACAGCCCCAGTGAAAGGTCTAAAAGTTTAATCAGGTTCTTGGGGCAGTAAAAGAACGCAGGATCTGAGCTTGATGCAAATAGAATTGGCCTGGGTGGTGAGGGAGAAAGACAGCGTGACAGCTCTCACACTGACAGAGTGAGGTCACCAAATATGTGAGGATCACAGAAACCCTTTCAATGATACCTAACTGCTGAAGGAGCAGTGAATGGGTCTGAACCCTGACAGTGGATCATCACTCGGGTGTGAAAGACAACCTCTGATCAGATTGGTTAGTGCCTCTTGTGTCACTTTGTTGGTATGATCCTGACGTTTACTGGGTGTGCACCAGCTTCAACTTGCCTGGGCTAAGAGCTGCCCGGAGAGCTGGTAAGACATTAATTCTGGGTGTGTCTTGGAGAGTGTCTCTGGGAGAGATTGGATTTGAATCAGGAGATTGAGGAAAGAGGACCGCCCTCACCAATGTACACGAGCATCATCCAGTCCATTGAGGGCCTGCATGGACAAAACGGTGGACGAAGGGCAGATTTGCCCTCTCTCTCTGTCTGAGCATCTCTCCTGCCCTCAGAACCTCCTGGTTCTCCAGCTCGGACTCAGATCCAAACTTACACCAGCAGCTCCTTCGATTCTCAGGCCTTCAGACTGGGACTGAGAATACATACGGTTTTTCCAACTTGCAGATGACAGAGCACAGGACTTCTTGGTCTCCATAACTGTGTGAGCCAACCCCTGTAGTCAATCTCTTCTTACATACATCCTATTGGTTCTGTTTCTCTGGAGAACGCTAACAGTCTAAGGCTTCCCATCACAACATTGCAAAGAAAGGAAGCAAAGCCACGAGAGCCATAGCTTCACCACAGATTTTTACAAATGGCAGGAAGCTAGAAGGATGGGAGGCATAGTCTCACTGGTCCATCTTGATGCCAGTATCTCAATGAAGACGAAGGCCTGTTGCCCACCTGTCACCCCAGTGGTGAGGAGCTTCTCATTCAGTGATCTCTCCTAAGTAAGACCCCCACCAAGTATGCCCTTCAAGAACCATTATCAGTGTCTAACAAAGCATCCGGCCCCCAGAGGTATGAGGGTTAGCCATGGAGCTAACATAATTCTTTTTTGTTCCACATGGTCTCTTCTCAGAGGAAGCAGGCAACACAAAACCGTAGAATAATTATTTTCCCTCCATCAAGCAACTGGGCATATGACTTGCCTGTGGAACTGAGGAGATTGCTTTGAAAAGACTTTTTCTCTCTTTCGGACTCTTGCTTCCCATTTCCTCCATTAGTTGCCTCACCTGGTACTCTACTGGATCTTCACTGGTCCCAAAGCTGTTATCCAGATACCACCATATTACATTCTGAAGTGGCATTAAGCCTTATTTCCAGGTGTGGAATAAGGAAGCTGGGGAGACAGCATGCATTGGGGTTATTCTCCAAATCCAAAGCCAAAGTGCTGTTGAGTAACCATCTCAGCTTCTGTCGCCGGGACCTCCGAGAGCAAGACAGACAGATGCAATTATGGTACCCACTTCGCAGAGCTGTTGTGAGGATACAAAGAGTTTGTACACACGGAGCACCGAGAATGGTGTCTAGCACAGAGTCAGCAATTAGTAAACACTCACTACTATTGTTTTCTTGTCTGGTTGGTTGGTTGTTTTGTCTTGTGTAAAAGAATCGCTGATCATTATAAAAATCTGGAGAAATAGAGAAAAGACGACAGTGGAAACCATATGTACTCCCAATGTCCAAATACTTTGGAATAGTTAGCAATGTACCGATATGTGGTATATACACAGAGAGTGAACTCTTTCAATAAAAACGGCACCATACTATATAATTTCTCTTGCTACTCTTTTCACTCAGTATTATGAATGTTTCTTATTCCCTTATTCTTCCAAACCCTGATTATACTGGGTATATTATACACTAGTGTGTGGCTGTGCTATGATTTGTCTGACCACGGAGCCTGAAGATAACGTTCAGTCTGCTAGTATTATAAATCAGTCTGCAGCAAAGAGAACTGATTTTTTTTTTTTTGGTCTGTTTCTTGATTGCATCTTATATAGAGAGTGCGAACTGAGATTACTGGTCATCTGGTCATCTCTACTGTCAGGACCCTTGTGACCAGAGGATATTGGGCCAGTTTTCTGTGTAATACACATGCCAGTCATTCGATGAGAAGCCAGAGATGGGGGGCAGGGCTGGAGAGACAGGTCAAACAGCTTCCTAACTGCCGTCAGGTGGACAGGGATGCCCTGCCCCATGGAGCCAACCATGACCAGACCATAATCCAGGCATGTTCCACCTTCTCTGGCCTGAGAGTTAGTCGAAATGCATCCCAGGCCCTGGCAACAGGTTTTCTGTTTTGTTTTTGTCTTTCTTTGCCCAATTAGTATTTTAGTGGAAAATTGGGAGTTGCTGTGTCAAGAAATGTCAGTTGATCTCTGATTTATATTCTCTGTGCAATTCATAAAGTGTAATCATATGTTTGTGATCCATAGACACACAGAATCACATCGACCATACCTCTCACCCCTGGCTAGCTACTATCAGTTGATGTAACTCCTCTTCTCTTTTCCTCCTCTTCTTCCTCCTCCCTCTCCTCCTCCTCCTTCCTCTCCTTCCTCCTCTTCTTCTTCTCCCTCCACCTCCTTTGCTGCATGTTCGTTTATCATATCCCATCCCCTTCCCCTAAGACACCCATTCTCAAGTATTTAGCATGTGTTTATTCAATGTAAATTTCAGGCCCTTATTTCTTATATAAGTAGCTATGAAAATATATAACATTACAGTCTGTGTACTTTTAATGTAAATAAATTTTATTTTGCTGCTCATCTCATATTTCTTATCTGTTATGATGGCAGCATGCTTCTGAAATCTGTGTTTCCATACCTAGATTTAGTTCATTCTGCCTTTATATTATTCCTTTTTGTGCACACTTCATATTTCACTATTCTGTTCCTCACAAGGTGGCTGGCTGCCTACATGTCTTCAACTCTTTGATACTTTCTATCAATAGCACTTTAATGGAAAGTTAAAGTTTTCTTGAAGAAAACCAAGCCTAAATGTCCATCAACGGATGAATGGATAAAGAAATTGTGGTTTATATACACAATGGAATACTACATGGTAATGAGAAAGAATGAAATATGGCCTTTTGTAGCAACGTGGATGGAACTGGAGGGTATTATGCTAAGTGAAATAAGTCCTACAGAGAAAGACAGATACCATATGTTTTCACTCTTATGTGGATCCTGAGAAAGTTAACAGAAGACCATGGGGGAGGGGAAGGGAAAAAAAAAAAGAGGTTAGAGAGGGAGGGAGCCAAAACATAAGAGACTCTTAAAAACTGAGAACAAACTGAGGGTTGATGGGGGGTCAGAGGGAGGGGTGGGTGGGTGATGGGTATTGAGGAGGGCACCTGTTGGGATGAGCACTGGGTATTGTATGGAAACCAATTCAACAATAATTTTTATATTAAAAAAAATGAAATATATAGAAACTAGAAAAAAAAAAAAAGAAAAGAAAAGAAAACCGTTGTAAAAATCTTCCCCGTAGAAAAATGCAGAAGAGAATTGTTGAAGCACAGGGCATTTTTGCCTTAGTTTTACTATATTGTGCTCCAAAAGGGCTACACCAAGACCTCATGACAATTAGCAGCTGTCGAGGATATGAGCTTCTCTACAAACTCACCAGCACTCGGTATTGTCCCGACTTCTCTTTTGACAATCGCATAGATGCCAGCTGGCACTTCGTCTTTATTTTATCTCTTTGTCTGTGAAGCCAAACACTTCTTCACATACTCCTCAGCCATTCAGGTCCCTCTTTTGTAAACTGATTATTTGCCCACTTATAGGATTTTCTTGTTTCGCATATTTTGTAACTATTTCTTACATATTTCGGTGAATCCTCTATCAGAGATGCTGCGAATAGCTCCTTGCAACCGAGCACCCAGCCAAACTCTATTTTAAATCATTCATACTTGTCTACTATGGGAGAGATTCTAGTTAGTGAAAGACATTGTTGAAAGTAACAGACATGTGGCTCCCTCATTTCCTTGCCTTTCTAGGACCTCTGAAACACTCTATTCTTATATTTCTAGATTTTTTTTTCAAACAGAAAATAATCTTTTTTACTGTCTTATGTTATAACTCATAGCATTAGCGGTAATGGCAATAGTAGGCATAACACGGCCTTTTATTACAACCATTCTGCATAAGAAAAATCCCACAAATGGGAAATTATAATAGGTACATGCTTGGCATATTATGGCTTTTGAGGTGATGGAAAACCAAAGATTATCTGGGTTTTCCCGTGTCATTTGTGTTGTGAAATACTAATTTGTTTTTTTCTCATACCTATTATTTTATGTATTTGTCGATTTTTTTTTCCTCAATTCTCACTGTCCTTATTCTTTTAAGCTCTTGGTGTTTTGAAAGCTGGTCAGGTGACAAGGGCATGCCTAGCCCTCATTCACCACGGCCTCTCATAATTCTCGGAGAAGATTAGAACAGGTGTTCCTGCGAGGAGGAACATAACTCCACACTCTCCCAGTTTAGGCCCCCAGCAGCTGTACTGCACTGGATCTACTCCCCCCCCCCCCCACCCCACACAACCATTTCCAGCATACGATGTCATGTAGCCTATGTTAGGGTTAGGGTTACGCTGTATACTTTATGGAGGGTTCCTGAACAGAAACGTAGACTCCAGACCAGTGAGTCTTAAAAAGTATATGCATAGGAAGCATTCAGGATGTGCGTGAGGTGGTGTAGTAGAGCTTTTCTCTCACAATGAGGTCCCCTTTCGTACGGAGTTCTATAGCATACAGAGGTATTCCCGGCAGGCACCCCCACCCTTTGCTTTTCAGCAGAAAATGAAGTCACTTACTAGTGATTTGGAAAGGAGGAGAAGGAGGAACACGGCGCATTAACTCAAATGATTATGCCACTTCCTCCAGGAATCGAAATGGCCTTGGAGAACTTACCCCCCTCCTCCATTCCCAAAGTCAGCAGATCTGGGGTGAGGCTCACTTTGCCCAGCATTGCCTGTGACTGAGGGGATGCTTTTCTAATTCTGGGGCTCAGTGTTGGAAAGCAGGCTTACTCACGGATTTAAATTATCTCCTCCAGCTTAAATTTTAAAAGGAGTCATTGCAGTATGGCAAGTTCTTTTTTCTTACTTCTCAATTGATTTAGAAGTCAGAACATGAAGAGGGTCATTGAGGCTCCCAAGGAGAATAAAGTTGGTTAAACAACACAGGTAATTATATTTCATTCCCAAATATTTTGATTTAGTGGGTCTAGGGTACGACAACTTTTGGAAGTCTTCATTTTTGATGAGATTCCCAAGTAGGAATGCAGTAGGCTTCCATGATGACCCTGGAAACAGCGTCTTAAATGTGTTTAGGATGAGGCGCCTGGGTGGTGCAGTCAGTTGAGCATCTGACTTTGGCTCAGGGCATGGGCTCGAGCCCCATGTAGGGCTCTGTGCTAACAGCTCAGAGCCTGGAGCCAACTTCAGATTGTGTGTCTCCCTCTCTCTCTGAGCCTCCCCTCCTCGTGCTGTCTCTCAAAAATAAATGAACATAAAAAACATTTAAATGTACTTAGGAGTGGCTGTTATATCCCAGCATCAGGACAGTTGACGAAAGTATAGCTGCTGCAGGGCGCCTGGGTGTCTCAGTCGGCTAAGCCCGTCTGACTCTTGGTTTCAGCTCAGGTCATGAGGTCACGATTCGGGGGTTGAGCCCATGTAGGGCTCTGCCCTGCTGTACAGAGCCTTCTTGGGATTCTCTCCCTCTTTCTCTCTCTGCTGTTCTCCTGCTCACACTCTCTTTCTGGGTAAATGGATAAACTTAAAAAAAAAAAAAAAAACTATAGCTCTACAAATTCATGTAATAGGAATTTTATTTTTTATTCGATTTTATGTAAAATTTTTATAGCATAAGTTATATTTATTGACTAGCTATGTTTTAATAGTCACATCATCATGGGCTTAAGATACATTATTCCAACCTTTATAAAGGCATGAATTTATTACTGCAAAATTTTCCAGATAAGGAATCCAAGGTTCAGAGAAATTTCATAACTTTCCTAAAGCTTTGGAGGTAACCACATGACAGATGAGGTTTGGACCTACATCTGTTTGGTCCAATGTGTTTTCCACTATTCTGCTTTCTTATTTATACCTACATGTGGTCATAAAGTGAACTATTAATCAGTGGGTTCAAAAAACTAGAGTTTCCACCCACCTTCTAAAATGTTACCCAAAAATGACTATTTCATTCCAATATCAAACTGTTGTCTCCAGATCATGTTTGGCACTTATAATTCCCTCCAGGTAATATAATTTGCCTTCACTGAGAAAGTGCATGGATGAATGAAGGGGAAATATGTATGTATGAGTTGACCCCATATTCTCTTCCCATTAGTGTATAATGTATAGTGTATAATTCATCACCTCATTTTCTACACCATCATCAAAAAGGTATTGGGACCCCTGGGTGGCTCAGTCAGTTAAGTGTCCAGCTTTTGATCTTGGCTCAGGTCATGGTCTCATGGTTCATGAGTACGAGTCCCACGTCAGGCTCTGTGCTGACATTGTGGAGCCTATTTGGGATTCTCTCTCTCCCTCTCTCTCTGCCCTCCAATGCTCATTCTCTCTCTCTCTCTCTCTCAATAAATAAATAAACTTAAAAAAAATAACAGGTATTGGTTAGAGAGTGCAATGAAAAGAACACAGAAATTGGAGTAAGCCTCCCCACATTCTAATTGTATCCCTTTTACTTTCTGGCAAGTCCTTTATACTATTTAATCCGAGGTTTTCTCAACTGCAAAATGATAGGGTTGGTCAAGATCAAGGATGTACACCACCATTTCTCCCATTTCTGTCTATAAAAAAAAAACTATGTTAACTGATGACATTTTTGTTCTCAATTGAGTTGCAAAGGAACAAAGGCTTGTCGGTCCACAGCTCTCGAAAGCTGCAACCAACTGATCGGAGTTGGCGTGCAGTCTGAACCCTCTTTACCACTGTTGACATAGATCGTATCTACAGCCTTTCCACCTTTAAGATTGCTGTCAGTAGGGACCAAGACAGTAGCAATTAGGTGAAAAAACCCTAAACCAGAACTGAACACCTTAATGAGTTTGAGGAAAACTGTCTTGTGTTGGATATACTCACGGTTTTTAAAAGAGAAAGAGAAAGAGAGAGAGAGCAGGGGAGGAGAAGAGAGAGAGGGAGAGAGAGAGAATCCCAAGCAAGCCCCTCACTGTCAGCACAGAGCCCAACGCAGGGCTCGAACTCACAAACCATGAGGTCATGACCTGAGCCAAAATCAAGAGTCAGATGCTTCACTGAGCCACCCAGGCGCCCTAGATACAGTCATTTTCATAGCCATTTTCCACAACCAGTGGTTGTTTTTTTTCCGTTTTGTTTTGTTTTGCCTCTCTGCAAGTATGTAGCTTGACCTCTGGGAGAGAAAAAGAGTAGACCTCTTCTTCCCTGATGTCGCCTCATCAGGCGGCATGAAGCAATATGAGCAATGCCTGGGGAGTATTTGTTAGGAAATCCAGAAGAAGAAAAGCCATGCAATAAATACAATTTCATGTCTGTTTCAAAGCCCCTGGGGAAGGAAGGACCCATCATCTATGACTCTGCTTTAGGGCATGGTATAACCACGGCAGGGCCACCAGGGCCTCGTTAGTGAGAGAACATCAAGGTGTTATCCAGTAATACATTGTCTTTCTCCTTAACTCCCAGCAAAGTAACCCCTTCTAGAAATCACACCTGGCTGATCAGGACTTTTGAGCAGAGAAACCTCAAAAATCATGAATAATCTCTAGATAAGCGAGCTCTCAGGAAATGTTTTTCCACCAGGCAGACACCCTTAAAAAATGGTTATTCTCTCCAGGAATCAGGAATCCTCATACCCGGATCTCCACCACCACACCCAACCTGGTTCATGACATTAAATGATGGAGGTTTCTAAAGCATATTTCTTGTGTTCGAACCCACTGGCACTCTGGGGAGTCTGATCAAGATTTGTGGTTAACATTTCATCATTTGCATGCGAACAATGCATATCTTCTGTTCTCTCTAACCTCCACAAGACACTTCCCGACCTGAGAAAGAGTATCACAGATTCCACTTATGAGTGTTCCCCCTGTGATACATAGCTTCCCTTTGCTGATAATAGATGCTTCCTGCCACCTGTGACCCAATAGGTTTAAGCTGTTTGTTTGCTAATCGACTCCAAGCCCCCTTCCATTTAGCCCTGGTCCCGACCCTCAACTGCCTCAGATGCTAGAGTCTAATAATTTCCCCTGAGTTCTAGTTACAGCATGCACCTGGTGTTTCCTTTATTGCTAGAAGCTTTCCTAGCAGCACAGTCCTGTGCTACATCCAAAAGAAGAGACCCACGTGCTTTAAGGATGAAAGTCAGGCATTCACAAAATGTAGAATTCAAGAACTCCCTGTCCTTCCCTGCCATGCATATCCACATAGAACGCCTTGTGTGTGCTTTTCCCATCAGTTTGAAAGGGCCTTGGAGGTTTAATCAGTAGATAGTGGCAAAAAGGATGACACGCTGTTCATAGTAGGAATTCTTATCCTAATGCTCCTGCCGACGGAACACCAAAGACCACATGCTTTGCCGTTTATTTAGCTGTGAGGAATAGGGGTCAGGGTGATGCTCGGGTTACTATATATAAAAATACTACTTTCTCAACTCAAAAGTGATCCCTAGGCAATATGTAACAGCAACTTGTAAGAAGTTCAAGGTAAAATATTTCTTTTAAGGGATACGTTCCTTCTCCCTATAGTTCGTGCTATAATAATTGCTGAGTTACTAAACTCGGTCCTTTTTAAAAATTCCTTCTTACTTTTATTTTGGCAAATGATCATTCCTAATTAGGTCAATGATGGAAAATTAAGAGGTGAATCTCCATTGATGCACCAGAAAAAGAAAAAAAAATCCATGACTGCAGTGATTAAACAAACATTGACTTGTTAGAGAAGTTAACACCTAGAATCGTAAAGACAATTCAAAAATTATGGGAAAACACCTGAGTTTTTAAATATAACAATTGAATGTACTCAACACATTTACTTTATATATTTTATAATTTTTGTTTAGGACTCTAACAGAAATGCTACTTAGCATTCCAAACATTTTATTAATTGTGTAAACTGCTTTCTGCTCCTAATGGGGTCCTTGGACCTAAAGCTTTGGGGTCACCTCCAGAGGTTTTTGACAATGCAGTATTTTGCACTCCGCCCCGATTCAGAATCTGAAATTAAAAACAAATTTTTTGAATGTTCATTTATTTTTGAGAGAGAGAGACGGAGTGTGAGCAGGGGAGGGGCAGAGAGAGAGGGAGGCACAGAATCCGAAGCAGGCTCCAGGCTCTGAGCAGTCAGCACAGAGCCTGATGCGGGGCTCAAACTCACAAACCGTGAGATCATAACCTGAACTGAAGTCGGACACTTAACCGACTGAGCCACCCAGGTGCCCTGTGAGAATCTGAATTTGTAACAAGACCCCCAGATGATTCAGATGTATGTGAAAATAAATCTGGGTTTTTAGACAAGATCTCAGATTTAAGTTTCATGACTTCTGAATTTAGACAAGTTTTCAAATTACTTTAAACATCATATCCTTCTCTTACAGAAGGAGTACAGTAATATATACATATTACAGGGTTGTTAAGAAGTTGAAGTTAGTTAATTCATGTAAAGGAGTTCATTAGCACAAGATTTCGAGTCCAGAAGGTTTCAGTGAATGTTCCTTGTCACCTTTCGAAAGGCTATGGGCTCCCCAAAATAGAATAACACAGGATAAGGGCCTTGCCCCGCACATATGATCTACAGAGCTCTTCCCCTTATGCTTCTATTCAGAATTATTACTGTGACATTTTAGTGGACACTCTAATTTTCTACACAGACCACCTCAATCCTGATGAAAGAGAACTAGATTAATACAGGAAATCCAACTTTTAGATAATGGAAAATTGTTTATAGAAATAGAGGGGTGCTTGGGATGCCTCAGTGGGTTAAATGTCCAACTTCGGCTCAGGTCATGATCTCACGATCCTTGAGTTCGAGTCCCACAGCAGGCTCTGTGCTGACAGCTCAGAGCCTGGAGCCTACTTCAGATTCTGTGTCTCCCTCGCTCTCTCTGCCCCTCCTCTGCTCATGCTCTCTTTCTCTCTCTCTCTCTCTCTCAAAAATAAATAAAACCATTAAAAAATTTTTTTAAAAGAAGTAGAGAAAAGGGGTGCGCTAGACAATTTTTGTACAAAGTGCTATAGATTAAGTCACTATGAATTGCTCACCATGTATTCATTCGTTCATTTATAACACATTTATAACTGACTATATTCTGTGCTCTCCTGGATATTTGAAAACTGTAAACTTTTTAAATACGCACCTTCCTTATTCTTTTCCTAAGCAGGGGTGTAGTTGGAGCCCAAAGGGTGCACGACATGGCTTCAGCGTATACTATGTGGTCCTAGTGGAGGGGCATAGAGAAGATGGGCCAGGATCCCTCAAGTTAAGGGCAGCTCAGAGAATGGAATCAGGCCTGAGGCTTGGAGCGCTGGCATTCTCTGGGGACCAGGGAGGGGAGGCTGGGATGAAAAACCTGGTTGCCCCAAGAGCTGGTGGTCCCTTATGCCGGCCTCATCCTCAGGGGACTGCAAAACCCCAGTCCTCACCCACGTTTCACTCCCTGCCACCTCCCCATTCAGAGTCACAGGCAAGTGTCACCTCATCCCAGAGGCTGGCCAGGTGTAATCCAAGTCTTTAGATTGTCGCATAGAAAGTACTTAGAGAACTGGGGCACCTGGGTTGGTTGAGTGTCCAACTCTTGATTTCAGCTCAGGTCATGGTCCCAGGGTTGTGGGATTGAGCCCCGTGTTGAGCTGCATGCTGAGCACTGAACCTACTTGAGATTCTGTCTCTCTCCCTGTGTCCCTCCCCAACCCATGCATAGGAACACATGCTCGCTCGCTCTCTCTCTCTCTAAAATAAATAAAACAAAAAAAATTTTAAGGAAGTAGAGAACATTTTAATAATAAACATTCTTGGCTGATAAATTTCATAGAGCTCACAGTGCTGTTAAAGATCAGAAAATGAAGATCCCTGGGTAAAGAGAAAAAAGATTTCATTGATGGCAATGAGATAGGAGTTACTTTTGGAACATGACCCAGAGTGTGAATATTCATGGACACGGGGTTGAAGGAAGCATTCATATAGAGACATAATATGATATCTAAGGTTTAAAACAAACTGCATATGTAACTGTTTTACTATTACATCTAATTTAATTTCATTTAATTTGCATTTGGGTAACTCAGCAAATTGGTAAAGACAAAGACTGGCTCATAAAGTGTACATATGCTCCCTAAAAATGCTAAATTTCATCCCAAAAGCCTGGACAATTAATTTTATTCTCCCTACTCTTTTTTTAAGCTCTAAGAAGCTAAATGTATATCCAAGGCAATGTATCCATATTTTTAAGATTATTTTCAACATTTTTAGTAAAAGAAATAGTGTGTAAAATATCTACATTAGCTAACGACATAGATGAGTGCAAGAACTCCTTTGTCCATATCCTTTATTAGAAGCTATATTATGCTACAGTGATAGTGATAAACAATTTCAAATTTTCAGTGGTTTAACCCAACAGAATTTATTTTTCTGGGTCTGAGCAACAATCCAAGTTACTTCTCCGTTTCTCAGTATTCTGGCTGCTTTGATCTTTAGATTACTGTGTATCAGCACGATTCCACAAATACGAAAGCAGGGGAAAAGAGATCACAGAAAATATTATAGCAGTTCTTAATTGGTTCTAACCAGGACATATGTCCCTTCCATTCATATTTCACTGGCCAAAGCAAGTCACATGTTCATGGCTAATTTCAAAGGAAGAAGAAATAAGATGTTCTTGTATGCCAAGGAGGGGACAAAACTATAATTTTTTTAATGTTTATTTTTGAGAGGGATTGAGAGAGAGAGAGACAAGAGTGTGAATGGGGCAGGGGCAGAAAGAAAGGGAGACCCAGAATCCAAAGCAGGCTTCAGGATTTTCTATCCTTTTCTTCAGAGCTTCAGTTTGAGCTTTTTTTTTTTTCCCCAGCAGAGCTTCTGTGTGGACATTACATTTTAATTATAGTTATTGTAGTTTTAAATTTCTATTATTTCCTTTTGATTTAATACTTAATAATATTTTCAATGTTTATTCATTTTTGAGAGTGAGAGACAGAGAGCGAGCAGGGGAGGGGTAGAGAGAGAGGGAGACATAGAATCCAAAGCAGGCTCCAGGCTCTGAGCTGTCAGCACAGAGGCTGATATGGGGCTCAAACTCACGAGTCATGAGATCATGACCTGAGCCAAAGTCATATGCTTAACCGACTGAGCCACCCAGGTGCCCCTTGTTTTAATACTTTTTAAAGCTTCCGGTTTTCTACTCAAATTCTCCACCTTATGTTTTATTTTCTTGAACATATGAATCTTAATAGATATAAATCCATGGTGAACATTCTCATGACTTCAACTCCCATTTTCTCTTGCTTTATAAATATTTGATTTCCTGGTATTGCAAAGTCATCAATTCTTTCCACACTGTTCATAGATTAAATGTAATCATTCAAAATTTCAATAGGGTTTTTTGCTAAATTGATAGTTTTATTCTGAAATTAAAAAAGAAAACAAAGTACTTAGGCAGTATTGAAAAGGAAAGACAAAGCAGGAGGACTTTATAAGATAACAACATTTATTCTTAAGTTATAATTAAGAACACTTGATATTGGCATAGTAAGTAGCAAGTACAATAGACCAATGAGACAGAATAAAGAATCCAGCCACAAACCTACACATATATGGTCGCCTGATATTATGACAAAGGTGACCATACAGACCAATAGGCTGTGGATCGTCTTCTTAATAAATGGTGCTAGATTAACTGGATATCAATATGGGGGAAATGTTTTGACTATTATCTCATTGCACACAAAAAATTAAATTCCAGATAGATTGTAGGTCCAAATGTGAAAAGTTTTAAAAAGGGGTAGGGGTTTAAAAGGGAACTTAGGAGAAAATCTCACGATGCTGGTGTCAACTAAAACAGAACTCAAAATTAATAACCATAAATTTAAAAAATTAGATAACTATAAAATAAAATATGGCTATTTATCAAAAGAAACCATAACAAAAATATAAAGGCAAGCCACAGGGTGGAGGTAGAAATTTTTGATACCTATATCTGAAAAGGACTAATAATGAGAATAAATAAAGAATACCTACAAACCAATAAGGGAAACTCATGAAACCAAACAGAAAAATGGGCAAAAATCTCTCTTTACATACCAAGGATATGCAAATGGTCAATAAGCATAGAAAACCTGTGTTTAACTTCATCATTCAATAAGAAGATGCAAACTAAACTACATAACTTCTTCACAACCACTATAATACCAAAATAAAAATAACAGATGATTCCAAGTCTTAATGATATGTGGGTTTATTAGTACATTTAAGTTGTATCCTTATAATTGTTTCACTTTTGTGTATATTCGTTACATTTTAATAAAAAGTTACTTAAAGTAATTGCCCATTCGTATAAAACTCTTAGTAAACTGGGGGTGTGGAGATGGGAGGAAACTCCCTTAACTTGAATAGGGATAGCTAAATGATATAAACAATGAGCACCATGTTTAATGGTGAAATACAGAAAAATTTCCCTCTCAGATCTAGATCATTACATCTATTTGGAATTTGATTAGAAATAATAGCTAGTTTAAAAAGGGGGGGTAGGAAAAAGAGAAGAAAAATAAAACTTAGATAAAATACACACAACTCTATAGAAAAACTATTGGCATTAATTTGAAAATTTAGAAAGTTTACTAGATAGAATGTAAATTTTTGCTTTTCAATATATAAATAAGGCTTCAAATCAATTTCTTTTTTTAAAAAAATGTTTATTTCTTAAACTAAAAATAGATGAAAGACCTAAATGTAAGACAGGAAGCCATAAAAATCCTCAAGGAGAAAGCAAGCAAAAACCTCTTTGATCTTGGCCACAGCAACTTCTTACTCAACACATCTCTGGAGGCAAAGGAAACAAAAGCAAAAATGAACTACTGGGACCTCGTCAAAATAAAAAGCTTTTGTGCAACGGAGGGAACAATCAGCAAAACTAAAAGGCAACTGACAGAGTGGGAGAAGATATTTGCAAATGAGATGTCAGATAAAGGGTTAGTATCCAAAATCTATAAAGAACTTATCAAACTCAACACCCAAAAAACAAATAATCCAGTGAAGAAATGGGCAAAAGACATGAATAAGCACTTCTCCAAAGAAGACATTCAGATAGCCAACTGACACATGAAAAAATGCTCAACATCAGTCATCATTAGGGAAATACAAATCAAAACCACAATGAGATACCACCTCACACCTGTCAGAATGGCAAACATTAACAACTCAGGCAACAACAGATGTTGGCGAGGATGCAGAGAAAGAGGATCTCTTTTGCATTATTGGTGGCAATGCAAGCTGGTGCAGCCACTCTGGAAAACAGTATGGAGGTTCTCAAAAAACTTAAAATCGAACTACCCTATGACCCAGCCATTGCACTACTAGGCATTTATCCACGGGATACAGGTGTGCTGTTTCGAAGGGACACATGCACCCCCCCATGTTTATAGCAGCACTATCAACAATAGCCAAAGTATGGAAAGAGCCCAAATGTCCATCGATGGATGAATGGATAAAGAAGTGGTATATATATACAATGGAGTATTACTTGGCAATCAAAAAGAATGAAGTCTTGCCATTTGCAACCACATGGATGGAACTGGAGGGTATTACGCTAAGTGAAATTAGCCAGTCAGAGAAAGACAAAAATCATATGACTTCACTCATATGAGGACTTTAAGAGACAAAACAGATGAACATAAGGGAAGGGGAAAAAATAATATGAAAACAGGGAGGGGGACAAAACAGAAGAGACTCATCAATATGGAGAACAAACTGAGGGTTGCTGGAGGGGTTGTGGGAGGGGGAATGAGCTAAATGGGTAAGGGGCATTAAGGAATCTACTCCTGAAATCATTGCTTCACTATATGCTAACTAATTTGGATGTAAATTTTAAAAAATAAAAAATGAAGTTAAAAAAAATTTTTAAAAAACAAAAAACAAACAAAAAAACAATAGCCAAGGTATGGAAAGAGCCCAAATGTCCGCCGATGGATGAATGGATAAAGAAGACTTGGTGTATATATATATATATATATATATATATATATATATATATATATATATATATATACAATGGAGTATTACTCGGCAATCAAAAAGAATGAAATCTTGCCATTTGCAACTACGTGGATAGAACTGAAGGGTATTATGCTAAGTGAAATTAGCCAGTCAGAGAAAGACAAAAATCATATGACTTCACTCATATGAGGACTTTAAGAGACAAAGCAGATGAACATAAGGGAAGGGAAACAAAAATAATATAAAAACAGGGATGGGGACAAAACAGAAGAGACTCATAAATATGGAGAACAAACTGAGGATTACCGGAGGGGTTGTGGGAGGGGGGATGGGCTAAATGGGTAAGGGCCACTAAGGAATCTACTCCTGAAATCATTGTTGCACTAGATGCTAACTAATTTGGATGTAAATTTTAAAAATTAAAATTAAAAAAAATAAATAAACAAAATATATCTTTAAAAAGAAAAAAAAGTAAAAAATGTTTATTTTTGAGAGACAGAGAGAGAGAGAGAAAGAGCATGTGAGAGTCGGGGGTGGGGCAGAGAGAGGGGGGGCAGAGGATCCAAAGTGGGCTCTGTGACAACAGCAGTGAGTCCCACATGGGGCTCAAACTCACAAACCATGAGACTGAGACCTGAGCAGCGGCCTGACACTTAACCGACTAAGCCACCCAGGCACCCTGGGAGGGTAGGAGGGGGGTAGGTTTAAATTTCTAAAATTAAGCAACCCAATGCTTTTTAATTAGCAAATTACACAAGCAAAATATTCAAATGGTCAAAAATTCGAGAATATGATCTCAATGTCATTATGTGTGAGGGAAACACAACCTCAAGAAAATACACACAAATCAATCAGAAAGAGTACAATTTAAAAGACTGACGGAATACACAAAAAAAGAAAATTTCTAGCAGCTCTATAAGCAAACACTAAACAGTGGAGGATATAACCCAAATACCAAACAGACGGTAGAAAGGATGGATAAATGAATTGTGGCATACTAAGCAACTGTATACAAAGAGGGTTCTAGCAATAAAGAGGCTTTAACTCTATCAGTAGATTTTATTGCTTGGTTTATTTTTGGTTAATGGGTATGTGAGCATTTGTGGTGTTTTCCTTTAAACAATTTTGTATTTACAACTTCAAATAATTTTTTTCATAAGTCTTACCAAAATATCCAAATAAAAAATATATTTATAGCTTCCAAAAGAGCAAGCAAAATACAAACTAAACAAACAACAATATGGGTGTTTAAATTAAAACATCATAATTCCAACAGGGAAAAAAAAAGGGAGAGAGGAAGAGAAAAAAGGAGAGAGGAAGGAAGGGTGGAAATTTTGCCTTTTGCTGGTAGATGCTGAAAAACACCATGGCTGGATTTTTCTTTTTAACCCAGTATGTAATAATATATTTTATTAACATGGAAACATATTCATGAAATACTATTCATTTATGTATAGTATTCATGAAATACTATTCTATGAGAAAAGCACATAACCAGACTCTGAATATTTTTTTTAAACAAGGCACTAGTTTTACAGCCAGAAAATCAAGAATAAAGATATTGTCATTGAAAATATAGGGGCACTTGGGTGGCTCATTGGTTAAGCGTCTGACTTCAGCTCAGGTCATGATCTCACAGTTCATGGGTTCGAGCCCAGGGTCGGGCTCTGTGCTAACAGCTCAGAGCTTGGAGCCTGCTTTGGATTCTGTGTCCCCCTCTCTTTCTGCTCCTCCCCCACTCACGCTCTGTCTCCCTCTGTCTCTCAAAAATAAATAAACATTAACATTTAAAAAAAAAAAACAGAAAGAAAATATAGATCATTGTCATGGTCATTGAAAACACATACGGCTTCCAACCGTTTCCTGCCCAGCCCTTACTTCAGTCCATACAAAGCATAGAATGGGATCAGACACCACAGTCCAATTTGCTAATACTAACTATGGAGTACTTACTCCTCCCTGAGTCTTGCATTTGGCCGGGGGCGGGGGAGATTTTCCATATTTTCTTCACATTTGGCCTTAATGACAGTTTTTGCTTCTCTTTTTTACTGGATTTCTGTGTTTAAACTCTAGCATGGGTACATGGTCGGCACTCACTAGACCTCCCTAGATCAGGCAGATCCCAGGCCCTCTCTGTCCTCAATCTATGCTGCCCTTGCCCTATTAGGACCATTTTCCACACCTCTCAATGCCACCTCCTAAAGTCACCAGCCCCCTAAAGTCACTTAAAAGACACCTAATACTTCTTATCGTTCCTCTTTCAGAGGCACAATATTGTAGTCAACAGTGAGGTGTATTTATGATTTCCAATTTTATTTTCACTGATATACACTGCATATATGTGTAGTTACATAAGAAAAAAAATCTGTGAAAAATGTCGATAAGAAAGAATTGGATTTGAACTCTGTTTCTTTTGTGATCTGAGCTAATATTACCTTGGTAGAAATACAGCATTATCTGGCAGAGGTCTTTTGGGGTTCTGATTATGGGTCCAAACAAATCACAATGCAATCCATCACATTCACACACAGTCAGCTTTGGGTTGACTCATTTGATTGTCCTTGAAGGTGCTGTTGCATACTTTTATTTTTATTCCAGCCATTATGGAAAAGGTGCATTGTATGATGCAGGCAATTGCATTTACTGGAAAATGCCCTTGGCTTGCTCGCTTATTATGTGCACAGAGGTGAGGGAAGGAGAAAAGAAAAAAATCTCACTAGTTATTTCCCTCAACCTTGAAAAGAAAAACAAAATTAATCTACAAGAACTTCTTTCAATAGATTTCCCTGTGTAAAATTCAGTGCCATATATTTGGCGACTAAGAGGAAGAAGTCTGACCATGCATGAGCACAGGAAACGCATCCATAGTTGAGTCAAGTTGAGTTAAGATCTCAGGAGCTGTGTCTCGCCCAAATTTCAAATATGCTTATTATGGCTTGCTCAAATCCCATGTGCTGTGGGGTATGATAATTCCTGAAAAAGCAGTTCTTCTGGCAGATTAAGAGAACAGTTTGCTTTTGCCTCAGGCCATTAACATTTTAATAAAACGGTCGTCAACTGTGATAACAATTCATCTTTAGGGGACTTTATCTATTATTAACCTTATTAAATAACAAGTTTATTATTGCTGACATGTAGATTTTCTAGCCTTCATCAAGCATGCTTCTCACTCCAGCTCCCTTTCACTCTCTCTCTTTAAAAATTTAGTTCAATTAAGCTGAATTTCTGTGCCAAGTGCGTATTTACAAGTTTGTTTGGTTTGTTTTCCTTTGGAGCGATTCGAAAATTATTCTCATTTCCAATAATAGTTGATTAAGCTAAACACATTTTATGCTCTTTGTTGAGGACCACAATCTGTTAAGCAGGAATAATTTACTAGTTTGATTTTGGTGAAATATACAGTTGTCAGTCTTAAGAACATTTTATTTTAGGAAAGAACAGGCGGTCAAAAGATATAAGTTAAATTTTATTGTCATGTAGCAATAAGGTGTTATAATACGCAATTATATTTCCTACCAGCAGCATCATGTCCAATATATTTTACTGAAATCATCACAAACACCCAACTTAATCTACAATCGACCAAGGAAAATAAACCCAGCGCCGATATTCTAAAACTCATGAAGAACAAAGGTATAGGAATATGATTGTCCAGGATGCATTCAGGGAACTCAAAATGATCCACTACAATAATAGTCAAGGAGAGGGGAAGACAAAACAAGACAAAGAAAGGCAACACAGTGTAGGGTAAAAAAATGTTTTGGAACCAATTTTAAGATACAAAAAGTCATAAAAGTGTTAAGGTAAAAAGAAGTCAGGAAAGACGCTCTGATCAATTTATGTCAAAAAAGGGAAATCCTGATTAGATTAGGAGGTTTGGGGTTTTTTAATGTTTATTTATTTTTGAGAGAGAGAGAGCAAGCAGAGGAGGGGCAGAAAGAGAGGGAGACACAGAATGCAAAGCAGGCTGCAGGCTCCAGGCTCTGAGCTGTCAGACAGAGCCCGATGGGGGGCTCCAACTCACAGATGAGATCCTGACTTGAACCGAAGTCAGATACTTAACCGACTGAGCCACCCAGGCACCTCTAGATTAGGGTTTTAAACAACTCCACTATACTGTGCAGAAGCACTCCAGTTTAAGTTTGGGAGGTAGGTAAATTGTATTCACGGCAGTTACAAGAAGCTACCCAAACGATAGTGAGGACCTCAACTTGGTAGAGAAGGTGTCAAGGAGACACATGGGACATACAACAGTCAATTCTGAAGAATGTTCAATAGAAGTTGATGAAGGGTGGGGCGCCTGGGTGGCACAGTCAGTTAGGCATCCGACTTCAGCCAGGTCACGATCTCGCGGTCCGTGAGTTCGAGCCCCGCGTCAGGCTCTGGGCTGATGGCTCAGAGCCTGGAGCCTGTTTCCAATTCTGTGTCTCCCTCTCTCTCTGCCCCTCCCCCGTTCATGCTCTGTCTCTCTCTGTCCCAAAAATAAATAAACGTTGAAAAAAAAATTAAAAAAAAAAAAGAAGTTGATGAAGGGTGAATGATGCTTATGAGAAAAACAAATAAATCTGAGATTTCCAGTTCGAACAGCTACTTGATGACGTCATCAACATTTTGCTACGGGACCTTTCGCTACGTTTCTACGTGTATATGACATGGTACAATTTTAATCCTAAGTAGACTGTGAAAGATTAGATACATACATTGTATTCCCTAGATCAATCAGTAAAAAATAACACAAAGAAATAGAACCCCAAAAGCCAAGAGGTAAATTAAAACATTTCGAAATATTCAAATAATCTAAAAGAGAGAAGGACAGTGGGAAATGAAGAGAAGAAAACCAGAGGAGAAAAACAGAAAACAAAACATCGAAAGAGTAGACTGCAACAGAAGGAATTAATTGCTACCCATCAGGAAAATTTCAGAAAATTAAAAATAGAATGATCCACCTCTGAGTACATACCCCCCAAAAACACTGAAAATAGGGACTCAACTAGATATTTGTACACTCGTATTCACAGCAACATTTTTCACAATCACCAAAAATGTGGAAGCAACACAAGTGTCCATAGAAGGATACACAGGTAACCAAACTGTGGTATATACAATAAAGCCATTTTATCAGTCTTAAAAGGAAGGAAATTCTGATAGATGCCACAACATGGATGAATTCAGACAACACTGTACAAAGTGAAACAGGCCAATCATAAAAAGATGAATATTGCATGACTCCACCTATATGAAGTACTTGAAATAGTCAAATTCACAGAGATAGGAAATAGTGGGGGGGGGGGTTGAGGAGGGCTGGGGAATGAGAAATGGCTGCTGCACACGTTTTGTAAGATAGAAAAGGTTCTGGAGATCAGCTGCACAACAATCTGAATGGACTGAGTATTGAACTGTACATTTAAAAATGGTTAAAACGGGGGTTCCTGGGTGGCTCAGTCGGTTAAGCGTCTGACTCTTGATTTCGGTTCAGGTCATGATCTCACAGTTTGTGGGATCAAGCCCATGTCTGTGCTGACAGTGAGGAGTCTCCTTGGGATTCTCTCTCTCTCCCTTTGTCTCTGCTCCTCCCCTGCTTGCTCTCTCTCTCTCTCTCTCTCTCAAAATAAACATTTTTAAAAATGTTTAAGATGATAAATTTTATGTGATGTGTATTTTACCATAATATAAAAAATCTCTTCGAACTCATAACAAGGATACAAACAACCCAATAAAAATGGTGGGGGCTCCTGGGTGGCTCAGTTGGCATCATGTACATGGTACAAATATGTGTTTGGCCACACAAAGACCATACAGTTAAAATTTATATACTGTGTGTGCTGTTAAAACTACTAAATACTTAGATTTAAAACAAATATGCATCTTTATATATCTGTACATATTATTTTGTTAATTTTCCTCTTAGCACTTAAAATGCTGTTTGAGGTGACATAATTATATCAGACTGCACTTATATTAAGTTTTTAAATAGTAATTTGTTAAATAAAATGAAAGCTGTAGGGCCCCTGGGTGTTTCACTCAATTAAGCGTTCAAACTAACTCTTGATATCGGCTCAGGTCATGATCTCTGGTCTTGGTGGATCGAGCCCTGTGTTAGGCTCCGTGCTGAGCAGGGAGTCTGCTTAGCATTCTCTCTCTCTCTCTCTCTCTCTCTCTCTCTCTCTCTCTCTCTCTCTCGGCCCCTCCCCTGCTCACTCTCTCTCTCTCTCAAAATAAATAAACATTTAGAAAAGTTAAAAAATAAAAAATAAAATAAAATTAGAGTTGCACACAATTAATACCACTTATTAAAGGCCTACTATATAGCAGATCTCTTACATACATTGTAACATTTAATCCCTGCATTAAATTGTATTTGGCTAAGACTAATTGAGCATGTGCTATCTGCTAAACACTTGATAAGCAGGCAATTTGAGGTAGGAATTCCCATTATCCTCATTTTAGTTGTCTTATGTACTAAGAACCAACTATGGACTTAACAGCTTATGGTCCAAAATAAAGTTTTGCTCAGAAGCCTTTAGACCAGCGGTTCTCGCTTAGGGACAGTTTTGTCCCCCCAGGGGACATCTGGCAACCTCTGGAGATACTTTCTGGTTATCACAATTGGTGGGATACTACTGGCATCTAGTGGGTAGAGGCCAGGAATGCTGCTGAACATCGTACATGACACAGGCCTGTCTCCTAAAGCAGAGAATTAACCAGCTCAAAATGTCCATAGTGCCACCAAGGTTGAGAAATCCTACACTGGACCCAGAATCCAAACTCCTCATCCCCACTAGGATGATTCCCTACTCACTTTTTCTGCTCAGATCCCATCCTACTTTGCATGATTGTATGGACACAGCACAAAGGAGAAAGAGAAAGGAAGGCGGGGTCTACCTCTGCCTTCCCTGTTCCAGGCAGCGGCCCTCCTAC
The DNA here is from genome assembly GCF_018350175.1 of Felis catus. Lineage (NCBI taxonomy): Eukaryota > Metazoa > Chordata > Mammalia > Carnivora > Felidae > Felis > Felis catus. Next base: position 10,477,171 of record NC_058372.1, read on the forward strand.
AACTCCTTCCAGAATGTTCCTGCTGTAGTCCTTTCTCCCATAGATGGTGTGGCATATTTAGCACTTCTCCCACAGTGTATTTAGCATTTCTCCCATGATGGCTAAATATCCACCTCTCCACATCTCCCTTCTCTGTATGAATACTGGGGTTTGGGTATGCAGCTAGGAGAGGCTGTCTGGCTCTTTTCGCACTTGGCTGGGCCCCACTCCTCATTGTGATTTGACCATCAGCCTTCTGTCAGTGGTCTCCATCACACCTTCTCTTTGTGGACTAACCAGTAAGAAAGCTGATAAAATTCATAGCCCTAAAAAGCATAAGAATAGGAAATGGGAGGTTGGTTACAAATTTAAATCGAGACAGCTCATTCTGAACAATTAATCCATACTCCCTCTTCTCTCCTGTCCAATCAAAATACCCTTGGTACCCTTTTGGGCTAACCTAGTATTGATTTTACTTTTTGTTGGGGTGACAGCAGCAATAATGGACTTGAAAGTGGAACAGAATATTCTATGTCAAGATGCTGTTTACTTCATTTTTGTACATAAAAGTCCTCAGGATTGGAAGAGAACTTTCTTGGATGAACTATTATAAAGTCAGTATTCCAAGCAGTTCTTAGCTTTCTCCAGATTTCCCAAACTGCAGAATAAAATAGCAATCTTCTGTAACAGAACACTGCCTCCCCCTGCAGTTAGAAAGACATTAACGACAAGAACCCCACTCCTAAAAAAACAAAATCGCCTTCTCTAGCAAAGAATTGGGAAGAAGAGAGTTTATTTGGAAGACAGCCATGAATTCTGAGTCCAATTTATGCATTTCAATGCTCCAGTATGACTTCTGGAAACAATAACAGCTAGATTTCTATACGGCATCTGATGGATCATAAGTAAGTGTGTTATTGTTCTTGTTTGGGTAAAATAGGAAATGAAGTAGAGTGAAGTTTCTAGATCTTATGTGAAGTATCCCTGCCTGTGTTCATTCAACATTGTCTTCATCAAATCATCTTGACTACATCTCTCCTTACGGTTTTCAGCGACTGACCTATAAGTCTTATCTGAGTTGTTTCCATGGCTTGCTTTTTGGTCTCTCACATCGATGTAGATACGAGACTTCTGAGAAGGTAGCATGAACTTTGGAATTGCACTTTTTTATCCAATCCATAGTTCTCTCAAATGTTCACGCTTATTTGTATTCCTGGGTTGTCAAAAACTTGATATTAGTGAATTCATGAAAAGTCTAGAAAATAAAGGAAAGAAACCTTAAAGCCCAGGAAAGACTCTAGACGAAGTAGCAGTAGTTTTTGCTCATTTTGAAATGTTTTCTTTCCTTCTGACTTGAAATTTGACCTTTTAGGATGGTACAATTTCAGTGTGATCATGGGACTAACCTAAATTGGGAAAGAAAAAATAAATTCCCTATCTGGCTACACTAAGTCTTACTGGCAACTGAATAGCCAGAAAGCAAAGATGAAGGATGTCTCAGAAGGGCACAGAGTGATCACAATGGGGTGTCTAATCCAAAAAGGGCAACTACTGAAAGTTTTAGATAATAAGCTTAGAACTATCTCCTTGCTACAGTATCTATTACTCTGATAATCAATACTGATATCCCAGTAGCAACCAGCCCATCTGGTGCCCAACACGGGTTTCTAGTACCATTCTCCAATAAAGGGCTATCTGGAGAAATGACTGATTCTAGGACTAGAGAAGGAACTACGCATGATATTCCTGGACTATCTCATAGTGTGAGAAACTTAGAATGTGCTAAAAACAAACAAGATAAAAATTCCACAATAACACAAATGTGTCAAAGGAACACAGGGACCAACTGGGTGAAAGAGCTCCCCGTGGCCAGCGCTGGGACAATCTGAGTAACAAAATAAATACTGGTAATATTGGACTTTAACCCATAGACTGAAATAAATATCTGTGAGTCCATACTGATATAAACAAGTTATTGAATAGATAAGTAAACAGGGAGAACAGATCAATATTCTCAGGTGGAAGAATTCCGAATAATTGATGTAGCTCTTTCACACTTACGGAGACAGAAGATAACCCCTCATTCTTTAAGTGTGAGCTGCACACAGTGACTTTCTTCCCAAGAGCGGAGTATGGAAAGGGAGGAGAAAAAAGAGGAACTTAGTGGAAAATTTGAAAAATACTACCTCACATCAGGTGATCATGGTCAATATCAATAGTGACAAGTTATACTGATGCATTTACCCCTGATCTGATGCGATAAGGAGGGCATCTGACCTCTGTGGATTTTCTCTCCTAAACCCACAACCCAGTCTAATCATGGGAAAAATATCAGAGAACTCCCAACTGAGGGACATCTAACCAAGTCCCTGACCAGCTCTCCTCAAAACTGCCAATTAAAAACAAGAAAAATCTGAGAAACTGTCACAACTAAGAGGGGCCTAGGGAGACATGACAGTTAAATGCAATGTGGTACCTGGATGAGATCCTGGTATGGAAAAAGAACACTAGGGAAAACCTGAGGAAATCTTAATAACTTCTGGACTTTAGTTAATATTAATATATTAATATTGGTTCATGAATTGTAACAAATGTAATATGCTTATGTAAGGTATTAATAGGGGAACCTTACTACGGGGTACATGGGAACTCCCCATAGAATCTTCAAAAGAATTGTATAATTCTAAAACTGTCCTAAGGTGAAAAGCCTATTCTAAAAAAATAACACAATGTATTTGCTATAAAAATAATAAAAGAATTTGCTAGATGCTTGCAAAAGTGAGGTTGACCCGAGTCAGAGACAAAGATAATGAAAGTTGTAAGAGATGCCAAATTGACCACCTAAATTCCTACTCCAGGACACAATTAGTCTAAGCTTGGTGTCCATATCTCAGCACCCCATCTCTAACAGGACTTGTTGTTATCAGTTAACAGAATCCTCTCTCCATCCCATATTACTATCCCACACACCAGCACTCAGCAAGTTAATCTGATAAGAATAGCTATGGTAACAGAAAACGGGAAAAGAATAGTTGCATAGTGATACATCAGGTCATTTGGAGGCAGGATGCTCTCATGCCTTAAAGACTCGCATAGGGGGGCTGCCAAACAATAGGGAGGGATGGGGTTCAGCAGCCACACGTATTAAGATAGGTGATGCTCGGGGCGCCTGGGTGGCTCAGTTGGTTAAGCAGCCGACTTCAGCTCAGGTCATGATCTCGCGGTCCATGAGTTCAAGCCCCACGTCGGGCTCTGTGCTGACAGCTCAGAGCCTGGAGCCTGTTTCGGATTCTGTGTCTCCCTCTCTCTGACCCTCCCCCGTTCATGCTCTGTCTCTCTCTGTCTCAAAAATAAATAAACATTAAAAAAAATTAAAAAAAAAAAGATAGGTGATGCTCTCTCTTCCCTTATGTATAGCTGGGCACCTAAAGTAGGTCTTACCTTTCTGGAAAGGCAGTGGGAAGTCAGTCACCAGATTTCCCACAATACAGACGACCAGCCAGTAAGAACTCATAGAAATAGCCATGAAAAAGATCAAATTACGTTAGTCTTCAGAAGGCAGTGTCATAGACCTTTCCTATTCTATTGGCTTTCATCTACCTGGGAGATCACGGCTGGGTGTATGCTTTCCATTAAGTTCTTCTATGAAATCATGTCATTTTCTATTTCCTCTATAAGGCCTGTGACAAAAACAGCCTCCCGGATGAGCATCGTATTAATATACTAGGGAGAGATGGTATTCAAAAGACTCTATGAAATACCAGGGCCAAATTGCATTGGCTTTTGTGAAGCAGGCATACCTCATCCATTTCATCTCTAGCTAGTTATTCCAGTAGCTGCCTCTTAAAAAATCATTTAAATCAAACCACACTTCCCCTTACAGACAGACGAAATCACTTCCAGCTAATCCATCTCCTACTTTATTGCCCATAGAAATGAAGAACAGTTGCAAAAGCACCCTGGCTGGGAGACAGCAGCCATCCGTTTCCTTATAGTATACAAGTTTGATCGTGTTTGCCTAATTATCCCATTAACCTGTACCTAAAGATCCAATTACTCCAGCTGTGGGTGATTGACTAAAGGGCAATTGCAACAGATACCAGGCAGGGGACATGTGCATTCCTCATCTGTAAGGTTTGTCATTGCTGGCTCAGTCTTTCACCAAGAAATTCCTATGGCAGCAAAGATAACTGAAGTGTTTCCAGAGTGCAGTTTCTAAACTGGTAAATATTCACTTAAATTCTAAATGTCTATGATGAATCAAAGTACTCCTTCTTCTTAGAAGCTCACGTTGTGCTCTTCCCATCACTTTCCTCAAAGGATTTTTAAAAATCGAGCCTCGTGAACCAGATTCTTTCCAAGCATTGTTCCTCCAATTCAGGTATTTATCATCAGAAAAATAAAGGTCTCTACCTCGAGATAGGGATGCATGAACCAAGGATTCAGGCCTTCTTTGGGTGTGATTAAGTGTAAATTATTCATCAAAGCATAATTTTCCTATAAAAACAATTCTGTATTAAATAGCTAGCATAAACATTTAGCTATGGCTCCAGATTTCAAATGGACCCTCAATGCTGGCCACAAATCCTTACATTTTTTTTTCCAGTTAGAGCCACACAGAAACTCACAAGCTTTTTCTCCCCGCAACTTAAATATCGAATCCCACCATCTCTACTGGCAGTCTGAGCGGGGGGCGGGGGGACTCATCCAACCTCATAGTGAAACAGATATCATCTTCAAAAGGCCACGGAGTGTCTGCTGTGTTACTTCAACAACACCCAGTGTCTCTTCCTTTCTCCTTTCATCAAAGACTAATTCGTTACCCAAATCTTAATCTCTCTTATCCTCCCAGACACCTCTTCACTCCATTGATCATCTTCTCATTCCTCCATCTTTTGCCACTACCTCTCCCTATCAGCCTTTTCATTAACCTCTATGTAAGCTCAAGACACTGCCGTCTTCAAAAGGAACTGTTCAACTGACATTCTTCTCCAGCAATCTCACCATCACTCTTCCTTTGTTGCAACCAAACTTCCTCCCTGGGCCCACCCACTCATGGCTCCATCCACTCTAAGGGAGTTTGCGCCTCTGTGGCTCCACCAAAATGGATCTTGTTGAGGTCACCAGTTGATCTCCATGTTGATAAATCAAGACAGTTGTTAAAATACTGATTTTGTCTCTCAGTGTTCATCATTACCTTTTTCTACTCTTATCTTGGCTTATGTGACTCTTTATTTATTTATTTAAATTCGAGTTAGTTAACATACAGTGTAGTATCGGTTTTAGGAGTAGAACCCAGTGATTCATCACTGACATACAACACCCAGTGCTCATCCCAACAAGTGCCCTCCTTAGTGCCCATCGCCCATCTAGCCCATTCCCCCACCCACCTCCCCTCCAGAAATCCTCAGTTTGTTCTCTGTATTTAAGAGTCTCTTATGGCTTGCCTCCCTCTCTGTTTTTATCTTATTTTTCCTTTCCTTCCCCTATGTTCCTCTGTTGTGTTTCTTAAATCCCACAAATGAGTGAAATCGTATGATATTTATCTTTCTCTGACTGACTTATTTTGCCTAGGATACACTCTAGTTCCATTCATGTTGTTGCAAATGGCAACAACTGAAATGATATGGATGGATTTCATAAATCATTTCATTCTATAAATCATTTCAAAAGATTTCATTCTTTTTGATTGCTGAGTAATACTCCATTGTATATATATACCACATCTTCTTTATCTGTTCATCAGTCAATGGACAGTTGGGCTCTTTCCATAATTAGGCTATGGTTGACAGCACAGCTATAAACATTGGGGTGCGTGTGTCCTTTTGAATCAGCATTTTTGTATGTTGGATAAATACTGGACTCTTTATTTTTGTTTCTCCTTCTTGTCTGTTTCCTCCTGTCATTTGCCTATTCTTCCCCAGATGTCCACATGGCACATTCCCTCACTTTCTTAAGGCTATTATTCAAATTTTACCTACCCAATAAAGCTTTCTTTCATCATCTTATCTAAAACGGCAAATTTCCAAGAGAAGATAACAAGTGTTGATGAGGATGAGAAGAAAGTACACTATTTGTGGGAAAGTAAAATGGTATAGCCACTATGGAAACCAGTATGGAGGTTTCTTAAAAAACATATATATAGATTTACCATATAATCCAGCAACACTCTGGGTACACTGACTAGTACAGATATGTGCACACCCACATTCAAAGCATTGTTCACAATAGCCAAAAGGTGGGAAGCATACCAAATGTCCACCGATGGATGAATGAACAAAATATGGCATAAATATACAATGAGATATTATTCATTCTTAAAAGTAAGGAAATTTTGACATATGCTACAACATGGATAAACCTGGAGGATATTATGCTAAAACAAGCCAGTGATAAATACTATATGATTCCACTCTTGTCAGGTATCTAGAGTAGTCAAATTTATAGAAACAGAAAGGAGAATGGATTACCAGGGGTGGGGGGGGTAAGAGGAATGAGGAGTTGTTGCTTAATGGATACAGAGTTTCCATTTTTCAAGATGAAATGAGTTCTATAGATTGGTTGCATAGCAGTGTGAATGTACTTAACAATATTAAACCGTACACTTAAAAATGGTCAAGAGGGGGGCACCTGGGTGGCTCAATCAGTTAAGCACCTGACTTCAGCTCTGGTCATGATCTCACGGTTCGTGAGTTTGAGCCCCGTGTCAGGCTCTATGCCGATCGCTTAGAGCCTGGAGACTGCTTCAGGCTCTGTGTCTCCCTCTCTCTGCTCATCCCTGCTTGTTCTCTGTCTCTCTCTCTCAGAAATAAACATTAAAAAAATATTTTAAAATATGGTCAAGATGGTAAGTTTTATGTTATGCATAGTTTGCAGTTACCAAAAGTTTAAAAATTACACATTTCCCTTTCCTGTCCTATTTTCTCTATAGCATTTACTACCAACTACTATGTATTTTACTTACATATTTTGTTTATTGTCTGTCTCTCCCCACTCGAATGTAAAGCACATGAAGGCAGGGATTTTCCTATGTTTGGTATACTGGCGTATCTCCGTTGCCTGAAACAGTGTCTTGTATGTATTGATTGTTCCAGCAGTTTCTGAATTTTGGATGCTTTAATACATTTTGGGTACTTTTTCCCGTGCTTTCCCTAAATGTCAATTCAATTCTGTCATTTGTCCTCTTAACATCTCAATCTGTATGATCTCTATGGGAGATCTCATTCATTTTAATTACTAACAACAAGTTCATACCTCTAAAACATGTACCTACAGTTTAGATTTCTCTTCTGGGATTTAGACCCTTATGTCTACTAAATATCTGCATTTGGCTGATGTCCCACTCACCTCAAAGTCAATAGCTTTAAAACAGATCTCAGATCAGCTCTCCTTTCTGCGTTCTTCTGCAACAAATTTCCCTCAGTTTCCAAGACAGCAACCTGACATTCATCACTGACTCCTCATTCTTTCCTATTTTCCACATAAAATCACAGGAGAGCCTGTAATTTACACCCTCTAACTATTTAATCGAATTTGTTCATTTTAGTTGTTTCAACTTTTGAGCTATTGCTGACAAGGCTACTATGAAATTCTTATACAGTTCTTTTTGATAAATAAATGAACTTTGGAGGACATGTAAATAAGAATAGAATTCCTTGGTCATTAGATATCTATATATTTGGCTTTAGTAGACGCTAATGGATTCCCAACATGTACCAAAGTATACTCCCTCCAGCACTATATGGGAACTCCAATTGGTCTATATCATTTCAATTTGGTATCATCAGTCTTTTTCATTTTTGTCATTCTGGTAGGTATATGATAGTATCACTTTGTGGCTTTATTTGTAGGTCTCCCAATGACTAATAATATCAAGCAACTTTTGATATATTTTGGGACCATTTGTATATTTTCTTTTGTAAAGTGTGGGTTCAGATTTTGCCTATTTTTGTATAGTGTGATCTATATTTTCCTTAATGATTTACAGAAGTTTTCATATATTATCGATGCAAATTCTTTATGGAATATATGAATACTTACATAGTCTCCCATTCTATTGTTGCTTTTTCATTTTTAATAACGGATTTAATGAACAGGGGTTCTTAATTCTAGTGTAATTCATTTATCAATTTTTCTTTTATCATCAGATTTTTTCATGCACTGTTGAGTAACATTTTGATTATCCTAAAATCTTGAAGATATTCTCTATATCATCTAGAACATTTATGTCTTCCTTTCCCATATACATTTACAATCTACCTAGAATTGACTATTTTATATGGTATGAGGAAGGAGTAAAGATTATTTTTCCATATAAATATCCAATTGTCCCTACCTTTTCTAGGATTTATCCTCAGACTTTATTGATTTCTGTTATTTTTTTCTATCTTTACACAAATATCAAACTGCCATGCTACTAGCTTTCTAATAAAATTGACAAGTAGCAGTATAATTATTTCAAATATGTTGTTTTTATTTAAACTTGTTTTGGTTATTCTGGGTTTTTGAAATTCTGAATAAATTTTCAAATCAGCTTATAAACTTCTGTAAGAGCTTGCTTCTGTTTCGCTTATTGTTGCATTAATTCTATAGATCAATGTGTGGATATTTGACATACTTCAATATTGAATCTCTTAATCTGTATGTATGGCATGTTCTTCAATTTATTTAGGGATTTAAAAATATATATCCATAATGTGTTATAGGTTTTTTTGTGTAGAATTTTTAACATCTTTCAATATGTTTATTTCTTAGAATTGACATATCTTTGTTATTGTAAATGTATTATTTTATTCTTTAATTTCTTTTAGAATATAAAAATACATTAGTTTTACCTTGCTGAATTTCCCTTTTCATTAGAATGGGTTATTTGTGTATTTTTTCAGGTGATTTTCTACATTTTAATTATGTTTTCTATGAATAACATAGAAATAGGTCTTAATAGTTTTCTTATTGTACTGAGACTTACAGTAAAATGTTATGATGTTGAGTAGAAGTTGTGATATCAGCTATCCTTGTTTCTAATTCCAGACTAGTTTTCTTGAATGGAAAACCTGCACAAAAGATAAAATTTCATGCAGCTCAAAGCATGTCCCACTCTCTCTAGGATACTGAAACCTCAAATCTTAGATATCTTGATAACTTTCTAGTGCCTTCATACAGAGAATTTTTCTTTTTCTTTTTTTTTAATTTTATTTGAGAGAGAGCGCACACATGCAAGTGGGGGAGAAACGCATAGGGAGAGAGAGAGAGAGAGAGAGAGAGAGAGAGAGAGAGAGAGAGAGAGAGAGAGAGACACACACACCCCCAAGCAGGCTCCATGCTCAGCACAGAGCTCAATGCGGGGCTTGATCCCACAACCCTGGGACCATGACCTGAGCAGAAATCAACAGTCAGCTGCTTAACTGACTGAGTGATTGAGGCATCCCCATACAGATCATTTTCCTCCTTAACCAGCTTACCTAGCTGTTCTTAGGAAGAAATTTGGCCAGATATAATCTATCCTACCATTACTGGAAGCAAGAAAGTTAATAAGTTCTTTTGACACTGCTTTACTCCTCAAGAAATCATGCTTCATTTTGCCTTCCTGGACATTTTAAACACAGGCTGGAGATAATTTTTAATTGAAATTATAAGGCATACAACAATAATGAAGATGCAGAAAGAGAAATCAAGGAATCAATCCCATTTCTAATTATACCAAAAATGATAGGAATAAACCTAACCAGGAGGTAAAAAATCTGACTCTGAAAACTATGGAACATTTATAAGAGAAATTGAAGAGGACACAAAGAAATGGAACAACATTCCATGCTCATGGATTGGAAGAACAAATATTGTTAAAATGTCTATACTACCCAAAGCAATTTACACATTCTCAGTGCAATCTCTAGAAAAATAACACAATAACACTAGCATTCTTCACAGAGCTAGAACAAACAATCATACAATTTGTATGGAGCCACAAAAGGTCTCAAATAGACAAAGCAATCTTGAAAAAGAAAAGCAAAGCTGGAGGATCACAATTTTGGACCTCAAGCTATATTACAAAGCTGTAGTCATCAACACAGTATGGTACTGGCACAAAAACAGACACATAGATCAGTGGAACAAAACAAAAAATCCAGAGATGTACCCACAGCTATATGGCTAACTAATTTTTGACAAAGCAGGAAAGGATATCCAATGGAAAGAAGACAGTCTTTTCAGCAAATGGTGTTGGGAAAACTGGATAGCAACATGCAGAAGAATGAAACTGGACCACATGCAAAAAATGAACTTTTATACCACACACAAAAATAAATTCAAAATGAATGAAAGACATTTCCTGTGAGACAGGAAACCATCAAAATCCTACAGACGAAAATAGGCAGCAACCTCTTTGACCACAGCTGTAGCAACCTCTTACTTTATATGTCTCCAGAGGCAAAAGCAACAAAAGCAAAAGTGACCTATTGGGACTTCATCAAGATAAAAGCTTCTGCACAGCAAAGGAAACAATCAACAAAACTAAAAGGCAGCCTACAGAATCGGAGAAGATATCTGCGAATGACATATCTGATAAAGGGTTACTATCCCATATCTGTAAAGAACTGATATACCTCAACACCCAAAAAAACAGATAATCCAGTTAAGAAATGGGCAGGAGACAAGAATAGACATTTTTCCAAATAACACATCCAGATAGCCAACAGACACATGAAAAGATGCTCAACATCACTCATCATCAGGGAAATACAAATAAAAACCATGATGAGATACCTCCTTACACCTGTCAGAATGACTAAAATTAACAACACAGTAAACAACAGATATTGGCAAGGATGTGGAGAAAGGGGAACCCTCATACACTGTTGGTGAGAATGCAAACTGGTGCAGCCACTCTGGAAAAGAAAATGGAGGTTCCTCAAAAAAGTTAAAAATAGAACTACCCTATGACCCAGCAACTGTACTACTTAATATTTACGCAAAGGATACAAAAAATCCAGATTTGAAGGACACACGCATCCCCAATGTTTATAGCAGAATTGTCAACAATAGCCAAATTATGGAAAGAGCCCAAATGTCCATCAACTAATGAATGGATAAAGATGTGGTATATACACACAATAGAATATTACTCAGCCATCAAAAAGAGTGAAATCTTGCCATTTGCAATGATGTGGATGGAGCTAGAGTGTATTATGCTAAGAGAAATAAATCAGTCAGATAAAGAGAAATACCATATGATTTCACTCATATGTGGACTTTAAGAAACAAAACAGATGAACATAAGAGAAGGGGGGAAAAAGAGAAGGAAGCAAACGACACGAGGCTTTAACTATAGAGAACAAAGTGAGGGTTGATGGAGAGGAGGTGGGGGATGGGCTAAGTGGGGGACGGGTATTAAGGAGGGCATTTGTGTTGAGCACTGGGTGTTATATGTAAGTAATCAATCACTAAATCCTACTCCTGAAATCAATATCATACTATATGTTAACTAACTAGAATTTAAGTACAATTTTGAAACAAAACAAGATGATAAAAAATTTTTTTGGTTATTTACCACCTCTTGTCATTGTTTATATATATATGTATATATAATATGTCATATATATATGACTAGTTACATGTATACAATTTAATAAAATCACATGATAAAAAAAGAAACATGGGAATTGTTTCACACCATTTAATTTTCAATTTAACTCATATCAATGAATAAGTTATGAATTTCTGTGAAGAAATTTTGCTAAGAATTGGCTCATAAAACATCTTGAAATCTTTTCCCATGTTCCATCCATGAACATAAAGTAGATTGTAAGGACCGCTGTACATTTTTTACTGAATCTGACAGCAAGGAAGTACACATTCTATTTTTATCATCACTAGTACTAATAAATGTTTACTGTCTTGGTTAAGTTTCACTACACAAATTGAAAATAAAGCTAGCCCATGGTGGTTTTAATAAAAACAAAGAAATGAAAAAAGAAAATGCTCCTACATTAAGCCTGAATCCTTTGCTGTAATCAAAGCATCATCCTTTTGGTGCTCACTGATCTCCCATCTCTTGAAAGATATATAATACCATGAGAAGATTTTCAAAATGATTTTCTAGGAATTGCCTGACTCCCAGTATGAAGGAAATAATAGGAAGTGGTGTGCCTAGCCATACCATTACTAGATTTTGTTTATTTACTTCTCCAAACGGCCCTGGTATCCACCTGTACCACCTAAAAGAACATGAACCTTATCCAGACCAATAGTCCATTTATGCACAGAAGATGGAGATCACAAAGTACAGTATCATATAGTTTAAACTCAAGAGTAATGTGTATTCATATAGCACTTGAGTCTTCAAAGCAGCTCCATACGTGATTGAATTGTTGTTTGACAATTACCTATGAGATACATTTGACAATAATAATTACAACTAACATTCATTGAGTACAGTGTCCTTCTACTACAGCATGTGTCTTCATAATACCAGTTGCTCTTAGGCAATTTATAAACACAGGAACAATATCATTATAACATGGTATAGTACTTGTGTTGGTTCTAGCACCTAGGTCATAAGATCTGGTGTAGCAGGATTATAATTGTTAACTAGAAGGAATGGCACAGAAACCAGAAAAGACAAAACAATTGCAAAAAAAGCAGAAAGTCAAATGACTCACTTTACTGTATCTCAACACTTACTAAAAACTTACAAAACCACCGTAGCCAAGATGCCATGGTATTGTTAAAAGTGAGGCAAACAGATCAATGGGATAGAGCGTAGAGTTCAGAAATAGACAAACACAAATACAGTCAAGTAGCTTTGACAAAGAAGCAAAGGCAATTCAGTGGAAAAACTATAGTCTCTTCAACAAATAGTACTAGAACAATTAGATGTCCATAGGGAAAAACATTAACCTCAACATATACCTTATACCAAAATTAAGTCAATATAAATCATAGACTTCAATGTAAAATATGAAACTATAAAAATTCTGAAAAAAAAAAGTATAGGAGAGAGTTTGCATGACTTATGATTTGGAGAGGAGTTTTTAATACAACTTCATAGACCCAATCCTTAAAATAAAAAAAAATGATAGACCTTATTAATATTTAAAACTTCTGCACTTTAAGAGACACTGTTCAGAGAATGGAAAGGTAAACCACAGAATGGGAGAAATATTTTCCAATTACATATTTGGTGAATAACTTTTATCCAGAATATATAAATAGCTTCTAAACTCAACAATAAGAAAACAAAAAGAATAAAAACAGGCAAAAGATTTAAACAGACACTTCACCAAAATTTGGCAAATAATGGGTGAATGAGCATGTGAGAGATTCTCACCATCATTTGTCACTAGGAAATTGAAAGTTAAGCTCACAGTGAGATACCAATCTATATTCATTAGAATAACTAAAATACCTTTTAAAAACCTAACAATATCAAATGCTGGTGAGGATACAGAGCAACAAGGACTCTCATCATTGCTGGTGAGAAGGCAAAGTAGTATAGCCATTTGGAAGAGAGTTTAGTGGGTTATTATAAAGTGAACCATAGATTTACCATTTGACCCAGTAACTATGTACCTAGGTCTTTGTCCAAATGAAATAGAAGCTTGTGTTCACAAGCTGTACATGATGTTCACAGCAGCTTTATTCATAATTACCCAGAACTGGAAGCAACTGAGATGTCCTTCAACTGGTGAATATGTAAACAAGCTGTTACATCAATATAACAGAAGACTATATAATAATTAAAAGCTCAGAGCTTACGGAAACAGGAAAGGATGGTTTAAAAGGGAGACAGAGGGAAGTTTTTATGGTAATGGAAATGTTCTCTAGGATTCCGGAGTAGTGGACCAAAACCCACTCACCAAAACCTGTGGAAACATACATTCAGAATGGGCGGACGTTAATACACACATGAAAAACAAAATCAAACAGGATGTCAGGGGGAATCCCAGGGTGGAATGCAGAGTGTGACAAATGGATCTGTGTTACAAATGTATAAATAACCTCACTGGAGGGTCATGGGGAACAAAAAGGCTGACCTTTTGAAGTAAGTTTGAAAACAGTGTTTGACTAGAAACTGTGAGGTTAAGTCCAGACAGAAGGAACTGTGCATAAAGACTGTAATCTAAATGATAAATTTTCTCGTGATGGAATGAGTTAACAATACGGAAACTGCCTTAAATGCGTAGTGGAGTCAGATTAGTAAATGGATGGTGGGTAGTGAGATCGGGTTTCTTACTGTCAAAGACAGAAGTTACAGATAATCAAGGGTAGGAGGGAACTAGAATGATCCGTGTCATAATGAATTAGAGTCAGAGACATACATTCATGATAGTTTATTATATATAAAGATGACAGACACAGAAAAAATTAGGGATATAATATACAGATTATTTACATCCATATATTTCATAATTCTGCTTAAAAGGCCTAGGAGGAGTGACACCACAGTAACAGTGAGCACACCCAGAACCCAAATCTTGGCTTCTACGTACTAGTCTACAATGACAGAAACCAGAGCTTCTTAGATGAATAGTTTATTCTAGGATTGTAACAGGAATATTATAAACTGAGCCCAGAGATCTTTTAGGGCCAGAAAGTACGGAAATGCTCAAAAAAGCCAGGGCGGGGGGGGGGGGGGTGGGCATGTCAAGGGACACAGAAGCCAACCTGAAAGTGCCCCCAGTGGCCAAAGCTGAAAGAATTTGAGCAAATAAAGTGTGCAATATGGTATTATAATTCAAAAGATAAAATAAATACAGGTAAATCCATACTGATGTAAATAAATGATTACAAAAAATACCTAATGGAGGTAAAGACCCAAATTTTCCCTATAAAAGGATTTCAAATAATATATGAAGTGAAACTTAATTTTTCCCCTCCTCCTGAACATGGGCTGGGATTAGTGGTTTGCTTCCAAAGGAGAGAGAACTTCCAAAAAAGTTACAGCGGAGAAACCAACACATACCAGCTTGTCACATGGGTAACATGTATGTCCCCCTGACGTGATAAAATGAGAAGGGCACCTCACCTTGTGGTATTCTTCTCCCAAACCTATAACTGCTGTCCAGTCATGACAAAAACATCAGGCAAACTCAACTGAGAGCATTCTACAAAATACCTGACCAGTTCCCCTTAAAACTTCCAAGGTGATGAAAAACAGAAAAGACTGTGACACTGTCACAGAGCAGAAGAGGCTAAGGACACATGAAGACAGCAACATGGATGGGAGCCTGGAACAGAAAAGGACAGGAACAGAAAGACTGCTAAAATATGAATAAATTATGAAGTTCAGTTCATTATAATATACCAATGTTGTTTTCTTGATTAGGACAAGCATATCATAGTAATGTAGAATAGTGACACTAGGAAACTGGGCGACGGGGTTCGGAATTCTGATTATCTTTGCAACTTTACTGTAAATCCAAAATTATTACAAAATAAAAAGGCTATTTTAAAATATTTTAGATGCAGTTAAAAAATAGGATACTAAAAAATTCAACTCTAAAAATTGTTTTTAGTGTTTTGACGTTAATGGAGTATAATTTGTGATTTGTCTTGTGTAAACTTTTTAAATTTAAAAACAGAAAATAATACTTTTAATTTTATATTTACTCTGAATTTTATAGTTGTTGAAAATACAAATTTGTGGGACTTAAAATACATTTAGCTTATTACTCTGGATAGAAGATATTATGTGAAATTCTTGATTATAAAGGCAAATGAAACGTTTTGGTGGGGGTAGGGGGTAAGGGGGAGCTGGTCAATGCAAGGGCTTACACAACTTCCTGTTTCTCTGCCTGAGATCTTTCTCTAGTGACATGGGATCTTGCTCAAACAGTGCACAGAACAGCCCAAAGCATGGAGAATTTAATATTCTCAGAGACAATCGTCTACTAAAGAGGGTCAGCGTCAGTGAATAAATTCCCTCAGCCTTCCTGTCTCAGTGTGCACAATTCTTACATGTGGACTGCACTAATGAGGGGCACTAATGAAAATGCATTCAGGTTAATCAGCTCTTATTAGAAAGGAGAAATAATTTCAGAAATGCTTCAGAGGAAAATAAACTAATCAACTTCCAAATGTGCCTTTGGCATAGAAAATTAATTTCCTGTAATTGAACTACATATTAAAGAGAAATAACTTTATCATGAACATGTACAAAGGCAAAAGTGGGTTTAGCTTTTTGTTTCTTGTTTCGTTTTGTTTTTCAGTTAAAGATATGCTTTCAAGAGGGGAGTGAGTCCCAGTTGTCCATATTGGTGAGCTGTTCCCAATCATCTACTTTTTGGCTTTTTCCCCTTTCTTGTCTCAATTCCTTGTTCTCTTGTGCTTCCTGGGATAACATCCTAAACAAGTTACTGATGTCAAGTCCTTTCCTCAAGGCTTGTTTTTGTGGAGAAATGTCACTATACAAGCAAGAGGACACTCAGATATGTGCGATAATAAAATTCAGCCAACTCTGCTCTGTTGCTTATTTTTAATCATACTACAGCCCATTGATACCTTTATTTGTAATTGTGATGGTACATTTTTCAAGGTGGGAGAATAGAGCATATTTTATTTGGCAAACTTGTTAGCTAGGTATATAACTTTAAAAATATTTAGACATAGAATGGGTGGGTGTTCTACTCCAAGCTCCAAATATTTGAGACAGAACTGTCAGCAGGAAGCACTAAGTCATGTCGAGGGTTCTGACTAGCGGGGAGCCTCTTTGTCCACAAGTGAGGAAGCCACCCATGGGCCCTTTCTAAATTTCAGATTGGAGTTTTATAAAACATATTTAGCAGTAGTTTCTCATTGGAAGAATAAAATTAGGAGTCTTTCTCTGGTCATCAAAAGAGGGAAGTATTTTGCTATGTCATTCTCCTAGGAACCAATGGCAGCTGGGTCAGCATTGTCTGTTTCTGGAGAAACTTCTGGAGAACTCATGTCTCTCTCTCTCTCTCTCTCTCTCTAGCAGAAATGCCCTATATCTATCAGGGAAAATGTGTTGGATATCTCTTTTGAGGAGGTAATAAAGTTCTGGCTTACTGACTAGAGTTTTACTGATAACACACCCCCTTCAAGCCATGTCTCTTTAAAAGAAAAAAATGGCAGTCTGCTCTAAGAGCTTTCTATCTACAATCATTTCATTCATTCATTCATTCATTCATTCATTCAGTATAGACTCATACATTCTTATATTATTTCTATTTTATTCAGTGGGTTACAATCCATTACATGACTTGTTTTGGTGCTCAAACTGTGCAAGGCTTAGCCAGGGGAACTCCTTCAAGCCAGTCCCAGTGTCATTTTGACAGGTCCCCATCTTTCTCAAGAAACTCCATGCTTTCTTGTTCCATGAGACAGTCCAAGGTTCTCTTGCAGTTTCCCATCCCCAGCCCTGGAATCAGCCATTCTTCAAGAATATAGTCTCCTCGTACTAGAAACTAGTATTCAGAGCTAATTAATAAAGATGGAATTTTGGAGTTAGAAAATCATAATTTGGCAACCACTGGAGTAAAACTGCCTGAGACAAGAATCATCAGTGGATGCGGAAATGACTGTGTGAAAGTCTGATGAGGGACAGAATATTTACATAGCTTCAAAGTATCTCCCCACAAAATGCTTATTAATGACAGAGAAAAAATAGTAACCTTAAAGTAACACCAAAAGTAACAGGAGAAACATATTAGACATCATCTTTATACATATACATATTTTTTAATACGAAATGTATTGTCAAATTGGTTTCCATACAACACCCAGTGCTCATCCCAACAGGTGCCCTCCTCAATGCCCATCACCCACCCCACCCCTCCTTCCCATCCTCCATCAACCAAACATCATCTTAATGAAGCGATAAAAACTGCCGTCATCCAGTCATGTCCAAAATGACCTCAGGGACCTCCTGATATGGTTTGCTGAGAACACAGTTTCACTTTTGTGACAATCTTGCAAAAATACATAATCTAAATCTAATAATGAAGAAACACTAGACAAACACAAATTGAAGGATATTCTACAAAATTACTGGTCTGTGCTCTCAAAATATATCAAGGTTATGAAAAGCAAAGAAAAATCAAGGAATTGTTCCAGAGTAAAGCAGACAAGACAGACTAGGTAATGCAACTCGTTATTGAATCCTGGCCACAATATTTTTCCATAAAAGGCATAAATGAGATAATGGCTAAAATTTGTATAAAGTCTATAAGTTAGTTATTAGTATATTATCAGTATTAATATTTTATTAATGTTATGATTTTCACACTTGTACTATGGCTTTGTAAGAAAACATGATTCTTAGCTAATATATGCTAAGATGTTTAGTGGTAAAGGGCATCATGTCTGCAATTTACTCTCAAACGTTTCAAAAATACTACATATGTTTGTGTTTATGTCTCCATACACATACATAAGAATCGGAGGAACAAGGGGAAAAGAGAGAAGACAATAAAGGAGATCTGATACAATGTCAATTGGGATATCTTAGTGAGGGAAATATGGGAGTGTTTTTACTATGTTTGCAACTGGTCTATAACTTTGAAATTATTTTAAAATGAAAACGTAGAAAGATAACATAAAAATAACTCAAAATGGATTAAAGACCTAAATGTGAGACCTGAAACCATAAAAACCCTAGAAAGAGCACAGGAAATAATGTCTCTGACATGGGCTGTAGCAACATTTTTCTAGATATATCCCCGAGGCAAAGGAAATAAAAGCAAAAATAAACTATTGGCACTTCACCAAAATAAAAAGCTTCTGCACAGTGAAAGAAACAGTCAACAAAACTGAAAGGCAGCCTGAGGAATGGGAGAAGATATTTGCAAATGATATACCTGATAAAGGGTTAGTATCCAAAATATATAAAGAACTTATAAAACTCAATATTCAAAAAACGTATAATCTAATTTAATAATGAACGGAAGACATGAACAGACATGTCTCCAAAGAAGACATACAGATACGTGAAGATGGCCAACAGATACATGAAAAGATGCTCAACATCACTCATCATCACAGAAATGCAAATTAAAACTACAATGAGATATCACCTCATATCTGTCACAGTGGCTAAAATCAACAACACAAGAAACCACAGGTATTGGCAAGGATGTGGAGAGAAAGGAAACCTCATGCACTGTTGATGGGAATGCAAACTGGTACAGCCACTGTAGAAAACGGTGTGGAAATTCCTCAAAAGGTTAAAAATAGAACCAGCCTATCTTCCAGTAATTGCACTACTCAAAAAATACAAAAACACTCATTCAAAGGCATACATGCACCCCTAAGTATTTACTCAAAATACTTAGGTTTTTTTACTCAAAAAATACAAAAACACTCATTCAAAGGCATACATGCACCCCTAAGTTTTTTACTCAAAAAATACAAAACACTCATCCAAAGGCATACATGCACCCCTAAGTTTCTAGCAGCATTATTTACAATAGCGAAATTATGGAAGCAGCCCAAGTGTCCATCGATGGATAAGTGGATAAAAAAGAGGTGACATATAGATATAGATAGATAGATAGATAGATAGATAGATAGATAGATATCTGTATAGATACATATAGATATATAACGGCATATTACTCAGCCATAAAAAGAAATGAAATCTTGTCATTTGCAATGATGTGCATGGAACTAGAGAGTATAATGCTGAGCAAAATAAGTCAAAGAAAGACAAATACCATGTGATTTCATTCATGCGTGAGATTTAAGAAACAAAACAAATGACTAAAGAGGGGGGAGAGAAAGAACGAGAGAGAGGTTGAGAAAGAGAAACCAAGAAACAGACTCTGAACTCTAGAGTTACCAGAGGGGAGGGGGTTTGGGGGGATGGGTGAAATGGGTGAAGGGATTAAGAGGCCACTTCTCTTGATGAGCACCTGGTGATGTATGGCATTGTTGAATCCCTAACTGTACATATTACACTGTGTGTTAACTATACCAGAGTTAAAATAAAATTAAGTTTTTTTAAAAAGCTACAAAGATAAAATAATATAGGTTGCGCCAAGACTATATTCTGTATCAAGAATCCCTAGGGAGGCTTGGAGGAACTAGCCTAATACGGAGTCTCAGAGAATGAGCACTGTTAACTTAAATATCTCACTGGGAAGGTCGTTCATAAAGACCACAATGAGGAAACTGAGCCTACAGTTGTGCAACATGGCAGTACCCTTTCTACCACACTCAACAAAGTGGGAGAAATGGCACCTATATTCGTGTTCCTTGACCCACGATAAATTTAATGCCTTTTCCCATTAAACCATACTCCTTGCTTGAAATTGAGTTTCCAGATTTTCAGGTTCCTAATCCTATAGCATTTGGATGTATCTGAATGAAATTTTCATACGAAAATAAAATACCAACTTCTTAAATCATTTTTAAAGGGTGAATTAGGGAACAAAGATTTATAATCTCAGCCCATAGTGTATTTGTATTCATATTATATAAGACATCTTCTCAGCCCTAATAACTTTGTGGGTATCTGATAAGTTCCAGTGATACACAGCAGATAGCCCTCTAAGAATTTATGCAGGGACCAAGACAGAGCCCTGATAAGTATGCATTCAAGTTCACCAACTATTTTTAGAAAGGAAAGTCATTTCAGAAATGCTTCACGAGAAAATAAATGAATAGCCTATAAATACGATTTTGGCATAGAAACTTAGTTTCCTATATCAAAGTGAAACAGCTTCTTTCGGCAAAGAAAGCAAAATTGGGTTTTTTGAGTTAAACATGTTCCTTGTTTCTAAAAATATCACGATATATCCTACAAACAATCATGATTAAAAACTTCATAGTGGCTAGACGGTGACTGAAAGCCCAAGTAGATCGGCACTGCCTTTATAGGTTGGTTTGGGAAGGAATCGGAACACTTATGCCATTTTGTTGTATTTCCACTTTCATTCGCTTTCATGTTAGACACAGGATTTCTGCTCATAGCATGCCAGTTTCTTCACTGACCATTTCTTGAGAAAAGAAAGCCGCTCTGAACTTTCTAGGCTTGTGGGAAGCATTAATAAATCAGATGGCAATGGCAATGGCAATGGCAATGCATTTTAAATACTCTTTAACTCTCCCTTTCCTCACCATCATGGTGTGTGTGGTTGACTATGCCCCACCATGTTTTCTCACAAGACTTTGAGGATCAAGCCATTCCTGGTCAAGAAACAAAAGCAGGACTGTCCCATTCCCCGGTGGGTTTGGATGAAAACTGGTAACAAAATCATGAACAGTTCCAAGAGGAGGCTTTGGAGCACCAAGCTGCGTCTCTAAGGGATCGCACAAAACATGGTACGTGTCTTTACGCTGCGTGAAGGTCGCATGCTCATTTCACTCTGTAAACATCACTCCTATCTGGACAATAGATTTGTTTCATTGGGAAAATGATTTTTCCTTTACTCTGCTTCTGCACCAGTAGTTTGGGTGCAGCAATAAATATGTGAGGCCTTTTGTTTGAAAAAATAATAATGAAAACGAAAATCACTCATTAAATGCTCTTTCTTCAAAGAGAGGGAGGTTTGAAAATACATTCTCAGCTGTGAATTCCCCAAGACTAAACTGTGTGCAATGATTCTCACCTGAACCTCCAAGAAAAAGGACATTTTAGACCATTTTCTCTTGAAATGATTTTAGAACACTCTGCTCTTTTATTCTCTTTGTCTGCCTATCATCTCATGCTAGGCCTGGAATGATTACATTTTTCCTATCTCTGCCTATCACCTAGCTCTGTTCCTATAACTGTTATACGTGTTTTTCACCCTTGAACAAAATCCCAAGTAGTACCATTTTATTCTGTTTCCTTTGCATTTGTTATAAGAAAAAGACTGATTTACACTAACGCATCTAACTCAGGGATTTTAGTAGGGGTAGTATCTGAATAATTAAAATATTAGTAGTAATAGTATTATCAGCAGTTGTTATCAATGGAAAACAGGAGTGCAACTAAAAAACAACTGCTCTCTAAAAAACAGCAATGCCTATTTAAAGGTTGAAACCATATTTCAATGGTTCATTCATCTCAATGAATCTGTTCCAGCACATTCTTCCTGAAAACTGGCATCATGTACATTTCACAGTTAAAAATTTGACTCTCGCAAGGATACACCAGGGTATTTCCAGGTTTGCTACTATATGTGAGTCATTGGTGCTCTATTCATGTTCTTTGCACGGGCCTTAAATGGGAGACAGGACCCTTTGTCTAAGGCAAGGGTCCTAAGTTGGGAGGGGGTTAGAAAGTGATTTTGCCCCTCAGGCGACATTTGGTCGTGTCTGTGAACACTTTTGCTCATCGCAACTGGGGGAGGGTGCTACTGGCATCTAGTGGACAGAGGCCACGGGTGCTGCAAAACAGCTTCAACGCACAGGACAGCCCCCCACAGCAAGAATCATCCCGCCCAAAATGTCAGTAGGGCTGAGGTTGTTCACGCAAAATGAACAAACCCTTTAGAATCTCTAAAAGCGAAAAAGAAAGCTGTATTCAGGCCCAGGTTAGGACAGCTTCCCAGGGAAACATGCCCTTCACAGGGAAGAAAGTGTTCTGGAGAATGAACAGTTTTTATAGTATTATATACTTTTTATACCTTGTAAAGGCTTAAAAAAATTATAGATTAGCGTATAGGTAGGAACCACAAGTTTTAACATCAAGGAATGCAGGGTGTAGGAGGAGCATTGATCCCTATTTCAAGGTCTAGATGGTTTTCCTTCAGGGTACACTCACTTACAAAGCAGGTACGCAGTGTATACTTGGTGGGCCATAAATCAGGTTTTTAGTTTAAACAAAGTTTTTATACAGTCATGCTTTAGAAAGAAATTCAAAATGACTTCTCTTATATCTCAGGCCTTTAGAGAGGTTTTTTCTCATTAAAGTTGAGAAACTCCGCTCTAAGGAAACTTAGGTTGGAGGGATCCATAAGCCTCTCTGGCAACGCAGAATCAAAATGGTACTCGTTGAGGGAATATATACCGGAAAGGAACAAAGTATAATTAGTTGGCTATAATTCTACCTACTGAGTCCCACCCAATTGTTGAAAGAAAACTTGCAAAAGTCGGCACATGTAACATGGCAACCACAGGCTGTTTGCATATGTTGATGTACTAGCACACCATGTGTTATCGAACCCCAGATAGTCCACAAAGGATTACAGAAGTCATATTCTCAGAGTTTGACAAAAGTTGTCTATTTGGAGACCTACCGTGCTCTCCAAGATTAGTCTGGAGGAAGCTCACTGGCCTTCTGAGAAAAATCTCAGGACACCACCCTTCGTAAAGCAGTGTTAGGAAAAATGCCCAATAATGGAGCTTCAGAATTATACGGAAACTACAGAAGAAGCTTTCTTTCACAAATATAGACATCTAGCCTGTACTTCATTTCTCGTACCTAAAGCCATAAAAGGAGCATTCACATTTATTCAGAAACCGACTGGAGAACTATTGGGTATTATTCCATGAAGCACTGCAGGTATTTTCTTGGCCGACGCCCAGCTATTTAACAGACTATAGCATTCAGTGCAACAGTGTGACAAGCAAGCCCGGGCATGTTTTTATTTGTATTCATGTTATTTGAATAAGATTCAACTACTGTCACTTTCATTAATTAATGTGAAACTCATCAGTTCTGGCGCTATTATTAGAAATGCTCCCCTTCCAAGGCATTCAAACAATGTGTCGTCTCATTGCTGCAACTCACTTCCAATTCTTCACAGCAGATGACAGGGCGTGAAGGAGCCAAGTACCAGGCCCCTGATGGCTCTGCTCCTCTTTTCAAAATACTTTCCACCAATTCCTATCTCCTGCGATTTCTTACCTCCTTCCTCAGTGACCACTGGGCACACAGAAAAGTGGTCTCTGTCCAGTGGAAATCTGCTTACGCTGCAGAAATAGTGAAAGCATCGTCAATAGTGATGTTTAATTAAGGCTATGAGAGAGAAGGTATTGAAACTTTAGATGTATTTTAGGGACCTTAACCTCAACTAGGTAGTCAAGCGATTCTTACAGTTCAAATAGAACGGAAAACGCAACGCTTCCTTTTGACACAAGGCAAATGCAAAATAGGGCACATTATTTATCAAGTAAAAGTACACTTTCACTCTAGATAATACACATCTTGTTTCTTAGTTCAGGGACTTTAAAAAAAATGAATAAATTCCAGAGATCTGCTGCACATAATGCTTGTGGTAAACAATACCATGTTGCACACTTACAATTTTGTTAGGAGGGCCAACTTCATGTTACATGTTCTTACTATCATTAAAAAAATATATACATATATATAATTATATTTATATATATATAATTATATTTATATATATATAATTATATTTATATATATATTTATTTATTCTCCCTCCCTTAGCTCAGGCTTCCTTCAGGCTGAGAAGAAACATGATGAAGTCAGGGACATGTATAGTTTCTTTCCTACCTAACCACTACCCCTACTTGTAGACCTTACTCTACTCTTTGATCCACTAAGTCTTGTTTCCATCCCTCCAGGGGACAGATTGCAATGCAGCAGCTGGGATGAGAAAAGCACAGGCACTAAGGGGATCATTGTGTCCCCAGCAAAAGAGAGGCAGTGGACCCTCCACAAATGTACAAAACTGCCCGAAAGATAAGACTCTCTTTTGGACATCTGCCATGGCTAGGTGGCACCAATGGCAGATCATGGGGGCACCAGGCAGATAAGACTCTTCCCTATAATTCCCTCATTATCCCCTTCAAAGCCAGAGGCGTCCGAAACCACAGCTACGAATTAGGAAGAGATGCACCCCCCCCCCCACCACCAACCTTTTTCTGTACTCTAGAATGGCGGCCCTGGTCGGGCCCAAGGTAGGGAGGGTTTACCTGGATACACATTTGAAGTGTTGATTAATATTCCGGACAGGACTGGAGTTGTGTGATTATTAGATCAGACTGAAGATTTAATCTCCAAACAAGGGACCGTGTGTTTATCCTCTCAGATGCAAGACCTGCCCAAGGGTTCATCCAGGGGCAGGAAAAGAACTAATCCACAGAGAGGGCCTGCAGGGACTAAAAGGCGGCTTGAAGGGAAAACTATGCTGTTTTGTGCCTGTACTCTGGAGAGCCCTGACTATTCACCAACGCAGCTACACTTTTATTTCATTTTTGGGTGGAGTACCTGCCAACCCAAAACGCAAACACATCCCGTCTTCATTTGTACTCCAACCTTCGGTATCTCCCCAAACCCCTTTGCACAGAACAACTCCTTTAGGAACCCACAATGATCTGCCTTTATGATAATAAGGGCCCGTTTCAAGCTAAGAACGCCAACGGACTGAGTGCATGGACACTGTGTAAGCACACAATTGTGACATTAAAGGCTGTCTATATGTTGTTCTGGAATAACTGTATTTACTATTTAAATTAGACTAGGGGAGCCTAGGTAGCTCAGTCGGTTTAGCATCCGACTTCAGCTCAGGTCGTGATCTCACAGTCTGTGAGTTCAAGCCCTGCATTGGGCTCTGGACCGACAGCTCGGAGCCTGGAGCCGGCTTCAGATTCTGTGTCTCCCTCTCTCTCTGCCCCTCCCCTGCTCATGCTCTCTCTCTGTCTCAAAAATAAATAAAAATATTTTAAGAAAAAGAAATTAGGCTCAACAAACACTAAGAGATCACCTATTCAACTGGACCGTGGTGCAGTGAGGAAACAGACTCAGCTAAAGAAAGAAGCTTGCCAGAGCATGACAGTGAGGGCTTCCCGCTAGGACCCAGGCCTCCGGTTTCCTACCCTAATAACCTTGCTTCTACTGCCCCTGGTCCTTTATTTGCACCATTTAATTTTCCTCTTCTTTTTGCTTCTTGCTAGGTGCTTTTGGCCGAGACCATGCTATAAGAAAACTCCGGAAGACAGAACTATAGAGTGCCCTGATGCAGAAACAGAGATGTATAGATAGATAGACACACACACACACACACACACACACACACACACACACTCGTGTGCTTCCTTACCTGCGATTTTGACAACTAATATTTTCGACGCATCATAATGGAGATGTGTTTGCCAAGGGAGAACTCTCCATGCAAAACCCACAGAGCCCTTGTGTTCAATACACTGTCATTACGGTAGCACAGAGTACATTAGGCTGCCATTTAAGACACGGTACATGAGGCGCACATATGATCATTTCTGCACTGGGTACACTATAAATCTTGCCAAATTAGACTTACTTGGTGCCAAGATGATAGGTATTGCCAATTTCTCTCTCACCCTGGAAAATGATAAGATTTTTTTTTCCCCGATGAAAGAAAGCACTCTCGTAAGCAGAATCGTAAGCACCTGCATCCAGTTCTTGGCCTGCCTCTTGCCTTGAGAACTGCTTTGGCTGGCCTGAAATACCTCTGGGTGCTTCAAGGACCATGGGCTCTATGGACATTATAATATCCATCCTACCTGCTGTTTTTGGAAAAATTAAAAATACAACCTGCTTAGAAGAGAAATAATTTCTTTCAAATAATTGAACATCTGGGGATTTTAGCAGGGCATTTCGTACCTTTAACATCTTCAAACAGAATGCCTTCTCCCAGTTCATTACTAAAATAATACGCACAGCAATTTATAAAGTGATAACAGAGCAGCTATTATGCTTGGAGACAGAATCCTTGACTGGATAAATAAGTAGACCCGAGTTAAGTGCAATGTCAGTCTCCCTACTCTTTAATACTGTAAGCCACTGATCTCTTGGACATCTTTAAATTTTCATGTATTTGGACTGGGGCCATTTGGTTCAGGTAGCCTTGTTAAAAAGGGATTTTCAGGTCTTTGCAGTGTTACAGCCCTGCCAAGTTAGAATAACTCAAGACAAGGTCAATGTCTAGGACTCTCTTGTATTAAATCAGCAAGTAAGCTTATATGCATTGCAGATTCCTTGCCCATGAGATCTCTTGTCTAAAGCAATCTGCTGAAAGGTGATAGGGTTGAAGCATGGGCTAGACAACATGCATATGGCAGAGAGTTTGTAATATTCTAAGTGGCATCAACAGAGTCCCCCTGGGTCGAGATAGGAACGGTATTGGTAAATCAATAGTTTAATCCATCTGAGACAAGGCTATTTATCAAAACTCTTTCTTATTAAACAGAATTCAGCTAAACAAAGTCCTTTGCTGACTTAGCTGGCAGGAGCCATCTTGCATCATACGGCAGATCCTACCCACACTAAAACAGTAATCAACAGCTATAATGTCCCGTATTTCTGCTCCGACAGAAGGTTTGCTAAACAGACCAAGTGTTCCCCTTATGCTTAGGCACATGGCTATTAAGTAAATTTTGACAAATTGAATTGTAATTATGGAAAATTTGGAGAGCAATGACATTGTTCAAATATTAAGTCATAACAAAAACCATTAAATCGCAGGCAACATTCAAAAAATTTTGCTGAAATCTATAACTCACTTGTGACTTTAAAAGAAAAATGTCTTTATATAACACTTGGTCAAATATACAGGGAGAGAAATTTGACAATTAGCCTTTATATTGGTGGCACGTGGGTGGCTCAGTCGGTTAAGCGTCCGACTTCGGCTCAGGTCATGATCTTGCAGTCGGCAAGTTCGAGCCCCACGTTGGGCTCTGGGTTGACAGCTCAGAGCCTGGAGCCTGCTTGGAATTCTGTGTCTCCCTCTCTCTCTGCCCCTCCCCTGCTCATGCTCTGTCTCTCTCTCTCTCTCTCTCTCTGTCTCTCTCTCTCTCTCTCTCTCTCTCTCAAAAATAAAGAAATATTAAGAAAAAATTTTAATAAAAAAATAGTCTTTATATTGAAACCTACCTGACTTTATTAGTAAATGATAAAACAAAGAAATGATATAATCTATAGGTTCTCTCTGGGTTCTAAAGTATTCTGTGAGCCTTGTGTAAGATGAATGAAAAATACACACATTAGTTTTAATATATTGGAAACCTTCCCTGAACTTTCACCTTCTCTAAAAGAATGAAAGGGAGCTTTAGTGAGATAGAAAAGAGAATCCTCCCTCGTGACCTTCTAAGCTATGGAGTCTATCCACACAGTAGACTGACCTCCTCACAAGCCATGGCACATCCACTCCCCATGCCCGGGGCTGGGAGCTATAATCCTGGCTGAGGGACAGTACTTTCTCCAAGGTGTCACTCTACAGACAGCAAAACAACCATAGTCACCCCTATAATCCTACTTGTGGGAAAACTGTTCACTGTGCTTCATATGTCATCCTTAGAGCTTCAAACCAATAAGTATTTCTCAACAGGTGCAAAGGACACAAGATTTCTAAGACACTGGGAAGCTGAAGGTGGACAGGTTTGCTCAAGGGTACTTTAACACTAACTCTGCACTTGCTACTTACATGAGACCATGGGTGTCCCGATAATGCATCTGGTTCAAGGGTCAGAAGAATGTGATGTTTTAAAATACTCTTTTGAATGGAAATCAAAGAATTAATATTAAGTTCATCAAAAATGGAGATACTAAAGATATAAGCCTGGATATAAAAGGTCAAAAGCTAGCAAGAATTCATCTACTTTCTCAATCCTAAAAGAATGTTTTTACCTCCATAGGATGTGTCAGTAACCAAGGAATGTGGAGACAGAGAAAAGCCTTTGTCAGAGGACAAGCTATAGCTCACTATAGCTGTAGTGCAGTCAAGAGAAAAACCCAGGCCACAGACTATTACCCACTGTATCCTACATGGTATCGCCTCCTCGCTCATGGGAAGCCCCGTATCCTTGACAAAACAAGCCAAGTATCCTTAGCCTTTTAGGCTAAATGTATATGTTTGTGATGATGGCTCTCTCTTCAATCCATAAACCATCTGCCTTGCAGCAGTGGGTTAAAATTAAGAACACTAGAAGGGAAAACTGGTCCAGAGTCCTCATGCATCCTTGAAAGAGGGGCGTGCAAGATAGGAGAGAATCTGTCATTGTGTGAGACTGTAAAGTTGACTAAATGAGATCGTTCTCAGGGTACCTTCTATCTGAGCTCAAAAAATACTCGCTGAGGGACGGAGCAAGAGTCTTAACAATAATCAAGTAGAGTTTTTCAGGGGCGTCCGGGTGGCTCAGTCGGTTAAGCATCCGACTTCAGCTCAGGTCATGATCTCACGGCTCGTGGGTTCGAGTCCCACATTGAGCGCTCTGGTGACAGCTCACTCAGAGCCTGGAGACTGCTTCGGATTCTATGTCTCCCTCTCTCTCTCTACCCTTCCACTACTTGTGCTCGGTCTCTCTCAAAAATAAACAAACATTAAAAAAAATAAAGAAAAATATTTGCTGCCTCCAGAAAGTACAGGGGCCTTGGCTCAATTCATGGTGCCCTGCTGAGAGTTCTGTTCACAACACCAGAGTCAGTTTCTCAGGCAAGTGTGATTGGTGTTATCACCCTCAACTGTATATGTCCTAGGATGAACCTAGACTCCCAGTTCAGGAACAATCCAGACGGGAGATTAAATTAAAAGAAATAATTTGGGAATTTCAGACTTGTATCCTCCAAGAAGCCTGTTAGAACAGAGTTCTAGGATTAGAGGGAGGACCCTGTTGTCTCTTCATATCTCTACCGTTAGCATGAGAGGTTCCAGCCACTAATGCTTATCCATGCCCTGGTCCTCCTGGCCTCTTAGACCCTTCGGCATCCTGAGCTCAAACTGGGCATTCCAGCAGTCACTGAGCACCAATGGCTGGGCAAACCCTTGCACACTGTCAACAGATTCCCAGGTCTTGATAATGATAAACAACCAGTTTCCTCCATTTTTTGGTCCTAGATCCTAAAAGAAACAGAGGAATCAGAGGTGATTGCCTATTTAGCAATCAATGTCATAATTATACATCCCTGCATTCATGCAATATGTCACCATCTAAAAAGTGTGTCCATGAACATTTTCTTGCTGGTTCTTCACAAAAATTCACAAATATATGGAGCAGATATTGGTATCTCTGCATTATGAATAAGGACACCAAAGCGCAGGCTCAGACCCAGGAAATTTGACAACAGCCTCAGAGCTCTTTCAGCTCTGCTGCGACTGCCTCTCACACTTCAGAAATCTTTAATTTATCTACAGGTAACTTAGTACACCGTGGCTTATGCTTAGTAAAGATGTGATTTTAAACTGCATTTTCTCTGGTGAAACGTGGCTGCCCTGGGCTTCCTAGCACCCCCCCCCCACCACCCTTAGTACGTGCTCAGGGGATAGAAGCAAATTCATTATAGCAGTATCCTAAGCAAAACATAACCAAAAGGTAAAGACTTGAGAAAAAAAAAAAAAAACAACCATACAGTACATGAGAGCTCATCCAACATTTATATTGGCAGCCTGTGTAGAAGAGATGAGATTCCTTCCACAAGAATATATACCTCCAACCTCTCCCCTCACCTCCGCCCAGTATTTGGGCACAGAACAATTCAGCCATTGATCACACACTGAGAAACTTGTTTTTTTGTACTAAGTGCTAAGGTATAATAGTGAATGTGACATCGTTCCTGCAGTCAAAGATCTATAGTCTAATAATCAGGAACTTGGGGTAGAGTAAGGGAAAAGCTTTCATACTAGGGACAAGCCCAGGGACCACAGGCACAGACAGAAGGATCCTATATAAGCCTTTGGAGGTCAAGGAAGAACTGGCCCAGCAAGTCACCTCTGAGACAGAAAAGACAAGTAGTGGGGCACTTGGGTGGCTTAGTAGGTTAAGCATCCAATTTCAGCTCAGATCATGATCTCACAGTTCGTGAGTTCAAGCCTCGCATTGGGCTCTGTGCTGACAGTTCAGATCCTGGAGCCTGCTTTGGATTCTGTGTCTCCCTCTCTCTTTCTGCCCCTCCTTGGCTCACGCTCTGTCTCTCTCTCAAATGTCTCTCTCTTCTTCAAAATGATGAAGAAGAAGGAGAAGGAGGAGGAGGAGGAGAAGGAGAAGAGGAGGAAGGGGAGGAGGAGGAGGAAGGGGAGGAGGAGGAGGAAGGGGAGGAGGAAGGGGAGGAGGAGGAAGGGGAGGAGGAGGAGGAAGGGGAGGAGGAGGAAGGGGAGGAGGAGGAAGGGGAGGAGGAAGGGGAGGAGGAAGGGGAGGAGGAAGGGGAGGAGAAGGAGGAGGAGGAGGAGGAAGGGGAGGAGGAAGGGGAGGAGGAAGGGGAGGAGGAGGAAGGGGAGGAGGAGGAAGGGGAGGAGGAGGAAGGGGAGGAGGAGGAAGGGGAGGAGGAGGAAGGGGAGGAGGAAGGGGAGGAGGAAGGGGAGGAGGAGGAGGAGGAAGGGGAGGAGGAGGAGGAGGAGGAAGGGGAGGAGGAAGGGGAGGAGGAGGAGGAGGAAGGGGAGGAGGAGGAGGAAGGGGAGGAGGAGGAGGAAGAGGAGGAAGGGGAGGAGGAGGAGGAAGGGGAGGAGGAGGAGGAGGAGGAAGGGGAGGACGAGGAGGAGGAGGAAGGGGAGGACGAGGAGGAGGAGGAAGGGGAGGACGAGGAGGAGGAATGGGAGGAGGAGGAGGAAGGGGAGGAGGAGGAGGAGGAGGAAGGGGAGGAGGAGGAGGAGGAGGAGGAGGAGGAGGAAGGGGGGGAGGAGGAGGAGGAGGAGGAGGAGGAGGAGGAGGAGGAGGAGGAAGGGGAGGAGACGACTACAACAAGTAGTATAGTAATGAACATGGCATGAGGAAGGAGGAGTGGGAAGCTGAAATGCTCTCAGCCTGGGTAATACCCTGTGGTCCTGGTATTTCTCTCTTGGCTGCACTCCAGCTTTTACCAGCCTGGCTTCTTAATTCCCATTCTACCAAGTAGAAAAGGTATGTTTGGAGAATTTGAGAGGCTTTCCCAAGGTCACAGAGCCAGTAAAGGAGAGATCCAAGAACTAATACCAAGTCTGTATGTCCACCATGGTTTTCGAGAAGAAAGAACGCCAGACTGGAAGTTAGGCAACTGGAATTCTATTCTGTCACCAAATCCCTGTGCAACCTTCTACAGGTCACTGAACAGCTATGCTTCGCTTCCCTTATCTGTAAAATAAGAGGATTTAAACGAGATGACCTCTAAAGTTTCTGAGTTTCAGTCTGATAAGTTTAACTCTCTCTTGTCTCCTGCTCAGATCTGCTCACGTTCAAGAGAGTCTTGAAACACAAAGAGGAACTATGAACAACTAATAATAATAATAATCAAACAAGTAGAAAGACACTCCTCTCCTAGACATATACAGAAGGGGCAATACACCACGCTATTCCCTAAAGCATAATACCTGTTTAATTTTTGACACAATGAATGTGTCATTTTGGGTGAACCAGTCTTTTGGATTAACAGAAAATTGCAAAATGACTACAATTTGGTAGTATTTCACCTCTGTGACTGGTTGGGGGTGGTGAATGGAGAACCATATCTATTATAGGATTTCAGTGGCTACATTTCATAAGATTATTTTTTTAAGTCTTGCTAGGTTTTTATTTTCCAGTTATTGTGTAGGCTGTGGGAAAGCCCACACTTTAAGAGTAATGAATAAAGCGTTCACATTTCCTTGAATAAAAAAAAACTCACATACTCAGAGAAAGAAATTATTTAAACACATAACAATGAAAGAAGGCAGAAAGTGGACTGTTCCAGAATGTTTACAAAGTGCTGAGTTTTCATATTTCCACTAGAGATAATTTGTTAAGGCTAAAATCTTGGTGTGAAATATTTTTTAGTGATACAAAGCATCCCTAACAGAGTTTTCAATTTAGCTTTTTTTTTTTTTTCTTTTAACACTGCCTGCTTCACAGAAGTTCGTTTCGGGATGTATCTTGAGATTTAAAAAGGTAAAGTCATTTTTTGGGGGGGCGCCTGAGTGGCTCAGTCGGTTAAGCATCCAGCTCTTGATCTCATTTCAGGTCATGATCTCACGGTTCATAGGTTCAAACCCCACGTTGGGCTCTGCACTGACAGCAGGGAGCAAGTATGGGATGGTCTTTCTCTGAAATAAATAAACATTTCTCTCTCTCTCAAAATAAATAAACATTTTTAAAAATTAAAAAAAAATAAAAGGGTTAAGCCACTTTTTATTTCTATAGCCACTTGTACTGGTACAATAGGTGTCAGAACATTTTCATGAATATTACCATTTTTTAACCTCATAATCATGTGCATTAAATAGTATATTAGTTTCCTCCTGTAACAAATTACCACAAAGTAGGTGGCTTGAAACAACGAAAGTTTATACTCTCCTAGTTCTGGAGGCTAGAAAACCAAAATCAAGATGTCGGCAGGGCTGTGCTCTCTCTGAGACTCTGGGCAGAACCCCTCCCTGTGTGTTCACAGTCTCAAGAGTGGCCTTCAAACCTTGCTGTTTCTGGGCTCATAAACAGATCTCTTCGATCTCTGCCTTTGTGGTCACATTCACGTGGCCTTTTCTGCGTCTGTATGTCCAAATGTCACTGTTAAACAGAATTCAGTCAAACTGAATTAGCGCCCACCCTAATGGCCTCATCTTACCTTGATTACATCTCCAAAGACCCTACTTCCAAATAACATCACATTCACAGTTCCATAGATTAAGGCTTCAACATATCTTTTGGGGGGTTACAATATAACCCATAATACATTTTCTTGGTACGGTTTTTATTTCTGTTTCGTAGCTAAGGAAACTAAGGCATGGAGAACCCAAGTGGCTTCTCGGAGGTCACATGGAATATAGCAGAATAGACACCAGACCCAATCTTTAAAGAGTTAAACCAGGCTTGTGCTAGCAAAGGGGTATTAGGGTTTTCAGTCATAATTTTCCTGGAATCAGGACTTACCTGACTCATTCATCTAGACAGCTGTCTTCTGCATGTCCAAATTGCCTGAGTCTCTTGAAGGATGCTTGGGTATGTGCTAGCTTATTACTTATCAAAATCAAATCCAATCACCTTAGGGTGTAATTGTACCTCATTAGATAACTTTGATAGGGAAAGTAGTTTCCTTTCTGAAATACATTTCATAGTGTCTGCTTTCAGCTAACTTAGGTACAGAAATAATAGGCCATTCTTTGACTGCCTCAATCCATAACCCCGAACATTCTTTGGCTGCTGTGAACAGTACTGGAATACACCTGGAAAATTCTGTGGTACATGGGACATGCCAGAACTGTTCTCTTAAGGGCGTATGCCAAAAAATACTTCATTTGGGGTCATGGGATAAAAGGAACAAAATTAAAACAGAGATTCCTCAAGTGCCAGCGTGGGTGTCCCAAGGAAACCGAGCCACTGCCCGCTTCTCAACCCTCCGTCCTACTTGTCAACTGTGTCCCCCAGCTAGACAACAGGCTCCTTTTCACAGGTATCCTGCTCCATGTCGAGTGGCATTCTTATACCGCCGTGTTGGTCCAGCTGTGGAAAGAGGCTGTGGGCCAGGGTGGGTACGGGGCATTAATTAAACCATCCCTTGGCCTCTCCTAACTCACACGGTTGTTTTTTAATAAGAGTCTATTTGTGGGGCGCCTGGGTGGCTCAGTGGGTTAGGTGGCCAACTTTGGCTCAAGTCATGATCTCACAGTTCATGGGTTCGAGCCCTACATTGGGATCTGTGCTGACAGCTCAGATCCTGGAGCTTGCTTCATATTCTGTGTGTCTCTCTCTCTGACCCTCCCCCACTTGCTCTCCCTCTCTCTCTTTCAAAAATAAATAAAACATTTAATTTTTTTTTTAAATGAATCTATCTGTGGGGAATTCCCTTGGATCTCCTTTGCATGACCAACTGCCTGTTGGTTGAATGAATGAATGAATGAATGAATGATTTTTGATTGTATGGAGGTTCCCTGGGATCAATGAAGGACCTACTGGTTCAGAGGTTCAGAGGACCTATAAGGCACTAATGGTAAAGGTAAGTGAAGACAATGAACAATTCAAACTCTTCATCGTGATAAATAGCCTTTGTTTCATTCAGCCCTCCTGTCTCGAGTATTTACTACGTATTTACTACATACCAGGCACTATTAGGGGTATTACGGTTTTTAGTAACTCAGGGATCAGTGCATCAGGGATGCAGTGCTGAATGAAGGAGACAAAGGCCTTCTCTTCATCATGGTAGACACTTTCCATTCCAAAGAAATATTGTAATGGCCCACATGCAAGGAGGGCGAGCTACAAAGGAGACTTAACTGGGAACTAGACAACCTGGCTCTGTCCATCTGTGTATCTTCTGCTCCCTGGAGCTCAGGTAACTTGTTTGCCAAGTGAGAGCAAGGGATAAATAACCTTTAAGACTTCCTCCGTTTTCCTCCGTCTCATTATCGATGCTTCCACCCCACCCCCAGCTTGCCAGACCCAACAAACTAGTGTAAAGACCTGTAGCTGACATTAAAGCTTTCTCCAGAATGTAGAAATTACAGGACAGATGCATCCGTCAGAGATAAAAGTTCCAGAATCAACACACACAGAAGCACAACACAGGTACAGAGAGTCTCCTTCTTGAGGAGAAACAGCAAACACCAGACTAGTAATTCCTGACCACTGTAACAATATTAGCTGAGATACTAGCACTGCTTAGAAATAACAGCAATTCATAAATATTTGTTACATAAATGAATGACCCTTCCAACACTAAAATTCCATGATATTATGGCATTGTGTGAGGTAGCCTTTCAAAGGCAAGGTTTCTTAAACAAAAAATATCTCTCTCATCTGAGATTTGGTTACTTGTTACCTTGTGAAATACAAGATCACACTGTTTTGTTATTTGCTAGAATTCCGCAAGGAAATGTGTCAATCTTTTTCATCGCTAGAACCTTAGACTTAGGGCAGCGTCTGGCACTCAGAAAACATTGGCAGAATGAATGAATTAATGACAACTAATGAAAAAACTGTCATTCATCAACAACATCCCGAAGGCAGCTTGGTCCAACCCAAGGAGGCATTACAATGTTCTCTTCCAGAAGGCCCAAACATTTTTAAATAATTGTAAATATATATCTAAATGAATATTTTAGCTGATTTTGTCACATGCCTCACTCTTCCTTTCCTTTTTCCCTTTCCCTCTTACCTGCCCAGTGAAGGATCCTGTGTCCCCGTACCTTCAAAACACAGTCTGTGGGTCCCTTTTACAGCACCTGCACAGCGAGCCTGGGAGCCCTGGCAAAGTCAGAGGCAACCTGCCTCCATTGTCTGGGCCATGTGCTTAGAGAGTTCCCAGCCCTTAATTCCTTGCTCACCAGTACAGGACCTATATATTAAAAACACCGGTTTGGGGGTGCCTGGGTGGCGCAGTCAGTTAAACATCCAACTCTTGATTTCAGCTCAGATCATGATATGGTTCGTGGGCTCAAGCCCTCCACTGGGCTCCAGGGCAGAGTCTGCTTGAAATTCTCTCTCTTGCCCTCTTTCTGCCCTTCTCCTCTCCTCTTGTCTCCTCCTCTTCCCTCCCCTCCCCTCCTCTCCTCTCATCTCTCTCAAAATAAATAAACAGACCTAGGAAAAAACCCACCGGTTTTAAACCCTTCCTGCACCCATAAAATAACAAGGTAGAAAAATAAACAGAATGATGCTAGATCCATAAAGGATTTGGGAAAATACTATTTAAATAGTGAGGAATCGGGGCGCCTGGGTGGCGCAGTCGGTTAGGCGTCCGACTTCAGCCAGGTCACGATCTCGCGGTCCGGGAGTTCGAGCCCCGCGTCAGGCTCTGGGCTGATGGCTCAGAGCCTGGAGCCTGTTTCCGATTCTGTGTCTCCCTCTCTCTCTGCCCCTCCCCCGTTCATGCTCTGTCTCTCTCTGTCCCAAAAATAAAAAAAATAAAAAAAATAAAAAAAATAAAAATAAAAAAATAGTGAGGAATTAATCTGTAGTCAAAAGTCTAAGAATATGCCCGTAATGGGTTCAAAAGCATATATTTTTTTCAGGGTACTTTCTTGTTTCCATAGGGGTCCCATCATGTTCTGCAACGCCCCTCTCCTAGTTTGAAGGCCCCATTATACATGTTACACATCACAGGATGTGGAATCCAGAGAAAGTTCCATTTAAAAATCCTACACCTGGTCATTGTAGAAATCTTCAAGGCATCCATTTACAGTTATGCAGCACTTACTATTTCCTGGACAGCCTGCTCTGTAACTATCAAGATGAAAAGGCTAATTCTTAAGGCTTAAAAATCCGTGGTTAAAAGTGAGACCTCTTGGTTATATTGTTTCCACAGATTCAAGTCACCAGGAATGGAGAGTTCTTCGGTTCTTCTCCTTTAGGAGCATCTGTCTTGATACAAGTCTAACCCAATTACAGATGGAAATTCCCCAGCTTGCCTGTCTGAACTTAAATCTAGTTGACCACCAGAACAAATAAAAAAGATGGGACCATCTGTCACGCTAACAACTAGATGTGTAACATTTTCTCCCCTAGCGGAGAAACATCAAGAAAGTGAAGACTGAACTTGATTTCAGATAAAGAAAAGGGGGAAACAAGTATAACCGAACAAAATAACTGCAAAGGCAAAGCATTTAAAGGACTTGGTTATTTATCCTCAATCTTCCATTGTGCTTCTTTCTTCTAGAACGGACCTTTACAGGATGACCTTCAGTCGTGGCTACTGGGTTGTGAGTTATTTTATCAAGAAATTAAGCTCCCACTCAAAATAATGCTGTTTAGAGTATCTGACACAGAGCTCTGTTGCAAGAAGACAATATTCCATATACGTTTTTGGTTAGAAGACTGAGGCCGTTTTCTTGCTGAAGGAGGAATAGACACAATGGAAAACCACATTGTCTTCTATCATTTAAACCTTTCAGGTAACAAAGAACTAGTCATTCTTTGTGTTACATGGTGGAAATCACTTAGGTTCGGGGATGATATAGACCAAGATTAAAATCCCAGCCTCTTGGTTATTTTTCTGTAGCCATGAATTCAATTCTTAATTCCCACCTGTTAAATGGAAAAGGTGTACCTGCCTTCCTGAGTTGCAATGATTAATTGGGAATGGATCATAATATAAAGCACCTACCACAGAAGTGCGTGGCTTAGGGATGATGCTGGATAAAGAGAATCTATAGTTTTCGTATTTTGGGTTCCAAATGGCGTAACTACCAACAGATAGTGGATAGTGGCTCATTCCAGTTAAGTGAAGAAGAAAATTTTTAAGAAGTACCATTGCCCAAAGATCAGATCAACTGAATGGCTTATTATGAGGTGGTGACTTCCCCATCATCAGGAGCCTTCAAGCAAAACCTAAATGCCCTTTTATCAGGCACGATGAATAGGGAATTAGTATGAGGTTTACATCTAGACCCCTTTAAATGCTGCCTCTACAATGCCTCGAAGTTCCTGACAGATTCTGAATTAATGAACACAATTTTTCTGATTAATTTTGAAAAGCAAAGATAATGATGTTAGAGGAGAGGAAATTTGTCATGAGACACTGAGTTTGACTTAAATAGTAACTTTACAAGTCCAAATAATTAGTATTCAGATTCATGATATTTTTTTTTCTCCAGCAACAGACTTAAAAAAAAATAGAAAGGTCTAAATGTTCCCCAGCCTCTGGCTTCCAGTTGTCTGTTAAAATAACTGTCACTGTTCTACTTCATCGTTTTCTCTCTAGTTGAGAAGCAGACATGACAAAGGTAGTTAAGCAAGAGCTGTTGATTAGCCCTAGGAAAACATCCATTTGCTTCTAATTCATCAGGATATGCCCTAGGAGTTCTGTTCTGTTCTCTTCTCTCTCTCTCTCCCTCCCACACTCCCTCAGCTTCTCAGTTGGCTGAAGTTCTCTCTCTCCCATCTCCCTCCTCTATCCAGAAAGAGAAAAAAAAATCTCTCCTTGCCTCATAAACAGTTTCCGTCTCTTGTCTGAAGACCACCATACTTGCCCTACAGAAAATCACCCACCCTAAAGAGGACTTATCAAGGCAATTTCCCAGCAAGGGTACTCTGTCACCAAATGGAACGATCCTCACCCCTTTTGCCAAAAAAGGTCTTTGTTTTCATTTCACTGCAATGCATGTCCTATTAACTGCATGATCCTCGAGAAGAGTGAAACCTGGGAAGAGGAGGAGAGACACAGATCCCTAGGGTTTTCATGCAGTGGCCTTAGGATGCTTTCTGAAATCCCTGAAAATGTATGTAAAATTCCATGAGGGCCCACTTTGCTGGATGAGATTCCATGGCTTCATCAGACTCTTAATTCTGCATGTGATACCAAAAAGTGTAAGAATCAATGTCTCACAGAGGAAAGTTTTGCAAATAATAAGAGTCTAGTATGTGCGTTATATAAAGAACTTCTTGCAAGGCAACTATAAAAAGATAAATGAGCCAACTGAAAATGGGGAAAAGATTTGAATAGACATTTCTCTATGGGAGATACCCAAATATGCAGTAAACATATGTCAAGGTGACCAACATCATTAGGTAGTAGGGAATAGCAAAATCAAAACCACAAAGAGGTATGACTTTGCATCCACTGAGATGGGCATGACCCAATGGATGGACAATAACAAGTGTTGGTGTGGATATCGAAAAACGGGAAGCTGGTTCCTTATGACCAACACGATATTTACTACAAGATGGTGACACAATTGGAATCTGATGAATTACCAGTTTTATAGAATGGGCAGCTAAGAGAACTCTCACAGCATTGAAGCTAGATAAGGAATCAATGAGAAAATCTTAAATTTGGCATCACTGACACATGGTGAAATCTGGAGACTGTGTTTCAAAACTGCCAATCTTCTCCAATCTCATATGAACTAACGATACCTTCCCTCCTATTGTTGTCATGAAGATTAATGAAATTGTACCTGTCCCACAATTTGAGTCTTTGCCTGAAATGTTTCCTGTGACTTTAAAGTGACACTCATATGCTTTTTTATTTACCAAATAAAATATTAACTTAAAAACGTGTTTGGCTATGCTGCTAAAAATATTGGTCCATTCCAATAAAATTGTGGCACCATGGACAGAAAGCTCATTTGAAAGCCAAGTGACCCCGTGTTTCGATTTTCCACTGCTACATAGCAAGCTAACCTAAAGTTTAGTGGTTTAAAATAACTATTCCATTTTGCTCATGATTTTGGAGGTCAGGGGTTTGGAAAGGGCTTGGCTGGAGAGTTTTGGTCTCTAATCCATGTGTCATCAGCTGGGGTGACCAAAATCAGAAGGTTTGCTTCTGGGTGGCTTATTACTAATGTGACTGACATCTCAGTGCTCCTTGGCTGTGCATTTGTCTTCTCTCTTCTCTTTTCTCCCCCTCCCCCTCCCCCTCCCCCTCCCCCTCCTCCTCCTCCTCCTCTTCTTCTTCTTCTTCTTCTTCTTCTTCTTCTTCTTCTTCTTCTTCTTCTTCTTCTTCTTCTTCTTCTTCCTCTTCTTCTTCTTCTTCTTTTCTCTCTCTCTCTCTCTCTCTCTCTCTCTCTCTCTGAAGCGTCTCATCATCCAGGGACTCTCCATGTGCCTTGGGCTTCTCACAGCACGAGAGGCTCAAGGAATTCACACTTCTGCATGATGCTGGCTTCCAAGAGGGGAGAAGTAGAAGCTGCCAGTCAAGAGCTATACCCAGAACTGGCACACCATCACTTGTGCTATACCCTGTTGGTCAAAGCAGCCATACAGCCTGCCCAGATTTGGTGGAGAAGGAAAGTAGGCTCTATCTCTTGGTGGACGACAGGCAAGGTCACATTGCAGAACAGCATAGAGGAGAGGAGATATTTTTTGCAGTTGTCTTTGAAAAATACAACCTGTTATGTCCAGCTTCTCACCCTGGCAGAATCGCCATCAACATTTTATTAATGCACCCAAGGCACTCCAACTACCTGCAGTTAGTCTTTCAGAAAATACAGGAACTGGGCTTGGGTTCTACTTAGGGTCCTTTAGTTACAAGGAACAGAGATTTATTCAAGTTATCTGAAGAAGAATAGAATTCTCGTAGGACAACACAGCAGATTGCCACTAAAACAGGCAACCTCTCGGACACCAGCTCCGCCCCCTGGCCTCTCTTGGAATGCTGGACTGTGTGGTTTTCTTCTCTCAGGCACATGGTGTTCTTAGAAACCGATTTACTCATCATCCTAACCCTCCCTCAAGGTCCACACCCCATACAGTCTACCAGTTTTAACCCCCCAGTTAAACTATTACCTTCTTTCCTAGTTCCATATTAAATTTCACAGAAAATCAATTACTGGTCCCACCCCCCCCCACGCCTTCTAGTCCTTCACATCTTTTTACTGGAGGCAACCGCATAAGCCTCTTGCTACTCCAAGGATTGGCTGCCTTTTTCTAAGTTATATCCTTTATCTAATCAGCAGTGGTCATTAGGGGATGGGGAGGTTGTAACTGAATATAAAGATGATATTACCTGGTGTGTATGCGTGTGTGCACGCATGCACACACACACACACACACACACACACACACACACACACACACACACAAATGGCCATCTAGAAGGCATGGTGATCCATGAGTAACACAACTAAATAATTTCCAAAGTCATTCCAGCTCCAAGTGCGTATGGATTCTGTAAAGGTAATTTCCATTAGCTTGTGCAGTAACACAATAGCCTCCTCGTTTCACAGTGCCTCACAGAGTGTTCTAAAAAAAGGATCTCCTGAGCGGCTTCCATTCCCCAGAGAGAAGAAAGAGCGCTCCAGGGACCAGGCCTAATTTCCTATAGCCATTCTATTATCCCAGCTGTATCTATGGTTTCTATTAGCCCTTCTGTGCTATTGATCAGCCTGGTCACAATGAAAGAGCTTTATTGAATTCCAAGTAATGGAAACTCATTACACGGCCTAGATAATTAATTACCAATTCTTTCCTTTTAGTGAAATTGAAACTGGCTGTGGAGAACGAGCTGAGTGAGCCCAGTAACACAGCCTGTTTGAAGCTTTATTTAATGCGGATGAGGAAGCACACTCTACACTGGCCTTGGAGATGTGTTTGATGTACGGCAGACCCTTGAAATAACCCAAGTGCTTTCCTTTAAAATCAACCATCTTTTCAAACAGAATCCATTGAAAGGAGGAGGCACTTAAACTATAAAAAGTAAAAAACCAAAACAAAAATATAAATCATACAAGGACATAAATGTAAGGC
This sequence comes from Felis catus, assembly GCF_018350175.1. Taxonomy (NCBI): domain Eukaryota; kingdom Metazoa; phylum Chordata; class Mammalia; order Carnivora; family Felidae; genus Felis; species Felis catus. Next base: position 10,519,099 of record NC_058372.1, read on the forward strand.
ATCATTTCATTGGTATCTTTAAAACAGGTCATTGGTGATTTCTCAAACCCCTGAGTAAGTCAGAGGTGGGAAGGGGATTCTCTCATCTTTGATCTTGTCTTGCCCCATGTGACAGCTAGGCACATTGCCAATGTAATTTTCAAATACTGAGCTGCCAAGCAGACATTAATACGTAACATACATAGAAAACTGTTCACGTCATCAGTGGGTTGGACTGAAGACTGAGGACAACGATTCCCAATAATAGCTGCCATTTTTAAAAAGATAATTAAAAATAAATAAAAAATTAAAAATTTTTTAAATAGCTGGCATTGATTGAAGGTTTATCACATGTCAGGCACTGTGCTAGAACTTTTACATATATTATGCCATTTAATTTTTGTAATTCTGCCATCTAGGTTATATTACTGCCTATTTGGAAGGTGGGCATAACAAAGTTCAATCAAGCTGCCCCAAATCAAAGGGCGAAAGTTGCATAAATCCAAACTGAAGTCTGCCTAAGTAGGATAAAGCCTACTTAATCCATGATGCCATGCTACCTTCCCCAGAATTATTATAACACAAGCCATTTCAAAAATCATTTATAAAAAAACAGAGAAAAACTTGTACAAAGATCAAAGTGCAACATGGAATAGATAATTATGCCAGAAGTTAGAAGCCTGAGGGGAAACATTTCTTCTATCACCGTCATATCCCTCCTGATGGAGACTACAGGTGGCAATAGAGAATATAATGTTAATTTCTGCTTTTGCAAAACCTAGTTGTGAGACGTTTGAAGCCTGGGTGACGAGGATAAAAGCATAGAGATGACAGGTCTCTGTAGCCTTATTCAATCCTCTGTGCTATAAGAGGTGGAGATGTGTGTAGCTCCAATTACGCCGGATGGACTTGAAATCAATTCTTTCTAAAGGAAACACAAGTCAGACTCCAAGAAACATTGAACCGGCCCAGGCGTCCATCATTTTCTGCATCAAACCGTATGGCAACTATGGCATGTTAGATGCGTGCAAACGGCGTGCACTGCCACTGTCCCGTGCACTGACATGTTTCCACTGCCACCAGTCAAGGTCTCTGCTTGCTCAGAGTCACGAGTGTCTGTTCCCAAACCTGCTCATATCACTTTTACATGTTACAGTGGTTACATGTTTAATTTTTTATGACACAAGCCAGTGAAATGAAGCATATGAAAAGTAAAAGAGCTGTTGGTTGTGCTGAAGAAGAAAACAAGGTGGAATGCTTTGTAATACATGAATATTGTTTAAAATAGTGCTGTTGAGTTAGATGTGAGGCAATTATTAAAGATTAGCATTTATGTAAAAACATACAATTATGCTGCATTTAAATTGCTTCACAGCCACTTCTAAGAACTCACTCTACTTTACAGAAAATTAAAATCAAAATTGACTAATAATAGGCAGAGTTTACACAAGTAAGATAATTTAGGTTATCTCATCAGTTGACTTGAACTCATTTAAAAACCCTTGGCCCTACCTCAAAGCAAGTACTTCCTCTCAATTTAAAATAAAGCCCTTACATGAAACATGTTTTCTATCCCCACAATGACCATATATATTTTCTTCAATTAATTAACCAGTTATCCATCCAGCTTGTCTGGGCTAAGAGGATTTCTCAATAGATCACAGATGTTTACCAAAGGTTTCTTCCAAGGAGGCAAAGTAAGGTTTTACATCACATACATTTTCAAAGAAACCCTAACCTCTTATTTAGACATCCGTCCCTTTCCCTAAAGCTCCAGTCCTTCTCGTGGCTGTCTTATATCTAGCGAAACCTTCAGTACTCCTCATTCCTTAGCCATCTGGATGTCATTGGCTTTCTACCTCCTATCGTCTGTCTCTCACCTTTTCTCACAGAGACCAACTGAGGCTCTTCAGCTTTCTCCAGGTCTGCATCACCACTCATTTCCTGCTCAGCTTAAGAAAGGCCCAGAAGGCCCCCCAAAAAATGAAAACAAGGATTCTTCATTTAAAAATAAAGTAAAAGAGGGAGCCTGGGAGACTCCATCCATTAAGCGTTCAACTCTTGACTTTGGCCCAGGTCACGATCTCATGGTATGATGATGCAGTGAGAAAATTAAAATACCCTGTGGGGGAAGAATAGATAGCATTTTGGAAGGATGAATTCAGTGGTAGGAAGATGGGGACAGGAAGGCACTGACATGGGAACTTCTTAGTTGGGATACGTTCGCCAGTGGTTACAGTGGCATGGGCCAGAACAGTTCTTGAAGGATTTGATATAGTTCCTGACATAAGCAGAATTATGGAGGAAAGGAATATCTTCAAGAGGGGGCAAGGGGAGCTTTGTATATGTTTTCCAGGTTATATAGGGTGAATTTGAGGCCTGAAGTGAGGATGTGATAAAGCAAGCCAAGTAGCTACTAGGGTATCTGCAAGAATATTCTAGGCAAAAGCAATTCCAAAGTGCAAATTTCCTGAGGTTTGGTATGTCTGGGGAATAGCAAGGAGGACTGGATAGCAGTAGGTAAAATCAGAGAATGGGGATAGCATAGAACTTTTTGGGCCACGATTAGGCCACTTTTACTCTGATACAATCAAGAAGACTTTAGGGGCACCTGGGTGGCTCAGTTAGTTGGGCATCTGACTTTGGCTCAAGTCATGAGCTCATGGCTCATGAGTTCAAGCCCCACGTTGGGCTCTGTGCTGACAGCTCAGAGCCTGGAGCCTGCTTCGGATTCTATATCTCCCTCTCTCTCTGCTCCTCCCCCAATCATGCTCTGACTCACTCACTCTCTCTCTCTATCTCTCTCAAAAATAAACATTAAAAATTTTTTTTTTATTTTTTTTTAAATTTTTTTTTTCAACGTTTATTTATGTTTGGGACAGAGAGAGACAGAGCATGAACGGGGGAGGGGCAGAGAGAGAGGGAGACACAGAATTGGAAACAGGCTCCAGGCTCTAAGCCATCAGCCCAGAGCCCGACGCGGGGCTCAAACTCACGGACTGCAAGATAGTGACCTGGCTGAAGTCGGACACTTAACCGACTGTGCCACCCAGGCGCCCCAACATTAAAAAAATTTTTAACAAGACTTTCAAGAGCTGTAAGACAGATCAATAGTCCATGTAAAACTGAATATTATGGAAGTGAATAGATGTGACATGTGTTTTTCCATTATTCAAATCCTTATTATGTGCAAAGTAAGAACTAGCAAAATGCAGGTGGGGCCCAGGTATTTTTAGATAAAAGTCTCATTTATGCAAATGAAAGACAAAAGCTTGGTCTTAGGTATCTACTGACTGATGAAATTGTAAGGGTAACAAAGTGAACTTAAATTTTAAGAAAGTACTATCAAAAGAACCTCAATAATGTCACATATAAGCATAAAGATGTTATCTTCCTGGACCTTAGCTTCCTAATCTTACAAAATGAGGGATTTAAATGGCCCTTCACAGCACTGAAATTTGGGATTTGTTGTTAATATTTGATGGCCTGAGACTTATGTCTGAAATTAAAAGGATAAGTTCGAGTGTCAAAAATCTGAAAGGAAGAAGAAGCAATAATTGTATATTAGGAAGGCACACACATACTTGCATTTAAATTTACCATTTGAGCAATTCCTTGAGAACACAGAAGGGAAGAACTGATATGTCATATTGTTATGAGACATTTCCATATCCAACCCAGAAAAACAGAGACCGTTAAGATAATGTTTTTATAATAGAAATAATGAAACTGGCACAGAAGCAAAATAAAGAATCAGTGGAGAACTTCCACTCTCAGGGTATAGAAGAATGTGCCTCAACATAATAAAGGCTATATTTGACAAGCCCATAGCTAAAGTCATACTCAGTCATGAAAGCATGAAAGATTCTCCTCTAAGATTGGGAACAAGACAAGGATGCCCATTCTTACCACTTCTTTTCAACACAGTCCTAGAAGTGCTAGCCAGAGTAATCAGGCAAGAAAAAACAAAAGGCATCCACATGGGAAAGGAAGAGGTAAAACTGCTTCGTTTGCATATGAAATGATCTTATGTAGAGAATACCCTAAAAAAACTGCTAGAACTGGCAAACAAATTCAAAAATATTGCCAAGTACAAAATCAATATATAAAATTCAGTTATGTTTCTGTACACTACCAATGAAATGTCTGAGAAAGAAATAAAAAGCCAATCCCGTTTAGAATAGCATTAAAGACAATAAAATACTTAGAAATAAACTTAACCGAGAAAGTAGAAGATGTATACACTGAAAACTATAAAAGATTAATGAAGGCAATGAAAAAAGATGCAGGTAGAGGCATGCCTCATTCTTTTGCACTTCATGTTATTGTGCTTCGCAGCTACTTCATTTTTCATAAGTTAAAGGTTTGTCGCAACCGTGCATCGAGCAGGTCTATTACCACCATTTTTCTAACAGGGTTTCCTCGCTTCATGTCTCTGCATCACATTTTGATAATTCTCACAGAATTTCAAACTTTTTCATTATTATTACATTTATCATGGTGATCTGTGATTTTGATGTTACCATTGTAATTGCTTTAGGGCAGCACAAACTGTGCTGAAACTGGTAACTTGATAAATGTGTGTGTTCTGAGTGTCCCACCAACTGACCATTCCCCCATCTCTCCCTCTCCCTTGGAACCTCCCTATTCCCTGAAACACAAAAATATTGAAATGAAGCCAATGAGTAACTCTACAATGGCCTCTAATGTTCAAGTGGTAGGAATAGTTGCACATCTGTCACTGTACATCAAAAGCCAGAAATGATTAAGCTCAATAAGGAAGGCATGGTGAAAGCCAAGACAGGCTGAAAGCTGGGCTTCTTGCACCAAACAGCCAAGTTATGATTGCAGAGCAAAAGTTCTTAAAGGAAATGAAAAGTGCTGCTCTAGTGAACACATGAATGATAAGAAAGGGAAACAGCCTCATTATAGATATGGAGAAAGTCTGAGTGGTCTGGATAGAAGATCAAATCAGCCCAATATTCCCTTAAGCCAAAGCCTAATTCAGAACAAGGCCCTGACTCTCTTCATATCTATGAAAGCTGAGAGAGGTAAGGAAGCTGCAGAAGGAACGTTTGAAGCCAGCAGAGGTTGGTTCATGAGGTTTAAGAAAGAAGCCGTCTCCATGACATCAAAGTGCAAGGTGAAGCAGCCAGAACTGATGTGGAAGCTGTTGCAAATTACCCAGATCTAGCTAAGGCAGTTGATGAAGGTGGCTACACTAAACGATAGATTGTCAATGTAGGTGTAACATCCGCGTGTTGGAAGATGTCATCTAGGACTTTCAGAGCTACAAAGGAGAAATCAATGCCTGGCTTTAAAGCTTCAAAGCAGAGGTTGGCTTACTTGTTAGGGGCTAATGCAGCTGGTGGCTTTCCGTTGAAGCTGATGTTCATTTACCATTCTGAAACTCCTAGAGCCCTTAGGAATGATGTTAAATCTACTCTGCCTATGCTCTATATATAGAACATCAAAGCCTGGGTGATTCCTCTGATGGATCCGGGCAAAGTCGACTGAAATCCTTCTAGAAAGGATTGATCCTTCTAGATGCCATTAAGAACATTAGTGCTTCATGGGAAGAGGTCAAAATACCAACATTCACAAGAGTTTGGAAGAAGTGGATTCCAGCTCTCTTGGATGACTTTGAGGGGTTCAGGATTTCTGGGGAGAAAGTAACTGAAGATGTGGTGGAAGATGTGGTGTAGTTCTGTGGCAACAGAACTAGAGTTAGAAGTGGAGCCTGAAGATAGGTCTGAATGGCTACCATCTCATGATCAAACTTGAACAGATGAGGAGTCGCTTCTTCTGGACGAGCAAAGAAAATGGTTTCTTGAGATGGAACCTACTCCTGGTGACGATGCAGTGAAGACTTTTGAAAGGACAACAAAGGATTTAGAATATTACATAAACTCAGGTGATAATGTGGTAGGGATTGAGAAGATTGACTCCAATTTTTGAAAGAAATTCTACTGTGGGTAAAATGCCATCAAACAGCATCACATACTACAGAAAAATCAATTAGTGAAAGAGTCAATCAGTGCACAAACTTCGTTGTTCTCTTAAGAAATTGCCACAGCCACCCCCACCTCCAGCAACCCCATCCTGATCAGTCAGCACCCATCAGCATTAAGACAAGGCCCTCCGCCAGCAAAAAGATTATGACTCACTGTAAACTCAGGTGATGGTTAGCATTTAATGTTATTTAATTAAGGTACATATATTGTTTTTTAGACAATGCTATCATATACTTAATAGTATATACTATAGTAAATACTGTATACTACAGTATAGTAGGAACATAACTTTTATATGCACTTGGAAAACAAAACAATCCCTTTGACTTCCTTGATTGTGATATTTGCTTTATCAAAGTAGTCTGACACTGAACTGAACTGATCTGAGGTATACCTGTGAATGGAAAGATATCTTGTGTTCATAAATCAGAAGAGTTAATATTAAAATGTCCGTGCTACGCAAGTAATCTACAAATTCCGTGTAATCTCTATGAAAATTCCAGTGAAATTTTTCACAGAAATAGAATAAAAGAATCCTAAATTTGTATGAACTACGAAGACCACAAATAGTTAAAGCAATTTTGAGCAAAAAGTACATAGCTGGAGGCACGGTACTTCCTGATTTGAAACTATATTGCTAAGATATAGTAATGAAAATAGTATGGTGTTGGCATAAAAACAGACACATAGATCAATAGAACAGAATAGAGAAACTGGAAATAAAACCACACATATATGGTCAACTAATTTTCAGCAAAAGTACCAAGAATACACTGGGTAAAGGACAGTCTCTTTCACTTTCAGCAAAAAATAATGTCGGGAAACTGGATATCCACATGGAAGAGACTGAAGCTGGGTCGCTATCTTTTTTCCACAAAAATCAGCTCAAAATTCAGTAAAGCCTTACATGGAAGCCTTTAAACCATTAAAATCTCAGAAGAAAACATAAGGAAAGAATCCCTCTCCATTGGTTTTGGCAATAATCTCTTTTAATCCAACACCAAAGGCATAGGCAATAAAAACAAAAGTGAACAAGTGGGAATACATCAAACCAAAAAATTTCTGCAAAGTAAAGGAAATAATCAACCAAATGAAAAGGCCGTCTATGGAGTGGGAGGAAACACTTGCAAATCATGTATCTGATAAGGAGTTAATATCCAACACGTATAAAGAACTCTTGCAACTCAATAGAAAAAAATAAATGAAAACCCAGTTAAAAATAGGAAAAGGAACTGAACAGACATTTCTCCAAAGGAGACATACAAATGGGCACCAGGTATATAAAAATACGCTCAACATCAGTAAGCATCAGGCAAATACAAATCGAAATCTCAATGAGATATCACCTCCCACCTGTGAGGAAAGCCATTATTAAAAAGTCAGAAGATAATCAAATATTGATAAGGATGTGGAGAAAAGGGAGCACTTCCTTGTGCAGTGTCGGTGGGAATGGGTGTAGCCACTACAGAAAAAAATATGGAAGATCCTCAAAAACTTGAAAATAGAATTACCATGTGATCCAGCCATCCCACTTCCAGGTATACATCCAAAGGAAATAAAATCACCACCTTGAAGAGATATCTGCACCCCCATGTTCATGGCAGCATTATTCAAAATAACCAAGATATGGAAACAACCTAAATGTCCACTGATGTATGAATGGATAATGAAGATATGATATTCAGCCTTAAAAAAGAAGAAAATTGTTTGTGACAACATGGATGAAGCCGGAGGACATTGTGTTAAGTGCAATAAGCCAGAAACAGAAGACAAATACTGCATGATCTCACTGATACGTGGAATCAAAAAAGAAAAAAAAAAAGCCAAACACATTAGTAATGGAGAGAATAGTTGTTATCACAGGCTGGGGTGGGGTGTGGGGAGAAAGGGGAGATTGAAAAACTTTTTCAAGGAAAAGTGAAAGGCTAGTTGCCAGAGGCTGAGTCGTGAGACTATTGTTTACTGGGAACAGAGTCTCAGTTTTACAAGATGAAAGGCATTGTGCAGATGCATGGTAGTGATGACTGCATATCAACGTGAACGTACTTAGTATCATCGAACTGCGTCCTTAAAATGGCTAATATAGTTTTAGGTGGATGTGTATGTTACCACAACAACAACAAAAAATTAAAAAGTATCATATAAATGCAAAAAATAAATTCTAATTATTAAGAAGAGAAAAAAAGTAAATATCCTGAATTCCACTATCATCTTTTAAATTTTTTTAATGTTTGTTGTTTTTTTTTTTTTTTAGAGTGAGAAACAGAGTGTGAGGGAGGGAGGGGCAGAGAGAGAGAGAGAGGGAGACCGAGAATCCAAAGCAGGCTCCAGGCTCCGAGCTGTCAGCACAAAGCCCGATGCAGGGCTCAAACCCATAAGCTGTGAGATCATGACCTGAGCTGAAGTCGGATGCCTAACCCACTGAGCCACCCAAATGCCTCTCCACTACTATCTTATAGACACTCAGACAAACTTGGGTTCTTTGCCATTTAGTAGCAATGTGACCTTGAATAATATACCAGTTACTCTTACTATTAGCACTATCCTATAATATCAACTCTTTTTATATGTTTTCATACTTTGTCCCCACATCAATTCCTTTATTTTACGAACTACAGATTACAAACCAGAGTAGCTACATAATTTTCCCTATATTACTTTGTAGTTAACAACAGAGCCAAAACTAATACCCTGATTGTCTAATTCTTAGTCCAGAAATCTTTCTTCTCTCTCATGCTTAATATAAAGTTAATATAAAGTTCTTTACATGGAGATAATGGCTGGACCAAAATAGATCACTGATGAGTTATAAGAAGCAGACCAATTCAATCAGCGGAGCTCCAGAAAGGCTAAGAAGTTGGAGCCACCTGTTGCCCCGGCAGAGAAAGAACTTAAGACAGGGAATTGTATGAAAGTCTGTGAAGGACAACTGGAGATTGTTCTCGCTCAATACAGGAGGCAAAAGATTCTACCCCACACTCTACCCCACACTGCCGGAGAGCTACGATCTGAAGAACATGAGGCAGAAAACCCTGGTTTCTGCAACATCAGCACAGAAAATCTGTGAATGAGACATGAGCCTGAAAACAAAGTCAGACACACAAAAGAGTGAACTCTGTATGATTCCACTTATATGAACTTTAAGAACAGGCAATACCAATCTAGAAGAACACTTAGAACACTCAGGGACAGCAGAATCATTCCTAGGCAAAAGGCATAAGGAAACTCTTGCAAGAGAGAAACATCTAACCCCTTAATCTGGGTAATAGTCAAATGGATGCATGCCTAAGTGAAAAGTTGTGGAGATCTGCATATTTTACTGAATGTTCAGCATTTTTTTAATTTTATTTTTATTTTTTACATTTTATTTATTTTTGATAGACAGAGACAGAGCACAAGTGGGGGAGGGGCAGCAAGTAAGGGAGACAGAATCTGAAGCACGCTCTAGGCTCTGAGCTGTCAGCACAGAACCTGACACTGGCCTTGAACTCAGGAACCGCAAGATCACGACCTGAGTCACCCAGGTGCCCCAAATGTTCAGCATTTTTTCAAAAATTACCAGTGGTCTGCTAGCATCAAATCTAAGCTTTTCAGAGTCAGTAGAGTTTTCACAAAAACCTAAGAAAAAAGTCGCAATGTATACTTGATTCCCTTGTCTTGCTTCTGCTATTCACCCAGAATACTTGCGTCTCAGCTTTTCACAATTGGGTAAATTTCATCCTGAGCTTCTTATTAAGTCAGCAGCCCTTGCTATTCCAGAACTGTCTTTAAAATTTTTTTAAATTGGCCTATCTTCATTCTTTGGTCTTAACTATTCTCTGTAACGATATTTGGATTTACATGTTTAGAAAGAAACGTATAACACATTGTACACATTCCTTAATAAGCCAGTCAGCACAAAGGTCCCTGTCACGACTCTGCCCCCTCTCAAGATAGTTATTCTTTTGACTTCTGTCACCATAAGCTACTTTTGCCTGATACTGAACTTCACAGAAATGGGAACCACACAGTCCATACCATTTGGTGCCTGGCTTCCTTCATGCAAGTTAAGGGTTTTGAAAAAGAGTGGTTTGACATCCCCCGGCAGACAGGCTTAACTATACAAAACAGAAAACAGAGGGGAATCAGAATCTGTAATGAGGTCTGCCCACTGTTACACAAAAGATCCTAGAGCACCTGCTCCAGTTGCCAATGATGGAGACAAGTTTCCGTCACTAAACGAATGTGTCGTCCCTAGTAATTCATTCTTGTTTCAGGCCCTACCAAAGTTACCAGGCAATGTTTTAACTGCTAAAATATATACAAATCTGAAAATCCTTAGCCTTTACATTTTTCTTTTTCCCTTTTATAAAATAACTCAAAAATAGCTTGATCTTAAAGGTATTTTTGTGTTTGTCTCAGATTTCTAAAACATTGCACAATAACTTCGGTGGTGTCTAATTTTAAGGCACAAAAACATATCTACCATCTCTCATGTTTTTCCAGATGAGTGCTTTATTGTTAAATTTTTGCAGATGTAAAATTATTTCATTGTTCCTGTTATATTTTGATATTTATTTTATGATGCCCTTCCTTGAAAACAGAATGAACTTCTTAAATTCACAATTTTAAAAGAACATTTTGTGGTTAAAAATCCGGCCCATGTGTATTTATAACATAATTTGTTTTCCCTTCAAAAACCACAACATACTTGTAAAGGTTATCAAATATTTTGAATATTTTCACAACCGTCAGTATATTATAGTCTTTTCTCCCCTCAGTGTCACATTACTCAGTGTTCTATTTCCATTGTATAATCATTGTAAGTAGGTTTTGGGGGATGAAAATGATAACTTTGATAGGATTTCAAAAATGAACATACCACAAGAGCCAACTGGCAATGTTTCCAAACCTACCGGGCCATTCTGCAGTTTGCTCTCTATCTCCTTTCTGAAATGGGACAATTTTAGGTTATAGGGATTAAGCTTGGTGTTGCCCAACCACTGACTCCATTGCTGCCAAGTGAGTGACAATAATTGCAGTGTGAATGTGGCTCACAGAGGGTATGAATTATTCTGACCGATTCAGGCCACATCAGTGGTCCAAGTGAAGGATGGAAAATCTCCTGGTGAGAAAAAAAGTGTATGTCTACCTCTACTTGGACAACATTTCAAGACGCCCTAAGACTACAGAATTTATTTGACTCATCTGAATGTAGAACAAGAAAGAAGGCCAGTAGTGTTTCCTTTATTATTAATGTATGAGATACTACTACAGTCAGTTTTGAATTCCTACTTTAACTACTCTTGGTCTTGAGATTGTTTTGTTCCTTAGTTTTACCGAAATACCCTCAGGAGGATTAAACTTTGCTTGGATGAATTCCAATTATCATAAAACTTGAACAAAGCCAACTTATGAATATTTAGTCTTCTCCTCATGTTCAAAAACATCCAAATAAAGATGATAATATAAAGAAATGGCCCCTAACAGGCATGGTTATCAACTCTAAAGAAATGTCAGTGTCTATGAATTTGAGATATGAAATGTATTTAATATTTAAAAGACTCTTTAACAAGGTATGAACTTTCCTCTTCAATTAATTATTGATTCAGGCACTCCTCTCCCTTTCATTTAAAACTTTCGAACAAAGTGTCTCAAGCATTTGGATTGGGCACTAGAGGAGAAGGCATTCATTGACTTGAGTTTTTTGGAGGTGTGATCAGGAAGGAGTTTTAACAATGTGAAGAAAAACAAAACGCCCTGCACAAATACCTTCCATTTACTCCTACATTTGATGTTGCTGGTGCCATCAGACAAACACTAAATAACAACAAGCAAATTCTGTTGAAATGTTTAGCTAAATGGAACCAAAACAGTCACAGTTGACAATTTCATAAATACATTAATTAGAAGTGTCTCCAAATAGTATGTGATTTTGAATTATTAACATAAAACACTGCATTATAAATGACTGCAAATTGCATGCCTAGTGTTCTCCATGCTTAATTTATTATGCCGTAGGAAAATTTGCAAATTACTTCACTGTTTTATACTTAATGGCTAGTTTTATGTGTTTATTAGTACTTTAAGATAAAATTAAATCACAGTGTACATACGTGATATGTGATAGGAGATGCTCAAAGTTGGGTCAAAAAACAGCTAATCTCACTTTCATTATGGGTACTTTGCATTCACAGCGGTTTATTGTTAAGATTCCACTTGAGCTCCTGGCTACCAGGCTCTGTCTCAGGGCTCACTCCTTTCTTTCCCCAGGGATGCAGTCTATCCGTAATCGTGCATGATTTTTCTAAACTGTGCAAAGTGTCACTTTTTGTCAGTGCATACTTCCTGGTATCATACTTAGAAACAAACAGAGCTTAAACTCTCTAAGTAGAAAGAGGTGGCCAAGCTTAACCTCGATGAGTGTTGTCACTCACACTGAGAACAAATTCTGAATATTGACCTTTATTTGAAAGGAGTGGTCCATGTGAAATGTTTCAAATATTATCGTTTACCTACGCAGATACCTTTGGACTTTCCCTCTTTCTTACGATTTTGCCTTTAGTTCACCATTATATTGATATTTTACCTAAATACTTCTAGAAGGTGATTTTTCACTTTGTTTCTTTTTGTAGGTGAAAAGCCCCTATACTAAACAGAACTTCAGAGCTGTTAGTCCCAGTCTGAATGGAGTAAGCCTCATCCAGATATTTGAGAAGGTAACATAGCACGAATTTTTAAATTACATACAAAAATGGGTTACTTTTATCTGAAGTGTAGGCGCCTACCAAGGGGAACCTCTCTGGGTTCTCCCCTTCCTGCTCTAGGAATACCAAGGTACGCGTACTTCCCATGGAGAGTGCTACTATGGTTCAAAAGGCATGCACCACACCGCACTTTTCTACTCGTTTTCATCCTCCATCTGTGTTGCTAGAACCAAAATTGAACCACTCTCCTCTCTTTATTTTTGGATGAGAATTATAACTGGTGGTATTATTCAGCTTTTAGTTAGGAGAATAGAAGAGGCCCTTAGGCCTTGTCTAGCATAAGCCATATGTTCCAGTTCAACTCACTGGTGTTCTGAGGTAGAGACTCATGCGTAGACCTAGCCAACAATGAAATGGCTTTCTCTGATGTTGAGTTCCAGGCAATAGATTATTCATTCTAACAACATTACCAGTATTGGACAGGGATTTTAAAATAATTCTGTGGGTGCCTGGGTGGCTCTGTCAGTTGGGCATCCGACCTCAGGTCAGGTCATATCATCATGAGTCGTGGGTCCGAGCCCCACATCGGGCTCTGTGCTGACAGCTCAGAGCCTGGAGCCTGCTTCAGATTCTGTGTTTCCCTTTATCTTGGCCCCTGTCCCGCTCACACTCTGTCTCTCTCGCTCTCAAAAATTAAATTTTTTTAAATAATTCTAATTAATATATTAAAAGATATGGAGGGAGTGGGAAATGTTCATAAACAGATGAGAAATTTAAAATCAACATAAAAATACTAGACATAAAAAAGTAGTTAGAAGATGAAGAATCTTTTGGATAGGCTAATCAACAGGCTGGATGTAATTGAGGCAAAAATGAGTGAACTTGGAGAAAGGTCAATAGAAATTACCCAAATTGAGACACAGAGGTGTGAAAAAAATAAAACAGGGCATCCAAGAGCTACTATTCATGTAATTGGATCTTTAGAAGGCAAAAACAGAGAGCAGGCAAAAGAAATATTTGACACGGTGATGGCCAAGAATTTTCCAGAATTAAATTAGGAAGAAAATTTTTTAAATTCAGAATCCACACATGCACTGTATACAGAGATAGATAATACTGATTCAGATGTAGATCTACAATGACTGAGAGTATCCTTCAAGCTCTTAAAACAGAGACAGAGACTTTTGAGACAACTAAAATAGAGTGAATTTATTTATAGCTGATATGTACAATGAAACATTCAGAGATGTCAGGGCACCTGGGTGGCTCAGTCAGTTAAGCATCCAACTCTTGATTTCAGCTCAGGTCATGATCTCATAGTTCATGAGATCGAGCCCCACATCAGGCTCTGTACTGACAGTTTGGAGTCTGCTTGGGATTCTCTCTCTCCTCTCTCTCTGCCCCTCCCCTTCACTCCCCACCCTAAATATATAAATAAACAAACAAACAAATTAAAAAAAAAAAAAGAAATATTCAGGGACCTTGTTCAAGAAGTAGGAATTCAATACCAGATGGAAATGTAGACCTACCCAAATAAACAAAGAGAGCCAAGCCATATGTGGTAAAAATGGAAAGTAAATAGGAGACTTCTTTCTTACTGTTAATGTTTTTAATAGATACTTGCTCACCAAAAGTATAAAGAGTAACAATGTATTGTGATGTTAATAATATAGAGAGAAGTAAAATGTATGACAAAAATAACACAATCAATGGAGGGGAGGTATGCAATTAGAACAGTCTTATGCTCTGAAGCAGTATTATTTCAAGGAACACTATGTAAGTTAAAGATGTACATCATAAATGATAGAGTGATCCCTCCCCAAAATGGACAGAAGTAATAAGCTGGTAGTAAAAACAAATGAAACTGAAAGTACTCAGTTAATCCAAAATGAGAAGGAAATGGGGAAAGAGGAAGTAAAAGCATATAACATAAAGAAAAGGTGAATCACATATATAGAACACCTTAATGACTCCATCAAAAACTTAACTGATAAATGAATTTAGTAAAATTGCAGGATACAAAATCAATATACTAAAATATGTTGTCTTTCTTTACACTAATAAAGGGGAACTATACTATCAGAAAGGGAAATTAAGAAAGCAATCCCGTATATAGCTCAATGAACAGAATAAAATGCCTAGGAATAAATTTAACCAAGGAGGTGAAGGAATTGCATAGGAAAAACTACAAGGCATTAATGAAAGAAATTGAAGACACAAATAAATGGAAAGCCTAGTTTGTGTTCATGGATTAGAAAAACAAACATTGTTAAAATGTCTGTACAACCCAAAGCACTATACAGATTCAGTGTAATCCCTCTCAAAATCCCAGTGGTATTTTTTAGAGAAATAGAACAAACAATTGAAAGATTTGTATACAATCACAAATGACCCCAATGGCCAAAGCAATCTTAAGAAAGAACACAGCTGGAGGAATCACACTTCCTAATTTTAAACTACATTACAGAGGCTATAGTAATTAAAACAGCATAGTATTTGCACTAAAACAGCATAGTTTTGGCATAAAAACAGACACATAGGTCAATGGAGCAGAATAGGCAGTCCAAAAATAAATCTATCCTTATATTTATAACAGTGAAGCCAAGAGTATACAACTGGGAAAGGACAGTCTCTTCAATAAATGGAGCTGGGAAAACTGGACAGCCACATGCAAAAGAATGAAGTTGGACAACTATCTTACGCCAGACAAAGAAACTAACTCAGAATGGATCAAAGGCTTAAATGTAAGACCTGAAATTGTAAAATTGCTAGAAGAAAACAGGTGGTAAGTTCCTTGACATAGGAATTGGTAAAGATTTTTGGAATCTTGACACTAGAAGCAAAAAAACAAGTGGTACTACATCAAACTAAGAAGCTTCCAGACAGTAAAGGAAACTGGCAACAAAATGAAAAGCAACCTACTGAATGGGAGAAAATAATTGCGTGTTGTAAGTCTGATAAGAAGCTAATATACAAAATCTAGAAAGCAATTATACAACACAATGGCAAAAAAAAATATTAGAGAAATGGGCAGATCTGAGCAGACATTTTTCCAAAGAAGACATGTAGATGGCGAACATGAAAAGATGTTCAACATCACTAATCATCCGAGACCTGCAAATCAAAACCACAATGAGGTATCACTCACACCTGTCAGAATGACCAAGCTCAAAAAGACAAGAAATGACAAGTGTTGGCAAGCATGTGAAGAAAAAGGAACCCTTGTGCACTGTTGGTGGGAATGTAAATTGAGGCAAGCACTATGGAAAACAGTATAAAGTTTCCTCAGAAAATAAAAAAAGTAGGACTACTGTATGATCCAGCAATTCCACTTCTGGTTATTTATCCAAAGAAATGAAAACACTAATTCAAAAAGATACACACACCCTCATGTTCACTACAGCATTATTTATAATAGCCAAGTACGGAATATTATTCAGCCATAAAAAATGAAATCTTGCCATTTGTGACAACATGGATTGAGCTCTCGAGAGGAAGAGAGAGAGAGGGAGAGCGAGAGGGAGAGATAGCACATGATATAAGCCAGAGACAGACAAATATGATCGCTTTCATGTGGAATCTAAACATATAAATGAAAAGCCAAGTTCATAAATACAGAGAACAGACTGGTGATTAAGAGGCAAAAGGTAGGGTTTAAGAGAAATAGGTAAACTCTGTTTTGTTTCAGTTTAAATAAACTGAATAACCTCTTAAGCCTTAATCCACAGAAAGAACAGTACCAAAATCACAGCCTCGGGGCAATGATCACATCCACTGAAAGTATGGGAGGGAAAAAGAAAGGGAGAAGGCCGTACTCTACTCCTGGGGAAGGGGCAAGGATAAACGCTAGGTTCAACGTTATGTCTACAAGAGCAGCAAGAATACCTGTGGTGTGCAGGGCCATGGTACCTGTGTAAGACTGAGATTTCATCAGAACCTTACAGAACTCACCCCTAACCAGCCCCCATCAACACACTGACAGGCTCTGAGTGAAAATAATCGTGGAATACATCTTTAGAGCTGCGTAGGACAAATTCTCTCTGGGGAGCAGAACAAAGGTAAAACACAAAGCTAAGCAAAGAATAAACATGAAGTAAACCATGTAGCAAACTAGCCTACATGCTAAATGAGGTATGGCTGAGGAATTTAAAGTCTGCTGTTCACTGAGGGTAACCAGAACAACAACAAACTTCAATCCCCGCTCACCTCCTTACTAGATCAACACAAACTCCCAAACCAAAGTCCTAGCAGAAGTAAAGGTGGGCCCATACTCGTACTCTTCAATAAGAATAGAAAAAAACTATTTGACTCAATACAACGTATAAAGCCAGCTTTTAAGAAAATATCACAAAGGACACAAAAAACAAGAAAAACAGTCATCAGTGTCAAACATAGATATGACACAGATGTTAAAAATATCTCATAGGAAACATAAAAGAACATGTAAGTTAATATGGAAAGGGCCTAATGAAAAAAGGCAGACAATGTGCAAGACTAGATTGTGACTGCACTGAAGAGATGGAAACTGAAGAGAAAGAATCCAGTAGATATTCTAGAAATCAAAAACACAATACCAATGATGAAGAATATCTTCACAAGTCCCATTAGTGGAAGCAACACAACTAGGAAAGAACCCATGAATCTGAAAAATGCAAAGAGAAACACATAGGGGAGTTCAAAAAAGTTGAAAATACATAAAAAAATAAAACAAAAACAAAAAGCAGAACAGAGCATCCAAGAGCTGTGGGACAGTATCAAATAATCTAACACATGCATAGTTGGAATCCCAAAAGGAGATGAGAGAGAGAGAACAGCTGAAGAAATATTTTAAGAAATAATGGCTGCGAATATTGCAAATTTAATGACAACCCCCAAACTACAAATCAGCTCAGAGAAAAACAAGCTGAATAAATACCAAAAATAAAACACACTTAGACATATCATATTGAAAATGCTGAAAACCAAAGAAAAAGAGAAAATGATGAAGGATGGTCATAGAAAAAAACCACATTATCTATAGAGGAACAAGGATCAGAATCATAGCCAATTTCTCATCATAAACCATGCATGCAAGAAAGAATGGAGTGACATCTTTAAGATGTAAAAGAAAAACATGTTCTGTACTCAGGAAACGTACATTTCAATCATAAAAGAGGAACAAAGACTTTCTCAGACAGACAAATCACCAGCAGATCTGCTATAGAAGAAATATTAAAGGAAGTTCCTCACAAAGGAATACAGTATAAATCAGAAGGTTTGGTCTACACAAATAAATGAACTTTGGAAATGGGACATGTCATTACGAAATCTCACAGCACCAAAGAAAAGATTCTTAAGAATTCCAAGGAGACAGGGATAATTAGGTACTTAAAAATTCAGAATCGGCACCTGGGTGGCTCAATCAGTTAAGCATCTGACTCCTGATTTCAGCTTAGGTCATGATCTCACGGTTCATGAGTTCGAGCCCCAAACTGGGCTTTGTGCTGACAGCACACAGAGCCTGCTTGGGATTCTTCTCTCTTCTCTCTCTGCTCCTCCTCCTGCTCACACACATGCCATCTCTCTCTTTCTCTCAAAATAAATAAATAAACTTAATTTTTTAAAATTCAGAATCATAAGGCATCATCATCTCTCCATCAGCAAAAGTGGGTACTGGAAGTCAGTACAGTAAGTCTTACAAAGAGGGAAAATTATTTTCAACCTAGGAGTCTATATCCAGAAAAACACTCACCAGTTAAATGGAATAAAGACGTTTTTCACTTCCTCTTGAAAAGTTGCTTTGGATATATTTCTAAAAATTTGTGAGAAAAACAAGGTAGGCAATGATGGGATCACACAGTGTACTACTAAGAGGGTAGCCAATACAGTTCCAGATAAGGCCCGTTCAGATCTTAAAAAGCGGTCAATTGAGACAGGAATGGAGAGATTTCTAGACTTAAAATAAAGACAGAATAAGAGTTTGGAAGAATCTGAGAAAAATTAATTGGACAAACTGTTTAACAAAATGGAGAGTCATTTTTTTTATAAGTTAGGAATTGAGAAATTCTCATCGAAACAACGCTGAGCCTATAACAAAGAAAAGATAACCCTACAACACTATTTGGAATAGAAGGGAAATGATCTGACTTAATGTTTTGAAGAGGGATTACTTGAGCCACTGTATCAAAAACAGACAGAATGGAAAAGAATGAGAGACCAGCTGAGTCTGGCAAGCTGTTGACACACGGTCAGCTTGTGGGACAGGATTTGTTTGTTGATTAACTGTGAAGTGTGAGACAGAGAAAAGTGAGTTATCGCTTCAAGATTTTCAACCTGAGACCATGGAAGTTTGCTGTTTCCTTTGACCAAAAAAAAAGGAAGAGCAGGTAGGGGCAAGGGAAAATATTTCATTCTGAACATGTAAATTTGAGATGGTTATTAAACGCCCAAGTACGGACACAGTGAGCTACCTGTTAGATACCTAAATGGATTTAATAGTTGGATATATGAATTTAAACCTCGGGGAAGAAATCAGGTTACACATATGAATTTGGATCCCAACAACCTATAGCTGCAATTTAAAATCATGAGCTGAAGGAGATCACTTGGGAAACCTATGTAGCTGGAAATCATTGAGCCTTGGAACATTCCACATTACAGAGATGAGCTAGATTAGGAAGACAGGTGGAAAAATAAAATGCTTCCAAGAAGAAATGGTCAACTGTGTTTAAAACTAAATGAGTGAAGTTAGAAGAACTAACAAAAGACCACTGCATTTAGCAAACAGAGGTCAGTTGTGATCTTCACAAGAGCTATTCTGCAGTGCAGTAGGACTGAAAGGCCGGGGAAGGCTCAAGAGAACATGGAGAAAATGGGAGGAAAGAAAGTAGACAAGTAGAATATATAACTTTCTTGTAACATCTTTATTGACATATAGTTCAAATGCCATACAGTTCACCCCTTTAAACTGTAAAAACCAGGGCGCCTGGGTGGCTGGATTAAGCATCTGACTCTTAGTTTTGGCTCAGGTTTCATGAGTTTGGTCTCACAGTTTCATGAAATCGAGCCCCACGCCAGGCTCTGTGCTGGCAGTGTGGAGCCTGCTTGAGATTCTCTCTCTCCTTCTCTCTCTGCCCCTTCCCCACTCACACTATCTCTGTCTCTCTAAAAATAAATAACACTCAAAATACGTGAAGTGCAAAACTCAACGGTTTTTATTATATCTTCACGTGTAACTATTTCCACAAGTTTTGTCCTGAGATAGAGAGTTAGTTGAAAGGTAAATTGAAAAAGGGAGCGTGTTAGATGTGATCTCTGTAGGAGATGACAGTATATATGTATACTGATGAAAGGATCCAGAAGAAAAGACCTATGATGCAGGACACAGAGGTGACAGTGAATTATTGGCAGGACATCCTAAAATAGGAAAAGACTGGTTGTGAGCAGGACACAAGTGGAGAGGCTGGCTTTATTTTTTTTTTAAACATTTATTTATTATTGAGAGACAGAGCACGGGCAGGGGAGGGACAGAGAGAGAGGGAGACACAGAATCCCAAGCAGGCTCCAGGCTGTGAGCTGTCAGCACAGAGCCCAACACGGGGCTCGAACTCACAAACCGTGAGATCATGACCTGAGCCGAAGTCAGACGCTTCACCGACGAAGCCACCCAAGAGCCCGGAGAGGCTGGCTTTGGATATGAGCCCAGGTAGTTCCTTCCTAGTCACAGGACAGACAGAGGTAAGATGGTAGATGTGGGGGTCAGAGCCTTTGATAGGTGTCTTACCACTGCTTATAATTTCTCAGTGAGATTGAAAACAAGGTCATCTCCTGAGAGTGAGCATGGGGGAGGAGATATTGGAGTAAGGGCAAGAAAGAAAATAGTGGCTAAGGGGATAAACATATGAATAAACCATAGGAATATAATACAAATCATGGGCAACAGAAAAGAGATCTTGGAGTTCAGTGGTCATGGAAATAAAGTAACACCGGTCAACTTAGTTGCACATTTTCCCTCAGATACAGAGCAGGCGAAGAGGGAGATATAACCAGAAATGAGGCTTTGCCGTGTGGGGAGGATAATGGTAAGAGAGGAGAAAATGATGAAGGGGAGTTGCTAGAATGATCGGCTTGGGGATCTAAACTAGCTACGTAAGGGATTGTGGCCATGAGGGGTAAGTGGAGGTAAAAAGATACTGAAGTCCAAAACTCTGTAGGTCTGAATAGGGAAGTAGAAATCAGAGCACTCCATGGACTCGACACTCCTCTATAGTCGACCCATAGAACAAAATGTGAATGGCAAAAAGCTTGATTATGTTCCAGCAAAGTGACAGCTGGATAAATCTTACAGGTGGTAGGAAGGATAGAAGGTGGAAAGGCAGCCAAATATACTAATAGACATCAGGATACAAAACAAAGAGTCAAGGGGCACTGCCTATAGTTGATGGAAGAATACATAGAAACATAAGCATGTCCTTTGAAATTGGAGTGGTGACCAGCCTAGAAATGCCGAGTAGTGAACTCTGGAGGAAAGAGGAAACATCAGGGTGGAATAAGGAGATTAAGTCTCCATCTATTTATAACAGATAATATCAAAACTTAATAAAATAAAAATGAATATGTATCAGCATATTTCAGGATAAATACTACAAGACCATGCGTAAGAGGATCCTCTCCTATGTCTGAGAGGACTAAACTAAAACCAGTGTTTGTCCTGAAGAACGCAAATAATAATATACAAGAGTATGTTGCTTTTGATGAAAAGTTCACCTGTGCTATTTGAATTTTAGCCAGGTGAAAACATGACCCTGATTTAAAAAAACAAAACAAAACAAAACATAGACCTAAAAATTCACAGTCTCATATATTAACAGATCTAATGATTCCACTGAACTTTGCTGTAAGTATATAGAAAATAGCACATATGTTTTTGGATGTTTGAAAAATTGCTGTTTTATCTTGCAACTAAGAGAAAATAGGCTGGACCCATAACCTTACTTCTCTAGTATTATTAAGAAATCCAAAGTCAAAGAGTCTTCATATTCAGTTTCTAATTTCACTTCTAACTCATAAGGGAGAGGAAAAGGTTTTGTTAAAAAAAAAAAACTAAGAAATTTTTTTAACAGATTTTCTCATAAACATTTTGATGAGTTCAGTGGAAAACAAACCAATATAGTTTGGAAAAAAAATGTGGTTTGCGGGGGTAAAGTGCTAGAAAAACACATCTTGCTTTCTCTTATTACAAAATATTTGAAAACGAATTTGTGACTTTGTTGAATGTGCAGAGCAAATAGACTCTCCACCTCCAGCTTCTGGCTTGTTTTCTATATGCCAGAATTTGGGGAAGAACACGAGAATTATTGGCATATGGAGTATATGGCTGTTGTCATGTCACAGGTTCACCAAATCTCTCTCAAGAAAAATCTGATTGATATTATTTAAATTTTTTACTTTAAAAGTTTCACACATGCACAAAACTAGAGAGAAAAATATGATAAATCCCTTGTACACATCACCAGGCTTCAACAATTATCAATTGATGGATTTACTCCCACATAAACCTCAAACCTTTTCTTTAAAGTAAACCTCAAATGATATATTATTCCACCTTGAAATATTTCAGTGTGCATCGTGAAGCACGAGGAATGGGATTGTTTTTCTTAATCACATATTATCACATGTAAAAATTAATAAGAATCCCTTAATGTCATCAAACAACCAGTTAGTATTCATGTTTTCCCAACCCTCATAGTTATTCTTTTTTTTCTTTTCCGTTTTTTCAGTTTTTCTTTTTATTTTTTCTTAAATTTTTTTTAATGTTTATTCATTTTTGAGAGAGAGAGAGAGAGTGCACAGGGGAGGGGCAGAGAGAGGGAGACACAGAATACGAAGCAGGCTCCAGGCTCTGAGCTGTCAGCACAGAGCCTGATGCGGGGCTCAAACCCACGAACCAGGAGATCATGACCTGAGCCAAAATCAGACGTTCAACTGACTGAGACACCAAGGTACCCCATGGTTTTTCTTTTCAACAGCATGTCTGAATTGGGATCCAAATGAAGTCCCTATATTATAGTAAGTTGATATGCCTCCTATGCCTTTTTTCATGTAGAGTTTCCCTCTAAATGTTTTTCCCCTTACAATTTTTTGTTGAAGAAATTCAGTAGCTTTGGTGGTGGCATGTCTCACAGTTTTGATTTCACATCCCACTGGTATCATTTAAACATGTGTCTTTCTTTTAAAATGATAGTTGGATTGATTCCAAAACCAGACAGAGACCCCACTAAAAAGGAGAACTATATACCAATGTCCCTGATGAACATGGATGCAAAAATCCTCAACAAGATATTAGCCAACTGGATCCAACAATACATTAAAAAAATTATTCACCATGACCAAGTGGGATTTATACCTGGGATGCAAGGCTGGTTCAATATCCACAAAACAATTAACATGATTCATCACATCAGTAAAAGAAAGGACAAAAAACAGATGATCCTCTCAGTAGATGCAGAGAAAGCATTTGACAAAATACAGCATCCTTTCTTGATAAAAACCCTCAATATAGTAGGGATTAAGGAGCATACCTCGAGATCATAAAAGCCATATTTGAACAACCCAACACTAATATCATCCGCAATGGGGAAAAACTGAGAGCTTTCCCCCTAAGGTCAGGAACAAGACAGGGATGTCCACTCTCGCCACTGTTATTCAACATAGTGTTGGAAGTCATAGCCTCTGCAATCAGACAACACAGAGAAATAAAAGGCATCCAAATCAGCCAGAAGGAGGTCAAACTTTCACTCTTCACAGATGACATGATACTCTATATGGAAAACCCAAAAGATTCCACCAAAAAACTGCTAGAATCGATGAATTCAGTAATACTGCAGGATATAAAATCAACGCACAGAAATCAGTTGCATTCCCATACACCAACAATGAAGTGACAGAAACAGAAATTAAGGAATTGATCCCATTTACAGTTGCACAAAAAAAACATAAAATACCTAGGAATAAATCTAACCAAAGAGGTGAAAAATCTATACACTGAAAACTACAGAAAGCTTATGAAAGAAATTGAAGAAGACACAAAAAAAACGGAAAAAGACTCCATGATCCTGGATAGGAAGAACAAATATTGTCAAAATGTCAATACTACCCAAAGCAATCTACATATTCAATGCAATCCCTATCAAAATAACACCAGCATTCCTCACAGAGCTAGAATAAATAATCCTAAAATTGGTATGGAACCAGAAAAGACCCTGAATAGCCAAAGTGATCTTGAAAAAGAAAACCAAAGCAGGAGGCATCACAATCCCAGGCTTCAAGCTTTACTCCAAAGCTGCCATCATCAAGGCAGTATGGTACTGGAACAAGAAGAGACACTCAGATCAATGGAACAGAATCAAGAACCCAGAAATAGACCCATAAACGTATGGCCAACTAATCTTTGACAAAGCAGGAAAGAATATCCAATGGAATAAAGACAGTCTCTTCAGCAAGTGGTGCTGGGAAAACTGGACAGTGACATGCAGAAAAATGAACCTGGACCACTTTCTTACATCATACACAAAAATAAACTCAAAATGGATGAAAGACCTAAATGTAAGATAGGAAGCCATCAAAATCCTTAAGGAGAAAGCAGGCAAAAACCTCTTTGACCTCGGCCTCAACAACTTCTTACTCAACACATCTCCAGAGGCAAGGGAAACAAAAGCAAAAATGAACTACTGGGACCTCATCAAAATAAAAAGCTTCTGCGCAGCGAAGGAAACAGCAAAACTAAAAGCCACCGATGGAATCGGAGAAGATATTTGCAAAAGATATATCAGATAAAGGGTTAGTATACAAAATCTGTAAAGAACTTATCAAACTCAACACCCAAAAAACAAATAATCTAGTGAAGAAATGGGCAAAAGACATGAATAAACACTTCTCCAAAGAAGACATCCAGATGCCCAACCGACACATGAAAAAATGCCCAACATCACTCATCATCAGGGAAATACAAATCAAAACCACAATGAGATACCACCTCACACCTGTCAGAATGGCAAACATTAACAACTTTGAGATGCCAATCTCAAAGTCCAGGTTGTCACCTGTACTTCTGACCATCTAGCTGTAAGTTAGAGGTTCCCATGAGCCCCTCTTCGTGTTTGACCATCTTGCTAGAGTGGCCATGGAACTCAGGAAAACAATTTACTTAGAGTTACTGGTCTGTAAAGTATAAAAGGATAGGATATAATATGTATAAAAGGATGTGATAATATGATAAAGGACACAGATGGAAGAGATGCATAGGGCAGGCCATGTGATCGGAGCAGAGAGTTTCCATGCTCTACCCAGGGCCTCTGCTTTCCCTGCACCTATGCATGTTCACCAGCCTGGAAGCCCTCGAACCCCATCCTTTTGGGGTTTCATGGAGGCCTCATTACATAGGCATAATTGACCAAATCATTGACCATTGGCAGTTAACCCAACCTCCAACCCCTCTCTCCTCTCCTGTTCTGGGAAGCTAGAGGGATGGGACTGAAAGTTTCAACCCTCTATGATTGGTGCCTCTGGCATCCAGCCCCCATCCTTAGGTGGTTTCCAAAAGTAACCTCTTTAACATAACAAAAGACACCTTTATCACTCTCACTCTCAACACTTAGGAAATTCCAGGGGTTTTAGCTCTGTGCCAGAAATGGGGAGAAAACCAAATACATATTTCTTGTTAGAAATCACAATATTGGGGCATCTAGTGGCTCAGCAGGTTGAGCATCTGACTCAATTTCAGCTCAGGTCATGATCCCAGGGTTGTAGGATCAAGCCCATGTCAGGCTCCACACTTGGCATGGAGCCTGATTAAGATTCTCTCTCTCTCCCTCTACCCCTCTCCCCAACCTGCACTCTCTCTCTCTAAAAAAAAGAGAAAGAAAAAAATCACAATATCACAATATTCTAATTCTATCACTTCTCTTCACTTACTAACTAAAATACTTCTATAAAAAGAAATTTGGGGTGCCTGGGTGGCTCAGTCGGTTAAGCGTCCAGCTTCAGCTCAGGTCATGATCTCATGGTTCGTGGGTTCAAGCCCCACATCGGGTTCTGTGCTGACAGCTCAGAGCCTGGAGCCTGCTTCAGATTCTGTGTCTCCCTCTCTCTCTGCCCCTCCCCCACCTTGAGCATACTCTCTCTCTCTCTCTCTCCTCTCTCCTTTCTACTCTCTCTCAAAAATAAATAAAACATAAAAAAATTCAAAGAAAAAGAAACTTTCCCTTTATCAGCTATCAATCACTCCGACACTCAATTGTATAGGAAAGGCAGGAAAATTCTTGTTTTGGTTTTCAAAGTTTGAGTAAACTCCCTGGCTCCTCCAAAGGTGACCAATTAGGTTCCCTCTTGGTATCATTACACACTTATGGATTTAAACATGACCTATATTAAACCCTTTGCAGTTATCCTTATTCAAATTCAAATGGTCCCATCTTTGGGAGTGGGCAGTGGGAGACTTTTCAAGTCGACTCCAAAGTCTGTTTGACTAAACCCAGCTAGTCTTTGATATCCTTCCTTCCTGCCGTGATGTCTCAGGTTCATTTTACATCTTTTTTTTTTACAAGTTTATTTATTTTTGAGAAAGAGTGAGCACACGAGCAGGGAAGGGGCAGAGAGAGAGGGAGAGAGAGACGATCCCAAGCAGGCTCCGTGCTATCAGTACAGAGTCTGACGCAGGGCTCAATCCCATGAACTGTGACATTATGACCTTAGCAGAAATCAAGAGCCAGACGCTGAAGTGACTGAGCCACCCATGTGCCCTGTCATCTTACATATTTTCTGACAGAGACCTGAAATCAGTGATTTCATCAAGAAGAATCAGCAACTTTTCATCGTAAATAATCTGGAAAAGCCACAGTCTTGACATTAGATGAGTTCGTGGTAACTGGGTTGTTCATTATTTCTAGACCTTTCAATGGCAGAGACAGAAGATCTCTTGTTTTAATTCATTTAACTTTTAATGCTGAAAAAATACTGGACTTTTTAAAGGTAGCAAAAATAGTCCATCTGTGTACTTTCCTTCAGTTCCCCCTAATGTTAACATCTGACATAACCACAGCACAATTATTAAAACCAGGAAATTGATATTGACACAATATTTAAGTAATCTATAGACCTCATTAGAATTCTCCATTTTTCCCCAAAAGATCCTTTCCCAGTGCAAAATCCAACCCAAGATACCATGTTGCCTTTAACTGTCAGCCTCCTTCTTCTCCAGTCTGTGATAGTTCATCGGCTTTTGAAGACTCTTTTTTTTGTTTGTTTTCTTGTGACCTTAATGGTTTTGAAGAATACTGACCAGATATTTTGTAGAGCTCTCAATTGGTGTTTGTCTGTTTCCCCATGATTATTATATTGACATTATGTGG
This sequence comes from Felis catus, assembly GCF_018350175.1. NCBI lineage: Eukaryota > Metazoa > Chordata > Mammalia > Carnivora > Felidae > Felis > Felis catus. Next base: position 10,546,165 of record NC_058372.1, read on the forward strand.
TTTTGTCAAGGATGCCACAGCTGTGATTCTGTGCCCTTTTTAGTGTGCTCTATCAGAAGGTACATGTCAGCATGGCATTATTGGTGATGTTAACTTTAATCACTTGGTGGCCTTTGCCATTGGTCAACTGGAAAATGACCATTTTTCTCTTTGTAGTTAATATATATAAGTAGATACTGAGAAACTGTTAAATCTCTTTTTTTTCCTCACTGTACTTTCCCCACTTGTTTTAGTGTCCATCAATGATTCTTATCTGCAACAATTGCTTTAATTATGGTGGTATTTACCCAACATTAACTTTCTATTTTTGTCATTTCTTATACATTTTTCTTGAGAGAGAGAGCATGATAGAGGGAGGGACAGAGTGAAAGGGAAAGGGAGAGGGAAAGCTTGAATCTTAAGCAAGATGGGCAACTGGGCATGGAGCCCAGTTCAGGGCTCCTTCTCACGAAGGTGAGATCATGACCTGAGACAAAACCAAGACTAGGATGCTTAAACAACTGAGCCACCCAGACACCCCCCTCTTATATAGTTATTAATTAGAATTTTACTGGAAGGAAAATGCTACCCTGTATCCCATTTGTCTGCTTATTAATTAATCATTTATTTATATCAGTATGGATTAATGGATAGTTAGTTCCTTGGGTTATAAGCCATTACTATCTTACCTATCTTATTGGTCAAACTGGTTCTGGATTTCCCCACTGGGACTGCTACAAGTCAGCCCCTATGTCTTTTCAACATGCCCTCCAAATCTTCTCCATGCTCCCACACTCTCTGGGACCACAGAATATTCCAGGCTCACCTTGCATTTTCCCTGCCCCTGTTAATACAGCGGTTGCTATGTGTCAGGTGCCGATCTGAAAGCTTTGCACATATTAACTCATTTTAGTCCCTATGGCCACCCCATAAAGGACATATCCCATTATTGAATCCACTTTCAGACGAAGAAACTAAGGCACAGTGAGTGTAAGTAAATTACCCAAGTTTACACTAGTCAGCAGTACAGCTGGGCAGCAGACACACTGCAGAATCCATACTCTTAGTCACCAACCTGAAATTTTCACAGCCAAACAAACATGCATGAACTAACAGATGGTGTACATACATCCTTGCACAAAACGAAATAGAGACTCTGTCTTTTAATCAATTCACATCATATCAGAAGGAATCTTCGAGATATTTCATCGCTTGTGAGCCTCTCAAGGGTGCCATATTGTCTCTCAGATCTGCTGAACCATTTGGCTTAGCCTTTCTTCATCACCACTCACAGGATTCCTCTGTTTCCTAAATTCCAGTTTTGAGTCTTACATTCATCAGGACTACACCACCCATTCCTCCTCCTTGTTGACTCCAAGCTGACTCCCCATCATTTCTGTGGCTCCCAGCTCATTCCAACTCTGTAAGTCCACTTCTAGTCATCACCCTTTTGGAGTCTGGCCTCTCCATTCCTTGTCTTCCTCCACACCAGTGACCCTGTCCTCCACCCTATCCAAGCCACACACTATCACTGTACCCTCATCTTGGCCTTAGCAGTAAACACAAATACTCCTTAAGTCTTTATTCTAGCATAACACTATCGAACCATAAACTCCTAACTTATCCATAATGTACCCCATTCCGACAATTTTAAAACCGCATTGGGACATTCAATCCATTGACTCTACCAGTGTCCTCTCTTCCCTGCTTACTAGATGAAATTCCATAGCCTGCCATTACAAAGCAACTTTTTTGCACACACCCTCAACACCATAACGGCTCTCTCATTTTAAACTATTAGCTTGGCAAACCACAATGCTGATGAAATCCAACTGTTCTCTTATTATGTGCCTAACTTGGCTGAAGCTAACCAAACTGCCATGCTGTCAGGTCTCACAAACCTTAAGCGGGTCCTTCAGGCAGCCAGAATTCACACATTTCCCAAGAGCACTGTCTCCTGTTTTCCTAACTCTTCCCTTCCTTCTCTTTGTTACACCTCCCACACCTCTTCCCTTATCTTTGCTCTCAGCAGACGACCAAACCATCCTCAGGTAATTAAAACAATCACAGGAAACCACCTCACCTTTCAACCTACTAGATCTGCAGTCCACACCCTGCTTTCCTGCTTATCGGTGTTTTCCTCTCTAAAACCAATCCAGTCCCTGGTGCCGTCTCACCTACTCAGCGATGCCAGAACTTCAGCAGTTTTCCCATCTTCGTGTTACATGGTTTTTGTTCACTACTGGATAATTCCCACTAGCATATAAAAATTACTGCTGTTTCCTTCACCTAAACTGGTACAAAAAACTATTCTTAGCTCTAACTGCCCCACCAGTTCTTTTCAATTGCCCATTCCTCTCTTCTCATTAGCATCTAATCTCCTTCCAAGATTTGTCTAGACTGACCAGAAAAAGAGAAAAGAAACAAAAAAGCACAAGTGAAGATATTAAAAATATAATTGTTCAAACCATAGATATTTTAGAAAATGTTGTAAATAAATTCATAGAGGGGTGCCTGGGTGGCTCAGTCAGTTAAGCGTCTGACTTCGGCCCAGGTCACGATCTCGTGGTTCGTGGGTTTGAGCCCCACATCAGGCTGTGTGCTGACAGCTCAGAGCCTGGAGCATGTTTCGGATTCTGTATCTCCCTCTCTCTCTCTCTCTCTCTCTCTCTCTCTCTCTCTCTGTCCCTCCCCCACCCACACTCTGTCTCTCTCTCTCTCTCTTTCTCTAAAATAAACATTACAATAAATAAATAAATAAATTCATAGAGGTAGTGTGAGAATTTAGATGAAGTAGATAATCTCCTAGTAAATATATAGGTTATAAAATGTGATTCAAGAAGAAATGGAAAATGTAAATAAAACATGTCCTTTAAATGAATTGCATCAGTAATCAAAATCTACCCAGTTTCCTCCCCACAAAAACAATAGCAGGGAAAAATGATTTGGTAAGCCAGTTTTTTGTTTTGTTTTTTGTTTATTTGTATTGAGACAGTGAGTGAGCAGGAGAGAGAGGCAAAAGGAGAGAGAGAGAGAGGGAATCTTAATCAGGCTCAATGTGGAGCCCAATGCAAGGCTCAATCCCACGACCTGAGCTGCAATCAAGAGTCAGATGCTCAGCCGAGGTGCCCGGGCCAGTTTTATATCACCTAAAAGAACATGTAACTTCTGTACTAGCCAACCAAATCACTATATGAAACCAGCATTATCCTGATAACAAAATCTGATGTAGTCAGCAGGAGAAAAAAAAATCATAAACCATAACAGAAACAGTTTTACCTATAAAGGTTTTTTTTAATCCTGAAAAATACATATTAGCCTGGGCTTACATGAAGCATAAATGCAGAGACAAAAACTTTGATGCTGTAGTTTATTTTATAAGTGATGGGAGTTATCACAAGTGACGAAGTGGACAAAGTAAGACAGAGAAAAAAGAAAAGCCAATAAAGTGAGCATCATGACGGAATTACTGATCCTCTAAGAACTGTGTGAAATATACATTAGGATCATCCCAGGTAAAGGTAAGGATCTGGAAGCTTTATCTAACAACTTGTATCCCCACAGGCTTAAAACAGGCTTCTTAGGTTCTGCACGGGGCCCTCAGACAAAGAAGAAAGAAATCTTGAAGTAGCAAGCTCACAGAAAGCTAAAAACCATTTTCACCTGCAGGTGAACTCATGTGCACATAAGGTCATCACCTGCTATCAATAGTGAAAAAATGCTTTCACTCTTTCCTTTTGAAAGAGATATTTTGACTATGATGTCACCTTTGCTTCCAAAGTACTTATTCTGTAGAACTAGTCTTTACAACCCGCACTCGAAGGAAATTTGCATTATCTCCACGCATGGTGAGAAAATATATTCACAATGCCTTTCAACCAGCAAAATGATATTAAAAGTAGGCAGTCAACTATGACTCGATTGTAACATTGAATTTAGATGAAGAGTGTCTTTATCAAAAATCTCCAAGTTCCTGGGGCGCCTGGGTGGCGCAGTCGGTTAAGCGTCCGGCTTCAGCCAGGTCACGATCTCGCGGTCCGTGAGTTCGAGCCCCGCGTCAGGCTCTGGGCTGATGGCTCAGAGCCTGGAGCCTGTTTCCGATTCTGTGTCTCCCTCTCTCTTTGCCCCTCCCCCGTTCATGCTCTGTCTCTCTCTGTCCCAAAAATAAATAAACGTTGAAAAAAAATTTAAAAAAAAAGAAAAAAACAATCTCCAAGTTCCTGATGTTCTTGAGTAAATGAACATGGTCAGTCTGATTAGTAAATTGGCTTCAGTTCATCATACGTCCTGTAGAAGGTCATACCTCAAAAAATACCTACATAGTATTATTTTGTGGGGGGCTCTGAAAGCGGATAGCACATAGCTTTAAACACAGGAGACCCAATAAATGTTAGATCTTGTTTGCTTGTTTCAGTTGGTTGCAGGCTATTTAGAATTCAAAATAGGTAACCATCCCAACCCTTGCCCATGAACCAATGAAACTGAGCCTTCTTAGCAATAGACATTTCTATAAAGGGAAATGAGGCAAAATTGTTGAGTGGCAAAGAACATGACACCAACCATATTTGTCCTCCCAACCCCATGCCAAGGCTCTAAGACAACGGGATTTCACAGTCCAGGTGACCTCTGCAGATGATAACCTATCAAAGCTCCATCCAAGAATTGCTAAAGGGTACAAGTTCATTGTAAGGGCATGAAGGAGGTGCTGTGCACACCTCACAGCTGTGTTCAGATTTCACAGTCTCCCTCCTCTTGCTCTTTTCTATCAAAAATAGGGTCCACCCCTCACTGGTTCATCTTCTCAAAGTTGCTAAGTCAAAGGAGTAGACTTAAGCTCTCCATAGCTTCTTTCCTTCTAAGAGCTCCTATTAGAAGAGGGAGTCTAACTGATGTATTTTGCCAGGCAATAGAAAATTTTGAAACAGAAAACACTCTTATAATCAAATCTTACAGACCAGTCAAAAACTGTCTCTATTAGAGTATGTTCTGAAGCCAAAGTCAAAGCTCTCTTTTTCTCTCTTCCCAAGATGATCACAACAGTGATCTTTAAGGAAATTCCTTTCTTCCTTCCTTATTTTTCTCCATGACTTTCTTCCAGAAGCCAACGATAAATTAAGGTGGTTCTTCCCAAAATTGGATAGAAGGATGGCTACACAGCTGCTTTTTCACAGAGCCCATTTCTTAATCATTAAAGTCATCCAAATATGGGGCTTCCCCATCTCCAAATATTTTTTGGTGAAAACACTTAAAATCAGAACTATGAATGCGTTGTTAAATAGACTGGAAAATTCACATTAATTGTTAAGATAAAATATTGGACTCTAAAAATATTTTTTCTCTTCTACAGCAGCTGGTATTTGACAACCACTACCAATGCCACCTCCCATCCTGTGCTCGCTTTTCTCTGCCACTGAGAATACCTTCAGATTACTTTGGGAGAAAAGTTTAAGAAGCACCGTTTCTAGTAACATCTTCAGGTAAATGAGGGTATAGGTAATTTCACCTTGTAACCTGAGACATTTGGAAAACATCTAAAACTCTGAAGGCCCCAGAGTTTCCTGAGTGGTTTATCTTTAAGCCTTTGACTGGTCCCAAGTTCCTGAGTGTTAGTGGGCTTGTATTTCCAACTTCTGCACTTTGATCTCCAGGAAGAAATCCTTAATTTTGAGCTACTCTACATGTGTCTATGCACAGTTTTAAACATGTAACACACACACACACACAAAGAGAGAATTCTTGAGACAATAGGACCAACTGAGTAAATGTGGAAATTCAAGAGCTAGGTCCTCCCAAAATACCTCGCTAAAGAGAGTGGTGACTTATAGTGAAAACATGAGGCCTCTACCACTAGGCCCTACAAGCTTTCAGAAAATGTTTTCCCAACATTTTGATGCTTCTCCCCAGCCACTAAGCAACCACACTCTTCCTGGCTTCACAGAGGCCCTAATGTAGCAGCTCACCAGAACTCCAATAGGTTTTATTTCTTACTCTTCCCCCTAGTTTAACATTCGTCCATTGGGTGACCCATTCAAGCAAGACACTGCTTTCTCCATTCTGGAAACCACGCATGGTAAGATGTTACCTGCTTTTGTTTTATTTATTTGCTTGTTTTTAAAATCTCAAACTTACTAATCCCAGCTGATATTAATTCATATCTGTTTTAGAGTGCCATAACTTTCAAAATGAAAGAAAAGGACATACCTGCCACATGCCACAGGGAGACAAATCAAAATCTCTGGCATGAGGTTGAAAAGTCAGAGTAGGAATGACAAAAATTTTAAGCTATGCCCACATTCTGCTGGGGCAAAGAGATCTTGAATCACCGTGGGGTGGAGTAGGCTGGCCCATTCTCCACTTCCACTCCCTACTGAGAAACAGAGGTTGTAATGATTAAAGTTACTGATGAGTGTAATGATGTGAAGGCAGAAAATTAAAGGTTGTGAATGAAGCTCATAAAATACTGAGTATTTCAAACACTGATTTTCTGTCAAATGAGCCTTTTGATATCTCATAATTGCCTGTAAGATACAAATGGCAGGCACTTCATAGTTGCTTAATAAATCTGAGGTGGATTAATCCTATCCATAGTTTCATAGAATTTAAATGCAACAATTACCAATAAACATAAAGGGAAAAATGGCAATGCCTAGTGTATAAAACTGGCAAAGGTGACGGAGTAAGAAACTAAGCCAAAAACTAAAGCCATCTCTTCTGAAAGAATGGTTGAAAATCTTTCTGGCCACCACACAATACAACATGTCACACAACATGAGACAAGGAAGAAGAAGAGTTTAAACAGAACTGGGTTTAAATGAAATTCATGGATGACTTTTTTTTTCCCCCTATTGTCTGATTGATCAAGACAGCAGGCTCTGTCCCAGAAAGTAGAGTCCAAATTTTTCAGAAGATTTAGCAAATCTCAAAGTCTACTGTCTGCTTTTATCAACCACTTTCTCTTGCCCTGGTATCTAGGTGAGTAGCTTGCCCTGGAGCCATAAAGATTAGGTCAAAGAAGGTCAAGTGGGAACACTCTCCTGTTTCTATGAACCTAAAAGAGGTGGACTGTATTAGGGGAATGGGGAGACTTGAGTATAATCCATTTTACATTCTTGATTCAGGTGGGAGTGTCAGTGCTTGACATCAGCTATGCCAGTAGGCAAGGCTGGGTTAAGACAGTAAATTCCTGCTAGGCTACATCAGCTATGCCAGTAGGCAAGGCTGGGTTAAGACAGTAAATTCCTGCTAGGCTAAGGGCTTGGAGTCCATTAAGGTTTATCAGAAGAATGGCCATCTCCTCCATCATTTCAATTCCACTTGAGCTCTGTACTAAAAAATGATTCATGCAAAGGACACATCACAGTGGCTTCAATTCAATATGAGCTGAGGAGGACAGCACAAAGACATAGAGAGAATCTCATGAGTTGTTTTGTTGTTGTTGTTGTTGTTGTTGTTTTATTTGCTATTGGTGTTTTTGAATGTTTGCTTTCTCTTTGAATTTCAACGCTTACTTATTAAATCAACATTGCCTTAAATCCCAATTGAGATTGTCCCACCATCATTGAGGCTGGGATTAGGTTTACTGATGGCCTTGCAAGTTCCAGTAAGATCATTATCCTTTTGAAGGAAAAAGGCCAGGTTCATGCATCTGTAACTGTACATGCTTTGGTTTCATGAGTTCCAAAACCCTCACATGTCTTGCTTCCCTACCTAGAGAGTCTCTCCAAATTCCACTCCTGGAACATCATGTTTTTAAGTTTAATGGAGTGCTCCTTGGAAAAATATAAAACCCCAGTAAGGAGTAACACAGCAAAATGTTTTAGCCATTTCAATTTGCTTTGCTTTCTAATAGCTGAAGAGCAGGTTTTGATCAATTGTAAAAGAGAAGAGAAATGAGATATTCGACTCTACTGAGGAAGAAGAAGAAGAAGGGCAATCAGGGTGGGTCACAGTCAGCAAGGAAAATCTATCTCTTATGACCTGATTGGAATGAAAATATGGATATCTAAGAGTGATATTCTGCCCAAATCTCTCTAATATATGAGGTAGCATATTATTCCCAGGGGAAAAGACTTGCCTACGTGATATATTCTCAAGATCAAGACCTCAATGCCATTGTAAGTTTTGTTTGATTTTGTTTTAAATCATTGAACACAATGTTTTGAAGCCATTAAAACACAGAGCCTAGTATTCATAACAATGAGTACTGATTCTGCTAGTAAGTTACCTCCTAAAAACAGATCTGTGTACCCTAGGACAATTCATGAATTCTTCTAGACCACAAGGGTCCCATTAAATGGATTACTACCTCAATATATCAAACAGTACCCAGGTGGATTTACAAAATACTTAACTATTCACATCAGGCAGTTTGTGTCCTAGGAGAATCTGTCTTGTTGATCATTTATTTTGTGTCATATATTATACCCAAACTGGTATTGTATAATTTTAGATGCCTGTATCAAGTTACATTCTCAAAGCCTTATTAAAATACAAACCACACACACACACACACACACACACACACACACACACACACACACAAATACACACACATGTGATACATTTTTCATATCCTTTCCAATACTATCTCCAGATATAAAGAAAGCAGGATCCTGCATTGCAGGCTGTTTATTATTCCAAACAATATAAAGATCCAAACCCCTCTCATTCCCTCATCCTCAGAGTCTCCCATTCAGGCGTGTTTTTAAACCAATCACATAAGCCTTGCCCCCTAAGTATGCTGGATACCATGTTCTCATGGAAGCTCCCACATGGTCCATGCACTTCTCCTGCTCTTTACAATTCACACAAAAACCCCTACCATCATTTCCTCACGGTTGTCTTTGCTCAGCTCTTCCTGAAGGGAGCACATTCACAGCAACAGGAGAATGTAGCTGAGAAAACCCCTTCCCGGAGGATGCGAGCTTCTTTGCAAGCCTCAGACCTAACACACAGCCTCTTGGAATTGCACAATGCCGCATAAGCATTCACTGCTGTTTGTTTACTCTGGATCTACCCCTGAAATCTGTCCGGCAATACAGTTTTCGGTTCATTTTCTTGCTCTGTCTTCCACTCTCAGGTGAGTTTGTTTTCATTCAATCCCCTTTGTTTTTTCCCCTCTTTCCTCTCCCTCTCTGAAAACATGGTCCACTTTTTGCTGCAGAATATAATTACTAAATAACGTACGAATATATGGCCATGTATATTCTAAAGGAACAGCTGCAAAATTGCTAATATTAGGTCTAATTTAGCTACAATAAATTAGCAAATTGTGGAAGCACCATGATGACAGCATAATTATAACAAAAGTCGATGTGTTGAAGTATACGGATGACAATACATACTAATTTTAGAGGGAAAAAAAAGAACCCTACACCAAATGAAACGCATGCAATGAACAGACGGGACTAATAGCTCAGACACATATACTTAATGTGGCCAGTCACTGTAAAAACAAAAAGATAGATGAAGCTGTTCAAAAAATCTAGCGCTAACAAGCAATGCAGTCTGAAACCATTAACTGTCAGGGGTAATAACACTCAAAGTGCTGAAGTGCCGTAAAACAGCTTTCCCGAGCTGGTGGTGTTTCTACCAGCGCACACCTGTGAAGGGGGCGCTAAATCTATCCTCGCATTCATTATAACAGAGGGAGGAAAAACAACACTAATAATGTAAAGTATAAACGGAAATAGCAGACAGCAGAGAGTGACATTTGCATGGTCCCAGTCAGCTTGTTAGCTGAAGTGGGTTTTAATTAGCTATTTTCCAGCAAGCAAACGAGCAAATTAGTGGCAGCTATAAACAAGAAGAGACAATCAGGCCCAAAGAAAAGGAAAAATGATCAGGGTGCCTTTGCAAGGGGTTGGGGAGGGGAGGGCAGAGAAACACAAAGCTTCTACGGAAAACTTTCCCAATCAGAGAATCCATGAGTGTTTTCTCTCGAACACACCTTAGGGATTATCCAGGTCTCCCTCCTTTTTTTTTTTTTTTTTTTTTTTTTTTTTTTGTAAAGGTGAGGAGACCAGGGCCCATAGAAGCCAGCTGACTTGGGCAGCTTTACACCTCTGAAAACAAATCACACCAAAATGAGGACATGTTCCCATGCAGCTTTTCCAAAAATCTGCCTGGGTAATATTAGGAGTGGATCAGACACGGAGACGCACAAAATCATGTGCAAAACTGGCATGATTATTGACAGTTACGACTGTCAATTCAACTTTCAGTTCAACTTTGCTGAGACCGAAAACAAAACTGGGAAAGAGGATTGGAAACAGAATAACGGCCCCTTCCATGGAAAAGTATTATTCTGAGCAAACATTTATCACATAATCGTGAGTGCTTACTATGGACGAGGCACCGTATTAAGTGCTGAGGCCGAGGCTTTGGCTGTCGGGCAGGATGGACAGACAAGTACACAGACTTTACGAGACCGTGGGCACAGACCCTGGCACACAGCATTGGGAGCTGCGGAGGCCACCAGCCATGCCACTACGATGAACGTGGGGCGTCGCCAGGAACACTTGAGAAGAAGGGCTACCGAACCAGGATGCGAAGAATGCTCAGCACGGGGCCAGCCTCCTCCCAACTCCGCGGTGAATAAGAGCCTATGCATTTTAGGCAGTCGCCTCTGTAAAAAGAGAACTAAAAGAACCGTTTGTCCTGCTGGACTAGATAAGAGAAGGGCTCCAAAGTGCATAAACGAGGAAATGCATACTGTCCAGTTTAATATGATTCACAACCTGAAATACACCGTTAAAAATGAACATGATGAGAGGCGCCTGGGTGCCTCAGTCTGTTGAGTGTCCCACTTCTGTTAAGGTCATGATCTCATGGTTCATGTGTTCAAGCCCCACGTCGGGCTCTGTGCTGACAGCTCAGAGCCTGGAGCCTGCTTTGTATTCTGGGTCTCCCTCTCTCTATGCCCTTCCCCTGCTTGTTCTCTCTCTCTCTCTCTCTCTCTCTCTCTCTCTCTCTCTCTCTCTCTCTCAGAAATAATAAATGAAAAACTTTAAAAAAATGATTGGGACATAGAGGAAATCTTGGGATGAGGAATAACAGAAGTCAATGGGCTTATGTGCCCTTATATCATACATTTGATCGATATATTAAGATGTAAATGCACTAAAGCCTGATATAACTCAAACAGAATGCAGAGGGGAAAATACTATGTCCAGGACAGAAGACTGAAGCAAACATATGCCACCTGCTACAGATAACAAAATCAAGGACAGTTTATATGAAAGAGATTAGGAAAATGGAGACTATCTTTGCCAAGAGGCATCAACCAACCTCCTTTTATAGATCTACAGAATCACAATTCTACAGGAGATGCTGCATAGCACAAAAAAATTTGCTCATCCATCCTGACTTCACTGTCCAAAGAATGGCTTCCAATATGAGACACGAAAAAATGGACAGACACAGGAAAAAGAGTGTGTGTCCTCTCTCCACTGCACAGTTAAATGAGGTGAATATGCAGCATCATTAATTTCTCATTCATTCAACAAACATTTATTGAGCTCCTTCTATATGCAAGGCATTGGATTACACACTGGGTATACAGACATGAATGACTCTAAAGGTCATTCAGGCATGCCTAATTCCTCTCCCAGAGGCCAGATTTTTAAACAGTGGAAGACAGTAATCACATTCTGTCATTCTCCTTTTCTTGACATTAACCATATTCACTGTATCTTTTTCCACAAGATAGTTCCATGTCCTTCGGACTCCCTTCTCTAGCATTCAAGAAATTATTTCTATCCTACCAAAACCAAGATGTTAAGAACAGTACTGTTTATTACAAAGTTCAACATCATTATCACCTCCTTTGGCCTAGGCATTACTTCATTAATCTAACCCTAAATCACATCTGCTTTTTCAGCAGCCATGTACAACATTAACTAACTTTAACTTTAGAGTTAACCAATTGCCCCAAGGCCTCATCACATAATAATAGCATACATTTGAGAAGACACCATTACAACATCTTAATCCATTAATGTAAAAGTTTGTTAGATTTTATCCATTTTCCAGCCTGTTAAAAAATTGTGTGGACCCTGATTCTGTCATCTAATATACTCCCTACAGCTCACCCTACACCAACATTATGACATCTCCAAATTCATTAACAATTTTTCTACATCTTTATTCAAGTAGTGATAGAAACTGAGAAAGATAAAGCAAAAATATCTTCCCAAGGTATCATTAGATACATCCCTTATTGCTAATTAGCTTGTGAAATGATTTACCCATCTTAGAATGTAGTCCATTAATCCTCCATGGTTTAGCTTGGGTTTCTGCAAGAAGCAGACCCTAAGACTAGGATTTCAGGAAATATAGTTTATTCCAGAAGGTTCTCTTCAGAAAGTGCTGATGGAGGAGAGTAGTGAATGAGACAGGGAAGGAAGGGAGCCAATAAAAGGGGCTTGGTGGAGGGATGAGTAAACTGAGGCATAGAGTCACCAATGACTTTGGTCTCTCAGTGACTGAGCGCTAACTTCCTGTACTGTCAGTGGGCCAATCACACTTCTGGGGACAGAGAAGTCCTCAGGCAGAAAGCTGAATCACAATGCTGATTGCTGAGGGGGCAGAGAGCAACAGCATCTGCTGCGCTGTGGCTCAGCTCTTCCAGCAGAACTGCATCAGACTTCAAAAGTCTCCCTCCAATCAAGAAATCGAATATCCATCCTATCACCCTTACTCCTTCATTCACCTAAATATGTTGAATACCCTTCATTGCCTAATATTGTAGACACAATGCTTACTGTCTGGTGCCCTATTACATGAGTGGCCTTGACCAAAAATGATATTCATCTTTTAATACTTGATAATCCAGTTCCAAACCCTAGTGATTTTTGCTTACATATTTCCTACCAATCTTTTAATAGTTGCTTTGTAATACTCTGTAGATCAGTCACAGGCTAATCTATGACAAACCACAGCACTTTTCTCTTATTATTTTTATAAATCAAGCAACCCTAATATTAAATATTTCTTTTGATCTTTAATGTTTTTAAAGGTCCAGAAGCATTCTGTTTCCAGGATTATGACAGACTAAATATTTCCCCATGACAAACAGACAACAAAACTAGAATCTCTTGAGGGATAAATACAAATATCCTTATAAATGTAAAGCTGAACTTGGGAACCGTGATGCTAAAAATGAGACTGTTTAGCAGGGTGTAAAACTTTGACTTCTTCAATGGGGTGTTTGTTCATCTCAGTAGTCAGGAGACTTCAGTCTTAAAACTATGTTCGTCATAAATTTGGGCTCACACAAATTGGTGACCTGAAATAACCCTTGATTCCAACTTGAATAATGTTAAATCTTCAGAAGGCTCTACCATTACTCCAAAATTTGCCTGGAGAAAAATTCTCCTGTTAACAAAAACAGATGATGTAAGAAAGTGGTTCAGTTTCATTCTTCCACATGTCACCATCCAGTGTTCCCAACACCATTTGCTGAATGAGGGAGGTGGGTAGGGGATGGCCTAGATGGGTGATGGGTATGAAGGAGGGCACTTGCTGGGATGAGCACTGAGTGTTGAATATAAGTGATGAATCACTGAATTCTACTCCTGAAGCCAATACTGCACTGTAGGTTAATGAAAATTTAAATAAATAAGAAAAGCAGTTGAAAAGAAACTCTTCTGTCTCATCATGGAATCCAAGTAAGATAAAATAGCCTCTGGTAATTTGAACCATGCAAGTTTTGGGCCAAAATATACACTATGATTCCCAAAACCCTAAGGCAATAAAACTAGTTTATATGATACTATAATGGCAGATACCTATCAGCATACATTTGTTGAAAGCCATAGAATATACAATACCAAGAATGAACCTTAACATAAGCTATGGACTTGGGATGATAATGATGTGTCAATGTAGGTTCCCCGATTGCAACAAAAATACCACTTTGGTCCAGAATTTTGATGGTGAAGGAGGCTGCGGGTATGTGGGGTCAGGGAGCATAAGGGGAAATCTCTGTGCCTTCTGCTCAGTTTTTCTGTGGACAAGAAATTGCTCTAGTTAATAAAGTATATTTTTAAAAAGTAAATTAAATAAATCCATAATCATTAAATACATTGATTTAAAAGGTAAAAACCCACCTATACCAAAAAATAAAAAATAAATACTGAAGGTATGGATAATTATTATGTTGCTTCAATCAATCAAGGAAACATAAAAATCTAATTTTATGTAAACTGTTCCAAGGAATAAGAAATTTAAAAATAAACCCATCTTAATTCATTTTATGAAGTTAAGCTTACCCTGATGCCAAAGAAATGAATCACAGAGTAAAGGAAAATTACAAGCTAATTTCACTTTTGAATATAGATGATAAATCCTAAATACACTGAACTTAATAATGTGTTACCAACAGCCACCACAACATCATGGCTCAACTGGATTTATACAAAGAATGTTAAGATTTATTAAAATTTTAATATCTATTCATTTTTACCAGTTGAAAAAGAAAAAAAATGACATCACAAGAGATATAAGAAAAGCCAACCTAATACTCCAAGTCCTGTTTGTGATCGAAAACAAAGTTTTAGCAGATTGAAAACAGAAGAAACATCCAGAATATTATAAATTGTATCTACCAAAACAAAAAAATACAGTAGATAATCTTCTTAATAAAATGTTAAAGACACAAATGATATAGAAACATAAACATATGTAAATATATACATATAATGCATATATTTTCTATATACATGAATTGCAAAAAGCAGCAAAATGTCACGTTTTTTAACAATGTGTGGTTTAGATTCAAAACTCAAAAGCATCTTAACATATGTGAATTAATAAGAATTTAGCAATATCGTGGGATCAATCCACAAAAAAAAATGATCACATTTCTATATACCAGCAAGGAACAGAAGATAGGTTCAGCAATCCCATCCCAGTAACGTAGTCTTTGAGAGCCCTGGCAGGGAGTGTTTCTAAGCCATGGACTTGTACCCATTTGGTACAGCTTACGTATGTATTCTTGTACCCTCTTTACCTAACCCAGGCTTCCTTTCTCCTCCACATAAGCCTTTGATGGCCTTTTCAGTCTGTTCTTTGAAGAACTGCTTTCTCCTATGCATGCCTTAACTATCACACCATCAACTTCAAGCAAAAAAAATAAAACAAAAAACCTATCATTTCCTTGCTTTTCTTGCTAACCAAATTTTGTTGTCCTCAGCTATTTTCAAGTTTCATATGATGTTTCAATTTCTCTGAAGCTTCACATGATGGTTCCATCCTCTTATACTTGTCTTGGATCTTTCTTTCTTTCTCTCATTCATTCATTCACTCATTCAATCATTCATTTTTTAAATTTACGCTAGAAGAGAGCTCCTTATTGTCTGCTTCAGTTTCTTTAGGTTTCAATCACCTGTCTCCTACATTAGAAATATTTGCATAGTTGGTTCTGTGTTATTCGAAGGCTTTGTAAGATAGCTGAGTCTTCTATTTTAGAGTCTCATGTTGTGAATTTACTTGTTTCCCAAGTTAATCTTGCTGCCCGTATCAGTTAGCATGGTCAAGGTTAGTCTGTGTTAACAATTCCAAAATCACAATGGCTTACAACAACAGCTGTATCTCGTGTTATTTGTGGGTCAGGTGTGGCTCTGCTTCATGTTGTCATTATTCCAGATCCCAAGCCAATGGATCCACTTCTGTCTAGAATATTGCCTGGCTCAAGGAAAAAAGAAGGGATGCTATTCTTATAGTTTCTGTTCTAAAGTGACACATGTCATGTTGACCACATTTCTCTTGCCAAGACATTCATTCACATGGCCAGTTCTAATTTCAGCAGGTTGAGGGAAGGATCATTTGTCATAAAATCTACCACAGTCTATCCACCCAATCACCAGATACTGAGTTCAGCACTGTTAGACTGTCAGATCCTTTCATTTTTTTTTCATCTTAGCACTTTAAAAATGTCATTCCATTGTCTTTGGCCTTTTGTAGCCTCCTGTGATAAGTCATCTGTCTTTCTTATTTTTTGTTCCTCTTTGGGCTTTTTTCTGGCTACTTCTAAGATTTTCCTTTTAATCATTAGTTTTTAACAATTTGATTATGATGCTTCTTAGTGTGTTTTCTTTGTTTCCTCTACTTTGAATGAAATGAATTTCTTCAGTCTGTGGGTTTCTAATTTTTATCAAATATGGAAAAAACTTGGCCATTATTTCTTCAAATATTTTTCTGTCCCCCCTCTTTCTTAATTTTTTAACCTTTAGATACCAATAACACATATATGAGACTGCCTGAGAGTTTCCCAAAGGTTATTGGTGTTTTTTTGTCATTTTTCTTTTTCAATTTTGTTTTCCTCCCACTCCACTCTCTACTTTTTTGGAAAAATTTTATTGCCATTTTCCAGGTCACTGACTTTTCTCCTACAAGATATAATCTGGTGTTAATGCAAACCAGTGCATTTTTCCTTTCAAGGATTTTATTTTTAACTTTTAGAAGTTTTATTTGAGCCATTTTATATCTTCTATATCTCGTATTATGTTCATGCCTTCCTCAACCTCTTGAAAATGGAATATGTTTCTAATAGCCATTTTTAACATGCTTATATGCTAATTTGATCATTTCTATTATTTCTGGGTGTGAGTCTATTAATTGAGTTTTTCTGGGTTATGGATATTTTCCTAATTTCTATATGTCTTCCAGTTTTCTTTTGGATGCAGGGAATTGTGAATTTTGTGTTCTTGGATGGAGCATTGTGTTGTATTCCTTACAGTGTCAACCTTTTCATCTGGGACACACTTAAATTACCTGGGCTCATTTTGCTTCTGTATAGGATTTCTTTTAAGCTCTCTTAGGTTAGAGAAGAGCATCCTTTATTCTAGTGATAATTTAACTTCACTACTAAGATAATTTCTTTTTAAGTATTTTACCCAAGGCCTCATTTATTATTAAATATCTTCACTCTGACTAACACAAACAGAAACTATTCTCAGCCCATAGATAGCTTCGGGAATTGTTCAGCCTACTTTTTTCCAGCAGTTCTTTTTCCAGTTTTAGATAGTTTATTCTCATGCATGAAGAGACTACTATTCTGCCAAGGACTCAAATGGACATCTCTGCAGATCTTCAAAGCTCTGCCTTTGTGAAGTTCCCTTTACTCCAATATTTTGGCCTCTCCAAACTCGAATCAATGTCTCTAAAACTCAATGGACTTCCTTGGTTTTAATTGATTTCCTCTAGCCCTGCACAGCGAAGGGGCCTCAACTTCTGTGTGGTAAACTGGGACAATCATATAGCTCACCTTATAATTGGGGATTGCCATCATCTGCTATTATGTAATATCTGAGAACAGTAGCTTTATATATTTTGTTTGATTTCCTAGTTGGTTAAGTTTAGAGAGTAAATATGGTCCCTGTTATTCCATTATGGTTGTATCCAGAATTCTCTTACCTTTCATTTAATAAAGGAGTGATTCTGAACAGTATACATAATATGTTATTGAGGTTGTGGTGGTGTTTATGTTTTACTTGAGGACACCAATGACAGGGAGGAGTATTATTACCCCATGGTGTGTGGCACATATGAAATACAATGCATATATGTTGTTTATCTTGAATAATGAGTGATGTTATTAGTTGAGGAAATAGTTTCAGGCCTCCAATAACAAGAAACCACGTTTGGTTGAGATGTTAACATGAATATTCCCACGTGCAAAACTCAATCCAGCACTGTGGGTTTTGAATGCTACTCAAATTTTTCTGGGAAGGAAAAGATATGTAAGGAGAGGAGTTTATACATATCAAGCAAAACTTTACTTTTCAAAATAAAATAAAATACAAAGGCATGTAAACACTTTGACCATACTTTTATGACTGTCCCTAAGTGCATTTAAAAAATGCGTTGTTTAAATATTTGTCATGACGAAAACTTGCATAATTTTATCATAAAATTGCTTCGAGAAACCTTTTTGCAAAAGTGTGAACCCTATGACACATTTGAAAGGTTCATTTACAGGAGCCAACTATTTCTCTACATACCAGCGGTCTCCGAGAATGTAAGCTTGTGCCTATGGCAGATACTTTTAGAATTTTGCATACATATATAAGTTTTCACAGAAACCGAACAAAAGCAATAGAAAGAACAGGGAAAGTAAATTTAATATGTATCAAGGCCCATGGCCAATCATATCCTCTTTTTGTTTGTTTTGTCACCAGATATAAACTTTGGCATGAAAATTTTTAGTGGGTAGTTACTATCCAACTATGCAATACTTTACAGATTCTGGGCTTCTTTTGTAAAATGCATCCTTTAAAACACACCAAAAATGGACTTTGCTCATAAAACAACCAAATCGGGTTTTTATGAGTTCTATGAAATACAGTCAAATGTTAGTGTTTGCTTATATGTTCTTCAATAGATATTAAAGAATAATGTTGCCAACAGCAAAATGTTGGAAAACACAGACCTTGATTAAAATTCACTTTCTCTTCTGAAGCATTGCCCAGATTTCAGCAGAACCTTGACCCCTCCAACATATAGCTAAAGCAATCATGGTATTTCAAGGCACTGGCATGGTTTAGTTTTATTCCTGAGTTTTTTTTTTATTACTCCTTAGGAAATATAAAATGCCAGATTTGAATACATGAATATAACACTTTGAATTGTCTACCTCTGAAATCTTAAAAGTGTGTTTGTAGTTTCAAAATTAATGTGCATGCTTTTATGATTAACTCGATATGGTTACAATCTCTTTTTTAAATTTTTCTTTCAAATGTCATAGGCATTCTGTGTCTAAAATATCATAGTTTTTTCTGCCTCACAGGATAAAGGTATTTCCAATTGCTTCCTGCATATTTTTTTGAAAATTAAAGAAAGTCATTTCTTGTAAAAAAAAATTCATAGAATATTTATTATATCTGGCATTAATATCTCCTTTGCCATTATGTGCTGTTACATAATGACATAATAGTGGGGCTATTTTCATAACTAATATTATATGCCATAAAGGCAATAAAGGTTTTTCTTATGGCTCCAAAGATATTTCTGCTACCTGTTATTCTGGTCTATTAGGCATTATAATTATGTAATTAGATGTTCCTTAAAGACTGTCTTAGGTACCTCATAGATTAGAATGGTTCCTTTGAAGCAGTTACCAGATCTGTTATATAATTACATAATTAAGTCCATGTAGTAAAAATCTTAACAAAACTCTTTAAAAAAAATAAGCAGACTGCACTGGGGCAACAGATGACTTTGATTACAAATTGGAAGTAAAAAGAAAGTGGTGATATATCCAATAAAAGCAAAAGATTCTCAACACTTGTTTTTATATTGGGACTTCACCCCTCAAAGGAAAACTCAAGAGAGTTGGACCTAGCCTCTCAATCATTCAGAACCTGCCTGGTGGTGTTATTCACAGCACTCCAAGAGAATCTACTCTTCATAACTTGCCGATCAATCTTCCTCAAAGATATTCATAAACTCAGTGTAGTTTGGGGGTCACCAAGAAAGATAAAGGGTGACTGAAATACTAACTTAAATAAAAGCTCTTCATATTTTCATTTTGTCTATTTTTAAGTCAATTAAATTCTTCCATGCCAAGGCAATCTTGAGAAAGAACAAAGCTGGAGGTGTCGCAGATTTCAAACTAAACTACAAAGCTATAATAATCCAAACAGTATGGTACTTTCACAAAAACAGAAACATAGATCAGTGGAACATAATAGAGAGTTCTGAAATAAACCCACGCTTCTATGGTCAATCGATATTTGACAAAGGAGGTAAGAATATATAATGGGAAAAAAAGTCTGTTCCAGAAAAGGTGCCAGGAAAACTGTACAGATTCATGTGAAAGAATGAAACTGGACCACTTTCTTACATCATATGCAAAAGTAAACTCAAAATGTATTAAAGACTTATATGTGATATCAGGAACCATGAAACTTCTAGGGAAAAAAAAAACCACAGGCAGTAAGCTGTTGGACATCAATCTGAGCAACATTTGGGGTGGAGCAGAGTCATCTCCTCAAAGACAACAAAAGCAAAAATGAGCAAATGGGGCAATATTAAACTTAAAAGAGTTTGCACAGCAAAGGAAAACATCAATAAGATTAAAAAGCAATCTATTAAATGGGAGAAAATATTTGCAAAGATATACCTGATAAGGGATTAATATCCATTATATAAAATATATTCTTTATAAAATATATAAATAATTCATTCAACTCCATATCAAAAAAAAAATAAAACCCCAAACAATCCAATTAAAAAATGCACAGAGGACCGAAATAGATATATCTCCAAAGAAGGCATACAGATGGCCACCAGACACAAGAAATCACAAGTGTTGGTGAGGATGTGGAGAAAATGAAGACCTCTGTCATTGTTGGTGGGAACGCAAAATGGTGTGGCCACTATGGAAAACCACATGGAGGTTCCTCAAAAAATTAAAAATAGACCCACCATACAATTCAGAAATTATACTTCTGGGTATTTATCCAAAAAAAATAAAAATAACTTGAAAAAAATATGTTCATTACAGCATTGCTTACAATAACCAAGATGCAGAAGCAACCAAAGTGTCTATCAATAGATGAATGGATAGAGATGTGGCATATGTATACATAAATATATATACACACGTGTGTGTGTGTATATACACACACCATGAAATAGTGCTCACCCATAAAAGAATAAAATCTTGCCATTTTTGACAACATGAATGGACCTCAAAGCATGTGAAAATAAGTCAGAGAAAGACAAATACCATATGATTTAACTTATACGTGGAATCTAAAAAACAAACAAAAAATAGACCCACAGATACAAAGAATGATCTAGTAGTTACCAGAGGGGAGGGGCAGGGGGGATGAGTAAATAGAGGAAAGGTATTAAAAGGTACAAATTTCCAGTTATAAAACAAATAAGAGTTGGACATACAATGTACAGCATTGGAAATATAGTTAATAATATGTAACAACTTTGTATGGTGACAGATGGTAGCTAGATTTATCCTGGTGATCATTTTGCAATATATATAAATGTTGAATTGCTATGTTGTACACCTGAAATTAATACGATATTGTATTTCATCTACACCTCAAAAGATTCTGCCACATTCTATGCAGCCCTAGCATATAATCTTAACTATCAATTACATATATGCATTTACAAAGTCAAAATAAAGCAAATTAAAAGATAAAATAAAGTTGGAGTTAGTACCCATCATAAAACTCACAAAGATAATACTTTTTAAACGCACCATTGGCATTGAAATACATAGACATTGGGGTACTAAATTATCTGATAGAAAATCAATATACGTGAAATATGTTGACACTACTCTTTGAGACTGACGCTTCTGACACTGTATGAGACAGAAACAAAGATCTATCAATCTATAGCAGGACAGACATTTAAGGCAAAAAAGTCATTAATTTGCTCTTTTTAAAAAATGTTTATTTTTATTTATTTATTTTGAGAGCGAGAACTCATGCACATGCATGAGTGGAGGAGGAGCAGAGGGAGAGAGAGAATCCCAAGCAGGCTCCACATTCTCAGCATGGGGTTCTATCTCCCGAACCGTGAGATCATGACCTGAGCCGAAGTCAAGACTTGGACACTTAACCGACTGAGCCACCCAGGTGCCCCTAATTTGTGCATTCAAAACATCTTATCTCTTCGACTCCACAAATTCCCAGGACACCTCAGCTCTTGCCTACTGAACTCCACTGATTCTCAATGACCATTCTGCTGGGCATCTTTCAGGGGTTAGGGTTAGGGTTAGGGTTACCACCAACACCCCTGTGAAACCTTACCCGCACCTCATTTCTTAACTGCCTCTCCCTTCTCCACTCTCATTATCAACTAATTTGGAATGCTAACTTCTATGACTGTATTTCCATTTTGACAAAAGCTATTAGTGACAGCTCCAATGTTTACTTGCCGCTCATTTACAGAGAAGGGATATTTCAAACCAAAGAGCCTGTGTCTCCTCTGTGTTACTTCATTGTGCTGGTTTTCTATTACTACACAACCGACCATCCTAAAGCTTAGCGGCCTAAAAGTGGCCTAAAAGTGATGATTTATTATTACCTGTCATGGTTCTTTGAGTTGACTGGGTTCACTGGGGTCATTAGCACTTCTAGTCTTCCATATGATCATGGTCTGGACTTCATGGTCAGTGAGTGGCTGGGGCTGAAGTCACCTGAAAATCTGGCTGTGCTTTAACGTCCAGCATGGCTTCCACACTCATATTTCTGGTGCCTCGGCTAGAGTTGGAAGAAATAGGAAAGGGATGTCTCTGCCCATATCGCCTACCTACACTGCTAGCTTAGTTCCTCACAACATGGCAGTTTCAGAGTGATAGGTGGCTTCTTGCCACAGTGTACATATCTTCCAAAAGACCAAGGTATAAGCTGCCATTCTCCTTATGACTGAGCCTCAGAAGGCATGCAATGTAGCACTACTTTAGCCATATTCTGTAAGTTACACACGGAGAGACTACGACAGGGTATAAATACTGGGAGATGTGGTTCCTTGGCGGATCATATTTGGATAAATGGATGATCCATACTTACCAAACATACTGCCTGACTCATCGAATATATGCCAATACAGGATATACAATCTAGAGAATGTGATAAAGCAGAGAGTAAGAGAGTGAAAATATCCCTGAGTTTGCCAGGAGTTATAAAAATGTTTATTGTGTCTAAATAGCTTCCACTTTGTATAAGCCTGAAGATCATCCAGCCCCACTGATGTTGGAACAAATCAATGAAGACACTCACTCACTCCACAGCGCTCAAATAAATTACAGAGGAGTCCAAGTTCCTTAAAAAATAGTCATACCAACTGTTACAATTCTTTAGCGACAAAGAAAGAGATACCAATTTGTCTATCAAATAATATTATGTATGTACACATACACACACACACACACACACACACACACACACAAACATACCATCTGCTGGCCAAAGTATGGTGGAACGGCCATATTCATACCATGCTGATGGAAACATAAAAGCCAAACACCTTTTGAAAGAAATTGATATTTCATCTCCCTTGACCCAGTCGTTCTAATTTTGGAATTGAGATAATTCAGAAAATATGCTGAGCCACAGAAAAATATTTTCACACAAATATGTTTATCCCAAGATTACTTATAAAGGTAAAATCTATAAGCAACCTAAATGTCTAAACATAGGAGAACAACCAACTATATTTGGTATAGTATATACCAAGGATAACATTTTATTCATTCACGTAAAATTATGTTCCTGATTACATCATAATGATGGTAGAAATAGTTAATATATTTTGAGCACTTGCTGGATACCAGGTACATATAGTATATGAATGCTTAATATACATTATGTTATTTTATTCTCCCACTAGGTCCCTAAAGTACATACGATTATTGTATCCACTTTATGAATAAAGGAACTAAGACTTAAAGGAGCTGAATCACTTCTCCAAGTTTGCAAAAAATAGGGAAGTCAGGATTTGAACCAATACAGTCTGCCTTCATATTCCTGCATTCATAACCATGTTGTTTATACCACTTCTGATTATACCATTAAATAAAGGATACACACGTACACACACACACACACACACACACACTCACATGAATACAATTTTAAAGAGAATAGAAGAAATGCAACTAGTTTACAAAATAAAATATGCAGGAAATAGCAAGATTGGAAGGCTATAAACTAAATTACTGATAACATTTGCCTTTAAGTGGTGATACTCTGGATTGTTTCTCTTTTCCTTTCTATGTTTTTAAGATGTTCTAGAATAAAAAAAAAGAGTTTTTTATTCCCTCGGGGGAGAGGAAGATTTTTTTTTAATCCTGATCTGCTATTCCTTTTTGTGCAGATAAGGATCCCAGCTATGCGCATATCTATCATAAATAACCTGGGGGTGTAGAATTTTAACACAAGCTAGTAAAGTTAGAATTAAGAAAGGAATCTGGAGAACTCCTGACAAGTTAGAAAAACAAATGCCACCTTTTACTTGATAAGTAGTAAGCAGGAAAGACATTCTTTGCAAAGTGAGGGTGGTTTAAGGAAAGGTATCTGACAGAAGGAATGTCTGACTGGGCTCTGCCAATGGTCAAAGCACAGTGGGAATCATAGAGTTCCAGAGGGTTCCATTGAACCAGACTTTTCAATGCCTGGAAAGAACCAAGGAAGCTGAAGCTTTTCCGATACTAGTTGCCTATTAAACTTGAGGGATGCAACTAGAACTAGGTCCCTGGCCAATCACGTTTAATTCTTGACCTAAGCTATACATAGTTGTCAAGGATACAATAATTGATTAAAATATTGATCTTCACTGCCTCATAAACAATCACCTTCTAAATTGTGAAGGATTGAATGGAATGGAAAGTGGGCAAGGCCTTATTTTCTCTTTGACTCAAGCGGACCTTGCGAGTCTTGAAGACCCCAACCTTGCGGTAGTTTATCTGAACAACTGACAAGGTAATGAGGAGGAAATAAATAGGTCTGTGGATATTAGCTTTATCAACCCAAATCCCGGACGGCAGCAAATGTCACAGAACTGTCAGTTACATAACAAGGTGAGAGGTTCCCTCCACTGTCCTTCCTCGTATTTGCACTCTCTTCTCTGGCAACCACCAGGGGCAAGAGGTAGCTTGAAAACAAACAGGCAAGCGTTCATCCCACTTGTTAGATTTTCCTTTTCTTTTCAAATGATTTTTTTTTCCGAACATCAACCTAAAGAAAACCCTAGTCTTGTAGCAGTCTGATAATTTACTAAATTCTAAGGTAAACTGACATAAAATAAGCTTCACATAAACTTAAGATTTAATTGACTAATTACAGAGGAAGAAATGTGAGGATATATACACCTATCCAGAGGAGGCCCCACCAAAGGGACAAAAGCAGGCAGAAGAGCTCACTGCCTGTATTTCCTGTGGCTTTTCCTTTCATCCTTGATGTCTTCTCTGCATTGCTATTTAAGTTGAGCTTCATTTGTTTCCTTGAAGAATCTGGAAACCAGGTCTAAAACCTTTAGTCGGTACACAAATACGGTACGTTCTGTGGCGTGTCACGGTACGTGGTACACACTCACAAAATTATAGACCCGGTTCAGCACGCACTCTATACGGGCTTCTCACGTGGTAAACAAAGCTAGTAACTTCTTTGTGACAAACTTTGTTGTGGGGATGCTTCCTGAAGAGTTGGAAGGTAATCTCCCCTGTTGAGTAAATAAACATTCCAACTGTACCAACTGCTTCTCATTCACACCTTGTTTTACCCAGATGTTTGGTTTTAAACATAACCCCAAGTCAGGTTCCAATATCAGCTTAGCGCCTTCTTCAGGGATATGGAGCTTTTGCCTGTAGTAGCTCCCCAGGCTTTGGCCTCTAGTATCCCTGGGGTTGGTGCCAAAACCAAATTCACACTAAACGATCTGAATTTTAGAGATAAAAGGAAACTTGAACGCCAGTGAAACCTGCCTCATCATGACGCTGCTGCTTTCCCGAGCTGAACAAATGTAACTGTTGTTGGCCTTCTCAGAGTTCACAGCCTGCTTGTGGCCGTCCTTGGTAAACTACAGCAAGTACCTTCCATTCCTGGAAGGCTGATTTCTTCACTATTCTCTCGTTCATCATCTTCTTCCAGCCCTTTTCCTCCCTTCCAACGAGGTCTACCCACTATTCAGAGTCAAGCTGTGTTAATTCCTGACACTGATAGGGACATTTTCCACTATTCCATCCCACAAAAAAAAACTGCCCTTTCTCTGAACTCTATGGCCGGCAATACCCCTACCACTGCTAATGGGTTGAAGAGTGTCTTCCAAAAAGTACATTGAATTCCTAAGCCCCGTAGCTTTAAATGTGACCTTATATCAAAATAGGGTCTTTGCAGATGTACTCAAGTTAAGATGAGTTCATGAGAGTGAGCTTTAATCCAACTGGTATCCGTATAAGGGGAGAAGAGACATAGAGGAATATGCCATAGAAGATAAAGGTAGAAATTGGAGTAATGCATTTACAAGCCAAGGAATGCTGAGCAATCTTGGCCATCACTGGAAGCTATGAAAGAAAAGCATGGAACAGATTGTACCAGAGTGTCTTTCAGAAAGAATAAACACTTGAGAGACACCCCGGTCTCAGATTTCCAGCCTCCAGAACTATGAGAGAACAGAATCCTGTTACAACAAGCCACCTATTTTGTAGTACCCTGTTATGGCAGCTGTAGAAATGTATATACCATTCTTTCATTACCCTTCCTTTAAAAAAATTTTTTTAATGTCTGTTTATTTTTGAGGGAAAGAGAGACACAGAGCATGAATAAGGGAAGGGCAGAGAAAGAGGGAGACACAGAATCTGAAGCAGGCTCTAGGCTCTGAGCTGTCAGACAGAACCTGATGTGGGGCTCAAACTCACAGAACACACCAGGAAATCATGACCTGAGCCAAAGTCGGACGCTTAACCATCTCAGCCACCCAGGTGCCCCTTGTTACCCTTCCTTCCAATAGGCTGCCTGGCTACCCATTGCCAAGTCCATTACTATAGTCTGAACTCGTAAAAATAAAAACAAAAACAAAACTTCTCTTGGAGCAAAAACCATGCCTTAATTTCTTATACAGAGATCTTTGCTAATGTATGTCAGGGTGTCCAAATAAAATAAAAGACGCCCAGTTACCTGGGCATCCTGTATTTTTATTTACTAAATTAGACAACTCTAATTTATGTGCAAAGCAGGTGATCAATCAATACCTAGAAAATGAACATGTAAATCCATAGTGTATCGACTTTATGAAATTTTCCCTCTTAGAATTTATAACAATCAATCATCAACAGAGACTTTGAGAAATTCTAACTTATCTTCCATTAAACTTTGGTGGTCTGTGAGTGAGTAAGATACTACAAAGGGTATATCTGAAGTAGACAAGATCTCAAAAGGAACAATTAGGATGGTTAGAAATAAGAAGGAAGATGCCACTGTGGAGACACAGATGGAAGAGACTGGGCCTCTGCTGTTTGCCATTCGGAAAGATTGAGTTGAAAAATTCATGATCAAAATCTAGAATCATAAGAGACATGTTAGCAAAGTGATCAGTTCCCCCAAATCTGGAAAGACTAGGCTGGGAATGAAATTAATAGGAACTGATCACTTCTCTACGTGTCAGGACTTGAACATACATTCATTCATTTTACCTTACGGCAATTATGTTAGGAGGTGGGTATTCCCACCCCTACATTTCAGACAGGAGAATGAAGTTTTGAGAGTCAGCATTCAAACCCAAGATCCAAGACCTGTGCTCCTTCCACGCTTGTAGACCACTTCTTTAAACCTCTGCTCCCTGAGCAGTGCAAATTAGAAGTAATGAAAGGAAGCACACATTCACTAAGTAGATAATAACGTAATTAAAAATCCAGCCTGGTAGCAAATACAAAATGATGCAAAAGTGATGGACAGATTTCTGAGTCAGGGAGCCGTTAGTGGAAAAGGATTCTCATAGCACTTACCTTTGAAATGGACGTCAGAAACTGCTCGAGCTTCTAGAAAACCAGGCTGCATTGACATGGGGTCTGTTTTGGGCTGACCCTCCCCAGTTCTGTGTCACGGCAGAATTCAGTCACAAGCAATCCTGGCTCAGTTTCCTCCTTTGAACATGATGGACTGTATTCTAAATTCCTGTCCAGCAAATATTTAAGAGCCTGCTATATGTTTCTTTCACTCCATACTGATACTAATGCTTTTCAACTGGTGTACTGTTTTCCCCCCACATCTTAAACAGAAAGCTTCTTCACTTCATGTCTTTGTATTTAATTTATTTATTCAATTAACTCATCTCCTCTGTGTCAGGCACTGTGCAAGGCACTGGGATGTAAGTGATGAACAAGGGAGACAAGGTCCTTCCTTTTTTTAAGATTACAGAACAAAAAGGAATAATTGAAATGGACATAAATATAAAGGTAGCTGCCATTGTCAAGAGACCCTAAAAAAATAAACAATTACAATTGTAATGAATATGTGGAAGGATAACTGTGGGTCCTGAGAAACTATTTCACAGTTTAATTTAAGTCTCTAGGGTCAAGGAAAATTTCGCTGAGGCAATTAACATGTTAATTTAAACTTGAAGGGTGAGGAGAAGGTGGCAGATTAAAAGGTTAGTAGAGAGTATTCTTGGTAGAGGGAACATCAACTATGAAGTCTCTGATTCAGGAAGGAGCTGGGCACTAACTAGAAACAACAGAAGGACAACACAGCTGACACATAGGCAATGAGAATACAATAGCTTGAGATGGGGTTGGACAGTCACGAAGGGTAAACTTGGGATGCAGTGAGTCAAGTTTCCAAGGAGAGAATGCACAAAAATGGCATGCTTATTAAAATACACTCTCTTGGGGCCCCTGGGTGGCTCGGTCAGTGAAGCGTCCGTCTTCGGCTCAGGTCATGATCTCACGGTTCGTGCTGACAGCTCAGAACCTGGAGCCTGCTTCGGATTCTGTGTCTCCCTCTCTTTCTGCCCCTCCCCAACTTGTGCTCTCTCTCTTAAAAATAAATAAATGTAGAAAAGAAAATTTAAAAAAAATACACCCTCTCTGCTGTTCGGACGAGATCACACACACGAAAAAAGGCATGGAGGAATGATGGGAATTGTTTCCATCCTCTTTTAGATTAGGCATTTTTATTATTCTGTTTATCTCCACTATTGCTTATGATTCATACTTGTTTTGTTGGTTGCCCTGGGGTTTACAATACATATCTTTAATTTAAAACTTTAACTATGACACTGTTTCGCATGCAGCATAAGGAACTTAGAACGTCATCCTCACAAATTCTTCCCCTTGTCTTTTCTGCTACCCTCGGCATACATTTTAGTTTCGTGTGTGATGTAGACAGACAACACACCGATACTCCTTTTTGTGCCCGGACAGCAATTAAAAATAAGAAAATAAATGTACATTTGCCTTCAGATGTGCCATTTCCTGTGCTGTTCAGTTCCTTGTGTAAAGCCAGGTTTCTGTATGATAGATTCATCGGGCTGAAGCCCTTCCCTGAACATTTCCTGCAGTTGGCTGCAATGAATATTCTTGTTTTCTGTTCGTCTGAAAAATAAAGGTTTGTTTTTCTTAATTTTTGAAATATAGTTTCCCAGGATTTAATATTCTGGGTTGTGTTTTTCTTTGAGCATGTTAAAGATGTGACTCACTTGCCATTTAGACTCCATAGTTTTTTAAAGAATTACAGTAATTCTTACCTCCCCTCTTCCATATAAAATGCACCTTTCCCCTCGGAGTGCTTTCTCAATATCCTTGATTTTCAGCAGTGTGGACGGCATTTATTTAGGAATGTTTTGAGGAGAGAGTATTTATTTAGTTCTATGTTTTCTGAGGCCCCTGGATCTGTAGTTTTTATGTCCCTCATTAATCTTGGAAACTCTTGGCCATTATATCTTTAAATGTTTCTCCTGCCCTGTGTACTTTCTTGTTTCTCTCCTGGACTCTGACTCAGTGCATATTCAATCTTCTGACATTGTCCCAAAGCCCTTAAAGCCTCTTTTTGGTTTTGCTGTTTTCCTTTTGTGTTTCAGTTGGGTAATTTCTATTGATCTATCTTCAAGTTTGCTGATTCTTTGCTTTAGTTTTGCCAAATCCACCATCAAAGACATTCTTCATCTCTGTTATCATATTTTTAGAAAATTTTCTAGGCTGTCCGTTTGATTTTTTTATGGCTTCTCTCTGCTACAATCCTCCATGTGTTTGTATATGTTGTTCACCTTTTCCACTATTGTCTTTACAATATTTATCATAAGTATTTTAAATTCTCTGTTGGATAGTTTTTTTTTCAATATATGAAATTTATTGTCAAATTGGTTTCCATACAACACCCAGTGCTCATCCCAAAAGGTGCCCTCCTCAATACCCATCACCCACCCTCTCTTCCCTCCCACCCCCCATCAACCCTCAGTTTGTTCTCAGTTTTTAACAGTCTCTTATGCTTTGGCTCTCTCCCACTCTAACCTTTTTTTTTTTCCTTCCCCTCCCCCATGGGTTTCTGTTAAGTTTCTCAGGATCCACATGAGAGTGAAAACATATGGTATCTGTCTTTCTCTGTATGGTTTATTTCACTTAGCATCACACTCTCCAGTTCCATCCACGTTGCTACAAAAGGCCATATTTCATTCTTTCTCATTGCCACGTAATATTCCATTGTGTATATAAACCACAATTTCTTTATCCATTCATCAGTTGATGGACATTTAGGCTCTTTCCATAATTTGGCTATTGTTGAGAGTGCTGCTATAAACATTGGGGTACAAGTGCCCCTATGCATCAGTACTCCTGTATCCCTTGGGTAAATTCCTGGCAGTGCTATTGCTGGGTCATAGGGTAGGTCTATTTTTAATTTTCTGAGGAACCTCCACACTGTTTTCCAGAGTGGCTGCACCAGTTTGCATTCCCACCATCTGTTGGATAGTTTCAAAAACTGGGCATAATTGAGTCTGGCTTTGTTGATTTCTTCAACTCTTGATTTTGTGCGTGTGTGTATGTGTGTGTGTGTGTGTGCACTTTGTTTTTTGTGTGTTGTATTGTTTTGTTTGAAGGTTAAACATTGTGGGTAGATCAAGCCAAACAGGTAGACTAAGGTAAATAATATTTAAGCCTGGAAATGGGCCCATGCTTTCCTTTGCTAGGTCTTTAACCTGGTTTGTGAGTCAATCTGGTCAAGAATTGAGCTGGTGTGGGAATTTGTTGTTGCTGTAGTTATTACCCTTAGTGCATGAAAGATTTCCACTTTGGTGTTACTTCATGCTTAGGATCAGGGCTCATTCATCAGAGACTTTTCCTCAGTGTTTGTTTTATCTAGACTTTAGATCTTTCCTTTGCACTTTGCCCTCACAAAGGATCTCTCCACATGCTTATGTTCCTTTCCAGCAGTAGACCACAATTCCTTGTGACTCAGTTCTTGCTGGCCGGGTAGGGGGGGCAGAGGGAACAGTCTCCATCGTTCTGGTTCAGTTTCAGTCTTTGGCAGATGCTGTGTCGCTGGGCCTTGGAGGTGGAGACGCCTTAGCGTTCCTGCCTCTCCCCCAGTAGGACATTTCTAATGGTTGAGACCCAGGGCATTTTCCTACACCCACTATAAGGGATAAAATACTTTGTATTGTTGTTTCCTTCTCCCAATTACAATGGGTTTTTACTTGTAGCCTGAAGGTCACAGGGTTCGGTACCCTTCTCCTAGAAGCTTGAGACTTTCGCTGTGTAGAGGAGATAGGAAAGAAGGACCAAGGAAGGGCATTACACCTTTCTGCGATGCTGCCATTCAGCTCCCCAGGACCTGCACTGAGAAAGGCTTGCCCTCCAGTCTTCCTCATCAGTACCTGGTAGGTTCACCTGGAGAAGAGGATGAAGCCTTAGGTCTATGGCTCTCGGAGTTTTCCATATTCTCATGCTAGCCAACGCTGGCCTTTAGTATTTAATAAGCATTGTAGCTGAAGCCCTTTTACACAATTGTATGAAGTCCAGCACCTGCCCCACATAAGCAACTGCTGTGTTCCATCTCTCTTTGAAGGCACCAATCTTTCCTTATTTTATATTATTTGTTTGCTGTTCAAATATATTATTTAAAAGCTGAGACCCCAGCTTTCTGATGGTTCCAGAAAAGTTGCAAATTTGCTGATTACCTGACTTTTTGTTCTTTTTGTGGCAAGGGTGGGAATGGTCTCTTTCTAGCTTTTTCCCTCCTAAATGGAAGCCAGAAGCTCCCCCCTTCCCTTTCAGTTATCACTGACCTTCTCTCCTTTTTATAGCAAAATCCCACAAAGGAATTGTGTATTCTCATTGTCTTCAATTTCTCTCTCCCACGTTTATGTTTTTGGCCCTACCGCATATGAAAATTTGTAAACTGTAAGATTAGCAATGACTTACATGTTGCAAATAGAGTTGATATTTAGAGTTGTCATACTTGATATTGATATTTAGGCTTTGTCATGCTTGACATATCCACAATTCTAGACACAGCCAATCTCTTCTGTCCCCTTGAGATAGTTTCTTCTTTGCCTCCAGGATATCACACTCTCTCTGGGCTCAGCTCCTCCCTCAGTGGCTACCCCTCCACAGTTCTCTTAGCTAAGGAGCTTCATGACCTTCCCATCTGTAAAGGTTCTAGTGTCCCAGAAACCATTCCTGGGGCTTCATTCCTCTACCTACATTCATTCCTTTGATCTCATCAGTCTCAGGGCTTTCTATATCATCCACACATGGATGGCCCCAGGTTTACATCTACACACTTATATTCTAGAATTCTCCCCTGATCTCCAGATTAACATGTATATAACTTCCTGCTTGATATTTCCATTACTTGGGATTTCTCAAAGGCATTTCTAAAGGAACATATCCCAAACTGAGCACCTCATCCCCCCCCATAACACTGCTGTCCAATAGTGTTCCCCATCTCAACACCTGGCAAAATCAATACCCCTGGCCTCTTGGGCCAAATATGTTTGCATCATTCTCAATTCTTCTATTTGCCTCATAACCCACATCCAGTAAGTCAACAGAACCCATCAGATCTGTCTTCAAGGTCCAGCTAGAAGATGACCACTTATATTTGCCAGAATGACAACCTCACAGAAGCCACCATAGTTTCTGTCTTAAGCCTCTAAGCTGCTCTCCCTGCTCAACTTTCTGAAGTCAGGCCCTATTAAAGCGTAAGTCAAAATCTCGTTGCTGTGCTCAAAACCCTACATGCCTTCCCATCTCTCTCAGAGCAAAAGCCAAAATCTTCATAGTGACCTGGAAGACTGACCCACAATGCAAGTCTGACTTCGCCTTCTACCATTTCCCCTCTCCTCCTCTCTGCTGAGAGGCTACTCTGACTTCTATGTCATTCCTCAAATATGTCAAGCAGCCCCTGCTTCGGGGCCCCTGCAATTGTTCCCTTTCTTGAAATGCTTTTCTACCAAAAATCTGCATGTTTCATTCCCTCACCCCTTTCAGGCCTTTCTTTCTTTCCTCAATTACCACCTCCCCAGAGGCCCTGCCTCCACCCCATCTAAATCACCATTGCCTCGCCCACCAACATCTCTGCCTCCTTCCCAACTTCGTTTTCTCCTTGGTACTAAGAGCCATTGAACATGCTATGTATTATGCATTTGTAAATTGCCTTGATTTATCCCACAAGAATGTGAATGCCTTAGAGGCATGGGTCTTTATAACCACTGTTTGTGCTATCTTCAGCCTCCAAAACCATACCCAACACACAGTAGGGGCTCAACAAACACCTGTTGAATCAATGAAGTTTGTCATAGGCTAGGATTTTTTAGTGGTTAGGACCATCACTCAGCCTTCCTGTGAGAGCCACTTTTCTTTCCCCCTCCCCTCCTAAAACCCTAAAATGGTGCTGCTACCCATCTTAATGCATCAGGACATTAGAAGGAAAAAGTTTTATCTCCTCATCACACCAGCAGCTCACATGCTCAGATTTACTGATCTCTAAGGGCACTTAGGTACCCACTGTTTATTTATTTTGGAATTCTTTTATTATCAGCTTTACATGGTTATAAACCGTTGCCAGGATGGAAACCCCTCAGAGCACTGTTATGACTCACCCTCACGATGCTCCCTGACCTGACCTTGAGAAAGGACTGCAGCTCCTTGCAGAAGCTGGGGATAATAAAATCTTCCTTACTTGCTCTGGGCCAAGGAGATTTCTGCCCAGCACCAAGAACAGGCTGTCGTTAGCCGTAGAGCGTGGCAACAATTCTCAGGAATCACCGCCAAGGCTCACGAGAGATACACCCTCCCGCCCATTGGAAAGACCATGGAGCCTGCCACAACCAGGTATCTTTGAAGGTTTTATTCACATGTGTGTCTTTCTCTCCCTACAACAAATAAGAGGCAAACAACAAATAATAAGCAAGCAAACAAGAATACAATTCTTGCCTTTTTTTAAAAAAAAAAAAAAGGTCAAAAAGTCCTTTAAATTACGGGAAGAATATTCTACGTAGTTTCAAAAACAGAACAAGCTGCCTATAATCACAACATCCCGAGGCAACCAACTTCTTCAATTTTGTGTATCATCTGTCTTTTTTCATATGAATATTTTACAGTTGTGTTGGTTCACAAACTGGCCCCTGCACGGAGGGCAAGGAGACTGCAGAAAGAGGCAGACCACTCCAGATCGGTAGGTGGTGGTTTTCATAAGCAAGGGAACTTATTTACAAGGCTCGTCTTGGGCAGCTACAGACAAGATACCCTCCTGCCCACCAGAAACTTGGAAATTAACATAGAGGCCTTAACTAGGTTCAGTCACACGCATCATCTAGAAGGTCTCCACACCACCTTACTATCTCAAGGCTGTATCTTTAAAGGGCTTCTGTGTGGGAAGGGTGGACAGGACATACATCCCAAGGACAGGGATGGGGAGACCACACAGGTCCGGCTTGCAGATTAACTGGTGGTCACCTCTTCCCAGTGACCACCTCCAACAAATTGTAGGCTTAATATACACACAATTGCATGTCTTTGTGAAAACAAATATAATCATTATCAAATGGTTAACAAAAATTTATTTGGGCACACATTGTGAACCATGTGCTCTAGATGTACGGCTTAGATAACCAAGAATTAAACCCTATCCTAAAGGGGGGCTCTAGACTAGCACCACCCAACAGCAATATAATGCAAACCATACACACAAGCCCAAACTTTCAAAGAAATGAGTAAAATTCCCTTTATGGACATATTTTATTGAACCCAATGTACCTAAAATATTATCATTTAACATGTAATCAGTATAAAATTGTTGGGGTGCCTGGATGGCTCAGTTGGAAGAGCATGTGACTCCTGATCTCAGGGTCTTGAGTTCAAGTCCCATGTTGGATGTAGAGATTACTGAAATAAATAAACTTAAAAAAAGAAGAGAAAATTGTTAATGAAGTATTCCACGTTTTTTTTTTTCCACACCAAAACTTCAAAGTCTAGTTTGAAGCACATCTCAATTTGGACAAACCCAATTTCCAGCGTTCAAAGGCCACATAGAGCCAGTAGCCACCATGCTGGGACATAGCAGTTGTAGTCTAAAAGGTCACTTGTCCAGGTTTCTTAGTTTTTGTCGTCAGAATTATCATCTTTTTGTCATCAGACTTATACCTTCATGATATGCCATTGGGTTGATGTGATCATTCTCATTTTATTGAACCTTTACATTAGCTCCCTTTTATTTGTAGTTATAAATCACAGAGCAATAGATTTATTTTTCCACATTTTGAATTAGTATTTAATTAGACTATTCTCACAGGTGTGGAATGATTGAAGTAAAAGGTTCAAACGTGGTAATGGCTTTTGGTACACATTTTGAAGTTGCTTTCCAAAAATGCAGAGTGATTTTACCCTGCCTCTAGCAATATGTACAAGCCAGCTTCACTGAGCACACCTTGGTTGGTCTTGCTGGCCACATCCTTCCTGCCTTCCTTCCAGAATTCTTGGGTATTAGATTTCCAGAGCTGGCTTTTTGTTATTCTGTTTGGTTTTGTTAATTTGGTTTCTTTGGTTTTGCTTGCTCTCCTTGTTGTTGTTGTTGTTTTTATGTTAGAAAATAATTCCAGCTATAATTCCGCACTGCTACTCACGTAAGTTGTCCTCACTTGTTGGGCCAACCTCTACCTAACGAGACAATGCAGATTCAGAGCAGGGTGGGATATTCCTATCATCTCCAATTCAGTTCTCTCTCCTGTTTTCACTCTTGGAAGAAGGTCTTCTACACATGCCTCACAGTTATGCTGTGAGGGACAAAAAATTAATCAGCAAGAGATATATTTAAATGGCTTCTTTGCCTTAGGAGTGTAAACAATGTGAGAACCCAGGGTAACTGGGACTGCCCATCTGAATGCAAAACGTAGCAGCAGAATGAAGCCAGCATCCAAAGGATGAAGGAGAGAAAACAACGGAAGAGAGACAATTCTGTACATTCAAAGTAGTTGACCCTAAAAGAAAGTCAACCCTAAAAGAAAGACCAGCTGAGGTCAACTCAAAAGAAACATTTATAATATTTCTAGGTTTTAAGAGATAAGAAAAGCCCAAGTTTGTGTTGTTTCTGGTTATATACTGGGTCTGTACACCTTTCTTGTCATTGTGGGTCAAAATAGTAGGACCACTTGTGTTTTGGGCTAATAATACAAACATATTCCATTGGTGTCTCATTTGCATTTCTAAGAGGACAAAGGTTAAATATTTTCCATAACTTTGTTTCTAGTTTGTGTATACATACTTTTCCTTTTTCTCTGGATATAATTTTAAACTTAAAGAAGAGTTACAGAAGGAATTCTGAGAATACCCATACACACTTGACCCAGCTTTCCTGATGCTCACACTTCACATAACTGTGGCAAATTTTTCTAAACTAAGTATTTAACATCAATACAATACTGTTAACTGGACTACAGACTCAATTTGGATTTCACCTGTTCTTAACCCTCATGTCCATTTTCTGTTCCAGAATTCCACATCACGTGCAGTGATTGTCTCCGGGGTCCTCTGCAGTCTGTAACAGTTTCCCAGTTCTTCCTCATCTTTCATGACCTTGACACTTCCAAAGAGCATGCTGGTCAGGCACTTTGCAGAAAGGCCCTCAATTTATGTTTTCTAATGTTTTCTCGTGATTACACTTGGGGTTATGGGGTTGGGGGAATATGACAGAGGTGAATGCCGTTCTCAATGCATTATAATCAGAGGGTGCCCGAAATCAACATAACCCACTACCGATGGCCTTGGTTGTATTTTCATTTAGTGGGCCCTTGGTTTATTGAATCCATGGTTTAACTCCATTTTTCTTAACAATCATAAAACAAAGAAGAGTGACATTTGAATTCAAATAATTTTTAGGGACATCTGAATAGTTGCATCCTAAATATAATTTCCTTCAAACTAGTTACCATAAGAAGTCAATTTCCAATGAAGCTGCCACCATGTATTTTTCCACTTGTATATATTTTTTAATTTTTTAAAAGATTTTTTGCAAAAATATTACAAAAAAACTTCTTTTCCAGAACTATTTAAAAGTAAGTTGATGACAGAATGCTCCATCACTCCTAATCCAAATAAGGATATTCTCCTATGCAACCACAATACAACCGTCAAATAGAAGTCAACATTGTCATGTAACTCACACCTAATCCACAGACTCCAACCAAGCAGCCTAGAGTCCCAATAAAGCCCTTTCTAGAAAAAGGATCCACCCAGATTAACCAAATGCATTTAGCTGCTGTGTCTCTTTAAACACCTGCAGTTCAGAATAATCTCTCCGTTTTTCCTTGACTTTTAAATCCTTGACATTTGTAAATTATAGGCCAGTTCATTTGTGGAATGTCTTTAAGTTTATCAGAAGTTTCTTCATAATTAGATTCAGGGCAAGAACAGCAAGGAAGTGATGCTGGATTCTTCGGGCTGCACCCTCACATGCAGTACATCACGCTGCTACGTTTTATTGCTGGTGATGTTAATTTTGATCACTTGATTCAGATTTTATCTGCCAGGCTTCTCCATGGCAAAATTTCTATTTCTCCCTTGTAAGTATAAAGTAGGTGTGGGGAGGTACTTTGAATCTGTGAATACTTTGAATGGTTTTTCATCAGGTTTCCAGCCATTAGTTTTAGCAGCCATTGACATTCTTGGTTGATTCAATTATCACTATGATTGTTGCCAAGTGGCGATTTTGTAATACCATCCTTTTTTTTTCCACTTATTAATTGGCATTCTACTGCAAAAATAAAGACTTTTTCTTCTTCCCATTTATTATTGTCTAATTTATTTATAAGAACAGGTAGACACTTTGAGATTTTCATTTTATTCAACTGGTTATAATCTATCGCAGTCATTTTTTTTTTTAATTTTGTTGCTGAAACTATCCCAGCTTTGACTAGTGGCTGTGTCCTTTCAAGCTGGCTTCCATTAATTCCTGATATGTCTCTACCAGTCTTTAAACACTACTTTATGGTACAACAAAATATTCCAGTCTCATCTTAAACTTTCCCTGCCTGAATCCTGAAATCGGTCATTTCTTTAGAGAGTTCTGGCTCCTCAGAGTGGAGAAAGGAATTTACAAGTCGTGATCTGGATGCCGGGTGTGTTCCTTGCTAGGCTATCACTATCCCCAGGCCCTCTCAGTGGATGGAGCCTCACACACACATTCACATCTGTATTTATTTCCATCATTAGTTGTATACATTGAAGACTGTGAGTTCACACTAATACCACCCATTAATATCCCACCTTATGGGTTCTTTTTCATTTTCTCTCTTTCCAAATTGGTAACTCCTTTCTGTGACAGTGAGCAACGGACTCCCGTTATCTTCAACGTATTCAATTATTGGATCAGTTCCCTTTAAATGTGGCCAATCTCCCATCACTACCACCACCACCAGCTCACACAGACAAGGACCCTCCTTACCAGTTCTTGGCTGCCACCAAGTAGACACCTTCCCCACTCTGCTTAGATGACACTGTCCTGCACTGGGCTGCCACTTCAGTCACACTCCTTACATGGTGCACTCCTCACCACACTCAGGCTCTGACACTCATGCCAGGGCGCCACACCCCGATGCTCCCAGACATGGATGTCTGCCTCTCTTTCAGCCCTTCCTAATGTCTTTGAGCAGGAATTCATCAGGAATAAGAGCAGCAATGGAAACAAGTAGGTGGGCAAGAAGGAAGCATGATCTGAAGGACTTTGGACTCTTGCTAAAGAAGCTATGGGTTGTACTTTTTAAGGGTCTCATTACTTCATAGTCATATCCTGGCATGATATTATCCAGAGAGTTGGCTACAAGTGATCAACCACTTGTTGCAATCATCAAATCTCCCTTCAAAGGATAAAGATCACTAAAGATAATCACAGGAATATTAATGCAATCTCTGCCATATTCCTTAGGATGACTACTATAAAAAAAAAACAGAAAATAACAAGTACTGGCAAGGATGTAGAAACATTGCTCGGAACGCTTGTGCACTGCTGGTAGAAATGTAAAATGGCTAGCCTTCAAGGAAAATAGTATGCAGGTGCCTCAACAAAGTCAAAATAGAACTACTCTATGATCTAGCAATTCCACTTCTAGATATATACCTCAAAAATGTGACAGCACAGACTCCAGAATATTTGTAAATTCATCTCATAGCAGCATTAACCAAAATAGCCAAAAGGTCCATGTATCCCAAGTGTCCATCAATGAATAAGTGGATAAACAAAATGTGGTATGTACACACAATAGAGCAATATTCAGCCTTAGAAAGGGAAGAAGTTCAGAAGTGTATTTTAATATGGAGGAAACTTGAGGACATTATGCTAAGTGAAATAAGCCAGTCACAAAAAAGACTGCATGATTCTACTTCTACAAAATACCTAGAGTAATAAAATTCATAGAGACAGAAAGCAGATTAAAGGTTATCAGATGCTGAGGGGAAGGAGGATGGAGATTATTGCTTCATGGTACAGAATTTCAGTTGTGCAAGATGGAAAAATTTCTGGCGATGGATAGGCATGATGGTTGCAAAGCAATGTGAATATAGTTAATGCCACTTAACTGTACGCTTAAAAATGGCTAAGATGGTTACTTATTTTCTCAGTTCTGGCTGCTATAGTAGAATGCCATGGACTAAATGGCTTATAAACAACAGAAATTTATGTTCACAATTCTGGAGATTGGGAAGTCCAAAATCAAGGCACAATGAGTCTTCTGTCTGTGTTCTCACATGGAGGGAGGGGCGAGGGAGGGGCGAGGGAGCTCTGTGAGGTTTCTAAGGGCAGTAATCCCATTCATGAGAACTCCACTTTCACGACCTAGTCACCTCTCAAAGACCCCCATCTCCAAATTCCATCACCCTGAGGATTATTAGGTTTGAATATATGAATTGGAGGTCGGGGGTGGGGCACAAACACTCAGGCTATGGCATGTATATTTTATAATAAAAAATTATAAATATTACATAAGCTTTGAATATTATTTCAGAAAAAATGTTTTAGAAATGTCCCATGGGGTGCCTGGGTGGCTCAGTCAGTTAAGTGTCCAATTCTTGGCTTCGACTCCAGTCATGATTCACGGTTCACGAGTTGGAGCCCCACATCTGGCTCTGTGCTGACGTTGTGGAATATGCTTGGGATTCTGTCTCCCTCTCTCTCTGTTCCTCCCCCCTTGCTTTCTATCTTTCTCTCAAAATGAATAAAAAGAAACTCAAAAACAACAAAAAAAACTATTAAAAAAAAAATGTCCCAAGCATGCAAACAGCAATAGAGCAAGTGTATAGTTCCTGCATAATGGGTATCCTGATAGAACAATACCCATATTTCCATAATATCTCACAGAAACACGTATATATTTTAGTAATCATAATAGCTATCTTTAAACTTAAGAATAGAAAACCTTGGAGCAAGTATTCTGCTTTGGTCTTAGATACATTAGTATGAATTTGATTTATCCATATTTTTTTTAAAAAATATGTATTTTCAGGGTCACCTGGGTGATTCAGTTGATTGAGCAACCAACTTCGGCTCAGGTCATGATCTCCCAGTTTGTGAGTTTGAGCCTCGTGTCAGGCTCTGTGCTGAAAGCTCAGAGCCTGGAGCCTGGTTCGGATTCCGGGTGTCCCTCTCTCTCTCTGCCCCTACTCACTCACTCTCTCTCTCTCTCTTTCAAAAATAAACAAATGTTAAAAATTAAAAAAAAATAAAAAATAAAAATGTATTTTCAGGATAATTTCAGCTAACCACAGCTGAAATGTCATAAAACTCCCTCAAGCATACATAAGGTAAAGAGAAACATTAACAGAAACAACAGATAATGCCGAGAATAAGTTCTTCCAAGTCTGTAAATTATATATCGGAGTCAATTTGAATAATGCAATCAATCCACATGAAGGTTTTAGGCAACCTGATTAATTCAATGAACTTTCATTGAATGCTATTTATGCCAAATGCAGTATTGAATAATCAGGCTATAGAGAGGAGTATGACCTCATTTCTGTCCTCCTGGGTTTTAAATATTCTAGGTGAGAGAAGATAGAAGATAAGAGCAGAACTGGCATCTACTCACAATCTGGATACACTGTTTTCGGTAATCCTCACAACCTCACTATGAGTTAGATATTATTCCCATTTTTCAGGTGAGGAAACTGAAGCTGAGGGACACTAAATAAATTACTCAAGGGTAACCATCAGTGCAAAATAGAGATCTAATTTCTGTGTCACATCACCTTTTTCCAAAATCTACGCTCTATCTCCAACTTTACCATGATATGTTACGTTACACCAAGCTTGATCGCGCGGTATAAACATTGGAACAAATAATTACAACTCACTACACTATAGGTGAGATTTAAAATACAAGGTAGAGAACTGGCAGAAAAGGAACACTCAGCTTAGCTCCTTGGGTTAGGCTAAAAAATACTACCACAAAGTGGTTAATTACATAGTGGGATTTTAGATTGCATAGGAATTTTGCAAGTGACAAGGGAAGAAAGAATATTTGATGACAATGGAAA
Organism: Felis catus; assembly: GCF_018350175.1. Lineage (NCBI taxonomy): Eukaryota > Metazoa > Chordata > Mammalia > Carnivora > Felidae > Felis > Felis catus. The sequence continues at coordinate 10,587,635 of NC_058372.1, forward strand.
ATTAAAAATATTTTATTTTTTCTTCAGTATCAGGATTTTGCCTCTGATAGAAATTATCCTCCTTATTCTTCCCCCATCTCTCTTTTTCCTCTTCTGGAAAAACTGGATCACAACCCAGCAGTGCAGTGAAAACACTCATTCAAAAAGAGATGTTGCACCCCTTTGCTTATTGCAGCATTATTTACAACAGCCAAGATATGGGAGCAACCCAAGTGTCCATGGATAAACATGGATAGATTAAAAGAAGATGTCGTACGTAAGTACAGTGGAATATTACCCAGTCATAAGAAAGAATGAGATCCTGCCATTTGCAACAACATGGACAGACCTAGAAGCCATTATGCTAAGTGAGATAAGACAGAAAGACAACTACCATATGATTTCACTTATCTGTGGAATCTAAAACCAAAACAAACAAAACAGACACAGACTCCAATACAGGGAACAAGTTGGTGATTACCAGAGGGGAGGGGGCAGGGAAATGGGCAAAATAGATGAAGGGGATGAACAGGTAAAACTTCCAGTTGTGCAATAAGTAAGTCACAGGGATGAAACGTACAGCATAGGGAATACAGTCAATAACATTGTAATAACTTTGTGGTGACAAACTACACTTACGGTGAGCATTGTGTAATACGCATAATTGTTGAGTCCCTATTCTATATACATTAAGCTAGTATATACAACACTACGTCGGTTATATTTCAATAATAAATTTTTAAATTAAATAATAAAAAATAAATAAAATTTATTGTTTTGGGGTCAAAAAAAAAACTTTGGCAGTGCACAGTTCTTTCTCTAATTAAGGGATCTTTTCTCATTCACGTACCCTTCCGATTCACTCTGGCCTACGGCTCACCCGCAAGACGGTATTCCATTTTTGTGTTGCTTCTAAGTGTTCTCAGAGCTCTGAAAATTGAGAATGCTGGTTTCACCGTTCCCTTTACATGAACAGATGCTTACGTAAAGCCATGTGCCTTTGAATATGGGGTTTTTTTTAAGTATTTACACTGGGCATATCTTGGTGGGTGTCATATAGGTGCTGTGGGGTACCACCTTCTGTCTCTTTTGCACCCCATCCCCGTCGCGTCTGTAATCATTTTCAGCACGTGAGGGATACTCAGGAGATACTACTAATTGATTTTAAGTTTTCTCCAAGAACATCCATTATCATTATCATTAAGCCCACACCGGAAAAGTGTCAGATGTCAATGTCTACTTGGTAGAAAGAAGTTGACTCGTGAATGTTAATACCTCGGTGAAATATTTTTCCAGACAGAACAGTTTTCTAGGAAAATGCTCTTTGGATGTAATGACTGTGTACAGACTCATTCTTCCTCTGGGGAAGAAAAAGCACCACCCCTGTGCCACACTCCTCCCAGACTCGGGTAGCGATGGGGCTAACACAGACGCCGGGAGCCACAATCCTACCCAGAGCCGACCTTCTTTTCATCCAGCCTACCTCGAGCATCAGGACACTAATTCATGTACAGGATAAGACAACTGCCAAATTATGAGGCTACAGAGAGAAGCTCCTCAGACACCTGTCATGTTGATGAAAGCAGCACCGTCCTCTGACCTTTGCCGGTTCAAGGTCGATAATGAGACATGCCAGGCAGGAAGAGCTGCTCGGGCCGACTCCATTACCGTGTGCTGTGTGCACACTCAGGAGCGCCGCATCTCCTGTCAATTAGCGCGGGGGACCTGGGGACTGCTGATTACCGGAGACGCGGCAGAGCGAAACGCAGTTACCTTTACTTCTGTAACCTGCTGCATTTTAATTAGCCCCAGTCCCTTGACTCTTTCTTCCGTGCTTCATTATTGCCGTCTTCCAGAAGCCCAAGGAAGGCTTTGTACACTTCCCATCATTAATTGGAAGAAATGCTGAACATTCCAGTCGTGGAGTTTGATGACACCGGACTCTGGGCGAAGGCTTTGCGGGGCTTCTCGGAACAATACAGTCGTGACTTGCTCAGAGCTGTGTGTAGCAGGACCGGTCAGAGAACCACGGGGAGAGACGAACGGTTTCTGCTAGACAAGCCACGGGGATGCGGCCAGGAAAGACACTAACAAACGTGTGCTGGTAGCTACACAGCCCAGCGTGTCTGTGCTCTGACAAAGAAGCTGTAAACAAGCGATCTGAGCAAAGAAAGGAATGAAAGGAAGGAACTAAACCTGAAAAGGAAAACGTCTTCATACTTCTCATATTCCTCTCTTATAAAGAGAGAAGGGTCTGAACCTCCACAAAATCATTCTACCCAGATACGTTCAGGAGAAGCATTTAATTTATTAAAGGCAGCAGACCCCTGTTCTCATAAACCAATGCCGTGTTTCCCCAGAGCAGTGGTGAGCAAACTTCAGTGAACCTCACCATCACCTGGAGCACTGGGGAAACACACATCGTGGCCTCCTACCTCCCCTCCTTCAAGTTTCTGACTCGGTAGGTCCGGGGTAGACTGGACAATTTGTCTTTCTAGCAAGTTCCTGGGTGATGCTGCCACTGCTAGTGGGGGAAGAGCACCATATTCGGAGGACAACGTTCCTGTAGACATCTCCCCAGAGTAGCTGTAGATCCCAAAAGAAATAATCAACCCTTGCCTTCTCAAACAAAGACGGTTTTATACGTGATCACCTAAGTTCATTCTTAGAACGTTAGCATGAAATTTTATATGCATTAACATTATTTTTTTGAATCACCTAAACAAATAGTTTTGGTGAAATTCTTTCGTGCAAGAATTTTTATAAAAAGTGTATCGTAGAGTAAAAAGGGCACCTCTTTGCTTAGAGCATGCCTGTGATGTCTGCCTCTGTACCTGAGAAACTTTGTCTTTATTTATATGTGATAAAGGATAATCCACTGTAGACTACACTGCATGAAACAGTGACCTGGTAAGTCCTTGAAGTAGTGAAGTATGTATGTTACAGTTTAGTTGTGTATTCTAGCCCTTGTTTTATCTAAAAAAGCATACGAAACTAAGTATTATACATTAGCCTTTTGACTATGGAACAACTAATTTTAACATATGCAGACTTCAGTTACGTATCTGTAAAATATGGAAAACCACTTAAAAATCTGGCTCCCTTTTACTTTAACAGTTCATGATGGGCACCTGGGTGGCTCAGTGAGTTAAGCATCCGACTTCAGCTCAGGCCATAATCTTGTGGTTCATGGGTTCGAGCCCTGCATTGGGCTCTGCGCTGACAGGTCAGAGCCTGACGCCTGCTTTAGATTCTGTGTATCCCTCTTTCTCTGTCCCTACCCTTCTAGCTTGCTCGCTCGCTCGCTCTCTCTCTCTCTCTCTCAAAAAATAAATAAATAAATTTTAAAAAAGGTTTCATGACATGGAATTTTTCTATTCTTCTATTCCTTGTATTCTTTTCTAACTTTCTATTCTATTCCTACTTCTATTTTCTAATTTTCTATTTTCTGCTGAGTCAGCATGTTACTGCCTGGTATTCAGGTTAGAAATTAACTTTTTAAATTCTGAGTTCATGCTCTTGGGAAACTTTTGTTTCTTTTTCTGGATTAGCACCAAACTGAAAAGATCTTTTGCTTGCCTCTCTTCAGTGTTCATGGAGGCAAAACGACAGAACTTCACTGCACATTCCAAAATACCACTGATATCCCTAGGATAAGTTACGCGTTAAAAAGGTCACATTCTGAACTACAGAAAGATCAAGGCTTTGAGAAATTATTTCTATGGCAGAAACTGAAATCCTCGAAAAGAGCGCTGGGAGATCATTACATTTGAATTCAACTGAAAAATCCCTTGAAATCCACACTTTCTCCATCCACTTTATTTGACCTGAATTAGAATGTCCAGTACGACTGAGTCAATAGTATTCTGCAACTAATGAATTCTGAATCCCTACTACAACATCAAATTTGTTGAGAGTGTCCGATCCATTTCCTCATTCATACTGATTACATAACAGACCGTTGGCCAAAGCCTGGCTCCATGGTGACATGGTGTCTGTAGCAGGTATTTTGAACCAGCATTGGCAAAACAGTGCATGCAAGGAAATGGTTCTAACTAGTTGGTTTAGGTCTGATACTATTTCTAGAAATGTTTGTTTGGAGGCAATAAGGTTTTCTCCAATCACATTTTTTTCTCCTTTAGACCCAACTAGCCCATATGAAGCCAAACAATGAGAAGCAGAAACATTAGTAAAAATTGAAGTCCCCGTTCAAAGTGTTCATAAAAGTTTCAGGCTGCTTCTAACACCACAGAGACAATAAATACTTAAATCTGCTGACCTAGACACGTAGGTCTGTGTCCTTGTCCACATAAGGCATGGTTCAAGATTTTGGAAACTGAAAGCCTAACCATGAATCTTTCTTCTCCTCTCTGTCCCAAGAATTTCAGCACTTAAGTGGATTACTCCTTGTTTTTAGAGTATTCACGGAGTACCTCATTTTATGTCTCGTTACCTTGGACAATAAAATTAAAACAGACTTTCTCCCACACCTCGGATACCTCAGATCAAAAATCACTAAGTTTCTATGTAGAAAATTCCTTTTCTTCACCCAAACCTTTTGAAGGGGCCAGAGTGGCGCTCTAAGGTAACAACCTATGTGCAGGTAAGGAAGGTGGGAAAGAAGAAAAAAGTTCAAGCACTTTCTTCTCTGAGAATGACTCTCCTCCACTTACATAGGGAACGTACAGAGAGCTTCTAGGACTATAGTCAAAAGTATTTTCATTTATAGAGGAGTAAACTGAGTAAACTGATGGCAGCGAGAGCAGAACCAGCCCTGGAAAATGCTATAAATCACTTCATATTAAGCCAGTCTGCAGTGTCTTAGGGATCCATGCTTTCAAAGGTTGTTGCATTAATCAGGATTCAACTCTGTCTGTGCTCTCTGTATAAAGAGGATCACAAATTGGCTGTTCAACATTATATTAAGGCCTATGTTTCCAGCTTAGATATAGAAAAATAGAGCTGATGCAAATTTTAATAGAGTGTAACAAATCTTGGATGCTACAGTCACATATATTTCATTCTAGAAATGAGTCTGACTTTCCATGTCTCTGACATCCAAAATCTCATAGCCCAAGTTTTCATTTTCACCTAGTATTTTGGTATCTTCTGAGACAAGCCGAAGTAATTTTGTAGTTTCCTTCAGGCTGTCAGAGTACGGGTCTATATACTCCTTATACACACCTAAGGTAGACAGTTCCAATTTTCACAGATCAAATCCCTGAGACTACATACATACCCACAAACAAGCAATAATGAAAGGAGTTTATAAATGAAAGGGTGTTTTGTTTTGTTTTGTTTGTTTTTGTTTACCACCTACTGTGTGAAGCATCATATTCTTCCAGGAAGGGAGTTGGAAAAAAAAAACAGAGAAAAAAGAGGAAGTGTGTGTGTGTGTGTGTGTGTGTGTGTGTGTGTGTGTGTGATCAGACTGCCCTCTGGTGGACATAATTTATTTCTTTATTCTTTTAAGATCTAACAAAGGAGAGAGGCAGCAAGAAAAAAAAAAAAACAGGGGAAAAAAGAAATTAGAAAATGAAAAAGAAGAAAAAAAGGGGAGAAAGGAAAGAATATAGACAAGAAAGCCAAAAGAGAAAAGTAAACTAAAAATACTGCAGAAGGGAAATCAGAGAAATTAAAGAATGGTAATTAGGTTAAGAAAATGAAGACACAGGCTTAGGAGTAAAAACAAAGACCAAACAATGACTGGTCCCACCTCACCATTTGATCAATCCTACAATTATGTACAGAAAAAATTTTTAAATTATAAATGCTAAATAGACACGGCATGTTAATATATTTTTCAATATATCTGCTTTGTTCATGCAAACTATGTTTTAACAGCAGCTCTTAGACACAAACATTAAGGGAACATTTTGTGGAACTTAACTTTCTTAACTTTTTTTTTTAACAAAAAAGCTTAGAAATGGAAAATTGCTTTTCCTTGCACTTTGATAAGTGGCATATCAATGGTGATAGAACGTACAAACCAGAGACATACCATACTGGGTCCTCTGCATATTTAACACAAAAGGGGGTGGGGGTGGGGAGTAGTGACTACTGTTTTGTTTTGTCGACAGAGCCAATGATTTGCTCACAGATTTTCTAGCAATTCAGATGCTTTGGAAAGGAAAACAATACAACCTAAAATATAAAATTTAGGATTAGCTTTCTATTTATTGTTTGAATTGGATTTTTTAAATGTGATTGTGCCATAAAGGCTATAGTAGGAGCTGAAGTCTTATTGGCAACTGCCAATGCCCCTCATGCATTCTTTTGTCAACTTTTGGCACGCATATCATGAATGTCAGGTAAGAGGAAAGAGAAATTCAGAGAAAGCCGGAAGGTCGATCCTCGTGCTTTCAACCCTACATTTCCCCAACAGAACACCGACCTGAGCCATCGTTTCTCCACACCGCGGTAGGCATGAAACCTTCACCGTCCACCCTTGTGCGAGGCATTCGAGGGTCCAGGAGAGCAGCTCCAGTGCCCAGCTCAAGTGCCCTTTTCTCCAGCTGTACCAACGTGGAGCTCAGTCCCTTCCAGTTCTTCCTCCTGAAACACACTCATTGGCCTCCATCTTGTCCAATTAGCAAAGGATCGCTTTCTGCCATAGGACTAGCCTCCTTAACCAGTTAGCCAAGGGGATACTTTGAAAAGGGGCAAAATTAATTAGGTCCATTAGCTTTATGACATCTTGAGGCACGGAACCAGGCTCATGCACTGCCAGTTGTATCTGATTCTGCACCAGGAATCACAGGCAAAGATGGAACAGAAGGAAAAGAAAAGCAACTACCAGAGGTATTTTTCATGTCCAGATCTCTTCCTTCCCCCCCAGAAAGGGCAGCCAAAGAGGCGGCACTGACGATTCCCTCCTGCCCACAGGTAAAATGAGGATGTGACCACGTGGGCCTCCTTCTCACAAATGCACCTGGGCACGGTGGCATCTCCTGGTCTCAGTCTCGGCTGAGCTCCTGTTCCTGGGACTAAAGGGAAACTCAAAGGGCATTCGGATTCGAGCGGACAACCGTGAAGATTGACCCTCCGTCCACCTTTGGCTTTTTTTCAATGTTTGTTTATATTTGGGGGGGGGGGGTCGGGGGGGGGGGTTAGAAAGACAGGGAGACACAAAATCTGAAGCTGATTCCAGGCTCTGAGCTGTCAGCACAGAGCCCGAGGTGGGGCTTGAAGTCACGGGCTGTGAGATTATGACCTTAGCCTAAGTGGGATGTTTGACCAACTGAGCCACCAAGCCACCCCCACCTTTGTCTTTAATGCTCAGACATTATGTTACTTTGAAATGCAAAGCACCCTGCCTAGTTTACCATTAGGCAGTTCCCATTAGGCACTCAACTAAAGGTGCTGGTAGGGAACACCCATTTTGTTTCCTAAGTTTAAGTTTCTAGGGAGCTATATCATCATCCCCTATTCTGTACAAGTTATATATATAATGACATGAACCTCTTCTTATTCCTCCTGTCCTCCTATTTACTCACTTCTATGTCTTTCCATACTGAAGAGTAAAACCTAATTATCTTGGCTAAGAACCTTCATCTGGCTCAAGCATGAAAAAATGAGCCTCATACTCTGCCCAGTAGCAGTCCCTGATCAAAAAAAAACAAAAAAACAAAAACAAAATCTCTTCCTCTTGGAGAGCGGGGTGTATTATATGCAGGGATCAGACAGTAGGCAAGACAGTTCCACCCTTAAAACCATTGATGAGGGGCGCCTGGGTGGCGCAGTCAGTTAAGCGTCCGACTTCAGCCAGGTCACGATCTCGCGGTCCGTGAGTTCGAGCCCCGCGTCGGGCTCTGGGCTGATGGCTCGGAGCCTGGAGCCTGTTTCTGATTCTGTGTCTCCCTCTCTCTCTGCCCCTCCCCCGTTCATGCTCTGTCTCTCTCAGTCCCAAAAAAATAAATAAACGTTGAAAAAAAAATTAAAAAAAAAAAAAAAACCATTGATGAAAAAAGTCTCCCAAATTTAGCATGATAGAGGTTTAACATCCAGGGTGAAATCCATTTCCATACTTTTTTTAGTATGGAAGATTATTGGAAGATTTAGTATGGAAGATTAGTAAGAAGATTATTGTTGGAAAAGTTAGCTTCGCGGGGGAGGCAATGTTGACTAAAATATGCTCACACCAGAAGGTAAGTCACAGGCTTTAGAGCCAGACATGACAATCAAAAAAATTTCAGATGTTTTGAGAAATTACAACCTTATCAAGCCCCAAAATGGGAGATTTTCTTTCTCATTAAGCTAAAGGGGCCAGTTTTACTAAATGTCTATATTGATCCATGAGAACAAATTGGACATTAGCAAAAATATGATTTTAGAGAATAAAGATGATGCATTTAAGCCTTATTTCTGCTTTATAGTAATTTGGGGTTTCACTAATAATGCCAACTGTTTGACATTTATTAGCAAGTGTGATGGGTGGGGTACCTCCCTGAACACAAGTCAGGTTTGCAAATGCCAGAATGACCATCTATATTTCAAACTATTTATAATATATTTAAAACATAACCCTCGCTCCTTCAGGAATTTGAGAAAATAAAAAATGAGCTCAATTTGTTTTGGTTTCTTTTTTTTTTTTTTAGAGAGAGAGAGAGAGAGAGAGAGAGAGAGAGCGAGCGCACAAGCAAGTGAGGGACGGGGCAGAGGGAGACAGAGAATCTCAAGCAGGCTCTACTCCCAGTACACCTGAGAGGAAATCAAGAGTAGGACACTTAATCAAATGAGCCACCCAGGCGCCCCAAAACAGAGATCAATTTTTGAAAATTATATCCAGTGTAACATAACCCTAGGAAAATGAAGTTTCAATCAGTCAAGTTAGTTAAAAAAAAAAAAAAAACACTGAATTCATGTGCTTATCAGATTAATTTTACTTGAGGCTTATAATTATTTTCTTAGTAATTACTAGCTTTGGCCCATAGATATTGACTCTAAAGTCCCTTAGTCATTCAGAAAACACTTATTGACTACTAGGTGCTAGGAACACATTGTTTTATTTTTAATTGGTATTTTTCAGGTGCTGACATTAGAGAAAAGGAGACAGGCAAGTATCTGGCATAGTTTCGCAACAGTCTCGACAATCTGTTACAGTGGCACCATAAAGGGCTACCTAATCAAACCCGGAAGAATCAGGAAGGCTTCCTGGAAGAGACGATATGTGAATGGAATTTTTAATAATAATAGTAATAATAACAATGCTATCCTAATGTTTCACCTTTATTTTTCATTTAATGTTCACTGCTGCCCCATAACAGATGCATTATCATCATCTCATTTTATAGAAAAGGAGATGGGAGAAAAAGACATTAAGTCACTTGCCTAGGGCAGGATAGAGAGGAAGTAGAGGTTTCCAGATGCCAACTAGACTAACCTGAATCCACAGCCCATTCTTAACCACCCACTATGAACTCTTTCCAATTTCAAGCAGAGAGAACAAACAACAGGTTCAAAGGTCCTGCGGTCTGGGAAAGCAACAAACATTTGAAGACCAGCAAGCAGACCAGTATAAAGCATAGTGCATAAGATGGGTATTCGTGCCTAAAATAATCTAAATTTACCAATAAGAATTGTAAGCGCTGTTGGTTATAGCCTTGATTCAGATGATCATACTAGCGAGAAAAAATCTAGGTTATACTGTGGTAACAATACAGCTTCAAACTCTCGGTGGCTTAAAACAACAAATGTTTATTTCTTGCTCACATGACATGTCCAGTATGACAAACTCTGCTTATGTGAGCCACTCACAGGGCTAATGTGGGCTCCGTCTTAACTCTTGACTTCCAGGACTGTTCTGGCAGGAAAAGAGAGAGTTGCAGAGTCCAGCCCAGGCAAATTAAACGCTTTGGCCCAGAAGTGATGTCTGTCGCTTACATTCACATTTCACTGTCCAACACGAGTTCCGTGAGCACACTTAACTTCAAGAGTGCAGGACATTCAACTCCCCTCGTACTTTGAAGTTGAGCAGTACTGGATATCGGTAATTAGGAGTAATACATACTATGTTTTTTTCAGTGTTGAGAGGTAATAGCATGCAGCACATGAAAATAAGATTTGAAGTCAGACGTCACCAGGTTGGAATCCCAACATCACAGCCCATTTGTTTGTCTTATTCTGATTAAGGGACTTAACCCTCAAAATTGCATTTTCTTAAATGAGATCATGTATGAAAGGCATAATGTAAGAGCTTAGAACATAGTAGAAGCCCAATAAATGGTGGTTTCATTTTAAATTGGTTAAGAATCTGCAATTTAGAAGTTAAGAGCAGATTTACAAAAAGGACTGTAATATAATAGTTGATTAGAGCAGCTATCTTAGTTTATAGGAAATATTCAATGAAGCAGCAGGCTTCTCTACATTGTTTCTCTCTTGTATTAGGTTTTGTTTCTCGGGGTTTGGGGTTTTTTGTTTTTGTTTTTTGAGAGAGAGAGAGAGAGTGCACACACAAGTGAGGTAGAGGGCAAGAGAGAGAGGGAGAGAGAATCTTGAGTAGGCTCCACGTTCAGTGAGGATCCCAATGCAGGGCATGATCCCATGACCATGAGATTATGACTTGAGCCAAAATCAAGAGTCAGATGCTAAGCCGACTGAGCCACCCAGGCACCTCTTGTATTAGATTTTTACTGCTGCATAATAAATTAACACACTCATAGTGGCTTCAAACAGTTCCCATGCATTAAGTCCATGGTTTTGGAGCTCAAAAGTCCAGGCAGAGTTCAGCCGGGTCCTCTGATTAGTTTTCACCAGACTGAAATCACAGCGTTGCCCAAGCTACATTCTCACGTGGAGCTAAGGATCTTCCTCCAATCTTATGTGACTAGTGCAGAATTCATGTCTTCCTGCTATGAGATGGAGGTGTCTGTTGCTTGCTGGCTGTTGGTCAGGAGCTTCTCTCAGCAACTAGCCACTGTTCCAGGTCATATAGACCCTGAAGGCAGTTCACAACATGATGTTTGCTTTCTTCCAGGCCAGTGGAAGCACTTTTCTCTGGCTTCTTCCTCTGTGATCAGAGAAAACTCTTACTTTTACTCTTACTCTTGCTTTTAAAAGAATCATCTGATTATCTCATGACCACCCCAATAATCTCCCCTCTGCAATATAACATCACATCATACTCAAAGGTCCTACCTACACTCAATGGGAAAAGACTATACAAAGGTGAGGGTCATTGCCAATCATCTTAGAATTCTGCCTACCACATCCCTTCACAATTCCTACATGTTGAGCACAGTAAGGTCTCTAATTACAGTGATTCACGGAGGTAGAGAGTAGGAGGCACCTGTGGTATGTAACACACAATCCCTAGCACTGACTAGCATAGGATTCCTAGAACAAATAACCTGCCTCTTTCATTTGGAAACCCATTCCTAAGGGAAATCGTCACGTACTTGTTATAAGACAGGTCTCTGTGTGTCTTGCTTTTCTGCACACCTTATAAGCAGAGGCAAATACTGTCCTTTGTTCTAGGCTATCCTTTAAAAAGAGAGTTATAGCACAAATATCCTTGGAATTTAGAGACTGTATCTCCCTCCAGAGCAAAGGGCATGTTTGCTTACTAGCCTGTATGATAATATCGCCTTCCAAAGCAAAGGCATACATGCCTACTGCCCATTATAAAAGATTCAGATTCCCTGAGTCAAGATTCCTCCCCTGGAACACAGCTCACTGTTCAGGGGACCTCCATCTGGGTCCATCTGCTTCATCCCCATGGAACATGGGAGCAAAAGGAAACTGACCAGTTTGGTGACTGACTGCAATGAGTAATAAACAGTCATTTATCTCTGACCCAGAAGTCTTGTGTCTTCTGCCAGCATCCACAAAATTATGGCAGACTAACATATTAGCTTGGGAGGAGAGTAAAATCTTAGACCTTTCATAGTTCTTGACAATATTCAGTATTTTGAAAGAATTTAAGGAATGGAAAGATAAAACTTGTATCCAAAGAAAAAAGCTGACTGCATTTATTTGTAAAGATTTATACACACATATTTTTCCCTTTAGGGGATAAACATCTGGAAGGATGCACTTAAAAATATCTAGATAGAAAACTTGAGTGATTTAGATGATATGATTTTGAATAAGGATAATATTATGGATATTACATGAATATTTTCAATACGTGCTCATTTTTCTTTTCTTTGGTGCTACTAATACAGATCATATTTGTATAAAAACTTTAAAACAGATTTTTCTTTAACCCTCCTGTATAATTGGCTTGTACTCCTATAAATATTGTAATTCAAATTATTTCCAGTTTTTTCACAAATGCAGAACACTTATCACAGATCATACTTTTAAGGAAATACAGAACTTGAGGCATGTAAGAAACTATTCCACTATAAGCAGAGTTTACAGATTACTTGAGGTAGATTTTATTTTTTCCATAGGATAAATTTTTTTTCAAATAAAATGAAATTCTTGTAAAAGTTTTATTCATCACCAAACTTTTCCTCCTACCTCTATTCTTTAGTTCTACTACCAAATATTGAAATAAACACACACACACACACATGCCCCTGTGTTCCTGTATGGAAAAGCAAATTTATTAAGAAGCATAAATGTCTTTTGGAAATTCAGTAAAATATCATCTCACATCTAGACTGATATTGACATGTCTTTAATATTTCTTGAATGCTATTACTCATTGTCTAGCATTATGTTAACATTTTAAACGCTACAAGAAATGTCCTGGTCTCTGGTTTTAAAGGAATCAGTTTCTAGAATTCAGGAGACCACAAGGACATCCCCTGTCCACTCTGCCCCAGATTCTTTCACCTGGCACAATTTGTTAGCCCATTACATTTTTTTTTTTTTTGATTTTTCATTTCAGTTATCGATGTAGCATTAAATGTTTGATTGTGTTCACTTTGGGTATGGGATATTGGCCAGTTTGAGAGCCAATTAGTTTCTATTTCAATGGGTCCAAATTAAAATGATAAACCCCTTACCACAGCAGGCATCCATTCAGCCCTGTGCTCTGCCCCATCACAAACCGAAGATCACTAAGCTTCATTTAAAACTAAATCAGAAGTCAAATGAAAATGTTTCCTGCATACAGGAACATTCATGGGTCATAGTTTACAAAGACTTCGTTTTGCAGGGAGGGCAAGGACTGAGTCATAATCTCTTAGAGCTTTCCATTGTATCCTGTTACTGAGTTTTTCTTTTGGAAACTAGCTGACTCCATCAGACATCAATCATTTTCACAATGGTATCTTTTCTATATCATGGGGGCCAGGAGAGATGTGTCATTCTTTGCCCTTTTATTCAAGGGGAAATCAGAGTCATGGTACCAAAAAATAAAATAAAACCAGATTTAAAAGGAAGAAGAGAATGGCAAATGGCATGGTATATAAGCCATTCTAAAAGTCTTATGTTTGGAAATTTGTCATATGAATTAGGTTCTGGAATTCAGAAAGCTAGTTTTAATTCAGTTTTGTGAATATAAAATACCAAGTAGGTAGAGACAGAGACACAGATGGCCAGATTTTCATTCATTATAAAACTTTTCTGAAACTTTGGATAATATAGAAAAATGTAAAGAAAACACTGATATTCTTCAGTACCATAACATTCATAATAATCCCTGTTAACATTTTTGGTGAAATTTCTTCTAACATCCTTTTACTAAGTATGCAAACACATAAATACATGTTAGACACTGGAGTGTTGATTTTTATACAGTTTTGTGTCATTTCCAGAGAGGGGGCCACTGTGTGCCATGCAGAGTGAAGGGGTGGTCCGGCAGCAGAAAACAGGAGTGAAGGGAAAGCCTTGGCCAGAACCTTTGTTGGGGTTTCTACAGGAAAAGTACGCAGAGTGGGGCAAACAGCTTAGAACTAAATTGTTCAAATAACTCCCATGAGCTTCGGCACAGAAATGGTCTGTAGCTGCCTGCGGCTTAGTGGTACCTAAGCCTGCATTGATTTAGGGTGAGGGAGATCTTGGCATAGTGTGTGAGAGTTTGAGAAGGATGTGACTGGGGGACACGAGCTTGGGGCTGGTTGGTTAGTACATGGAAGGTGTGTTCCCGACAGAGCTCTTTACTTCATCTCTAAGCATTGGCTCTTAGATTGCCCTGGGGATAAGGCAGAATCTCCCCCATCAGAAAGGCCAAAGATGCCAGAGCATCAAAAATACCGAAAGTAAGAAACTATAGTTATTTGGTCTAGTGATGAATGGATGCCAAATAGACAAATACAGAATTTAAGAAAACACAGAGCACGGTTTCTTCATGACTGCCTAGCAATCCATCACAGATATACCCTGAAATTTATAGAGTAATTCTGCTGTTATTATATGGCTATTTTATACTTGTTTGGTATTTTAAATAATTCCACAATGAACAGAGAAAACAAGAAGATATGAACTCTTTTATTTAAAGGCTATACATATGAATATATATATGTTATATATGTATATTATATAATCATATATAAGATATATCATTAGGTTATCATTATAACATTTGTTGGCTTTTGTCTACATAAGGAAATTGGAAAAGCAAGTTGGATCTGTTTTTACTGATTTCTAGAAATCTCTACAACATATTGACAAGTGAAAGGACACTGCAGAATAACTTACGTGTGTAATAAAATACCATTTAAGCACAAATGATCAATCAACCAAAATCCCTTTCTATGCTATATATCCATTTGAACAACAAAAATGTATGGAAAAATATATACCAGACCACTAAAATTGATTTCCAGAGAGAAATGACAGGCTTAAGCAGAAGGCAGACAAGGGAAGACAATTTGCTTCTACATTTTTGTGTTATGTCATTTTATGTGTTACAAGAATGTATTCTTATAATTTTAAAATAGTCAATAAAGACATTTTTAAAAGAAAAATATTTTGTGTTCATTTCTTATTTTTCCTTTCAATAAATTCCTAGAAAGTATTTACTAAGTAAATAAAAAGAATATAAGTATAGTAAGGAGATACATATAGATATTCAATCTATGTATCTATATCTATATATAATACAGTCCTATGTGTTACCACCAGTGATTTACAAAAAAAGTGTCTATTTCTTCATAATTTTGCCAACACTGGACATTAATATTTTCTCATTCTAAAAAGAAATTATAAACATTTATATTTGTTTTGATTTGACCTGTTTGTAAAACTGATCTTTTTAACCATGTGTTATTCTTATGAGTATAAAATGATGAAATGATTATTTTATTTTTAAAAGAAAGTTATTGGGGCACCTGGGTGGCTCAATTGGTTAAGTGTCCTACCTAATCTTGATTTCAGCTCAGGTCATGATCTCACAGTTCATGTGCTGTCCACGTAGAGCCTGCTTAGGATTCTTTCTCCCTCTCTCTGCCCTTCCCACACACGTGCACACTTCCTCTCTCTCTCTCTCAAAATAAATAAACATTAAAAAAATAAAGTCCTTAAAAAGTAAAAAATAAATAAAAGGGAGTTGTTTTTTATCCACGGACTGCTGAATGGATAAAGAAAAACTGATACACACACACACACACACACACACACACACACACACACACACACACACACTGGAATACTACTCGGTGATCAAAAAGAATGAAAATCTTGCCATTTGCAACAACCTGGATAGAGCTGCAGCGTATTATGCTAAGTGAAGTCAGTCAGAGAAAGACCAATACCATACGATTTCACCAATACACGTAATTTAAGAAACCAAACAGATGAACACAGAGGAAAGAAAAAATAAAAGGGAGAGAAACCATAGGAGACTCTTAACAAACTGAGGGTTGCTGGGGGGTGGGAAGGGGATGGGCTAAATGCGTGATGGGCATTAAGGAGGACACTTGGGATGATCACAGGGTGTTATACATAAGTGAGGAATCACTAAATTCTACTCCTGGAACAAAAAAGGAGAAAAAAAGGGAAAAAGTAAATAAAGGGAAGTTGTTTTTATTGATTTGTATATGATCTTTGTATATTAATAATACGATGATATATATAATGATATCAATCATTTGCTATACCTTGCAAGTACGTTTCCCTTTCTCTCATTTAAATTTCATCCTACTCTTGATGCTTTCATATGCAAAATGTAGGGAACATTCCTGGTGCTCAGAACCTGGTTTGTGCTTTCCTTTACTATACACAGACTCATTCCTAAAGGTGACTTTCAATGCTCAATATTCATAGCTGCAATAACTATGGAAAAAGCATCTTCATTCTGAGGTCTGGTAAAAGAACCCAAAATTCTGATTTTCAGTAAATTTGAAGCTTATTACATTATGATGTTATAGAAGCTCGTGTTTTCGATCTATATGTAAACGTTAATATCTGAAAGGGGAAAATTATTATCCCTTCGCCAGAAGCTTTTAAAATATTCTTGTTAATTTATTATTCAAAATAAGCTTTAGAAACTTTTTTTAAAATCATGCTTAGATTTTTGTTGGAATAGTATTCACTTGATAAATGAATGTGGGGGAAACTGCTTCTTTATAAGCCTTCACATTTTACTCCATTTATTAAAATTATCTGTCATTTGGTAAACTTTGGTTGTAGCTACCTTTTGTAGCTGTTTTTATATGTTTGCTATTCTTGGGAATATCATTTTTAGGAAGTTTATAAGAAGGTTACTAACCTGTGTTTTTAATCAGACTCCATATCTGAGCTATCTTTTAACTTGATTAGTACTTTTTGTTTTCTGGAAACTCCTAGCTCTACTGCCTTTAATTGTGAGAAAATTCTGTATTTTCCTTTCCCCTGAATATTCTGATCCTCATGGTTTTCTGCCGCGGTGCATTAATGAGAACTTCCAGAACACTGTAAAATAATGATAAGAGCAGGCATCTCTGCCTCAGTTACTGGAGTCTGGAAGATTATCATTACTATGTATCACCTGGACTTCTAGTTTAAAATGGGTATCCTTGGGGCGCCTGGGTGGCGCAGTCAGTTAAGCGTCCAACTTCAGCCAGGTCACGATCTCGCGGTCCATGAGTTCGAGCCCCGCATCAGGCTCTGGGCCGATGGCTCAGAGCCTAGAGCCTGTTTCCGATTCTGTGTCTCCCTCTCTCTCTGCCCCTCCCCCGTTCATGCTCTGTCTCTCTCTGTCCCAAAAATAAATAAACGTTGAAAAAAAAATTAAAAAAATAAAATAAAATGGGTATCCTTTTAATGGGCAAGGTACCTAGTTTGCTAAGATTTTTTTAAAAATAAGGAATGTAAGGGGTGCCAAGGTGGCTCAGTCGGTTAAGCATCCAACTTTGGTTCAGGTCATGATCTTGCAGCTGCTGAGTATGAGCCCCGCGTGGGGCTCCATGCTGACAGCTCAGAGCCTAGAGCCTGCTTGGGATTCTGTGTCTCCCTCTCTCTCTGCCCCTCCCCCCGCCCGCATTCTGCCCCACCCTCCATCCCTCCCCCCCTTTCTCTCTCTCTCAAAAATAAAAATAAGGAATGCATACTGGTGTTAGTCCTTTCAGAACCTATTGAAATGCTCATTAAGCTTTTTGTTTCCCCTTTTCAATCAACTAACTGCATATATTAATAGTTTAAAAATG
Source organism: Felis catus (assembly GCF_018350175.1). Taxonomy (NCBI): domain Eukaryota; kingdom Metazoa; phylum Chordata; class Mammalia; order Carnivora; family Felidae; genus Felis; species Felis catus. The sequence goes on from NC_058372.1 coordinate 10,605,133, forward strand.
CAAGTCATTCTCACATCCTTTAAATACAACTAATATCAATTTTAGTGCATATAAGTAGAGTTATGCCTAATTTATTTTTGTTTTTTCCCGATATATCCTTTTCCATTTGTTTCTATTTGCAACATACCAGATTATTTGATTTTAGGTACTTCTTATAAATGGGCTCAGTTTAAAATCCAATCTCAGCATCTTCATTTAACAAATACATACTGCCATTCCTGGGGCATTTAGTATTACTGGTGACATCATGGTTTATACTTATTTTTAATTTTTAAAAGTTTTTCTTTTCTTCTGATGTCAGCTGTCTTGGTATATTATTTCTTAATTTTGTTGTGTTCTTTTTTTTCCCCTGATCACCCAATCTCTCTTAATTTTCCTAGTGGTTAATTTAGGATGGTAAAATCATATCTAAAACTCTGTTCTTGAGTGATCAAGAAGGAAACTGTCTTTTGCCAACCTACTAGAAAGATAAGAAGTTCAGCATACATTTACTCCCAGCCAACAATGACTTCCATAGCACAGATAGCGGATTTTTGCTCATGATGTGTTACTTATTTATATGAAGTATCTTCTCTTTCAAGAAGTATTTCTGACATAATTATTTTACTAATTCCCTAATTCTAATTATTTTACTAGTACTTGGATGTGGGGTATGAGTGCCTTTATTTATACTCTTGTTCCCGGCCCTAGAGACATGTACATTTGGGCCCATTCACCATTCATTGGAATCATCTGAAAACTTGTAAGAATTTTTTTCCTTTATGTTTAAAAAATATTAGACGGATGAGGTCTTAGCCTTTTGTGTGTGTGTGTGTGTGTATATATATATATGTATATATATATGTATGTATGTGTGTGTGTGTGTGTATGTATGTATATATATATATATATATATATATATATATATATATATATATATATATATATATAGTTATCAATGGGCCCATCAATTGCCAGGTTCAAAGCTTTCTTCACTTTGACAAAGTTACCTTCTATTATTTTCCAGTTCAGCAGCTCTTGGGGATTGCTGTTATATCCAAATTAAAAATCTTCATCTCGTGTTGGCCCAACTCATTTTCATATATTTATCCTTCTCCTTTGACTATCAGGTAAATATCTCAGACTTTTCATCCTACTTCCTTAATTCAATGTGTTATGCAGTGTATAATCTATTTGCCACTTGCATTTCCACTTTTGAAATAGCAATCACGCTTTACAGTTTTAAATATGATATCCTAATCTCACATTTTCCCTCCTTTATGTCTGTGTTCTAAATTTAAGTAGATATCTCTCCTGTTTGAAAACATAAAATGTTCTAAAGTCTCCAGTTTCTTGTGGTAGATCTATTTCAGCAAGAGGCATTCCTGTGATTTATTTTTTTATTTTTTTTTTAGGGCAGACCATCCCCACCCACTTTGTTTTTTGTTTTTTTGTTTTTTTTTTAACAGCAATTTCTCTTTTGCGGCTTTCTGCCTTGGTTCATTAAAGAAAAAGCCAGCTCATGACCTGGTGCCCATGGCACCATTCACCGGTGTACCTGTGTTTTGAGAAAGGTTTAGCAAGTTGGCTTCCTGTGTGCCTGTGACAGGTCTGTCTTCACACCTTCGCACTGCAGGACTTTGATTACGTTGTCCCTCATCTGACATGCCTGCAGAAGCCCAGTGATCTCACAGGAAGAATGAGAATTCTCTAAATTACTGAATTATGCATTCAACTCTTTTTAGTTTTCATGTTGAGGTAGAAATTTTTACCCCCTTTTATACTTTTTTTTTTTTTTGGTCAATTCTACTAGAAACTGAAGACAGAAATTTGATTGCTAGCATGATCTTACTAAAAGAACATTTTTTTTAGTCCACAGATCATTTTATTTTCGTGTATGGGAAATGCCACCAGGAATACATGCAACTATAATGAAATAATTCGCTTCATTCAATCTCCAAATACTTCCCTTGAGGAGGTAACAATCTCATAGCAAAACTTGCAGTATGATTTGCCAAAAAAGTTTAAGAAACTGCACAGTTGACCCCCGAATGATGGAAGTTTAGGAGCATTGATTCCCCACCACCACCACCTGCAGTCAGAAATCTACATGGGACTTTTGACTCCCCAGGAACTTAACTTCTAGTAGCCTACTATTGACCAGAAACCTTACTGATGACACAGTTCTGTGAACACATATTTTGTATGTTATATACATGCATTATATGTATTATATATAGTATTCCTACAATAAAGCTAGAGGAAAACAAAATTAAGAAAATCACACAGAAAATATATTTACAGTACCAGACTCTGAAAATCTGCACATGTGTGGACCGCACAGTTCAGAACCTGTGTTGTTCAAGGGTCAACTATAGTTCACCTCTGCAGAGTTAAACTCTTCATACATGATGTAAAAATTACTGACAGGATTTAATGAATTAAATTAGTATCCTTTTAATTTTCAGAGTGCTTTTACATCTTTTATCACATTGATTTTCACAACAGCATGACATCACCTGGTAGATAGGATACATAATAAGAAGCACATTTTCAGATCAGAAGCCTGTGACCCAGAGATAACTTCCATAAGATTTCTACTGTCAAATAGTGGCAAAGCCAGGACAGAAATGAGTCACGTAATCAAATGTGGTAAGACCCAGAGTATTTACTCAATTTCTAATGATTTTAAATAGCATAAATAAACTCCTCTTACTCCAAACTTTGTTGCAGCCACTCATTCAACCCGTTCCTGTATCAGACCCTGTATAAAGGTTTGATTCTTGATAGGTTGGCCCTACAAGATAAGGTTTACACAAGACAGAGCATTTGAAAGAAAATACAACATGGTGTTTCTATTTTTGAGTGGAAGAGAAAATTGACCTTCTTTTAGAGGACATTTGGATTTTGGCTGCCCAGCACCCAAACTCATTATGGCAGATTAAAGATGGCAGCAGATTCCTTAATTCTCTTCCCATAAAAAAAGTGAGGCCCATGTCCCTTCTCTTTCAATCTGGGTAGTCTCTGTGCTTTGACTAACAGAAACAACAGAAGCGACTCTCCCAAAACCTTAAGAAAGTGGTAGCTTCTACTTCCTGTCTTTTGGACCACTCATTCTAGGGACCCATGTAAGTATAAATGGCCTGAAACCACCAGGCTTTAGAAGCCACATGTAGACACACTGATCAACAGTCCCAACTAAACCCAGTTGTCCAGCCATTTCCGCCTGGGCACTGGATGAGAGATTCTTCAGACCAGACCAGGCACCTGCCCACTGTACACAGATTACATTCAAAATATTAAAAGTCTGACAAAAATCAAGTGCTGGAAAGATATGAACAAGTTGCTCCTTTAAACACTTGTGGTGGCAAAGAAAATTGTTATTCTCACTTTAGAGAGGATTTGGACAATATCTAGTACAAAGTAAGATGCATTTACCCTAACACCCAACAATTCACTCCTTGTATATACCTTATAAAAATTCTTTACATGTATATAAAAAAATATAGAAATATATTAATAGCAACAAAATAGAAATTATTCAAATACCAATCAGGAGAAAATGCATAAATTGTGAGACATTAATATAACATTATTATTCAACAGCGTAAATGAAAGAAAGAGACCTATACAATAGAACACAGATGATTACCATAAAAACAACACTGAATTAGAAAGCAAGTTGCAGAGAAACATACAAAGTATGGTGCCCCACATAAACTTTTTTAAAAAGCAAAAGTGAACAATATATACATATGAATACAGTAAATCTATATTGGAGCAAGGAAAAATAAATAGCAAATTTCAGATAGTTATTACAAAATGGAGCAGGACAAGTGATTTTTTTTCTATTAATGATCTATTAATGTGGTATATGATGTTAATGAGTTTCCTAATACTAAGTGATATAGGCATGCCATTATTTTCTTAAATAGTATTATCGTCTTAATGTAGTATTAGATTATGTTTGCTAACATTTAGTTTTTCCATTATTCATTAGTGATTTTGGCTTATAAATGTTTTTTTTTAATTTTTTTAACGTTTTTATTTATTTTTGAGACAGAGAGACACAGAGCATGAACGGGGGAGGGGCAGAGAGAGAGGGAGACACAGAATCGGAAGCAGGCCCCAGGCTCTGAGCCATCAGCCCAGAGCCCGACGCGGGGCTCGAACTCACAGACCATGAGATCGTGACCTGAGCCAAAGTCGGACGCTTAACCGACTGAGCCACCCAGGCGCCCCGGCTTATAAATGTTTTTATACGTGTGTGTGTACTATATTAGACTTAGATACCAATGCTTTACAAGAAGAATTTTGAAGTTTTTCATCAATTTTTATGACTGGAACAAATATACCATTGAGACTATGTGAGTTTGGTGAAATTCTACTCAAAACTATCTTAGTATTGTTATTTTATGTGAGGTCATCTCTTGATAACTTTATTTCTTGTAAGAAATATGTCTTTCTAAACTGTATTCTGAGTCTAATTTTGGTAAATTGTGTTAATTATCCATCTATTTTATTATAAAAGTATGAAAAACCAGTTTCAGTACTTTTTAAAATTTTCTTCTATTTCAATGTTTATTTTCCCCCTTACCACCACTTTATCTGTATATATATATGTAGTCTTTCTCACATTTCCCCTTGATTGAGTGAACTGTTAAATTTTTTTTTGAAAAACATAATGTTGATAAATTATTTAGAACTTAGATCTACTGTTTTTCTATACGTCATTAATTTTGGCTTTTATCTTTGTTAGTTCCTTTTTTTTTTTTTTTTTTTTTTTACTTTTTATTTTATTTACTTTGTTGGTTTTTTCCTAACTTTTTCAGCTGGGAATCTCATTCATTTATTTTGACTACTTCACTTTTACTGATAAAAGTGTTTAGCTCTATGAAGCTAACTCCTTCCCCTAACTGCTTTAAATGCATCCCATAAATTTTAATATATAATATTCTAATGATCATTACTTCTTACAGATTCCATAATTTCTGTTTGTATTTTTCATTTCACCCAAGAGGTTTTATAGAAGGTTTTACATTTTTCAGGTTTAAACTTGGTCCGTCTGTCTCCTCTTCTCTTTTATGTACCTAGCTGGAGGGGGAGGGGGAAGAATTGGGGAACTGCTCACTGTCCAAAAAGGCTTGTGGGAGGGGCTTAAATCGATCATTCTGCTGACAGTTGGTGCACAGTGGACCTCCCCTTATCTGTGGGCAATGTGTTCTAAGACCTCAGTGGATGTGCCAGAAAACAAGAGTACCAAACTCTGTATTTACTGGTTTGTTTTTTTAAATATATATACATACCTATGATAAAGTTTAATTTATAAATTAGACACAGCCAGAGATTAACAATAATAAAAAGAAAAATTATAACCATATTCTGTAATCAAAGTTATATGAACATTGTCCATCTCTTCCTCTCAGAACATCTTACTGTACTGTACTCACCCTTCTTATGATGATGTGAGATGACGAAATGCCAATGTGATGAGACGCAGTGCAGCGAATGATGTAGGTGTTGTGACACAGCTGACCATCAATATTGACCTTCTGACCACATCTCACAGGGAAGATCATTTGCATCCCAACTGCCACTGACCAGAGACAATTGAAACCTAAGAAAGCAAAACCACAGACAAGGGGGATGTCTGTATATTTCTCTACTTAAAAGTAATTTAAAGTTGGCAGTGTTATTTTTCTCCTGGTTAGGTTGATATTATGGGTTATGTGCATTGTATTTGTTTCTCTTGTTGATCTGTACAGTTTTTCGGAGACATTCAAATTTAGTAACAGCCGTTTTCCTAGGCTGCCTGGAAGTCTCCACCATTGTTTTCATTCCTTTGATCCAAAATTTTAATGTTTAACATTTAATTGATCTGAATATCTTTTAAGTTTCTGGTTTCTTTTTCCTTTCCCTGGATACAAAATGTAATGCCCAAACTTACATCTAGAAATTCATGAATTGTCTAGTCCAGCCTAAAACTACTACAGGTATCATTTCTACAACTGGTCCAGAAAAGGGTGGGGGGTGGATAGCTATAAAAACTCTGGTTTCTTATTTTCAAATTTTCAAGACAACAAATGCAATAGAGAGAGAGAACTATATATTTTGGCTTTTTGTTTTAGAGTTGTTTTTGTTTTTCTAGAGAGAGGGAGGGAGAGAGAGAGAATCTCAAGCAGGCTCCATGCTGAGACTGATCCCACGATCCTGGGATCGTGACTTGAGCTGAAATCAAGAGTCAGGTGCTCAACTGACTGAGACACTCAGGAGTCCCTTTAGAGGTTTTCTTGAGTAAAAAATACAGTCCTAGGAATTTCTGCCCATTGCTCTCATCTCAACCTGCAGCATGAATACCCAAGCATACTTGTGTGCTCCAGAGAACACAGGATGGCCCAGAATAAACGCTCTTCCCTGAAGATATGAAGGGAAGAAAGAAAACCATTATTTTGCATTATGTCAACACAACTTGTATTATGAAGTAGAATGCAATATTTGGATAATATTTTTAAATGAAATGTGAGTTCTCCAAGAAATTTGACAAGTGTCATTAAGGACACTTTAGTGGAAAATATGAGAAGCACTTCTCATCCAGAGTAACAGAAATAAATCATTTCTCTTGTACAGAGAGATCGTACATATGGCCTCCAGTGTTTTCATGTCCCTGTGAATTTACTGCTCAGAATCAGCATTCTTATTTTCTCCAATTTTTCTCTATATGACATAGTTTTCACAAGCTCAACTATCCCAGTCTATTTACTTTCTATCTGCACTAAAATAAAATTTCTAGAACAGTTACAACACTCCAGGTATCACCAGATATTCTTACATGACCTGAACTTTATGTATTCTTTTATACCTGCAGTCTAATGTTTAGTTAGGATTGTTTTTTAATTCTTGAATACTATGTTTGTATTTGGAACTCCTAGGTAGTTCTGATATGCATTGCTCTGTGTGTAAATATGTATGTAAGTGTATCTACATATTTTATATAGACATTCCATATATACCTAAAAAATTCTTACACAATTTCTAATTAGCTATATTACATATCATATTTGCCCACTTATATTTTATTTTGTCAATTTCAGTTACTTTTTCCAACTATTGAGTTAATTTTGAATCTTGAATCTTAAAAGCCAGGAGTGTAGATAGGTATGGAGATAAGGGTGGTTAGGGGAAAATGTACTTGCATTTTTTTGAGTATAAGGCCTAAGGCTACCCAAGATACTTATCAAAAAAAAATTATTTCTTTAAACCAGCATTATGGATTGCCCCTACAATGCACATAGGTTTCCCATAGGTTAGAAAAATTTGTTTAATCCCCTGACTTAAAAATATGGTGAACAGAACACGCCTGGATATAAGCCCAGGGGCATTCAACAAAAGACCCCCCTCCAGACATCAATCTCTATGCAAAAGTATGTATTCAGTTGCTGAGTTGTAAAAATCATCCCGTTTTATTATTCTCCATCTCATGTTTCTCCATCTGGTCCACAAAAATATTCTAAAATGCTTTGTTGAGGGGCACCCAGGTGGCTCAATCTGTTAAGCACCCAGTTCCTGGTTTCAGCTCAGGTCATGGATCTCACAGTTTGTGATTTCAAGCCCCGCACAGGGCTCTGCACTGACAGCACAGAGCCGGCTTGGGATTCTGTCTCCCTCTCTCTCTGTTCCTCCCCTACTTGTCTGTCTGTTTCTCTCTCAAAAATGAATAAATACACATTAAAAAAAATACTTTGCTGACATAGTGGGGTTTTTTCAATTTGGTGGATTTCAACGGATGCTCATTAACTAAGACATGACCTCTCCACACTACTTCCTTCTAGAGAAAGGAAGGAAGGAAGAAATGAGAGAGAGACAGGGAGAGGGAGGGAGAGGGAGGGAGAGTGGGAAAGAGAGAAGGAAGGGAAGGAGGAGGGCGGGAGGATGGAAGGAAGATAGAGGTTAAGGAGGGAAGAAGGGAGGAAGGGAGAGAGAGAAGAAAAGAAGGAAGGGGAGAGAAGGGAGTGAGGGAGGAAGGAAGGAGAGAGAGAGAAAGTTGGGAAGGACAAAAGGAGGAAGGTGAGACAGGCAGACAGAAAGAAAGAAGGGAGGGAGGGAAGGAAGGAAGCTTCAGCATAAATAAGTGAATGGTTTGAAGCTGGAATCTCAGAATAAAGTAATTGGTTTTAAATGGGCACCAGAAAGAATAGGAAAATTTCTTCCTAGTCAACAACTGTGAAAGATTTGGTTAAAAGAAAACCAACAATAGCTTTCTTCTTCTTAGGAAATGATAGTGCTTGGAAAAAAGGGCTTCACTGAATAATGTTAAAGGCAAATATATCACTGAGAAAATTTAAAAAATTTGGTAAAGAATTAAAATACTAAGAGCACCACGAATCTAGTTATGTTATATACAAAGTCATCATAAAAAAATTTCTCCTGCAGGGCACCTGGGGGGCTCCGTCAGTTAAGCATCCGATTTCAGCCCAGGTCATGATCTCGCGGTCCTTGAGTTCAAGTCCCACATCAGGCTCCATGCTAACAGCTCAGAGCCTGGAGCCTGCTTCAGATTCTGTGTCTTCCATGCTCTCTCTGCCCCTCCCCCTCTCACACTCTGTCTCTGAGAAGTGAATAAATCTTAAAAACAAAAGAAAAAATTTCTCCTGCCACCAAAACCGAAAAGAAGGCAGGAAGGAGAAACAAAGTACCAAAGAACAGATGGTAGAAATAACAAAATGATGGACTTAAACTCAACAATATTTGCATTATATATAAATGGACTAAACATTCCAAGTAAAGACAGAGATTGCCAGATTGAATTATAAAAAAATGACCCAACTACATTCTCTTTACAGAAGCCACATTATTAAATATATCACAGATGTGAAACACAAAGGCTGACAGTTAAAGAACAGAAAGGGCCATAAGCATGCAATCAATAATCATAAAGTGTGGCTATATCACTGTCAGGCCAAAGAGACCTCAAGAACATGAAATATTATCCAAAGTCAAAGTCAAGAGGACATAATAATCCAAGGTATGAATGCACCTACCACCATAACTTCAAAATACCGCTGACCAGATGCTCAGAAGCCAGCATTCTGACACTGAATTTTCTGTTAGGGGATACAGAAGACCCACTGTAGGAGTTTCTCTCTCCAGCAAATTTTATTCGTCTTAACATACATCTTAACACGAAATATCCCTGGGAAGGTACCTCATCCGTACTTAACAGTAATGGTAATAATGACAGCAACAGTAATAACTGCCATTAGCGTTTATGTGCTCCCTATCTTCCAGGTAAAATGCTAAGAAGCTTACCTACTTTGACCATGCAGATGTTATTTTTTGTTCCCATTTCAAAGATGAGGAAAGTAAAGATTGTAAAGAGGTGAAAGGCTTTTTCAGCATCCGATTACTAGCACATGGCGAGGCTACAATTCGAAGTTCTTCACTGCTCCCACTGACACCTTAAAATGAATTCTTCTAATGAGCCAACAAGTTTTTCTCTTTCTAATAATTACTTAAATGATTCAGACGATTGATTTGAGATAGAGAAGAAAGTTAAGAATGGGAACTTTGGAAGGGAGCAGACCAGATGAAGAGAATATTGGGGGTATGAGAGAAGTCCATAAACTTGAGGGAATAAGGAGAATTGAATCATACTAGTAGCACAAAGATGGGTAGGAATCACCCCACATTTAGACAGCAACCAGTTATTGGCAAGGTAGGAGCATCTTATTGCCTGAGACTTTCCTTAAGATATGTATATCATTTTATGACAAAGGAAGGAAGGGGGGAAGGAAGGAAAGGAGAGAGAGAGAGAGAGAGAGAGAGAGAGAGAGGGGGGGGGAGGGAGGGAAGAAAAGAAAAGAAAAGAAAAGAAAAGAAAAGAAAAGAAAAGAAAAGAAAAGAAAAGAAAAGAAAAGAAAAGAAAAGAAAAGAAAAGAAAAGGAAGCTCTCCTTAACACTGACTTGTGGAGAGAATTATGGTTAGTTGAGTGTATGGACTGCATTTACCACCACTTTCCCCCAATCTTCACTGAAATGACAAAAGTACGATTCTTCAAACCCGCCTGGATAAGAAGAACTGGAAGGGGACAACAGAAAACTAGAAATGTGAACTAATTTTGTGAGGGTGGAAAGAGAATACATGAGTGATGTTAACTCAAATCAGAGCAAAAGAAACACAAACCAGTGGGCCCCCAGAGGGTACTACCAATGAAAAGCATATTGGTTCATCCCTGAAGAACCTTTAAAAGGTTCAGGAATTGGAAAATAAGGTATTACACAACACGAAGGCCAAGTTTGGAAGTGGGAAAGGGAAACGGACTTAAAATATGCATCAGAAGCCATTAAAGTCTCAGTTTCTCTCTTCTGCCTTCCCCTTCAAGGTAACTACCCATTTCCTATTGTCATAGGAGAATAAGGGTCTCTTTCCTAATGAAACTGAAACAGAAATGTTCCACCTTGAAGACATCAGGCATGGCTGAAAGCAAGGATAAGGTGCTAGATGGAGGGAAAAAAAAAGATGAAATCTGTTTACTGAAAGGTGACATAAGCCTTACCATGTCTTCCTCATCCCGTTGCCAGAATGCCTACAGACTGGATCCTAACCCCTCGCGCATTGTGGTTGACAGTCTTCCAAGATGCTTGCACATAATCCCTGTCTGCTGGCGTTCACACCCGTAGGTAATAACCTTCCCCTGTACGTGGGCTGAACCTAGTGACTCACTTCTAACAAATAAAATATGGAAAAAGTGATGGAAAGATTAGGTAATTGAAAACTGTCTCATCTCCTGACATTCTCCCTCTTGGCTTCTTGGCCTACTTACTACTTTCATGAAGTAACTCATCATTGGAGAGGAGCTGGAGACACTCAAGTAGCAAAAAACAAGGCAGCTAACATACAGAAAGGAACGGAGGTACTCCGTCCAACAGGCCGCAAGGGACCGCATCCTGCCAACAACCCTATAACTGGGCCTGGAATCAGATCCTTCCACAGTCGAGTCTCAAAATGACCAGAGTTCTACCTGCACCCACCCCGCCCCCACCCCCTTGAAACAGAGACCAGCAAGTCACGCCCAGACCCTTTACATGAAGAAACTGTACGATAATAAATGCTGTTTCAAGCCACTACATTTGGGGATCATTTGTATGCAGAAATGGGTAACTACTAACGGCATTCTGGAACATCCTAACCCTAACATCAAAGATCAAACACTTGAGTGAGCAAGATCAAAGACCTGCGGAAATGGACAGCCGCTGCGCTCTCAACAAAGACAACAAAAGCCGACCACCCTGCAGTAAAGTCCACAAGCCAGTAACTTCTGCACAGCAATACAGATCTACCAAATAACTCTTCCGTGGGAACAGGCAGCCAAGGACGGCCAGAAGCTGCGAGCTCCAACCTGGAAGGCAGTGAACCAAATTCACAAAAGGAACTTTAAGGAAATAGAAGCAATTCACCAAAAAACAGGCAGCAAGTTAAGCTACAAATGGATTAAAATTATAATCCTCGGAAAGATAGATACCACATCTAGGAAACAGAATTCTAGAAGACAACAAGAAGAAGGGAGAGAAGAGAAGAAGGAAGACAGTGAAGTGGGAAAGGAAGGACACAAAAATGGTTCTTGGAAAATAAAAATAACTGCTGAAATGCAAAATTCAGTAGAATTGAAAATATAATTGAGGAAAAATCTCAAACTATAAAATGGAAGAGAGAAAAAAGGCTGAATGGGTATAAAAGATTAAAAAAAAAAAAAAAACCAACAATCCAGGAAGTTTAGTATCTGAGTAATAGGAGTACCAAACAGAGATACAAAAGGAGGGATTCATAAAAAATAAAAATAAAAAAGTAAACTTTCCCAGACAAGAAAACATGCTCAGAAAGCTCAGAAAAATGATAATAAACCACAGTAAGATACATAGTCATGAAATTTCAGAACACCAGAGATGTAACAAAGAACCTGACAGTTTCCCGAGAGAATAGATATAGATCATTTGCAAACAATTGGGAACAAGAACAGCATTGGATTTTTCAAAAACACCACCAGAAGTCAAAGGCAAGAGAATGATGACTTCAAAAGTTTGTGGGAAACTAATTCTTTTTTTTTTAATGTTTATTTATTTTGAGGGAGAGAGAGACAGAGTGCAAGCAGGGGAGGGGCAGAGAGAGAGGGAGACACAGAATCCGAAGCAGGCTCCAGGCTCTGAGCTGTCAGCACATGTGGGAAACTTAATTCTTAACCAAAAGTCGATTCCTAGACAACTGACCATGAGAGCAGATTAGAAACTGATGGGCAAGGTCTAAAAAAGATGTGTACAAAGTACCTTTATAAAGGAAGCTATTGAAAGTGGTGTTGCAAACAAAAGAGACAAAAAGCTGAAAGGGACCCATAAATACAGAGGGGCGGGGGTGGGGATGGGCAAAATGGATAAAGGGGAGTAGGAGACACAGGCTTCCAGTTATGGAATGAATAAGCCACAGGAATAAAAGGCACAGCACAGGGAATGTAGTCAGGGACACTGTAACAGCCTTGCATGCTGACACAGGGTAGATACCCTCGTGGTGAACACAGCATAACACGAGCTGTTGAATCACTGTGTTGTACACCTGAAACTAATGTAACATTGTGTGTCAACCATACTTCAGTAGAAAAACTTTTTTAAAGCGGTGCACGGACACGTGAAGGAATAAATCCATAGAGAGAAAGGGATCTAGGTACGAGAAAGAAACTCAATATGGGAAAAACGAGAAGATAATCTCCCAGCGGAAAACAAACAAAGTGCCGAGACAGTAACTGTATGGCAAGTCTGGAAGGAATTCTGCCTGGGCTAGAAAAGTGAATTCAGAGCTCCCAAAGAGGAAAAACACTCTCTAGTGGTTCACCTGATAAAGGCATTGAACAGCTGGTGGAGATATGAGAAAAGTTTGTTGGGTGTATGGGAAGAAACAATTAGCGTCATAGAAGTTCAGCAAACTGAAAGTCTGAGACAATTTTAAGGTGCAAAAACAAAAAGTTCTAGAAGAAAAAACCCTTAGCCACAGAATAGTATATGACTTGTCAGCGAGTATTTCATGAAATAAGCTATTTCATAATCACAAAATGTACATTCTGAAAATATTTTCAACCAGAAAGTGGAAATGCTGGGGCGCTTTGGTGGCTCAGTCGGTTAAGCGTCGGACTTCCGCTCAGGTCATGATCTCGCAGTCGGTGGGTTCGAGCCCCACATTGGGCTCTGTGCTGACAGCTCAGAGCCTGGAGCTGCTTCGGATTCTGCATCTCTCTCTCTCTCTCTGCCCCTCCCCCACTCACATTCTCATTCTCTCTCTCAAAAATAAACATTTTTTTAAAAAGTTGAAATGTAATTATATTAGAAAGGATAGGAAATACAGTGAGGGACAGAGGTGTAAGAGAGATAAATCGCACATGCCATAAAAGGAATTTGAGGGGCGCCTGGGTGGCTTGGTCGGTTAAGCGTCCGACTTCGGCTCAGGTCACGATATCACGGTCCGTGAGTTCGAGCCCTGCGTCGGGCTCTGTGCTAATGGCTCAGAGCCTGGAGCCGGTTTCAGATTCTGTGTCTCCCTCTCTCTCTGCCCCTCCCCTGTTCATGCTCTGTCTCTCTCTGTCTCAAAAATAAATAAACGCTAAAAAAAAATTAAAAAAAAAAGGAATTTGATATTGCACCATTAAAAATGATGAATCAAGAAATGGTAGTGGGGGGGGGGGAATGTTATTTCCAGTGTGGAATGGAATAGTCCATGAGACACAGAGTAATTGCAGTGCTTTTCTATGAGACATGAAATAGTTTCAAGACAGTACTGGTGCTCTTTAGTAGAAGTCTTTCCATTTGGGGGTGTCTGCGTGGCTCAGTCAGTTAAGCGTCTGACTCTTGATCTAGGCTCAGGGCATGATGTCGCGGTTCGTTAGTTCGAGCCCCGCATCTGGCTCTGCACTCATGGCACAGAGCCTGCTTGGATTCTGTCTCTCCTTCTCTCTGCCCCTCCCCTGCTTGTGCCAGCTCTCTCTCTCTCACACACACAAAATAAATAAATAGACAAAAAAAAAAACCTTTTAAGTCTTTCCATTTGTGTATAAAAATATGCATATATTACCTTAATTAAAAAGAGCTTTAAAAACAAAAGAATTACACAAATCTGTTTCTCTCAAAGGATGTTCCTAATCTACAATTAAGCAAAAAAAGCCAAGATGCATCTGATGTGGTAAACTTCCTAATTTCCACAGAATCGGAAAGAAAGAAAGACACTCTATATGTGTGTAAACAAAAGAGTATAGACAATATTGAAAAGTAAATACATGTTGATTCTGATTCATTAGGGGGGGCAGTAGAGACGGAGTGGGGGAAGAGAGATTATTAATTTCCATGTAAAACTTTAACCTTTGGTTACAAATGTGAAAATTAAAAATTCAATCATTTGGATCCTAAACCAGGTAAGTTTTTTTTTCTCTCACTATAAAGGACATTAGTGGTGAAATTTGAGTAAAGTACTATCTCAAGGTTAATTTCTCGATTTTGACAATTGTGCCATTGTTCTCTAAGAGAATGTTCTTGCTTTAAGAAATATTTGGGAGTAAAATGAACTTTATGCCTGCAACTTTGAATCATTTCAGACAAATATAGGGGTGTGTGCGTGCACACAAATCAATACAGGGAGAAAAATAAAGCCAATGTAACACTTGAGAGGATCTGGATGAAGACTTTAAGGGAATTCTTTGTACTATTTTTGCAACGTTTTAGTACATCTAACGTCATTTCAAAAGAAAAGGAAAAAAAAAAATAATTTGACCATGTGCAAACAAACTCATGCTACTCCCAGTAATCCATGCCTGAGAGTGAAACAAAAATACTGTCTTGTTGTCGTGGTGTTACTGGGAAGGTCCCACCATCACATACTCATTACAGAAATCTTTTAGGAGCCAAGAGATGTTATGTCTGTGTTCTTCCCAAGACAGAAGGAAGTTAAAATGATAAATAATCCTCACCACCCTGAAGTGGTTTCAAGAAAATACGCCATAATTGTTTTAGAAAGAATTATTTGGAACGGAAAATATTTTTTGCTCTGCCTCCAATATTGCATCTGTATCAGACAAGTTGATCTTATTAAAGATAATTGAAATGGAATCTTAAAGCATACTTTTTTTTTAGTTGCTTCAAAGCCCTGAATAAATTGAAATGGAGCCAGTTCCCTTAGATACGTATTTGGAGTAATTGTTTTTCAAATTTTATTGAAGGCATTTCTGAACCAGGTTCAGAGTTTTGTGTGGGTTAACATTTTCTAATATTTTACTCTTCTTCAAGGATATTGATTCTATTTTTTTTTTAATTAAATTCAAGTTGGTTAACACACAGTGTAGTCTTGGCTTCAGGAGTACAACCCAGTGATTCATCTTCTGCATATGACACTCAGGGCTCATCCCAAAAAGTGCCCTCCTTAATGCCCCTCACCCATTAGCTACTGAACACTAGGACTAAATTTAATAAGGGACAGGCAAATAGTACTGGATGGTAAGCTCTGTTGAGTTGTCCCTCAGATCTACCTGCTGAAAACTGAAGTCTTTATACTCAGAAATTTCATCACCTATAAGCATATATCCCATCACAACCTGCTTCTGTTTTGTTTATATAAGCAATAAATATGACGTGTGGGAAGTGCAATTACTTAGCTGGGTAATTTGGGCAAGTCGATTTGTTTCTGTGGGTGTCATTTTTCCTTCTGATTAAAAAGAAAAACATCAGATTACATAGCTTCAAGTTCCTTCTCAGCTCTAAGAATATCTGTATTAGGGTTCCGCACAGAAACAGAACTAACGGGAGAGGGTGGGGAGAAGGAGAGAGTGAGAGAGAAAGAGATTTTGATTGATTTTAAGAAACTAACTTACACCATCATGGAAGTGCACATCTAAAATCTTCAGAGTCAGTTGGCAGGTGGGGGACCCAAGGAAGAGTTGCAGTCTGAATCCAAAGGCAATCTGCTGGCAGAATCTCTCCTGGGTTGGAGTTGTTTAGTCTTACTTCTGTTGTATTTTTTTTTCGTTTTTTCTTTTTTTTCTCCCAAATAGACTCCATGCCCAACATGGGGCTTAAACTCACAACCCTGACATCAAGAATTGCAGGTTCTACTGACTGAGTCAGCCAGACACCCCTCAGTCTAACTTCTATTAATGCCTTCAACGGATTGCATGTGGCCCACCCACATTATGGAGGGTCATCTGCCTCACTCAAAGGCCACCAGCTTAAATGTTGACCTCATCCAAAAAAACACCTTCACAAAAACATCCAGAATAATGTTCGCCAAAAATCCGGCCACTATGGCCCAGCCAAGTTACACATAAAATTGACTATCACAATACTTCATGTTATAATGACTTGAAAAGTTTAACTCAAAAGCAGTGAGAAGCATTGTCATATTTTTCTTACAGAGAAGCCTAAGAAACTCCACCACAACTCCTTGGAAAATACTGTAGTATTTTAACAACTGAGATGCTCTTTATCACTGTTTGAGCCAATGGCCTGGAGTGAAATTAGCTTGTAAACGGCATTTTCAGGTACCAACAGGACATCGCATATAATGTCAAAATACAGTGACTTCGAGGAAAGATGCTGATTCCAACTATTGAATCCACCTCCTATCTACTAAAGACGGTTCTTGCCTGAGTCTCAGAATGTAGGTTTGAACAAAAGTCAGAGGCCTGTGAGCTGTGTCCTTTCTTTATGGAATTGTGGGTATCAGCTTCCTTAGTATGGATTCCAGCTCATCATTTCAGTGTTGTGATACCATATTTGGAGTAACAGAACAGTCCTCCTGTCACATTATAAGGAATATTTATCTCAGCAATGAAAATGCATTAACTAGTGATCATGTTGTCACCTATTTAAAAATAAAGACACTTTTCGGGGTGTCTGGGTGGCTCAGTCGGTTGAGCGTCTGACTTCAGGTCGTGATCTCACAGTTCATGAGTCTGAGCCCTGCGTCGGGCTCTGTGCCGACAGCTGGGAGCCTGGAGCCTGGCTTTGGATTCTGTGCCTCCCTCTCTGTGCCCCTCCCCCACTCACACTCTGTCTCTCTCTCTCTCTCTCAAAAATAAACAAACATGAAAAAAAATTCCAAAAAGTAAAACAAAAATAAAGTTTTGAAGTAGAAGAATAATAGCAATATTACAGTAATACTACCAAAAGACAATATCTATTTGCCTTTTGACTATTATTCTTCCAAGGATTCTAATATCTTGGGATGTGGGACCAACTTTAAAGCAAGCAGCAGTCAGGCTACCATTGGTATTCCCTCATTATCACAAAATAACTCTGAACTAATCTAATTTTAATCACTGCAGTGCCCAAGAGGAAAATGTCAGTGAAATAAGCCACAATTTGAGAATATAGCACCCCTCGGTCTTTACAACATTTCCTAGTCTTCTGCTCACACATTCACCTAAGAACTTGGGTTATGAAGGCAAGGAAGAACCCATGTGGTGGTCTACTTCCAGAATTCCCAGAAAGATGGACTTTCTTGTCATTAGAATGAGTGGAGAGTGGCCCTTGGAAGGACCTTTGGCTGGCCTGTACATCCTTGGATAAATCCGAACAAAGCAGGTAACTGCTGAGTTACCACTCATGTGCCATTTACCAGAATTGACTCATGTTGTTTAACATGGAGTGGTAGTTTAAGAAAGGAAAAACCTAGTGGTCCTGATTAATGAATATCCTCTAGCCCTCCTCCAGGGCCTACACCCCCCAAACCCTCTCCTCCCAGACTGAGTGAAAACAAGCCATTCTTTTAAGTTTGAAGTTCACTGTTGAGTGTTTTGGTAAATCCACAGGTACCTTCTCAAGGCACAGCTGTTCTATGATTGTGTCCTTTCCAGGGGGCTTTTGTATGAGGGGGCACAGCCTGGAGGCCCTATTTTTTACTAACGTCTCAGCTCTCTACAAACCATTTCTGATGACAAGCTGTCAAGTTCAACAATATGAAATTTGCAATACATGCATATATCAAATCATCATGTTGCACACATTGGACTGATATGTTCTTATATCAACTATCTGGGGAAAAAGCAATCTGGCATCTGTACCCCCACATTAGGAAGGATCGTTTGCCTGTAGTTTCAAGGTCAAAAGAGGCTATTATGGTCATTATGGCCAATGCTAAAGGGGAATGACTTTAAAAGCATGAAAAGTTCTTCAAACTGACAAAAGTAGACAATAACTGAGTACAGTCATAAGAAAACAGGAAGAAAGTTGTTGCCACCCCATTCCTTTCACGAGGCATTAGCTGGAAGGAGGTGGTAGAGAGAATGAATCATTACCTCCATGTCCATGGAATGAAAGGAAAGTCCCAAATGAGTGGCTGCTCAAGGGCACAGGTCAAGAAAGCCCCTTGCAGCAGACCTCAAGTTGCACTGTCCCAAGCAGGAGAGCACTGAGATGTTGTTCTGGGTCTGCAGAACCCAATGATTCCCTTAAATCTCCAAAAACCCTAGAAAATGCCTGTGCCATCCAATGGTGTCCAAGCTCCCCATTTGGGTCTCTTGATATAGGATCCTCAGAGAGACAGGAAGTTAAAAGTTTCTTGATAAGATAGGGAGGGATTCTCTTTTAACCACTTCACAGGGAATTATGAAAGAATATGAAGTTATATATGGTTTTACACATGGATTTGAACTTGTCGTTGAAAAATAAAATAAAGCTCCGTGCAGGTATAGGATTGTGACAGAGACCCAGGACACATTGCCTTGTTCCTAGATGACTTTCAGTCTGAAAAAGAGGAGCTTCCTTGGGAAGAAAACACACATCAGCAGCATGACATACACTCCTCACCCACTCGGTTGAGGTTAGCACCCGGCAATTTTCACTTGACAATTAATTTCAAAGAAGCAGATATGGGACTTCGAAAGACATATCTGTGCCAGTAAAAAAGCATTCAGATGATAATTACTTCGCACAACCAAAGTGACTCTTAGTAAACAAAAACAGCCATTAACAATATCAGGTACTTTCACACAAAATGGTCACGTCACACAACGCCCACTTCACGTCAGAGGAAATGTGGTCATAAATTTTATTTAGCCCCTGTTTCTCCTGGAAATAAAAGCAATACACATAAGAATCAAACCCTTGGTGGTGGCTGGGGGTGCGCCTGGTGGCTCAGTCGGTTAAGCAGCCGACTCTTAATTTCTGCTCAGGTCATGATCTAGGAGTTCATGAGATTGAGCCCCAGGTCGGGCTCTATGCTGACAGCATGGAGCCTGCTTGGGATCCACTCTCTCTTCCTCTCTCTCTGCCCCTCTACAACTTGTGCATGTGCTCACTCGCACTCTCTCAAAATAAACATTAAAAAAAAAAAAAAAGAATCAGCCCCTTGGGAAATTGCTGATCAAAGCTAATGCAGTGTCACAACATCTCTGCTCAAGGTACACAGATTTTTCTGTGATTTGTTACAATAATTATTAACGAGAGGGTACTCGACAAGGTGCTCGGCAGTACATGAAACGCTCACGCCTCCTGATGGGTTTACGATCTATATAAATATATGTCAATCTAACTTTTCCAACATTACCAGCCCTTCCCCTCTTCACCTTTGCTCTGCCCTGTTACCTTCTCTAGGTCTCTACATCACCATTCATAAAACAAACCCATCAGCTTTCTACCCAGGAAGCACATGTGTCTCTGCTCTTCACCCCCTCACACAGCTTTGTCCTTTTCCTCTTGACATTTTCCCTCCTTTTCCAAGTCCCATCCTCTACCCCCTTCTCCTCTCTCCCCTCCTCTGTGGCTAAAGTTCCAACTTTCCACATCCATCTTTAATTATCCAATGTTTTTTATATAAACATATGGGGGGAAAGAACATGCCAGAACATTCACTAGGCGGAAGGAAGGAAGGAAGGAAGGAAGGAAGGAAGGAAGGAAGGAAGGAAGGAAGGAAAGGACAGGACTTCAAAAGTGGAAAGACCACATTACTTCCAGAAGAACCCAAGTGCCCATTATGGAGAAAGACTAAAACTAGCATCCATGACCCTTCCTTCCTTCAGTGTGTGCCCTGTTGTTCTCAGCCACAGATCCATGCAAGCAAATCCTCCCCTGCTGAGCTCTGAGAGCCCAGGACTGGAAAGTACTGGAAAAGTTCTTCCGTGTTCAGTCAGAAATAGTTCAGAAGTTGGACACTCAAAGGACACAAAGTCATATGCCAGAATGACGAAGGCCAACCCAGCTAAATAAATAAACAAGTAAATAAAGTGCGGGCGAGTTCGGGGGAAAATATGGTTTCATTAGAGAAGCCTTTCTGGGTAATAGAAAACTAAAGAAATACTAGGAGAAACCAAGCAAAAGAAAATTAGGAGCCACAAAACTGGAGATAAAGTAGAATTAGAGGTAAAAGCAGCAAAGGCAGGATATAATCTGGAAGGTCAATTGATAAAATGTGTAGCAAGCACTGAACCAACACCAATCAATACAGCTCAGTATGAACCGAATCGCAGCCTAATAACCACATCACATCCATTTTATGGTGCTATCTATCACGCCAACAGCAGGAAGCAGTGGCAATTCCACTTACTGCACACTCCGGCGAACTGACTTCCAAGCATCGTTTGGAAGGAGCCAGGCGGCAGTCCCTGTGACAAAGGGTGAGGCAGCAGACAGCTTGCAGAAAAAACAGCCTGTGAGCTCCTTGGGCACAAATCCGGGGCAAGAGGGGGACAGAGGGACCAGGGAGTGGAGGACGGGAAGCATGCCTGCTCAGATTGCACACAGAATTAGTCCGGCCGGACACTGCTCCGCTGCGTCACAGAGAAGGGCATCAGGAGCAGGGAGAAGCAGGGGTGAGGGAGAGAGAAGGCTGGAGGAAACTTGAATCATGCCTGGAATTATGGAGAAGCAGTCAAGATGTCTGAACCAAGATAAATGGACACCAGCTTCCCCAGAAGTAGGGGTTTTATTGAGCCTGTAATTTTTTTTTTCTATCTTTACATCGCTGTGGCATTTTAACTTTTTTCTGCAAGAAAAAAAAAATCCTGAGATAAAAAGTACATGTTACATATGTTCTTCAAGCAAAAGTCGGAGTGCATGCTATGCACCCGGTTATCAAGGCTGTCTGCACCATCATCCTCCCTCCCCCTCTTCCGAGAGCCTGCACTCTTCACCTGGGACACGAGAGGCAGGGACAGCCACCAAACCTTCAAGGATTGTATCAAATGCATATTCTCCAAATTTGTTTTAGAAGAACAGTTTTTTAGAGGAAGTCAAAATATAGCCTTGTTTTCTTCACTAGTCTTCTGCTCTATCATTATCATCTGTCTTCAGTTTGTTACGTTTTGACTTCCTTTCCTCACAGAGATGTCAATTTTGTTGTAAGCTCTGGGTAAAGATGCATGGCACCAGTACTTTGGAGAATTAAATCTGTTACAGTGTTAGCATGCAGTCGCCTGAACTCTAAAAAAAGGACACAGATGGAAACCCTGTCCCAACATTTGCTCTGATCACTCTGGGCAATATGTGAAGCATTTAAGTTGGTCAATCAAACCACACCTACCTTGTAAAGTAGATGTGTCATAGAATATATTTACAATAAAAAAAATAATTTTCAACTCGTATGCAGTTTGGTTTTAAGACCTTTCCACCACTTACCAGCCACATGAAACAAAACATTAAGGAAGAAACTAGCAGGCTAATCACACAGGAAAGGAATGCAATATTGCACATAAGAACTTAGTCGAGGTGTTTTAGTAACCACAAGTCTTGACTGTTAGTATGTAGACATTTATCCACCTAAAGTTTAGTGCCTCAATTTTTGGTAGGGATGTGCGCAAAGTACCCTAACTCAAATGCATTCATTGTTTTTTGCAGGAATTTACATTTTTCCCTAAGATATTTGGCTGCCAAGGTAGGAATATAACAAAATTCTCCTCCCCGGTCATTGTAATGGGTATAGTAGTGAGGGGAAGGTAATAATAATAGCATAGACTTTGCAAAACTGAGCCTTTCCAGAGCCAAAACAAACCTGAAAGCCTTCAGTTTGCCCCAAATCTAGAATCCAGGGTTTAAATCCAGATGCCTGAAACTGTATCTTTTTATTCTCCCAGATCCAACTTCAGCCTCTAACCCCAGCAAGTGTTTGTTCCCACAAATGACCTTTGGAAGACATTAGATTACTGGAGCGCCTGGGCGGCTCAGTCGGTTAAGCGGCCAACTTGGACTCAGGTCATGATCTCACAGTTCATGGGTTCAAGCCGTGCATCAGGCTTTCTGCTGAGAGTGCAGAGTCCACTTCGGATCCTCTCTGCCCATGTCGCATGCTCGTGCTCACTCTCCCTCTCTCTCAAAAATAAACACTAAAAAATTTTACAAACATGTTAGATTACCTTCATGTTTCATTTTTGTCCAAATTACATCAAGTGGTTTTTTTTTTTTATTGCAAAAAAAAGAGAGAGAGAGAGAGAGAGAGAGAGAGAGAGAGAACAAGAGAGCACGAGCAGGGGAGAGGGGCAGAGGGAAAAAGAGAGAGAACCTTAAGGAGGCTCCATGCTTAGCTCAGAGCCCAATGCAGGGCTTGATCCCATAACCCAGGGATCATGACCTGTGCTGAAATCAATAGATGGGCGCCTCACGGATTGAGCCACCCAGGTGCCCCTACATCAAGCAATTTTTAAAATGAGACTACATCTAGTGTTTCATCTAATAACAGAAACGTATGATCCTATAATGACCCTAAAATCCTTAAAACTATGTCTTTTTCCTATGTAAAATGTGATTCTTTTATCATAACGCACCTTGTACATCCCCACATTTGAATGAAGGTAGGTGTTAGAACTAGACGCTGAATGGGAAGAAGCTACATGTGTGTTTGAAAAGCCATGGATGTGATGATGGAAGTGTGTTGAGGGCAGGAATGAAGGGGAAAGGAGAAGAGTGAAGCTCTGAAGATACACAAGGCATTTGGAAAGAGATGCATCATGGCGGTGCCTTTTAGCACAGATTGTACCTTTACACTCAGGAAAGTGGACCAAATCTGGATGGGCAGAAATCAAACACAGAAGAAGGAGGGAAATTAAAATGAGTACATCAGTAATTTTAAAAAGAAGAAAAAAGGAAAGGAAAGGACTTCTAGAAGTAGGGCACTTTATTGCATTCTTAGAATCTTGGAAAATAGCATAAGAAAGAAGCCTGGAGATAGACAAATGTTGTTCTTCCTCGAGTAAATTTTAAGATGGATTCTGGAAAACATAGACCTGGTTTTCTCAATGTTATCTCGTTGCAAAATGATTGTCATTAAAACCCAATAAGATTTCAGTTAGTTCTAGAAAATTAAATGCACGAGTTGGAGGCGGGGGCGTGGGATTCTCATTTGGACTATAGTTTCCCAAGATAGATTTATAATATAAAAAGGGGGGGGGTGGGGTGGTCAGAAAGTCTGTGTCCTAGCCCTGGATGTGTTGGTGATGCTGACCAAGTCTGGTTTCTTTGTTTCCCTCTTGGTAAGATGGATATAATAACATCCACACTTCTTGCCTCAGGATTACTGTGGATGTCCAATGAAATATATGAAAATACTTTGTAAATTGCAAAACACCATGGAAAAGCCAGGGATATCATCATCAATATACATGAAAGAAGATTTATAAAGTTACAGTTGACTACCCACTAGGAGTGAGCCAACCCCTGAGTGGCCTTAATAGAACAGCAGTGAGCAAAGACATCCTGTTTTCATCCTTATGGATGAGGCTACACTGGTAAGAGGTCTTAAAGGAAATGATTTCCATCTTCCTATGTCTAAAAGGCTGGCAACGAAGAAGGACCATTTGCCTTAGTCTTTGTCGAGAATGAAACTAAAAGGGCCAAACAGAAGTTACAGGGAGGGTTCAGTTGATCAGAAACTGACTACAAATACATATTGTAGTTTTCGAATCCAATTGCCTACAGTTCTAGATATGGGAAAAGAAAGAAAGAAGCTGGTAATTTGGAGAAGAATCCCCTGACAACAATTCTCTTTGTGAAAAGCAGACACTGGAGATGCAGAGTGTAAAACACGCACAGTTCAGACAGGGCAGGAATCCCCTCCCCCCACCGTGAGGTGGATGGGTTTTCACGCATATAAACCTGTGAAGAGAACAGTTAAGTGGCCAACCCACAGGCCTGTGAAGAACTCTTGCTTCCCTCCCTAATCTTCAAGGAATAGTTTTCTAGGGTGGGGCACTTCCCATTTGCCAAGAACTTCTGGGAAATTTGCTCCTTTGAAAGTTGCTCCTTCCCACAAATATACCGTAACTCCTCGGGCAGATAAAAGGCACCTGCAGCTAACCCCAACCACCTCAGCTTGGGAAATAGAGCAATGACTTCATCATATCCAAGCATCCACGTATATTCAAAGGCCTATGACTTTCTGCAAATGTCTGATTATTTTAAACAGAATGTTTAAACCTGAGAAATGAGAGACTGATAGTTGACTAAAAACTCAGCTAGGATATCTGATAGCTAGGGAGAAAAAAGAAGACTTTGTCAGAAATAGAAAGCAGTCCTCACATAGAACCGACTACGAGCTTTCATGGTCTGCACTAACCAAAAGCCACATAGCTCTAGAACAGTGGGTTCCATGCTGAACCTTGTGTGCAGTGCGCCAACTTGACTGGCGACCAAGGTGTGCATCTTGCGAGGACCCGCCAGAATTGCTCTGAGGCCTGCCCGGTTCATCATTACTGAGAAATTCTGGCAAACTCACATCTTGCCGTGGTGTGAAAAGTGCAGGATTCACATATAGTCCTTTATCCAAGAATTCTGCAAGTATGTGCAACAAATATCTAAACTACCCCGAAGCTGAATTTACTCCTTCAATTATGTGACTTGTGTTCTACTCTGTTAGCTTTTCTTATAAAAAGAGTGTTATTTTAAAACCCATATTAGAATAGGTAGATCCATGGAATTCCTAGGCAGTGGGAGGGAGGAAAGAACTGGAAGGATCTACTAAAGGGGCTCGAGGTTTCCCTTCGGGGTGATGAAGATTTGTGGAACTAGACAGAGGTGGTTGCACAACGTTGTGAAAGCGCTGCCACTGAGTGTCCACAGTAAAAGGGTTGAATATTATGTTGGGTGAATTCCACTCAATTTAAAAAGACAGGAGAATGGGATTGAAGATTCAGAGAGGGAAGGGCCTGTGTTCATTAAGAAAAATCAACCTCCCGGCCCATAAGAAAACACGCCATTTCCTTCGCTGTGTGTCTTATGGAGAAACTCGGCCATGGTCACATTCAGAAGCACATGAAATCATCCTTCCAAACCCAGAGAAGTTTTGGCCCTGTAATGAGTTAGTCAACAGGGACTGTTCCTCTGGGGTCTGGCCCTTGCCATTTCACATCGTCCTTCTCTTTGAGGCCCAGAAAACAATGGAAATACTGTCTTCTGTTTTTAGACGTGTCACAATTCTAACAAAAAGATTGCTATGAAGAGGTTCTTGTCCAATGTACTGGTTGAAGTGTGTCCAATTACTATTGATATTGTACTTTTCCTCAGACTGCCTTATTAAATGACTCAGACCTGTAGTATTCCTTAAACAGAACCTATTTGGAATTCATCTAATCTATCTTGGATAACAACAGCCAAGGCCAGATGTTTCCCATAGAAAGACATGCATTTGAAAAACAAAACACATCCAAAAAAGAGATCAGACTTGTGGTTACCAGAGAAGGTGAGCAGGAGGAGGGGGGATTGGAGGAAGGTAGTCAACATGTACAAACTTCCGGTTATGAGATAAACAAGCATGAAGGAGGTAATGTTCACCATGTTGACCATAGTTAACAATGCCACGTGGTACATAGCAAAGTTGTTAAGGGAGTAAGCCCTGAGTTCTCATCACAAGAAAATTTTTTTTCTTTTTGTTGTATCTATATAAGATGATTGACGTTAACTAGAGCTACTTGGTAATTATTGCACAATATATGTAAATCAAATCATGCTGTACACCTTAATTTATACAGTGATGTTTGTCCATTATTTTCCAATAAAACTAGGAGGTTTGAAAGGTGTGTTTGGTATCATCTGATGTATTAGCAAGTGTTCTCCAGAGGGAGATATAAAGAAATTTATTGCACAGAATGGGCTCATGGGGTTATGGAGGCTGAGAAGTACCAAGATCCACAGTTGGCAAGCTGGAGACCCCAAAAGCTGATAGCATAGTTCCAGTCCAAAAGCCATAAGGCTTGAGACCCATGAAGAGCCAATGTTTCGGTTTTCAATTCAAATCCCAAGATGGGAAAGGACTGATGTCCTAGCTCAAAGCAGGCAGCAGACCTTCAACTGGGTAATGTCCAAGCACATTAGGGAGTGCAACTGACTTCCTTCCACCTCCCAGTTCAAGTGTTAATCTCATGCAGAAACACCCCTCAGACACACCTGTGGCCCAGTCAAGTTGACACATAAAATTAACCATCACACCTGGTCACAGAACTTTGGACCAGATATCACATGCCTCACAGCTTCCAACACAGGGTCTTACAAAAAAAGAAAGAAAGAAAGAAAGAAACTCAAATATTTGTTGACTGGAGAATGTAGTTTTTATTTTCTCCAAATTTGTTAATTAAGAAATGTATCCAATGAAAATATTCTAGTAGTTCTCAAGCCAAATGAACCATTTAAAATAAACTACATTCACTTTATTAGCCTTTGGATGAAGGGTGTAACTGTTTATAAAAGTGAAAATAAAAACGAGCAAGGAGAGGGTTTGGCATAGGCCACATTTTTGATCCCTTTCAGACCTGTAGAAGTGTCCAGAAATTGGCAGAGGAAGACCCGAAGGAAGTGAGCTTCTGGAGAGAGCTGAAATAATATGCACTCAGAATTTTTGTTGTCATGTGTTATTGTAACTAGTATAATTGGGAGGAAATGTTCTACACCAACAGAGAGAGTGTATATTAAATCATGCTCTTCTTTAAGTGGCATTGAGGTTTAGGGCATGGACTTAGGGGTGAAACAGCCTAGCCAAGGAAAACAACCTGACCACGCCCGTTCGTTCCAGAGAAGGTTTTCAATCTGTTTCTTTCGTTGTCAAAAGGGGAAGGCAGCACTCACCATATGGTGCCCGTGTCAAGTAATTTGGATATTACTCAACTTCGTTCCACAAACATCGGCTGCCTTTTAACTATGGGGGCATTTGGGAAACTTGTCACACACACGGCTAAAGAGTTCAGTCTTCGGAGACTGAAGGTTTCAGCACATCAGATGGACCACAGGACGGCAGACAGAAGCCACAAACACAGCTCCACTGTATGACTAGATGAAGATCCCAGTCAACCTACCCAAGGTTAAGAACTTATTGGAGGCAACATGGCCACACAGAACAGAGGCAGGTGCAGCCTGTATCCCTGAACCCGAAGGTCCCCATAAGGGAGTGACATATGTCAGTGTACTGTCCACATGAGAAAGGGCTTTGCCAGATCCAAGAGCCCCTTTCCTGCTGTGGATAAAGAGGAAAAAACAGAGACAAGCATACCCCAACCATTTCTAGGTCATTAATGGAAATAATGAACATTCACCTAATGCCAGACCCTTAAACCAAGGTCAGCCGTGGTCAGAGGAGTGGCCGAGTTCATTCCCATGGGGCTCTGAACTGCTTCTCAGCCTCATTCACCAGCTTCCTGGGAAGCGGACTTCCCCATCAAGGTCACCTCCTGACTCTGCTTAATGCCCTTAGTGTTCTAAGTGTGGTCCAAGGACACAAGTCCATTGCCCCACTTGCCCCCACTGATGCCTGAAGGATCCCAGCAGAGACCATTACTTGGAGAAAGATAGAATTTTGTTGCTACTGTTGCTAAAATGTAGATACTCCAGAGAAGAGATCCTCAAGCCTTATGAATCATTTAACATGACACAATTTGAGAGAAAAAATGGGGGGGGAGGTTTTGGGAGTGGAGGAAGATGAGGGGCGGGAGAGAAAAACCACCACCAGATACTGGACAGCTAGGTTCAGGGCTCAGGAGCACCAACAGAGACTGAGTATCTGACATCGTGAAGATAAAAAGGCAAAAGAAAGATAAATCTGGAACTAGAGACAGGAGGACACGAAAGAAAAGACCGCATCTGCTAAAGAGTAGGTCTTCTGTTCTTTCATTTAGCAAAGGACTCAGAACACACCCCACAGTTCAGGAGAGAGGGGGGATGTAATAATGTCCCACAAGGTTAGTTGATAAACAATCCAATGGTTTATGACATGGGGTGGGGGGAGGAGTGATAATGGCTCTTAATTGCCACATAAATTTTAAATGGTTCTTCAGCTTTAACCTTCACTGCAAAGCACTAGATCACGTCATTGGCTTCATGCACATAGCTGGCCTCCAAACTCCACCTGCCTGGATATGTCTCTGTGTGCAACCTGAGTCAATTAATTCCTAACATATCAGAGCCCAAATTTTGCTGTGAGCCTGTGCCGACTTGAGAAATTAGCAACCTAATATGTGTTGAAAATAATGCTATACCCTCTATCATGCATCCCATGTTTTAGTGGTGGAATTAAACTCAAGGATCTGAGTTTCTAGTACATTTGGCCCTTGAGCAATGCAGGTTTGAACTCTGTTGGTCCGCTTATGTGTAGATTTTTTTTCCTATACACTACAATACTGTAAATGTATTTTCTCTTCCTTATGGTCTTTTTTTAATGTTTGTTTTTGAGAGAGAGAGAGAGAGAGAGAAGGCATGAGCAACAAAGGGGCAGAGAGAGAGGGAGACAGAAGATCTGAAGCAGACTCTTTGTTCTCAACCCGATGTGGGGCTCAAACCCACAATCTGAGAGATTGTGACCTAAGCCAAAGTCAGACACTTAACTGACTGAGCTACCCAGGCACCCCTCTTCTTTATGATCTTAATAGCACTTTTTCTGTGGCTTATTGTAAGAATAAAGTATATAATAGAATAGGCAAAAAAAAAAAAGTGTGTGAATTGACTGTTCATGGTACTCAATGGCTTCTGGTCAAAATAGGCTGTCAGTCATTTTGGGGACTCAAACGTTGCACACAGTGTTTCGACTGTGTGTGTGGGGGGGGTGGTCATACCAATAAATTTTAATGCAGGGAGCACTACATCAAACAGAACATAGACTTTGAAAGGAACTTCTTACAACAACCTCAGGGATTTTGAGCCGTACCATTTCAAACATTAACATGCACCCAAGTCATCTGAGGGTCTTGTTAAACTTCAGCTCCTGATTTGGTAGGTCTGACTTTCTAACGTGCTCCACAGTGATGCTGATGAGGCAGTCACACTCTGAGTAGCAAGTGAAGAACAACGTGTAAAGATAGTGTCAGTCTACAGATGGAATACGGCTGGCATTCATAGAGTTCCAAACAAACAGAAGGATCCCTAGTAACCATAAGCATGGATTCCTGAAATCATTCAAAAAGCCCACCTGTGGGGGCACCTGGGTGGCCCAGTTGGTTAAGCATCCTACTCTTGATTCCGGCTCAGGTCATGATTTCGAAGTTACGTGAGATCAAGCCCCACACTGGGCTCTGTGCTGACAGCACAGAGTCTGCTTGGGATTCTGTTCCCCTCTCTCTTGGCCCCTCTGCTGCTTCCCTCTCTATCTCTATCTCTCTCTCTCTCTCAAAAAGAAACTTAAAAAGAAAAAAAAAGATTAAAAGTCGCCTGTGGAGGAAGGAAACTTCTAATAACTTCTGATTCTTAGGTCAACTACAAGTGTTCTAGAATCCAAAATCCAAAATATAAATTTGCACATGTGAAACTCCTTCCTGAAAGTTTCAGCAACACATTCAACGGTTAGGCTGTCATTCTTCACTAATAAAAGGAGCAGATCAAAGCTTAACATTTTCTGATCTAGTTTCACCCCTTTCTAGCTCTTTGGTGGAAATGGTGGGGATAGGATGCCTGGAGGAGGGACTTCTTATCATCTGGAGCCTAGATTAAAAGACAATCAAAATGAGACTAATTTCACTCTCTTATTAGGGAAACTTCTCTCATGTTGACCTCTTCAGGGTCACCCGGCTAGTCCACAGGTAATCACTGGAAAAAGTGGGATAAAATCACTGACTCTTATCTCCCCATTCTTTGCTTCGCTTCTACAGACTTTAGGGAAACTTTCCACGTTTAACCTTTGCTTTTGGATGAGTACTTCACAACCATAAAACTTTACACAAAGAGGAGAGAAACAGGCTTTAACAAAAGTTTGGCCTCTCGAATGGCTTAAGAGCAAAAGGCCAGCCTGATGACCTCTCTATAGGACCATCCAGCTACAATCAGCAGGAAAATAGTGTCGATTGATGCTTAAAGCACCAGAACTAGGAGCAAGAACTAGCTGTCATGTAAAATATACTGTCTGTCGTCACAAGTCGTTTGGACGTACACTAAGTGTTCCAAAGAACTGAATGAAGATGTACTCATAGGGCAAAGCCAAGCACCTAAGGAACTGGCTAGAGACAGGGATTATTTCAAAAACAAGGATCGCATTGTGGAACACCAAGGAAAACTGCTAAGGATATTTCTTCTGCATATAAACAATGCACTTGTATTTGTGTTACAGAGAAGAGAGACTTCAATTAGGTCTAGGACCAGGCAAGAAACTTGACATGAGACATTTCCTGTGGGAAAATGGGTTAGAAACTGACACACTGGGTAATTCTCTTTATGCTGAATTTACTGCATTTTAAGTCTTTGAAAGAAATCTCTTAATTATTTTGGTCTTCTGCAGCATTATCAAACATTTTGGTGTTCTTTTCAAATCCTTGAAATGTCTGCTTTGTGTATCTTGTGAAGCACTTACTATAGAAAAGCCCAGTTTTGAACGGCAAGAAGAGATATAGAGATTAAAAACAACAACAAAACCACTTCCTTACCCTTAATCAGCTCAAGGTTCAGGTGGGGAGACAGATGCGTATACAAATAAAGCACTGAGAGAGGGGGTGGGTAGCTGACGTTGGCTTGGTAGGAAATGAGGCAGCCTCAGGCTTCTAAAATACAACACTTACAGCAAAGTGGTTTAGAACATGGACTCGGATGTTAAACTCAGTGCTCCAATCCTGCCTGCTCCGCTTACTATCTATGTGTCCCCGGACAAATTACTTCTTTGTACCTCAGTTTCCCCATTTGTAAAACCCTGTGAGAAAAGTACTACCTTCCTTATAGAGTTGAAGATTAAATGAATCAAGATATGTAAAGTCTTTAGAAGAATGTCACAGAGGAAGCTTTACCTACATGGAAGCTACTTGAATTATTATTCTGAAGAGTGACCTGTTTGATTCCCAAGGACTTCATTTATCACAGAATCCTCCCAGAACCTACAGGGTAAGAGAGAAAACCCGAAGAAGGAGTTGTTCTTAATTTGCTCACACGGTAGACATACATGCCTGCTATCTCCCAAGTTCATCTCCAAATGTCATGAAAGCCCAAGAAACCTGTCTTCTGCAGCTAACATTTTCTAACTCGGTCACACATGCTATACCAACTGCAGTAAACTTAGTGTGTTTCCAAGCACTGAAAACAGGCTCAGCCCGGTGGGCTTAGTCTGTTACCCGAAACCTTGGCAAGGCTTTATGCTCAGAGCTGGGTTGATTTACAGTAGGGGGAAGAAATAGAAAGGAGGAATATTAAAATAAAGTGCAATCATGTTTCTATTTGAAAGTGGTTACTGCCAACAGTTTCGCAAAATAATGCTGGCCAGCAACCAGAAAGTCACACGTGCACTGATTCCAGCTGTAGAACCCCGGACCCCTCACTGTGATTGCTCAGGAACTCCTGTAGTTAGTACCACTGGCAAAAATTTGGCAAACCTTATACGCCCACCCAAACACACATACATACTCCTACTCACTCATACAACTGGCAGTTTGCTTAGCCCTTGTGTCATTAAGACACTCTGTTTAGGATGGTCATGATGGGATTCTCCTTTTATTTCTACTTTTAGAAAATGTTTTTTCCTTTATTCTTTGAATTGAGGTCATACGCAGCTTTATATCCAGCCATATTGAGCTCCTCCTAGATCAAGTGTCATTGCCATTATGCGGGAGCCTTTATTTCTTCCATGTAACATCCATTCAGCTCTAGAAGAGTAAGTTTATCTACCTTTAGGAATAGCCATTAAAAAAAGATTCACGATTCTTTTAAGTAGTACCCTTTTATGAGGAGTTCCTGGTGTAAAATGTAGCAATAATAATAGTACCATAACATTTAGGGAGCTTGTGACAAATTGGGAGGCTCATTTCTGTGTCCAGATCAGAATAACAACCAGTCCTGGAGCAGGAAGATGAAGCGTTGAGTACATCTCACTGCTCAGCAGCTGACCTGCTCACCTGCCCTCGGACAAGACACTCTCTGGACCTCAGTTTCCTCATCTGTACAACAGGAATTGAAGACCCTGTCCTGCCTAGTTCATCAGGTTTGCCGTAGAAGACTTAATGGAACTATACAAGAAGAGAGTTGTAGTTTACGCCGCCCCAGTTACCAACAAAAACAGGAACTTATTTAAAACCCCATGATTGGGGCGCTTGGGTGGCTCAGTTGGTTAAGCGGCCAACTTTGGCTCAGGTCATGATCTCCGGGTTCCTGAGTTGGGGCCCCACACTGGGCTCTGTGCTGACAGCTCAGAGCCTGGAGCCTGCTTCGGATTCTGTGTCTCCCTCTCTCTCTGCCCCTCCCCTGCTCGCACACTCGTGTGTGCACTCTCTCTTCTCAAAAATAAACATTTAAAAAGATGTTTATTTAGGGGCGGTAGGCTCTGTGCTGACAGCTCAGAGCCCGGAGCCTGCTTCAGATTCTGTGTCTCCCCCTCTCTCTGCCCCTCCCCCGCTCACACTCTGTGTGTCTCTCTCTCTCAATAATAAACATTAAAAAAATTGTTTAAACATATTTAAAATGCCATGATAGAACTCAAAAAAAAAAAAAAAAAAAGCAATGTGTTGGCCTCCATCTTTCCTTCGATGTAGGAACCAATCCTGACTGCTTCGGAGATCAAGCATTTTCTCTTCCCAACAAATATTCTCAAGATACCTGATAACATGGTGGTGAAAGACAAGATACTAACAAAGGATTAAATTTTGTCCTTACAAATACATTCTGTTTAGTCACTTAGATGTCTTCTAAACATCAATGACTGGCAGGGGAAAGGATGCAGAAAACATGTAGAGGGTCTCTAAGATTCTCCGGATAAGACCAGAAGAGAGAAGAAGCAGCTTAAAAAACTAACCAAAAATAAATAAATAAATAAATAAATAAATAAATAAATAAATAAATAAATAAATAAATAA
This sequence comes from Felis catus, assembly GCF_018350175.1. NCBI lineage: Eukaryota > Metazoa > Chordata > Mammalia > Carnivora > Felidae > Felis > Felis catus. Next base: position 10,638,354 of record NC_058372.1, read on the forward strand.
ATAAAATGATAGAGAAACTTATTTCTATTTTCTATTTTATTTAGATTTCTCTAAGACATTCTTTTTTTAAAGCTCTACCGACAAATAAGATGAACCATTTCAGAGTTTTGTACATATGTCTTTTCTTAATATTTAATCCTCAAATAGAAAAGAGCAGCCATGTGAATGACTAATTTTAATAAAATGCGGTAAGTGCAAAGACAGGCCCAGAGGAGAGATACGTAACACACCTCTTAGGGATCAGGAAAGGCTTCTTATAAAGGAAATTCCTAACTGGGCCCTCAGGGAAGTGGCAATCCTGAAGAAACAACACGCTTTCCAGCTGGAACTAACATCTACTTTCTCCAATAAACTTTATAACGATATCGTCCATGCTTCATGTAGAACTTTGTCCATGCCCAGCACCAAAGGAGAGGCCTAAGGGGTCTCCATCTTGCTTGCCATTGCAGAGAATTTATTTAAACGATCCACAATAGTATGGAGGAGAGCCACTTAAAACTAATGAGTGCATACCTTGTGCCTTGAGCAGAAATCAGAGAGGTTCTGAAATACACAGTTTGGCTTCTAGTCTTAAGTCAGATAATGACTACAACCATGCTTAAGTGTATTTAAACCTCCAGGCTTCCATTTACTCAAGAGCAGAATTCTCTTAGTAATCTCTACACGTGGGATTGGTCTCGGAATTTTTTTAATTTTAATTCCTGTATAGTTACTATATGTTGCTGTATTGTATTTAGGTGCATAATATAGTGAGTCACTAATTCTATATATTACTCAGTACTCATCATGATAAACTCACTCTTACTCACCCCTTCATCTGTTTCACCCATTCCTTAACCCACCTCCCTCTGGGAACCATCGGTTTGTTCTATATAAGAGGAGTATGGTTTTTGGTCTTTTTTCTCTTTTTTCATTTGTTTTGCTTCCTAAATTCCATACTAGAGTGAAGTGATGAGGTATTTGTCTTTCTCTTACTGATTTCACTTAGCATTATAATCCTCTAGGATCCATTCGTGTTCTTGCAAATGGTAAGATTTCATTCTTCTTTATGGCTGGGTAATATTCCATTGTTTTTTATATACCACATCTTTATCCATTCATCTATCAACGGCCATATGGGCTGCTTCCGCAATTTGGCTACTGTAAATAATGCTGTGATAAACATAGGGGTGCATATATCCTTTGAATTAACGTTTTTGTATTCTTGGGTAAACTACCCAGTACACTACAATTACTGGATTGTAGCGTACTTCTATTTCTAAATTTTTTGAGGAGCCTCTATTCTGGTGCTCGCTTCGGCAGCACATATACTGAGGAGCCTCTATTCTGTTTTCCATAGGGGCTGCACCAGTTTGCAATCCCACCAACAGTGTACAAGGGTTCCCTTTTCTCAACATCCTTCCCAACACTTGCTTCCTGTGTTTTTGATTTTAGCCATTCTGACACGTGTGAGGTAATCCCTCATTGTGGTTTTGATTTGCATTTTCCTGATCATGAATAATGTTGAACATCTTTTCATGTGTCTGTTGGCCATCTGTACATCTTCTTTGGAGAAATGTCTGTTCACATCATCTGCCCGTTTCTTAGTTGAACTATTTGGGGGTTTTTTTTTGCTGTTGAGTTGTAGAAGTTCTTCATAGATCTTGGATACTAGCCCTTTATGAGATATGTCATTTGCAATTATCTTCCCCCATTCAGCACGTTGTCTTTTTGTTGATGGTTTCCTTTGCTGTGCAGAAGTTCTTTTTTAAGCCCCCGATGTGGGGCCTGAACTCACAACTGAGATCAACAGTCACATGTTCTCCTGAATAAGCCAACCAAGCACCTCAGAAGTTTTTATTTTGATGTATTTCCAATAGTGTATTTTTGCTTTTGATTCCCTTGCTCAGGAGACATGTCTAGAAAAATGTTGCTCAGATCGATGTCAGAGAGATTACTGCCTGTGCTCTCTTCTAGGATTTTTATGGTTTCAGGTCTCACATTTAAGTCTTTCATCCATTTTGAGTTTTTTTTTGTAAATGGTGTGGAAAAGTGGTCCAGTTTCATTCTTATGCATGTAACAGTCCAGTTTTTCCAACACCATTTGTTGAAGACACTATCTTTTTCACATTGTATATTCTTGCCTCCTTTGTCAAAGATTAATTGAACATATAACTGTGGGTTAATTTTTGGGCTCTCTATTCTGTTCCATTGATCTATGTGTCTATTTTTGTACCAGTATCATAGTGCTTTGATTACTACAACTTTGTAATATATGTTGATATCTGGGATTGTGATACCTCCAGTTTTCTTCTTCTTCTTCAACATCGTTCTGGCTATTCAGGCTCTTCCACGGTTCCATGCAAATTTTAGGATTATTTGTTCTAGTTCTGTGAAAGATGCTATTGGTACTTTGATAGGAATTGCACTAAATCTGTATATTGCTTTGAATAGTATAGACATTTTAACAATATTGGTTCTTCCAATCCATGAACATTGAATATCTTTCTATATGTTTGCGTTATCTTTAATTTCTTTCATTAAGGTTTTATACTTTTCAGAGTACAGGTCTTTCACATCTTCAGCTAAGTTTGTTCCTAGATATTTTATTATTTTTTGGTACAATTGTACATGGGATTTTCTTAATTTCTCTTTCTGCTACTTCATTATTGTAAAAATGTATAGAAATACAATAGTTTCCTGTATATTGATTTTGTATCCTATGAACGTACTGAATTCATTTATCAGTTCTAGTAGGTTTTTGGTGGAGTCTTCAGAGTTTTCTATATATAACATTATGTCATCTGCAAGTAGTGAAAGTTTTCTGTTTCTTTACTGATTTGGACTTGCAATGCTATTCTGAATAAAAGTGTTGAGAGTGGACATCCTTGTCTTATTCCTGATCTTAGGAGAAAAGCTCTCAGTTCTTCCCCATTGAGTACGATGCTAGCTGTGGGCGTTTCATATGTGGCCTTTATTACATTGAGTATGCTCCCTCTAAATCTATTTTGTTGACGCTTTTTATCATGAATTGGTGTGTACTTTGCTGAATGCTTTTTCTTCATCTCTTGAGATGATTGTATCTTTTTTATCCTTTTCCTTATTGATGTGATGTATTACACTGATTTGTGAATATTGAACCACCTTGTATCCCAGGAATAGATGCCACTTGATCTGGGTGAATAATTTTTTAATGTCCTGGTGGATTAAGTTTGGTAATATTTAATGGATTTTTACAACTATTTTCATAAGAGATATTGGCCTATAAGTCTCTTTATTAGTAGTGTCTTTACCTGGTTTTGGTATCAGGGTAATACCAGCTTCATAGAATGAATTTGAAAGTTTTTCTCCCTCTTCCATTTTTTTTGGAATACATTGAGAAGAATAGGTATTAACTCTTCTCTAAGTGTTCGGTAGAATTCATCTATGAAGCCATCTTGTTCTGGAATTTTTCTTGTCAGGAGATTTTTATCACTAATTCAACATCATTGCTGGTATGCAGTTGGTTCAAATTTTCTATTTCTTCCTGTTTGTATTGTAAGGTTATAGGTTTTTAGGAATTTATCCATTTTTCTAGGTTGTCTAATTTCTTGGTATATAATATTTCTTTTAAGAATTAAAAAAAATTTAATCTTTATTTTTGATAGACAGACAGACAGAGTGTGAGCAGGGGAGGAACAGGAGAGAGACATAGAATCTGAAGCAGGCTCCAGGCTCTGAGCTGTCAGCACAGAGCCTGATGCTGGGCTCGAACTCACAAACTGTGAGGTCATGACCTGAGCCCAACTCAGATGCTCAAACGACTGAGCCACCCAGCATCACTATATAATTTTTCATTATATTGTTATAATCCTTTGTATTTCTGTGGTCTCAGTTGTTATTTCTCCTCTTTAATTCCTGATTGTGAGTCTTTTTTTGTTTTTATGAATCTGGCTAAAGATTTATCAATTTTGTTGACCTTTTCAAAAATCAACTGTTGGTTTCATTGATCTTTTTTTTCTATTTCATTTATTTCTGCTCTAATCTTTATTATATCCTTTCTTCTACTCGTTTGGGGTTTCGTCTTCTTTTCCTGACTCTTTTAGGTGTAAGGTTAGGTTGTTCGAGATTTTTCTCACTTTTTAAAGTACTTTTAAAAACTTCCCTCTTAGAACAGATTTTGCTGCATCCCAAAGATTTTGGACCATTGCATTTTCATTTTCATCCCTCTCCGTGTATTTTTTTACTTCCTCTTTGATTTCTTGGTTGACCTACCTTGTTTATAGGATGTTATATGTGCTCTTTCCAGATATTTTCTTGTGGTTGGAAAAGATACATGGTGTGATTTCAATCATTTTGAATTTGTTGAGACTTGTCTTTTAGCCTAAGAAGTGATCTATTCTGGAGAAATGTTCCATGTGCACTCGAAAAGAATGTGTACTCTGTTTTAGGATGGAATGTTCAATATATCTGTTAGATTCATCTGGTCCAATGTGTCATTCAAAGCCAATGTTTCCTTTTTGATTTTCTCTTTGGATACTCTATCCATTGATGTAAATAAGGTGTTAAAATCTCTTACTATTATTGTATTACTATCGATCCTGGTTTTTTTTTTAGGTTGGTTATTAACTATTTTATGTATTTGGGTATATGTTGGGTGTATAAGTATTCACAACTGCTGTATCTTCTTATTGAATTGCCCCCTTTATTATCATATAGTATCCTTCTTTGTCTCTTGTTACAGTCTTCGTTTTAAAGTCTATTTTGTCCAATATAAGTATTGCTACCCCAGCTTTCCTTTGACATCCATTTGCATGGTAAGTACTTCTCCATCCCCTCACTTTCAGCCTACATGTGTCTTTAGGTCTAAAATGATACTCTTGCAGACAACGTATAGATGGGTCTTGCTTTATCCGTTCTGTCATCCTAAATCTTTTGATCAGCATGCTTAATCCATTTACATTCAAAGTAATTATTGATAGGTATGTATTTATTGCCATTTTGTTACTTTTTTTGGTTGTTTGTGTAGTTCTTCTCTGTTCCTTTATTCTTTTACACTCTTCTGTTTCCTGGCTTTCTTTAATGATGTTCTTGGATTCCTTTCTATTTTTTGCATATCTATCACCAGATTTTTAACTTGTGGTTACCATTAGTTTTATATATAATATCTTATGCATATAGCAGTCTATATGAAGTTGAAGGTCACTGAAGTTTGAATCCATTCTTACTCCTCTCCCCTCCTGCCATGTTTTAAGTATACAATGCCATACTTTACATTATTTTGTGAATCCCTTGACTGATTTTTATACATATATCTAGTTTCTCTGCTTTTGTGCTTCCTACTTTTATCATTCCTACTTATGGTCTTTCCTTTCCACTCAAAGAGTCCCCTTTAACATTTCTTGTAAGGCTGGGATAGTGGTGTTTTCGTTTGCCTGGGACACTCTCTCTCCCTTTCTATTCTAAGTGAAAGTCTTAGTGAATAAAGTATTCTTGTTTGCAGGTTTTCTCCTTTCAGCCTTTTGAATATATCATGCCACTCCCTTCCACCTGCAAAGGTGTGGGTGAAAAATCAGCTGATAGCCTTATGGTGTTTCCCTTAAATATAATTTTATTTTACCTTGCTTTTTAAATTCTTTCTCATTACTTTTTTGACATTATAATAACTAGGTAGCTTGGTGTGGACCTCCTTGGGTTGATTTTGTTGGTTGCTCTCTGTGCCTCCTGGATCTGGATTTGTTTGCATCCCCAGATTAGGGAAGTTTTCAGCTATTATTTCTTCAAATAACTTTTCTGCCTCCTTTTCTAATTCTTGGATGCCTATAGTGTAAATATTATGCTTGATGGTGTCTCTGAGATCCCTTTGTCTATTTTCATTTATTTTTTTTTTTCTCTCCTGTTCAGCTTGATTGCTCTCCATTACTCTGTCCTCCAGGTCATTGATCCATTCTTCTCCTGCCTCTCATCTGTTTATTCCATCTACTGTATTTTTAATTTCAGTTATTGAGGTCTTCATCTCTGATTGCTTATGCTTATCTCTTTGTTGAAGGTCTCACTGAGGGTCTCCATTCTTTTCTAAAGTCCAGTTAATATCTTTATGGCTGTTACTTTAAATTCTCTATCAAGCATACTACTTACCTCCACCTCTTGAGCTCTGTTGCTGTGATTTTGTCCTATTCTTTTGGGGCATATTCCTCTGTCTCCTCATTTTGTCAAGTTCACAGAGTCTGTTTCTATGTGTTAAGAAATTCAACTACTCCTGCTCTTACAAGTAGTGGCTTTATAAAGAAGACGTCCTACAGTGCCCTGCAGTGCAATGTCCCCTGTTGACCAGGATCTGGTCCCTCACGGATGTCTCCTTTGTATGTTGCATATGCCCTATTGTAGCTAAGCTGCATCTGCCTTTTAGTCCAATCATATGCGATGGCTCTCTCCGCCTGTTGTGAGCAGGGTGTGGTCCCTGCATTGTTAGTGGACCAATCTGGGGCTGCCTTGGGTTTGAGATGCATCACAAGTTTTCCAGAAATGCAGGAACACTGAACTGCAAGTGTTTTCCCTGTATTGCCCCTTGAGAAATTTTTGTTGGTGGGCATGGCCTGCAGTCAGACCCAATGTCTGCCCCCAGCCCACTTAGGAGACTTCAGTCAGACTCATGTGTGTGGTTATCTTCCGCTCTCCCCGGGGCAGGAGTCACTTTGGAGTGATACTGGCTCTGCTTAGGGCAGCTGACACACTGCCAGGCTTGTGACACTGCTCTGGACTCTGGCCATGCACATATTGGAGGAGCACATCTGCAGAAGGATGTGGGGGTGGGCCACATGGTGCCAGCAAGGGCCACGCAGGTCCGATACAGGAGGGGACAGGCAGCCACCCAGGGAAACTCCTGCCTAGGCCAGGAGGGAGGGACATATCTGCAGCAGAGTGCAGGAGCAGAGCATACTCTCAGCAAGCTAAGTGGAGAGTGTTGTCACCGTGCTAGCTCCCAAAGGATTCCATGCATGGAGGCTGGAGAGCAGGGGAGGGAAATGGCAGCTTCCAGCTCTTTTGTTCTTGGAGAAGTCTCCCAAAGATCCCTCCCCTCTAGCACACACTCTGAGATGGGTAAATAACTCACCCTCCTGCACACACCCCAGGCGTTTTTCAAACTTCTTCTATGCTAGATCTCTGTGGGCTGTTTGTTGTGCTCTCTTTAGGGATGGGGACTCCCTTGCCCTCTTGTCTCTCCCTGAGCTGAACCCACTGATTTTTTTTTAAGTTTAGGTGGTAAGCCCTGATTATTAGGTCCCTCTGCTTTTCAAATCCAAATGTTACAGGGATTTGTCTTCCCCTTGTGGGTCGCCTGTGCCTGGGGTGCCTGGTGCGAAGGTCTGTTTCTCTCCCCTCTCTGTGACTATGGCATCCCTCCCTCCTACATACAGTCCAAGTTTGGCTCTTGACCAAATCTCTGCCTTTCCTACCCTCTTCAATGAGGCCTCTTCTCTGCACTTAGCTATGGGGAGTCTGTTCCGCTAGTCTTTGGGTCATTTCCTGGGTTATTTACATGGATGTGGGTATTATCTAGCCATATCCATGGAATGAGGTAAGCTCATTCCTCCTCCTAAGAGGTCCTCCTACTCTGCCATCTTCCCCAGAAGTCTATACTTTAATGAGTTGTGAAACTCTAGAATAGAAAGCACTTTTTGTTAAAGTAGAATCCATTTTTAATACCCTATGTCCTCAAGATCTTCAGCTGTTTGCTTTCATCTCTGTTCCGTTTACAATCTTTCTAAAGGTAAGTAGATCAAACAATACATATGTGGACACAGCAAGTACAGATACACGTACAGAGTGAATTCAGAGATATTTGCATCAGTGGGTGCTGGATGACAAACTCTGAAAGAACAAAAAAGACTTCAGTTCCCTAGTCTACATGCAGCCTCTTTGCTTTGCAATGAGCTGGGCTACCACTTTCAAATCAGCAATCTAGAGGTCTTATTTCAGAAAGGAATTCATCAGCAACTCATTAGTAAGGCAACTGGTTTGACCCCGGTACCTGATTAGTAATTTGTTCCTAGGACTATACCATAATCAAAATTTAATGTGTAAAGGACCCCAAGAAAATCACCTAAAAAGAATTGAAATTCGGTTCTGATTTTCCCACTAGCATTCAATTCCTTTGAAAATATGTGAGCTTTTTCTATGTGCTCAGCCTACTAATACATAACTGAGAGCCCAGGGAGTGAAATCCTGACAGTTACTGTTAAGGTAAAAATGGGGTTACGGAATTCATTTTCAAAGTTTCTTTCCAGTTTATTTTTTTTTTAAAAATTAAATTGGCACTACCAAATTTAATGACAAGGCTACCCTGCTGAGTTCAGAGCCCAGAAAGCTATTGTCTCCCTGGTCTATGTATCCTACTCTGCTCTAATGTTTCCTATAATGCGACTAATAACCAACCATCAGCAATAAATGGCTTTTCATCTCATTGTTGCACACAGCAATAGCTGGAGCAGTGATACTGACAAATGAACCCGCGTAATCACTTCGGATTTCTTTGTTACATTTCACAGTGTGAAGATGGCTTCTGCTCAGCACGTCCCCAAAAAACAAACAGGCACTATTGCCATCTCCTCCATCAATCTCTCCTTATTGTTGTCATTCAAACCCCTGCACTGCCCTCCCTGCCAACCATCTCAGAAAAGTAACACATCCCAGATCTTTGAGTGTAGACCTTTGATATCCCTCTCCCACTGTTCTTTTGCCAACTGTATCCAAGAAAGAAATGGGAATCCAGAAGACTGAGGGATAGAAAGAACACAAACTTTTTCTACTTTTCAGGCTGTTTTCCTTGGGAAAAAAAAAAAAGAAAGAAAGAAAGCTAGCTCATTAAAATCCAGTTGGGTCTGACATTTTCCCTTTTACCTCTTCAATCTTTTTATAGTTTCAAATCATTAACTATCAGCATGAAGCTCAAAGGTAGCTCTCGCCATCTATGAAATGGTGACACATTTGACAATAATGCTTTTGAAGAGCCTGTCACATTCTCTCCCCAAACAAGTCTCATTAATGCTCAAACTGTCTTTCTTTTCTCTCTGCTTTTCTACTGATTTCTCTCTAATTAGCTTGTTTTTTTATGTTCCCTCGTTCCACAGTTTGAGCTTAGAAAAAAAGGAGGTGGATGTCATTTCCATGAACCCCAAGGCCAAGTTAATCAGCAGAATTAATGACTCTATTACCCATTAGACTGGGGGCCATGGCGCTTAACTCTCAGCACCCAGTGTTCGCCTTCTACTGTGCTTCTTCATTTTGCTCTGACAAATGTAAACTTTCACTCTCTCAGAGCAAACCCTGAGGTTCGACTCATTTATACAGCATTTCCTTTCCCCTTCACATGGACTGAATGTGGAAGAGAGGTTGAAACCATAGCTACCTTGCTCTGAGCGGTCCATGCTGAGAAAGTGTCATGCCCTTAAATGAGGATGGATAGAAGGAGGTCTCAGGTAATACTAGAAGTGTCATACCTTAGCGTTCCTTGTATAACTCGCTACAATCGATAATTACTTCCTGTAGAATAGGAATAATTTTTTGAAATTCATTTTCAATAGATGGAGGGGAAAAAACTTCAAATAGTTGTTTCCTCTTTAAATAGGAATTGAGAAGCAGTATTCTTTTATCATAAAATCAACACTAACATAAAACCAATTAAACATTTTGCATGTATTCAAAATACTTTATTTTATAAGCGTCTATCTAGGACTGTCAGAAGAATAGGAGAGGTTTTATCTCTCATAACTCAACACAAATATCCTCCATAGAAGTTCTGAGTTTAATTTTTAATGATATTGCTATCAATAAAAAGATAAAAAAAAGCCGGCACTCAAACAGGCTTCCAAGGAGTAAATATTCCAAGACCATTTCAGAGAAAAGACTTTCTTTCATTTTTCTTCAGCTATACCTCCACTCTCATGTAATGTAAAAAGCTTTTTGGTACCAATTGGTGGGTTATCTTTGCCTAAGGAGGTTGTTCTCAGGAAAATTTCTTTTTAAGGTGAAAATTTTGGCCTACTTGGGCTTGAATTATCTTGAGCCAAAAAAGAGTATGTCTGTGCTTATTATGCCTTCCAGCCTTTCCTTGTCCTTCACCCTCAATTTGGTCTACAAAATATAACTGAAAGGATATTGACAAGAATGATCATCTTAACATTGACTTTGTTCTTTTGCCACTTCTATTCATAGAAACAATGGCATACTTGTTCAGTGGCCTTTTTATTTTTAATGAAGGGAAATCCTCAGGGCATTAAAAAAAATTAAGTCAATGGCAGAACTCAAACTTTCAAGAAAAAAAGGTTAAAAAAATGGCATTTCACTAGTTATTAATGGGAGTTTTGTGTGACAAAAGGGTGCTTGCAATACTTGGAAATGAAAGGAAGAATATTTGCAACGCCTGGAAAATACCACAATTAGCATAGCTATCTTCAAATATCATTGAAAATACAAGCCATTCAATTTCGCTTTGATGTGCAGTCAACAGGTGTGAAATAAAACATCTCAAAAATAATAAATTCTATTGACATAACAAAGGGGATTTCAAACATTTCATGCTAAGAGTCAGTGTAATACAATGACCTTTGCCCCAAATCTGAAACTCAGGGAATAAGAATTCTCGTCCCAGTCTTCCAACCTGTCAACCCCTCAGAATGATCATGGGTGACTGAGGGGTGGAGGCAGGAAGTGCAAATTTTACCAAATTGTTTGCCTTACCTCTGTACACAACAATACAACACGAAACCATATTATAGGTAATTAAAAATAGTATATAAAATTCACTACAAAGATTCCCACACCAAAGAAAAATTAATTTCTAAGACATCATTCCAAAATTTACACACATACACACACACCGAGAGTTAAACACTCACCCATTTGTCCCTTGTCTTCTTTTGCCTTTGTCCAGGTGATACAAGATAATATACTTTCGGAGATTTCTGAAATGTTTATGTGTTCTCATGGCATTCTCTAGTTATCTTATTGGATCGGATCATTTATCTCCCTTGTCACTCTCCCTGCCCCACTGCAAAACCATGAAGAGCTGTGCTGTGTTTACAGTTGTACCCTAAGAACCCTACTGCTGGCATGAACAATTTATAGAACACACAAGTAGGAGAAACCTGAGTTGACTAATTTAAACCTCAGCAGCTATAAACTTTATTTTCCTTATAAAGCCATTCACAATTACTTCTAGGTTACCTAAAAACCTAAGACACATCTTAGAATGTATAAAAGTATGGGAGTGTTATGTTAAGTTCAGATGACTAAATTTGATGGGAAGATTATGAGCCCATGTCAGACAGCTTACTTTACTGGCTACTTTTTATCCTTGCCTCCCTTTCATATTTAAAATGTCAGTAATGCAAACAAATAAAATATATGTGCTTCCATGTTTAATGAAGCATTATTCACAATAGATATGGAAACAAGGTAAGTATCCACTGAAAGATGAATAAGGAAAATACAGTGTGTTATTCAACCTCAAAAAAGGACATACTGCTTTTGCAATAACATGGAAGAACCCGGAGAATATTTTGTTAAGTGAAATAAGCCAGACACAAAAAGAAACAATTGCATTATCTCATTTCTATGGGGAATCTAAAAAACAAAACAAAACAAAAAAACATCAAATATATAGAAGAACCTAGAATATTAGTTACAAGGGATGGAGAGGTGGGGGAAATGGGCAGATACATGTTGGTCAAAGGATACAAAGTGGAGGCTATGTAGGATGACAAAGTCTGGAGAACTAATATGTATCATGATGACTAGAGTTAATACTGTGTTGAATGGTAGAAATTTTCTAAGACAGATTTCTGGTGCTGTCATCAAAAAAAAAGATATGTAAAAAGATATGTTAACTTGATTGTAGTAATCATTTCATCATATACGTATATATATATATGAATGAACATGCTGATTAGTTCTCATGTTATACACCTAAATTATGCACAATTCTTGAAAAAGCAAATATTCAACATTATAATTAGGATTTTTCACAGTTTCCAGAAGAAAAAAATGTCTAATACTTGACCTCACTTCACCTTACTTGAGAAAAGAGTATTCTCAACCCTGACTGTACATTAGGATCATTTGCAGTACTTTAAAAATATTGCTGTTCAGACCCCACCCCCAGAGATTCCAATTTAATTGGTCTGGTCTGCAGCTGATGCATTGCCATTCTAAAATCCAGCCAGGGCTCTAAATAGATGATGGGTATTAAGGTGGGCACTTGTGATGAGGACCAGGTGTTATAAGTAAGTGATGAATCACTAAATTCTCCCGAAAACAATATTACACTATATGTTAACTAACTAGAATTTAAGTAAAAACTTGAAACAAGCAAAAATATTTCTAGCCAGGGTTGAAAAGAGCTGTTCTAGAAAGAGATGGTAAGTGTCAGTTAAGAAATAACATCTTTATGTTAGAGTTCATCCATAAAGACCTTCAGATGCTGTGGGAAGTCAGTACCTTCTTTCCTAAGGGACATTCACCTTCTTTATTTCAGTGCTTTTGACATGGATGAACTCCATAGATAATGCCCAAGACCACAATCCTGCTGAGAGGCACTAATGAGTTCGGATCCTCAACATAATTTCTCCCACTGGAAGACAGACAGTGGCATAAATTTCTCACTTCCAAAGGTGGCTGGACATCAGAATCATCTGAGAAACTTCTTAGAAGATTCCAAGACACCACAAATGACTAACTGAATCAAGAGTCTTCAGAAGTAAAGCCCTGTTGTGCATTTTCATCAAACTACCCAAGGGATTCTTTCATGTGTGACTTGTTAATAATTGTTAGACCTGCATAAAATCATGAGTATGTCATAGATACATAGAAACATTTCATTCTGAAGCCAAATCATTTTCTGTAGTATGGTAGAAAGGTGGCAGTCTTTGGACTCCTACATATCTGCATTAGAACTCTAGTTCCACCATAACTAAGATATGGACCCATGAGTAAGTTACCCAAAGCCTCCATGCAGCTGAGAAAATGAGGATAAGAATATGTCCCTCAAGAGTTGCTGTGAACTATCCAGCAATGTAGAGCACAGTATAGACAACTGATACACGTCTGTTCCTTTCTCCCCTTTCTTCTTCTATGTAATGTGACCAGTGAAAAAAGAATAATAGGAATAGGTAAAGTGTAAAGTATGGCTGAAAATATAAAAATAAACATAAGATATTAAGAACGTGTTAATCTTTTCCTTTAAACCTAGATAATTTCCAATAACTAAAGGGTAAGTATCAATGCTCATTTTTTCTGGGATTCAAACTACTTACCAATTAAATGATTTTCTAAAATGTTTTCTTGAACTCATGGCATACCCATGTTTAGTTGATCTGGATAAAGGGTTTGGAAAAAATTCGGAAACCATGACTCATAACAAATGCATGAAGGCAAAAAGAAGATTCCATTTGAAATTGCAGGTGTTGACCATGAAAAAGAAAGATACAGTAAAATCGAGTCTACCTTCTAGTTCTCTAAGTAGGTCACTCTTCTCAGAGGAAAGAACTTGGCTTCTGTCCCTTTATTTATCAGTAACAGAAAAAGTCAATGGCCCTGTGAAGCTTCTACTAAAAACCCTTCCCTAAACAAGGTGAGTTCAATTCAAATATTTTTTGACCAACCAAATGTTATGGTCATATGAACGCCACAAACATTCTCCATTGTACTCCCAGACTATCTGGAATATGCCTCTGCTACTACCCTTGCACACCATTTGGTAAATGTCTGATTCCTTGGGTCTCTCCCCCACTAAACAGTGTGTTCCTCCAAGACAGAAACTAGAGCATATTTGCTTAACAAAATGCCTGACACAAAGTGGTTGGGGAGGAAGAATGTTCATGTTATCCAGCAACAAACTATTATGTACTCGAATTATATGTAGGTATAGATCAAGCACTGGACAAAGTCCCACCTCGAAGAGCAAAATAAATCTAAAAAAAGTATTAGCAAGTTGACTCTAGCAGTACACTAAAAGAATAACTAATGAATCATTACTAAGTGGTGATCATGTCAGGAATACAACAATGGCTCATTGTTAGAAGATGTATCAGGGAAACTCACATTATAAGGTCGGTGGAGAAATACAATATCATTATTTCAGCAGATGCCAAGAAAGTACTTAATAGAAAGATACTCCCATAATGATAAAAATTTAAACTCAAGTAAATACCTAATTCAGGATTAATAGTGAATCTTTAGAATCATTCATATAAAAGTCAAGAATAATAATTAGTAATTTATGCTATTAACTCCATTATTTAGCATTCTTATATACATATACAACTAAACATTTTTGAAGACATAATTGTAGGAGAGAAGGAGGGCAAAACTAACCCTGTTTTTAAATGATATATTTGTATACCTGAAAGAATCCAAAGATTAAACTGAAAAAAAAAAGAAAATTAGGATTTCAATAAAATGGTCAGATAGAAATTTAGTATGTTGTCCTAATTCTTCCAATAAGCTTAACTACATTGGCTGCAGACTTCCCTCCCCCTAAGTCAACCCTGAAGTATAGGGAGAGGGAGGGTGGGAGAGGGGAGAGAGGAGAGAGAGAATGGAGAAAAATGAAAGTCCAGGTGGAAGGAATTTCGAAATGGTGTTGCATTGGCCAGGGTGGGGTGGGGAAGCAAGTAGACTGAACTTGAGGCAGGAAGCTGCTAGTTTTGTCAGGAGATAGATAGGGAACCTTGATATCCTGCTCTTCATTCTCCTATGCCAGGAGTTCTGACAGTGCTACCCCAGGACCACCTGCATCAGCATACTTGTGCCCAAGCCCTGGACTATTAACTCAAATTCTGGGAGTAAGGCCCAGTAATCTAAGTTTTTAAAATGTCCTCCCCATGTTTCTCATGAATACTAAAGTTTAAGCAGTCCTCTTAGTACTGCTGCTTCTGTGGGGGGTGGGGTGGGGTGCAAAAGGTAAAATTCTGAGGACTTATTTCATGGTGTGAAAAGTTATTGCCCATAGTTTCCAGGTACCTGGGGTTCTCTGCTCTTGGGCTCATCTATATCCTACCCTTGAGTGTACTGGGGATGATACAGATTGTGTTCTGGTCTCCCTTCATATGTTTCCTTTGACAGAGTAGCAAATACCCTAAAAGCAAAATGAGCTCATAGGCAAAAGTAACAAGGCATTTGAGGACATTATTTCCAAAGAAACAAGGTATACTGGATAACAAATTTTATCAGATCCAAAAATATTAAAAATATTAAACAAGAACAAAACATAAAAAAGAACTACAGGGGCGCCTGGGTGGCGCAGTCGGTTAAGCGTCCAGCTTCAGCCAGGTCACAATCTCGCGGTCCGTGAGTTTGAGCCCCGCGTCGGGCTCTGGGCTGATGGCTCAGAGCCTGGAGCCTGTTTCCGATTCTGTGTCTCCCTCTCTCTCTGCCCCTCCCCCGTTCATGCTCTGTCTCTCTCTGTCCCAAAAATAAATAAACGTTGAAAAAAAAAATTTAAAAAAAAAAAAAAGAACTACACATAAATCTTAGTCATGTAGTAAGATATGGTTAAAACAGAGAACACAATTGATAAAGATAAATATCAAAATGGAAATAACTGAGGCATAAAAGAGTGAATTCAGACAAGGTCCCCCAAAAAAGATCAAAGATAGGAAATTATAAAAGAACAAGAAAGACCTATGGAGGATAAAGGCAGAAATGGTAGTACTGAGATCATCAAAGTGAAAAGAGATGAAGACAAAAATGGTAAGCACCCATGTTGCAGTATTAAGAAAGATAAATTTCTTGGAAAGAATTCAGATTGTAAAGGCCCACAGACTTCCACTTCAAGCCTTGATGTAGTAATAGGAACCACATTTACTCTCTCATCTTAAACAACTAAAAACCAGGCAACATACATGAAACAGTTTTCAGACATTGGAGAATAGACAGTGAAGGACAATGATTCCAAAGAGAAGGGAAACACAGTTTGACCCATCATTGTCCCAACTTACTGCCAAAAAAGAGTTCCCAGGAGACAACACTGAGAGGGAGGACCCAAAAAGATTTTGACAAAGTGAAGGAGGCAGAGTTAACAATTCAGGGGCATCAAGGAAGTTAGAATTTGCAAGACAAAATACCAGAGAAGAGGAGACACACAGAGGGCAAGCCCTACAGATCTATAAGGGCTGAGTTTTCACATGAGTATTCATCAAGGTATACAAGAGGAAATTATCTAAGCCTGAGGGAGAAACCACGAGAAAAAAATCAGAGGAAACAATTCTCCTTGCTCCCACAAGGCCAGGGATATTTATGGTCCCAAAGGCCAGTGTAGAAAAACTTTGTAATGCATGGAACATCAAGTTGAGTGCTCAGACTGTACTGCCTCAGCAGAAAGACTAATGCCCTTGACAAATGTTTGATTTGGTCCTATGGTACAATAAAACGTATATATCTGGTCTTTGCCCTGGACTCTTGACACCGAGCTTCAAGAACCCTTGGAATTGCCTGAGTGATGGTGTTATGCTAATGAGGTAACTTATGGTTTGGGGGGGGGGCGCTAGATGGCTTCAAGATGGGGGCTGGTCATCAGAAAAACCCAACCACATGATAAGAGGGTTGAAATTTCAAGTTGTCAGATCTCTCAGAAGGGGAGGGGAACTGAAGGTTGATTAATTCATTGGCTATGTGATTGATTTCAATCATTCCAAGGTAATGAAACGGTCAAAGATTCTTGGGCACCAAGGCTCAAGGGAGCTTTCTTCTTAACACGTTGATATGCTGTGGAGGGTTACATACCCGATTCCATGAAGAGAGAGCATGGAAGCTCTGTACCCCCCACTCTCCCCATCTTGCCCTATGTGTCTCTTCCATTTACCAGTTTGAGTTGTAGCCTTTATAATAGCAACAATACCACTTTCCTAGGTTCTGAGACTTGTTCTAGGGAATTATCAAATGAGGGGTCACGTTGTGGGAACCCCCAAATTTAGAGTCAAATGGAAAAGTGCAGGTAGCCACATAAGGCATGCAAAGAAGCAGGAAAATGCAACACATAATGATGAGAAAAAAAGGAAATCAATAAAACAAAGACCCAGAAATGGTACAGACAAGTAGAAAATATAATAAAGCTGCAATTATAGATACACTCCATGTGTTCAAAAAGGTAGAAAACAGCATTAGTGTTTGAGAGATGTGGAAAACATACAAATGAAACAAATTTATGCAGATGAAACAATACAATGTCTGACATAAAAAATACATTGGATGGAATACAGAGCAAATGGACAACCACAAAAGAAAACATGAGGGAACATGAAGACAGAGTAATAGAAACTGTCTAAAACAAAACAAAGGGAGAAAAGGGAGAAAAAGATAAAAAAAAAAATGAGAACATCAGGAAACCATGTGACAACCTTAATCACACTAACTGCAATTTAGAAGGAGGGGTTTATTTTTTTTGTTGTTTTTTTTCTTTTGTTTTGAAATGGTCATATCATAGGGGAAATCTTTTAGAGTATCATAAAAAGTCAGAAGTACAAAACAAAAACAGTGATAAAATGACCACATAAAACTAAAAATACAATTATAAAAGGAAAATAAAGTATATTGAACCTATATTTTTTAAATAAACTGGGAAGTAACATTCATAAATCATATGACAAAAGATCATTATCCTCAATATGCAAAGACCTCAAAGAAATTTCTTAGGATTAAAAAATCTAATACACAAGAATATTCTGGCAGTTGCCAAAAGGAGAAACTTAAAAATGTCCAGCAATCATGAAAAGATGTTCTTTCTTATTTATAATCAAAGGGACACAAATCAAAGCAAATATATCACGCTACTAGGCTGGCAAAGTTGAAAAATCCCAAAATCTGTATTGAAAATCAGGGAATGGAAAAATCAAGCACTTATGATTTGTTGATGAGAATTTCAATACATAAGCCCTTTCTAGAGATCATTTTTGCCAGACACCAAGGCAGGAAGTAAAGGTAAAAGGAAGAAGTGAGTGAGGGATGAGTGAGGGATGAGTGAGGGTGGGAGGAAAGAAATGGAGAAAGAAACAAGAAAAAATAAGAGTTCTTTTTCTTTAAAATGTTATTTAAGCAAATTATGAGATAAGGCAATACTCTGCAGCCATTAAAAATATAAAATCCTTCCTGCCATGAATAAATGTTCAAAATCAGAATATTATACATAAGAGTGTGTGTGTGTATATATATATGTATATATATCCATACATACATAAAGAACAGTATAGAGTGATCCCGATCACATTAAATGGGTAGGCAGGCACATTGTGTATGTATGCATTCGTAGATGTCTAAAAGAGTTTTCACCACTAAATGAACAGTAGCTATACTTTGGTGAAGGAATTCCATGTGTTTTTTATATTGTGTTTATATTTTCTAATAGCTTGAGTTTTTAAAATAATAAGCATATGTCAGTTTTAAAGTAAGAAAGTTATTTCTTTAGATGCAACCCATCCAATAAGATGAGAGAAATTGCTTAAGAGTAATGTGGCAATTGATTCAACTTAAGATCACATATTTGGAGTTACTTAAAAACATGTCTTTGAGCAATCCCCCTATTATATTCACTTTCTTCAATCCTCCTCCTCTTGACTTCAGAGAAGACAGAGGAGAAACAAAATTAGGAAGCATATGATAATACTCCCAAATATAAACCCTTTATTAAATTTTCTACTTAGTTGTTTTAGCAACTGAATTTCATCTTAGGTTCATTTCTGATATTTAGAAAGAGAAAAACAAAAAGTAACATTGGTATGTCATCAACATGTTGCAAGTATCCACCGGGCCCAAGCAAAACAAAGGAAAGCATTAGTTACTGCAGACAAAGAAAAGAGGCAAAAAGTCTACAACAAACATTTATCATGAGTAGATGGAAGAGAAGACCATGAGAGACTCTAAGCATAGAGATAAAAACCAGAAAACTACTGAACATTCAAAATCAAGAACTGCAGTCAAGGAAAGCTTTGGAGAAGTCCAAAAGGCTAGTTTAAAGAAACTAAAACATTTATAAATCAGTGTTTGTGGCCATTGTTCATTCATCCATCCTTTTGGTTCAGATCCAATCAGATACTACCACTAGGTGCAATATTTGGCACTGAAATGAACATTACAACTAAATATTTATTGCTTTAATACTATCAGAGCCTTGTTCCAACTATGATTCAGGTTTGTTTCCATTAGGAAGTGCTGTATGATGGATGCTTAATTCTGATCTCCCTAAAATCAAGAAACGCCATCCAAGAGATCTTATTTTCATTTCTAGCATCAGTTCTGGGATGCTGGCTGTCTCTTGTATCAGTGCCTGGCTATACCATACTCCTTTAAATACTGAGGTTAATCTAGATTATTTTCATTTTAAGGTAAATTGAACCAGCGTAATAGGTAAAACTCTCCTGATCAGACACTTCAAAACAGATATTCTGCATGATCATTAATTTCACATGCCTAACACTTTTACCAAACCATTCTAATTCTAGAAATTTCCACTAAGGAAATCATCGTGAAGGTGTATAAAGACCTATTTACAAATTCAAGCACGAGATTCTTTTAACAGGGGAAAACAAAAACTATGAAACATGCTAAATGTCCAAACAAGAAACCAGATAAATACATTTAGGTACAGACATTCTAAGCGGTTATTAAAATCCACTCAATTATCTTTCTTTAAAATGTCAATTTTCAAAACCAACCTCTATAGCAATAGGTGCCTTTACTAAGGTAAAGAATTAACACAGCTTCCTTTATGGCTATGCCTTTCAGAAGGTTGATAATCACAAGCTGACACCATTGCATGTTACACATAGGGAAGGCTCGATTGTGTGGCTGGCATTGGTAACTGTCATCAGTGCTATCCCTCAACTCAACCACACGTGATGCCTCGAGTTGTCTTTACCTCACAAGTACTATTGCTGTGTACCCTCTTCAAGTTGAGGTTTGATCTGAGTTTACTTCCCTAGGCCATCTTTCCAGATTAGTCAAATTGTATAACAGACCATAAAGGACCTTATATTGATCCTCACTTTCAAGTGGGCTGGGAAATGTTTGGGTGTATGTATTAATACAGAAAATTCAAGCTGTAATTCAAGCTGTCACATTGAGATGTCTGCTCATGAAGGGCACACGTGTGGAGTGGTCTTGACGTTGTTCCAAAGGGCTGTCATCACATTATCTAGGTCACACCACAAGCCCTGTACTTAGAAATTGTTCACTCCAAGGTTTTGGATATAGAAGATATTTTGATCTGAAATTGATAATACTTAAAAAAAAAAAAAGATTTACACATGCCACATTATTGGTTGGGATCCAAGAAAGATATATTTTTCTCTATCATGAAAAGTAACTAAGAATCCTTAGTGAGGAACTTATAATTACTTTACAAAGTCAGAGGATGATACTATTGATTATGATTGGTTTCTTTTTTAAAGAACTAATTCTATGATGAACCGCTGCTGAAAATCATTGAGCCAATTATTTAGAACACAAATTTCCAATCAATCTAGATTCGGAAGTAGTTTTGCATCTACTTGGCTTGGTTCAAGGACTCAATTTTACCCTTGCCACTTAGTCATGTTCAAGCAACTAGCCCGATTGCAACAGTAGCACAGACCAATGGATATGCTTTAGTGAAGTATTAGAAGAAAATTTGTCCTCTATCCCTGCATGTTCAACAACTGTTAAATTACAAATGGGAAGCTATTTGAAATCCTATTCGATTGACTCCAGGGGAGGAACAATATAGAGGCAAACCTGAATTTGATTACAATTTACTTCAATGTGACCTTTGAGGCTCAGTTTCTCCATCTCTGAAACCAAGGTAAGGTCTGCCTCAGAGATCTGTCATAAGAATCAAATGAGAATGTGCTGGATAAACCATAGAAATGGCATTAGCATTCCATTATTATTTCCACTGTTACATACTTTGGATGGTCAAACCTCAGGAGAACTGTTAAGAACATTTCTTCTGGAACCACATGTTCTAGTTCTATTGCCTCCATATGTTATCATTTCAGCTATCTATTGTCGCATTAAAACGACCACAAAGCTTGTAACTTAAACAAAAACCACATTATTTGTTCACAGTTCCTACAGGTTAATATTTTAAACTAGACTCAGCTAGGTGGTTCTTCCCCATATAGTGTAGCTGAGATCATGGTCTGCATTCAGCTGGTGAGTGCATCGCTTTGTATTTATGCCTTTCAAAGCCCCTATTACATTCTCCTACAATTATCCATTTATGTACTTGTCCACCCAGTAGATGTCTTCCTCCAAGAGAGACCTGGATTTGCCCACCATTAAATCCCCAGCACTTGGCATAGTGTCCACCACAGGGCAGTTGTGCAATGTTTGCTGGATTAATTATTTTTCAGTGGCATAATCCCCACTGGACCTTGACTATGGCCTTATGAAGGAGGTGAGAAAGCTGACACCTCACTATGTGAACTTGCTCCATGGATGCACCATGGCCAGGTCTCCTAACTTATGACCCACTGGTCTTCTCTCTCTACTGAGCATCAGTATCTGTAGCATACAGAGCCATCTGCTTTCCATTATGCACTCTACTCACTTTGTCTTCTGTGCCATTAAAGCAGAAAGCTGAGGACTTTCAGAGTCAGAGAGTTGGAGTAGAAAGGGCCCAAGAGACTATTTGTCATAGTTCACCTCCAGCCGTTTACACAAAGGAAACCAACCCAAAGAAAAGTGACTTGGGGCAAATCCTGGTCTAGAATTCAGGCCTACCAGTGCCCCTCCATTTGCTTTCCTTTGGTAGAAAGGTAGAACAGTGTGATACTGGGTTGATAAATGCACCTTTGTGCCAGATTTGAGTCTTCATCCCAGGCCTATTAATGGTATGCAAACAAGCAAATTTGAAAAAGAACATAATTTTCCATTCATCTTTCTGTTCTAGTTCCACATGCCACAAATGGAAACCATTTGGTGGGGGCTCTAGGGGTGAGAAGAGATCTACAACGATGTGGAGTTCTGCATCGCTGCTCAGCAGGGCTGTCAGTAATATCTTACTTAACATACTGTCACAGAATTTTCCTTCAGTGTCACCTCGGTCGCTACTGTAACACTCCATAAGAAATAATGCCATCTGTTAAAACACACAAGGCAGGGAAACGCAGCTGCTGTCATCACACAAAGATGGAATTAACCAACACCAAGCAATTACTTTCCTTTTAAATTTCACAATTAGAATTTTAGTCTTGCCTCATTTGTATCACAAAAGTCACCACAACACTGTGCCTGTTGAAGTAACAACACCGCTCTCTTCATGAAAACATGGAGGAGGAGGAGTGTAGCTACGGATAATGGCAATTGTTAACCATGTTGCCTCTTTTATAAATATTTTTTAAATTCCATTGGGCAGTGTTAATTATAGGTACCAGCACTAAGAATAATGGATTTGCATCTAGCACTCACATTTAGGCTCTCTTAGTACTCAAAGGGGGAAAAAAATCACCAAGTGGGGTTTATTGTTGATGGAATTATCGGTTATGCTACATATCCAAGATCTTTTTTCTCTCCTTGGTAGAAGACTGTAATGGAGAAGGAAGGGACCCAGTTTATAAGGAGACAGGTTTCTAATTTGAACAGAGATGAAATTCTGCCTCTCAGCTTTTATTCCATTCATTGGAAGGGAGCAGATTGCTGGCTAAATAACAGAAGGGTGGACCTATTCAGAGCTTAACTGCTGAGCTAACTCTTCAAAAAGCTGTAAGAGATCAACAATTGCCTTGGCCAAACTCCATTATGAGGGTGTCAGCAAGCTGGTGTTTCTCTTTTTGATGCATTTTTTTGCATGGGAATTATATACTATATTTTCCGAGGGCAGAGCATTGGGCAAAACCTGCCTTAACTGGTTTTCTGATGGGCAGAGTTTTCTTACAGGGTAGAGCAAAATCAATGAAGGTCACAAAGGGTTAACTTCTCAGCTTTTCTCCAACTGCTGACCTGTTAATAAATCAATCACCCACTGAGACCACATACCAATGATGCCACAAGGGTGGAGTTATCGAAGTATTTGTTACCTGGTCCTCTAGAGGAAGCCTCACATGTCCACCCTGCTCATGATGCCTTTACTAATTTCTTAACTTTCAGTACAGTTTCCATCCACTTGCTTCTAATGACCTTTCATACTGGTCTAGTTCATAAACAATGATGCATAAGCCAGTTGGTAGGCAGAACTTGGCCCTCAAACCTGAAAAAGCACTTAGCTCCACCTCAGATTAAGTTCATTCTAATCTCTGTGGTCAGGACGTATGCCTTTATAGCAAAGCATACACTTGGTATTTTGTCACAAAATAGCTTAAAAATTAGTTATTTCTCAAATTCATATAGAGCTTGACTTCCCAAAGACTGTAGGTTCCTTTAGGCCCGAGGCCTTGCCCCATCAGAAGGAACACATTGCCATCAGTAAGAAAGACTCAACGTTTAGAGACTAACAGCTTCAGATTTTAAAACCCAGGTCATTTCCATATTTATGTTAGCTGTTAGGTATTTCGAATCAGGGCAGGGGAGGAGGAGGGTGCCTAACAAAATTATTCTCACAAACAAACCGTGGCTAAATTCATTACTCATATACATGGATTTGCTTGGCTCTATTGACCAAAATCTTGACAAATACAATGATGTCTCATGTATTATTATATGGAGAAAACTCAATTTTATCACAGACTGCAAGACTCTTTAGGTCCTTGAATACAAAGGACCCTATTTAGAAGAAACTGCAATCTGTAAATATAATTCACAATCAAGGCTCTCAAAGTCACAAAAGAGCAATGACTACATCTCTGATTACTAATTGAATCAGACACTACCAGCACTCCAGCAAAGACCAGCCAGACTGAGGAAGCCTCTGGACCATGCTGGTCTGTATATGCCCCACAGGCACATGCCCAGACAGCCTTCAGTTCTCAAAGACGCTGCTTCTGTTTGTAGCATGATTTATGAAAAGAGGAAAGATGATGCACTAGGCATCATACTAATCTTTTTAACTGCAGTACTATGTGTAGCTTAGGACTAATAGTACGCATTAATAATGATCTAGTCCTTGTCTTTCTTGGCCAGTACCATATCCAAAGCCAGTTGTTTTGGTCACCATGTTGAGCCTCGGTACTATATTACCCCTTCCCTTCTGAGCCAAACTTAAAAGAAAGTACAGCAGTGATGAAAGTACATAGTTAAGAAGCTAAAAAGATTATTTTTCCCCCATGCAATGTATAAGAAGAAATCTTAGGGGTCTCAGAGAGGAAAATATACACACAATCTGTTCCAACCACCCAATTTCTCATTTAATCCCCTACTTGCCCATCTCATACTAGCTCTTCATTTTTTAAAAATCCATTGCCTTTCCTATCCTCCCACTGTTGTTCTCTTTTGGGTCCTATAGACTCACTATATGTCCACACCCAGACTCAAGATCTCACAGACATTTAGCATAACCATTTCACAGAACATACGAACACTGCTTAAAGTAGCACATGAGGGAAAAACATATACAAACCTTTCTCCCGTTGACCCAAAACAGTAATGGGGGCGGGGGGATCTCTAAGTATGAAAAATAAAATCTTTCCAACTTTAGGATTTATAGTTTCTCATCTATCACTGCATTTCTCCCCCCCCCCCCTTTAACAATGTTTCTTTCTAACAGTTTTACCTTTATGTAAGCCAAAAAGTAGAAAAAAGTTTAAAGGCGATGGGAAGAAAGTCAGACTTAGTTTTAATTCTGCCTCTGTACCCAGGTGTGACAAGAAGTGGTAAATAAGAAACAACTTGGACCAGCCAAAGACCTTAGTCTTAGCTGGAATCTCCCCTACTCCTACACACAAGCACATACCAGATGGTTCCATGGCAGTCAGGAGGCTTGAAATGAAGCAATCATTTAGCCTGCAGCTGGAATACACAATATTGCCCAGTTTTGGGGTGGGGGGGAGTTCATTTAGTCAGCAGAATAAAAGGATTTAATCTCATAGGACATGCAGTTTTCCCATCCTCAAGTTTCTAAAAAATCTCAAACCTAGGGAACAACACACCCACCCCAGCCAAACCACTTTCAAAACCAGATTTAGATATATTCCATTTGAATACACATCTGATAATGTCCTTGGTCTCCATCATATTTATATGGGCTCTTAAGCTAGATTTGACAATCAACATGTCACCATGTTTTTGTGTTTGTCCCACATTGTCATATTTACAGGAAAGCAGCCAGTTTATCACAGTCCATGTGAAGGTTTTCAAAAATCCCAATCTACAATCAATTGCTCAAGTAGTTTCTCAATGTTTAAGCACTCTAACTTTAGATCAATGAGGCTTATCCCAAATCTTTATTGGGTTTTATCCAGTGTACATATAATCATAGCCATATTTATATAATTTTTTCATCAAATTGTTCAGCGACTGAAGACTTGTTACCCACATAGGCCCATTTATTTCTCCTCAGATTCCTGAAAAGACACAAACCAAGGCAATAAATTTATACATGATTCTGCCCAGCTAATTTTCCTATTTATATAACATAAAGGAAGCCTCATAACTTAGGTAAACAAACACAATACTCGTCCTAAAAATAGAGAATAAAAATGGAGTGTGGGTAGTGGAGAGGTTCCAAATCTTCTGGTCCCACCAATATGTTATTTATTTAACAGCATGCAAATTAGTTAACAAGAATACATGCCGGGTTCCTGGGGTAAATAATTTCCATTTCTGTCACTGCTTAGAAACCATGCTTAAGTACCTCCTAAATATTCATGCTACAGAAATAGGACACAACATGAATTAAGGGGAACATCTCTCACTGAAGATTCTCTCCTAAGAAGAAAGGATGAGGAGAGTAGAAAGAGGAAAACATGGTGAGAAAGGAAAAAAGAAATTTTTCACATTTTTCATCTTCTTTAAGTTTTCTACCTGGGCATCTTGGAGTTAACCTGGTCTCCTGCTAAGTTTGTGAGCATCATAGCATCAGGCTCAGGGAAAGCACAAAGCTTCTAGAAATGTTAAAGAAGCAGCCTCCTGAGGAAAAGAGCTACAGGTGGTTAGCATTGTGTATTACTGAGCCAAGTTATTATTCTAAAAACAAAGAGTCTAATCCCAATTTAAATTATCAGCATGTCTGTGCCCCATTGTGCAAATCAACAAAAGCAGCTTCATAAAATACCTCATTAAAATAGATAATTTGTGTCATAACATGCATTGAATATCCATTGCAAGTCAGGCAATACCTTGGCTAAATAACAGATGTCAAATGTCAGATTGTTCCTGTGTAAGATTGCACAGATCCATTATAGTTTAAACAAATAAAAGTGCTTTTCTCCTCGCACTTTGCTATGGATTCAATTGTGTGTCCCCCAAACTCACTATGTTGAAGTCTTCATCCCCAGTGTGACTGTATTTGGAGATATAGTGGTAGCTAAGGTTAAATAAGGTCTTAAGGGAGGAGACCTAATCCAGTAGGACTGGTGTCCCGATAAAATAAGGAGATCAGAGATCTCTCTCAGTACGCACAGAGAAGGGGCTATGTGAGGACACAGTGAGAAGGTGGCCATCCACCAGCCAGGAAGAGAGGCTTCACCAGAAACTGATCTTGATGGCACCTTTTTTTTTTTTGACATACAAAAAGTACATAATTAAGGTATACAACCTGATGAGTTGGGACGTAAGTATATACCCATGAAACCATCACCACAATCTATGCCATACACCCATCCATCACCTCCAAGTTTCCTCCCACCCTCTTACCCTGGGTGTGTGATAAGTACATTTCACATAAGATCTACCTTCTTAGCAACTATTTAAGTATGCAACACAATAATGTTAACTGTAAGTATTATGCTGCACAGGAGATCTCTAGGGATTATTTATCTTAAATACTGAAACCTTCCACTCTTTCACTAATACCGCCCATTTCCTCTTCCCACCACAGCCCTGGCAACCACCATTCTACTCTCTACTTTTGTAAACTTGATTATTTTAAATTTTTTTTAATGTTTATTTATTTTTGAGACAGAGAGAGACAGAGTGCAAGTGGGGAAGGGGCAGAGAGAGAGGGAGACACAGAATCTGAAACAGGCTCCAGGCTCTGAGCTGTCAGCACAGAGCCCGACGCGGGGCTCGAACCCACGAACCGTGAGATCATGACCTGAACCGAAGTCGGACGCTTAACCGACTGAGCCACCCAGGCAGGCGCCCCATAAACTTGATTATTTTAGATTCACCATATAAGTTGTATCATGTATTATTTATCCTTCTGCATCTGGCATATTTCACTTCATATAATGCCCTCAAGATTCATGCAAGTTGTGGCAGACAGCAGGATTTCTTTTTTTCTCGTGGCTGGGTAATATTCCATTGCATACATACAACATCGTCTTCATCCATTCATGGACATTTAGGTTGTGTCCATATCTTGGCTATTGGGAATAATGTTGCAAGGAACATGAGAGCAAAGATATCTCTTTGAGATCTTCCTTTCAGTTTTTTTGGATATACACCCAGAAGTGAAATTGCTGGACCATATGTGGTCATGCTAGTTTTAATTTTTTGAGGAACCTCCATACTGTTTTTCATTGTGGCTACAACAATTAACATTCCCACCAATACTGTACAAAGATTCCCTCTTCTCCACATCCTCACCAACATTCATCATCTTTTGACACTTTTTTGATAAAAGCCATCCTAACAGGTGTGAAGTGATATTTCACTGTAGTTTTGATTTGCATTTCCCTGATAATCAAGCATCTCTTGGTATAGATATGAAATATCTGTTAGTTTTTGTAGGTCATATTTGGAAAAATGTGTATTCAGTTCCTTTGCCCATGTTTAATTGGGTTGTTTTTGGTTGTTTTTGTTGTTTTGTTTGCTATTGGGTTATAAGGAGTTCTTTATATATCTTGGATATTAACCCATTATCAGATATATGGTTTGGAGATATTTTCTTCAATCCCATAAATTGCCTCTTCATTTGGTTGACTGTTTCCTTTGCTGTATAGAAGCTTTTTAGTTTGATGTAGTCCCATTCGTCTATTTTTTTCTTTTTTTGCCCATGCTTTTGGTGTCCTATCCAAGAAATCATTGCTGAGGCCAATCCTGAAAGCATCCTGAGCTTGGCCTCCAGCCTCCAGATCTTTGAGAAAAATTTTCTGCTGTGTGAGCCACCCAATCTGTGGTATTTTGTTATGGCAGCCCTAGCAGATTAATATGTGCTTGTTTTATTAGGCTTGAAATGTGTAAAATTGCTGAAACAAGTCCCTTAAATAGAAGCCACCCACCTTTAGCAGATTTACGAAAGAAACTGGAAATTAGCTGTTAAAGTGAAAGGTCTACATGGGCACAGACCTTATTAATACAAAAATTAAAATGTATCAGGTGCTTTGAATATGTTATACATGGTTCTCAGCATTGACAATGTAATAAGGCACAGAACAGAGAAACTACCTACTTTCATAGAGATTGCATTCTGGTGAGAGAGACAGATAGTAAATGTATAAACAAAGAAATTAAGGGTCGCCTGGGTGGTTCAGTCAGTTAAGCATCTGACTCTTGATTTCAGCTCGGATCATAATCACACAGTTCATGGGATCGAGCTCCACATCAGGCTCTGCACTCACAGTGTGGAGCCTGCTTGAGATTCTCTCTCTCTCCCTGTCTCTGTCTCTCTCTCTCTCTGCCCCTCCCCCACTGGCTTGCACTCTCTCTTACAATAAACTTTAAGTTTAAAAAAAAAAAAAAAGAAAATATTTTGATTAATGGTTCCATGGGAAAAACAAACCAATACAATGTGAGAAGGGGAGGGAAGGAAGGATGCGGGAGGGGATGGAATTTCTAGGAAGGTGGCATCTGAGCTAAAGACAAGATGGAAGTGCTGAAGCCAGCCATAAAGATGAGAGGAAAGATCATTCTGGGTAGAAGGAATATCAAGGGCAAAGACTTTCAGGTGGACACAAACTTGATTTGCCAGAGGACTGGAAAGAGCAGGAGTGTCCCTGGAAAATGGTATGTAAGAGGGTGTGCAGTGCCACCATTCTGTAAGGCTAAAGGAAGGAACTAGGAATTCACAGCACAGTACAAAGCAATGGAAGCGACTGGAGGATGGAAGAAAATGGGAAACTATATGATCTGATTTATATTCTCGAAGACGACCTTAGTTACTGGAAGATGAGCGACAAGGAAGGCAACAGGTGATACTGGAAGACCAGTAGGGTGGCACTTGTAATAGGTGAGGTGAAAGGTAAGGGTGACTTAGGTTAGAGTAGATGGTTATGGCAGTTGATTCGATAGAACGGATCCAGGTTGCACATCCTGCAGTTAAGAGTTACAGCCTTCTGATGGCCGTAGGGGTAAAGAAGAAAAGGAATTAAGAATGAATTTTTAGGTTCTAGGTTTAAGAGACTAAGCAGATAGTGCTTGATGTATATACATCTTACTCAGTTCTGTATCTCCATAGTATAGTACCCTGCCTGGCTAAGAAAAGGCACTCAGTCAACATTTGTGAAGGGAAGAGAGAGGGGTGAAGGGGAGAGAAATAAAAGAGAGGAGAGGAGGGATAGAGGGTGGGAGATAAGGAGAACTCCCCTGAGTATACCCTCATGGAAAAGAAAAATCACTGTCTTTTGCAAATACCCAACTATTTAAATAGAAAAAAATGCCTGAATTTTTAATACTCCATAATACATTCATTATACATTCCATAGAAGTCAATACAAGAAGTATTTTGCCTAATAACTGCAAAGCATTGAAAAATTCCAAAAAGCTTTCCAAATAAAAGAAAAAGTTCTATTCCAAGTGATTTAGAAGCATGTATGATTTCCTCCTACACAAAATACTATGCATGCTACATGACTTTTCAGAGCCAAGTTTGTTTAACCCAAAAATTCATACTCCAACCATGTCTTAGGATAGTCAATGTATTACTAAATTTGGAGACAGGTTATTTTGAAGACTCAGCCTTCAAATATGTCACTTCAGAAGTCAGTTAATAGCTGGTGGTTTTACTTTAAACTAAACCTTTTCTTCAACCTATCATTTGGATAACTACATTCATTATTTCCTTCCTAGAAATCACTGGAATAGCCATTAGCTCAAAGTTTTGTCTTTTTCTTTTAACTCTGCATAAAAACATAACGATGAAAATTTGTAGAATTGCCATGGCCAAAAGATGCTACCTGTAAGAGAAGTTTAACTTAGCATCAGGATTTAAATGATATATTTCTACGTCTATATTGTAAATGGCAAAATGAATACTGGTTCCCTACTGCAAGTGATAAAGAGAATTAAACAACATATAGGGCGAATCTAGAAAGTAGAAAAAGTCAGCCTTGATCATCATCACAACAGGCAAGACATTGTCTGGAAGGCACGGAGTAGGAGGGACGGGGCTGAGACAGTCACACTGAAGGGAGCAGTTTTAAGCCCCAGGCGAGCAGCACAAGGCTAGTACAGCCTGGCCCCCATTAAATGTAACTGTGCTGACTCATGCTAGTCAAAGATATAAGGACTTATCCCACACAGAAGTCCATGAAAGTGTGCCATGTCTCGTAATAGATATTTAATTTCTTGGTTCCTCGGTGGCTAATTCATTTTTTAATTTTGCCAAGCCCCAAGAAGGCACTTAAATGTTAGTACCTAATTCAGTGTGATTATGAAAGAGTAAAATTTGGAAGAGTCACTGCAGAGAGAAATGATCAAGATGCCCCACGTTCGCAAGGATACGGCGCCTGGATGCCCGATGTCTGCCAACCCATCCCCAGCCACCTCCAACAACAAGAGAGCAATTCAGCCTGGAGAAACAGAGGAATGTACACATCGCTCAGGAGACAGCTGGAAAAAACACATTATCCTCTTTTCCTCTGTCACCATTTTCTTCATAAAGTGATCTTTCCAAGATCAAACCGTTTAAATGTTCAGATAACCAGGGAGTTCCGCCACAACCTCGGACATACAGTTGACTTCCAAGGGCTTGTCAGAGGCACCTCTCATTCACTAGCCATTTCTTCAGACTCTAAAACCAGGATATAATACAAGACATTTCCATGGCAGGCTCCAGCGTGACACAGGACAAATTCACCCTGAGCCCTGAGGCTCCTGTTCTCCCACGTCCCCTTTTCATGGCAGACAGAACTGACAGCTTTGAGAGAATGTTCTGGTTCTGTCCTCTGAACAGCTGAGAGCAGCTCTCTTTCCAGAAGTCCTAATAAGAAAATGCAAGATAAATCCAGCCCAGCAAGAACACTGCACAGCCTGTCTATAAATTCAGCCCCACAAAACAGCCTTGGAAGCCTTCTTAACCCCCCTCTCCCTCCCTCCCTCCCTCCCTCCCTCCCTCCCTCCCTCTCTCTCTCTCTCTCTCTCTCACACACACACACACACACACACACACACACACACGTCAATTCCTTGAGTATCTTTATGTATTTATTGTCTTTGTTAGCCTCTACTTCTCACCAACATTGTCAAAATACGTATGCCACCTATTGGCAATTGAGTTTATGACTGACTCTTTTTTTAATTTATTTATGGGGGGGGGGGAGGTAGGGGCAGAGAGAGAGGGGGAGACAGAGAATCCCAAACAGGCTCCACACTGTCAGCATGGAGCCTGATGTGGGGCTTGAACTCACAAACCATGAGATCATGACCTGAGCTGAGATCAAGAGTTGGATGCTTAACTGACTGAGCCACCCAGATGCCCCATTTTATGACTGATTCTATACAAGTCTACTTTCTGAATTTCTCTGGATAGAATGAAGTGTATCACAAAATACTGTCTAATACAGTAGGTACCTAGAATTACATTTTAAAATATAGCAGAAGAAATGTACTCTGTACAATTACTTTACTTCAGACCATGAAGATAGAGTTTATTTTTATTGTTTTTGATAGACTTTATTTTTAATTGGCTGATGTATGCCTGTTTTAAGTACCTATTTTCCTAATTGGCATAAGAAGAAATATTGGAAAATCTGTGACTTTGGCAATTACATATTTTGGCTATAGTCATTGATGACCAGGAGGGTTGAATGTCTATCAAGACGGGTGGCTATATCTAGTCCTCCAACGTATAGGAGTTCAGACAGAAAAAAAAAAATCACAGCAAAGAATACCAAGGAATATGACTTTCTTTCGTAGCATAACACGATTAACCTGTCTCACACAATAACACTGGCTGTCACGCTGGGGAGGGGAGCACCATTGTTGCCTGCCTTTAGAAAACTACATGAAAAATAAAGGCTTATATAAGACAGAGCAGTCTGGAAATCTGAGTCTGATTATAAGAAGTATTTCATTTTTTAATTCAGCAACAAACCCAACATGGGTGGCAATTAAAGTTTTAGCCTGTGAGAATGTAAAAAGGAAAGTGAAATAGAAGGAGGTGTAAGAAAAGCAATTTTAATCAAGAGAGGGAGAGGGAATTGAAAAGAGGCAGCTTCTTCTCAGCCCTGCCTTCTATCACTTTCCAGAGACAGAGGAAGTCAATTACGTACCCAGCATCACCTAACGCAATTCTGTTCTCTGGCTGACCTTCCCTGAAGACACTGCCCTGCAGGATGTCTTGATGAGTTGCCCTGAACATCAGCAGAGAAAACCTGCACTACCTGTAGATCTAGAGAAGCTCATTAAAAACACACCGAGTGTGGCATGGGGGCTGCAAATTACTTTAAAAGTCTCAGATTTTTCTCTTTTCTCTCAAATTGTATAGATCAATTATTAAGCTTTGCAACAGAAACGTGGATTATAATATCTGTTTCTATATCACAGCTTTATCAAGCTGCCACTCACTATTCACCAGAAAGAAAGTTTTATGACCACAATAAACCAAGTATTATCTCGGAAAGGAAGGAGAGAATAGAGGAAGCGTGGCGGGGGCTGGAGGCGGGGGGAATGGGGGAAACAGGAAGGGCAAAAAGAAAAGATAAAAACTATTTACTGGGTAAGGAAAATTTTAACAATAATTAATAAACCAACATTTACTGCACTAATTAGTATCTCCTAGAGGGATACAAATGTGTTTATATCAGCTAAAGACTATCTGATATGACAAGAAAATACCCACCTACCAAGCATCAAAAGCATTTCTTTCTTCTCTTCCTCCCTTACTATAGTCAGCACATGAAGGAAGGTAGAATAATTCATTATTTTGTCTCCCACTGCTTTGTATCTTCAACATTTTTTGAATGAATACAAAGTCATAAATTAGCTTGTAGCAAAACAGAATTAATTGAATGTCTTAAGTAGGATCATCAAACCAAGGTTTGAGTCAATTTATCTAAGATTTCACTAATGTAGTTTCAGCTCATTAGGGCGAGAACTGACACTAGGACTGGGATGTTATCAGATAGAGAAGGGAAAATACAGAATCAGGAAAACTGGACTCTGTTTTTTCAAGAGAACTTCTTCAAGGTTATCTGATGTGTGCTACAGAGCATAAACAACTCCCCTTCAAACGATCATCTATGATTGAGAAAATAAAGATGCTTTTATAGAACCTGAAGATATTTACACACCCACTGATACGGAGAAGGCTCTGCCCTTCATTCTCTTAAAGGTCCTTTCCAGAAAATATCTTGGAAACGTGGCATGGAACACCAATTGTGTGTGCACACCTGTGTGCATGTAACAGCAATACACACACACATATAACCAAATACAATTATGGAAAATCAGAATATATTCCATGCATGTGTGTTATACATAAATAGAGACAGAGAGACATTATTCTGATTGTTTCCTCAGAAAATAAATGTCTCAGGCATCTAAGCGAAACAAGAATAATTGTACACAGCAAGAAAGAAACGGCTAAATTGTGGGGGAGGGAGAGTTTCCCTGCATTTCCGGTAACAGAATCAATAATAATCTGTGACTCTTCCAGCAAAAAGGCTTCTCCACAGGAGAACTCAGGACAGTAACTGAGAGTCCTTACCCGGGTCAGGCCACAGTTGCACAGATGCCCGGTTCTATTCTTACATTTTCTTAAGGCAGGTTCTTTCCTCATGGACAAGATCTTGGAATTCCTAGCACAAATTTTTGCAATAGTTACTATAAATTAGGAAAAACAAAAGGTTAGACTAAGAAGCAATATTAGATAGGCCCCAAAACACAAGGTTTATGAGTGGATACTATAGTTAATCCAATACTAAAGAATCCACATAATTGGAGCAAAAAAATATCATCAAGACTGCATAGCTGGGATAAAATAACCAGAAATAGTTAAAAGTCTAGTTTGGTAGACAGATGAAGTCACTTACTAGATTTGACCATGGTTGTGGTCAAATAAGTTATATACAACCTCTCAGCTTTAATGCCCTCATCTATAAAATGCAGATCCACAATATAGGTTTGCTGTGAGCATTAAAACAGATGATAAATTCAAATCACTTAGCATGATACCCAGCACATAATAAGCACTTGATACATGTCAGCTACACTATTTTTATTATTCATTTGACAAATTCTCATCTCTCGTTTCACTTAGCTTGTCAGCATACCCTCAGATGGTATAACAGAGTAGATGTTAAATACTCCCAGCAACTTTGAAGACAACAGTAGCAAATACCTAGTCTTCATCATGGTTTAAAAAATTTTTTTTAATTTAACTGGTTTTGTAAATCAGGGTTAATGAGATAGATTTTCATTTCTTTTCTGCTGGTGCTGAAAAACCAATGGCTAAAGCAGCTTCATACTCTGGAAAGACCTGTGACGTGTCTAGTTTCACGATACATATTCTGTGCACAGCCTCAGATATTTATGAGGTTAAGCATGTTGAATTTTGCAATGCAAAAAATTAAAATATATATGCATATACGTGTATATGTACATATTCATAAATTCCTGTCACTCGAAAGTCATTCTGTAATCCGTAAGTACGGAATGTTGTACACAACTACACTTTGCATTTTACTGTAGCACCCTCTTAAAACTATGTTTTCACATTTCTAGTTGAGTTGAAATTATAATCAGTGTGCGTTTGTGAAGTTTATACTCTGTAATGGAGAGAGTGTTGCTCTTTGCCAGAATTAGAGATGACCTTGCTCAGATGAGGGAAACAAAAGATTGTTTACTTGGGGTGAATTTATATTTATGGCCAGCAAAATATTTCTCTGGTGCCTCTGATGTTCCTCTCTGGTACTATGAGAAGGAAACTTTGGTTAGTTTCTCCCACTCACATCTGAGCAGAGCCGCAATAACAGCAAATGATCCTTGGAAATCACAACCACATTAGGCTGCTGTTCAAATAGCTTTTAGGGTTGTGATAATGGGAGGCTTTCCTAATAACTGGTGACTCTGCAAGACCTTGCCCAGAAGGCCTCCAAATGGCAGCGCACAATTTAAATTTTAATCTGGTAACAGTGGAAATGATGAGATTCCAGCTGGGGACCTTCTGGTCTGAGGGCCGGCGTTCAGCCTCCCCATTAGATGCCCCAAAGCTTCGTTGAGTTGATGAGTGAATGCCCCTACTCTTTTCACTCATTCCCACTCCGTGCCCATCTCCCACCTGATTCCCTGGATGGCAGGAATTTGTGTTGCTTTGCTTCCGTAGAGGCTACCTCAGAGCTGATGAAGCGTCCCCATGTCACTGGGATCCAACCAAACACGTCTGTGCTCGACATAAATGAGATGGTGCTCTCATTGTTCCGACAAGTGATAACTTTCTGAACTTTTTTCCTTCCATGTGCCGGGTGGGCTTTGGGACATACTTATCCACTTTAAGCTTGAAATGAAAGCTGGCAGATACATGCCATGGGCAGGAGGAAAGTGCTCTATTTTTTCCTACAATAAGCAATAACCCTTAGTATAATAACTCAACACAAGTTAAATAGCGAAAGGGAACATTAGTGGGGCCCTGTCGGCATGGAAGGGAACAGCTGGCCATGTTAGTAATCATTGCCTATCATTACTTGGGAAGTCCACTCCCAATGTCACTACCAACTTGTGTTTCCTGAGTGTTTAGGCAGTAATACGCAACAGATGAGAAAGTATCATAACAGGACATTGGAGGCAGAACTCTAGATTTCAGTGTTTGGCAATTCCGGATTTTGGTTCCAATACACAGGGTGGCGGGGGGAGGGGGGGGCGGGAACCTACTAACTGAAATAAAGTTGGGAAGAAAATTTTGAAGATTCCTGTATTCCTCTCTCGTAGCACTTCCTCACTCATTTTTCAAATGGGACACTTGTTTTTATTCCCAAGGTATATCAACGGCTCTCATGGATGGTGATGTGTCTCTCAGACACGGAGTCTGAATCTACCAAAAGGGATGAACATTAATACGTGGATGCCTGAAACACTCAGTGCAAACGCAACGGCTTCCACTGGGCTCCATTAGGAAGCCTATTCTAGTACCCCAATACCCTCAGCAGAATTAGAAAGTTGTTTTGATTTAAACGTATACACATACACACACGCACGCACGGGAGCAAATTTCTGCAAGGTGGAAATGGGAATCAAAACCAGTGTTTTGGAATTTTTTCTTTTCAGATAGTCATCAAATGAGGTACAATATTTGCTAACAGAGGGTAATTTGAATTATCCACGGATAGTTCAAAAACACAAAGAGTTCATTACCCAGATATCTCTATTTAAAATAGATTTGCTTTTGTTCATCAGTGCAGTGCACATGGCTGGGAAATGGCAAGGTGCCAGGATGAAACTGCTCCTAATTTTCAGAGGAGGCCACCAGCTAATTACACAGACTGCAGGTGTGAAGAGAGAAGCTCAAAGTAATCAATAGCAGTAATTAATCTGCTAGACTGGAGCTAAAGAGCTAACAGCTGGACATCAGAAATGGACACATGCAACAAGATCAGCAATAATTACCTCTTTAAATATTGAATTTCCATAGCAACAATTAGGCTTATAAATAAAGGCTGGAAACCAAGGCTTCAAGGCATGACACTGCGTGGAAACACAACATTCCCCAAATCAACCCTTTTAATAAGACACCAACAATATGCTTGGGCTGGGTCGACCAGTTTCCGGGGTTGGGAGAAGCCGAGTGTAGCTTCTCCAGCCTCAGCTTCCCTGGCAGCCTGTCAGATCTCTGAGTCACCAAGATGGCCCTAGAAGTGTGCTTTGGGCAAGAGAGCAATGCTTTCCCACATCACCTGGTACAGCAGAGCAACCAGCTACAAGGCACATTTCTCATTTGTGAAACAGTTTCCTTTAAAAAAAAAAAAAAAAAAAAAAAAAAAAAAAAGCACCTGCAAACACAATTCCTAACCAAGGTGTTAGAAACCTCAGTCTTGAAAAGAAGCAATTGAGCTATATTTTGAGGGTTTTTTTCTAAGACCAATATGACCAACAAGAGACCCAGACATTGAGTCTTCTAGGACATTCTTTTGCTTTGTGGCAAGAATAAAGAACTTTTTGCTAGTGGGTTTTGGATTATTTTTGAACCAATGGGCAAGAAGAGGGTAGTTGCTATTGAATGTGAACTAAAAGCTGGCACTATGCTACACGCTTTATGTTCTTCATTCATTTGAGCTGAATATTGTTTTGTTTGATGAAGCAAAAGGGGCACAGGAGGCTAAGGACTTGCCAGGGCTCCACAGACAATAGCTGGGAAATGGGAGGTCCATAATCTGAACTCAGCCCTGGGAATTAAGTTATTTCAGCAAAGCACTCAAACATCTTCAGGAAGGGAATCTGTTCTCTACAACACTGAAAATTATTACTATAATTTCAAATGCAATTTAAACTATGCTGTTTATGTCCTATCGCTATCACCAAAAAAAAAAAATGTACGGTAGTTTGATTACCCAATAAATATTTCATTTTTCTTTCCTTTCACATTTGTTTGTTTTGATTTTAGTTCACCACTTCCATGGCCTTTATTCAAACAAATAAGTATTCTGTAGAAAAATATGGACAATAATTACCGATCATTTTCTCATCCAGAATCAAATAAATTAAACTCTGGAATATGGAGCAAGCCTAGCACATTTCATCTTAATCATTAGCAAAATAAAGTAATTTTTATTGAGATCCTATTCTTCACCAGTTACTGAGCAAGGCACTTTTCATGCATTATCTCATTCATTTTTTCAACGTACTGCTATAAACTCTCTAATTATCACCCATTCACACTTGAGAAAAATGAGGCTCAAAGATAGTAATATTCCCACAGATACATCTATCAGTACGAGCTTCCATGAGTTAGGACTCAATTGACACTCTACTTCCATGGTAGATCCCCTTCTGGTGTCACTTTCTTAAGCCATTAACTCCCCAAACACCAGTAGTGGCATTGTTCTGTCCATTCCAAAGTATGCTAAGGTGCATGTGGTTAAGAACATAGACCCTGAGATTAAACTGGGTTTGAATTCCAGTGCTGAGAGTTGGTAGCTCTGTAATCATGGTTATTCATCCTTCCTGTCAAATGGGAATAATAGAACCTGCATGGTGGTGTTAAGAACTGAGTGAGTTTAAGCCTGTTAAACAATTAGCACGGACAGGGCACAGGACAAGCTCCTTACCACTGCAATGTTACCACTGCTATTCTAACCTTGGCTGTCTCATCCACCCACCTCTTATTCCAGTCACTCCTTTTTCTTTCCACTACCACTAATCCAAGTCAATCCCTTACTCCTGCAATAACACCTTCTCCACCCCCTTGTCCCTGGCATCTCTAACATACCGTCTACACACACAAGGGAAGTACTGGTTCTTGCTATTGTGTAAATGTGCGAACGAATGAAAGCACAGCAGCACCCGTCCTTAAGCACACGAATCCGTGTCGACCAAGACTCACTCAAATAGCCTCAATACCACGACAGACACGCTCCCCAGCAAAACGAGTTCTAAAACAAGCTCTGGGAAGACTGAAAGTGTCCCTTTCCAGGATCCCTCAGTAAAACCGAAGTATAACTTAGCAACACAGTACGTCTACGTATGTACATTTATTTTGTGCAACACATGGAAAGATATGTACATTTTGACTGTTCTCAAGCTAAGCTGCTTTGCAACTGCATATTCAGGGCGTGTGCGTGCACACATACACGCACGCACACGCACACTCCCTCATCCATCAGTTCTTCACTTCCATCATTGTTCTACATTTTTCAAAGGGAATCCAAGGTATGTAAGCAACAGTGACAAATACAAAAAGAAGGGGCTACATTCTATCAGTGCAAAGACGTAAAAATAAGAACTGATCAATATTCACCCTTAAGTATTAATCTACGCCCTATATAATACAGGCATTATTTTTGAAGCTCATTAAAACATGCAATCTTGTGACTTCTCTGAGAGGTCTGGCCAGAAAACTGAGAGGACAAAGGACCATTCCAAAAGAGGGAACTACTTTTGTAAACCCTGTTATTTCAGTCTTTCAAGTACAAAATTTTGTGTGACTGAAGACACTTTTACGGATAAAACACCCATGACTGCCTCATGTTAAATATTCCAGTTTTATATGTAAAAATAATAGGTGATTTCTTTATAAATAATAAAGACTCGTTAATTTGTATAAATCCACTAGTTCCCAAGTTTGTAATTGAATAGATGTTTTTGCTAAAGCTTGATCTTTAAACTGCCATTGGGAGGAGATAAGTAAATCAATAGCATCTGGAAGGAGAACACTTATCACCAAACCCCTCGTGTCTCCATAAATGATCAAGGACTTCCATTCCACTGCCCGACAAGAAATAGTTGGGAAAGAACACTTCTGGTCTCTCTGCCCTCACTTCCTCTTTCTTACGAGAAGAAAGCAACTTAACAGACACAAGAATCAAGGAGGAGAGAGACATAGACATAAAGAGCAGTAAGCATGTGAACATAAGCAATGCATTTGGAGTATTTCCTCATGGAAAACCCTACCTAGGCAGGTGAATTTGGGAGGACTATAGTAGTTCACTATAATACAACACCTAATTTGATCTGAATAGGACACTTGGAGACCCTGGTTTTCCACAGAAGTTGGCAAAGACTGTATATTGTTGAATGCCTGAGATTTACCATTTCTGAAAATAATCTCAAAGAAAAGTGAAGGTGGGTTTCATTGCATACTAACACCAGGAGGAAATGAACCATGGCTGGTAATTCTGGACCCTAGCGGTGCACTAGACCAAGGGTTGCTCAACTATAACCCTGAGTCAAATTCATGCCTTGTGCCATCTGTTCTATTTTTTGTTTTTTGTTTTTCTGCTCCTTGTTTAAATTTATTTTTATTGCAGTAAAACACACATAAAACTCACCATTTAACCTTCATCAGTGGACAATCCAGCGGCATTATGGGCATTCACACTGTTGGACAACCATCACCACTGTCCATCTCCAGAACTTTTTCATCTTCCCAAACTGAAACTCTGTACCCATTAAACACTAATTTCCCATTGCCTCTCCCTCCCCCCCAGCCCCTGGTAATCATGGTTCCACTGTCTGTGTCTATGAATTTGACTACTCTAGGTACCTCATAGAAGTGGAATGATGCTGTGTCTGTCCTTTTGTGTCTGGCTCATTTTACTTCCAAAATGTCCTCAAAGTTCATCCAAATTGTAGCATGTGTCAGAATTTCATTTATTTTTAAAGTTGAATAATGTTGTTTTATACATATATATATGTGTATATTTATATATGTGCTACATTTTGCTTTTTTATTTATTGACATTTGTGTTGCTTCCACTTTTGGCTATTGTGAGTGACGTTATTATGAACGTGGGTGTATATATAAGCATCTGAGTCCCTGTTTTTTTATTCTTTTGGATACATACCCAGGAATTTCTATATCATATGGTAATTCTATGGTTAATTTTTTGAGGAACCTGATGCTTGTTTTTGTAAATAAAGCCTTATCGGCATATAACCATGCTCATTTGTCTACATGTGGCCTATGGTTGATTTCAGGCTACAATGGCAAAGTTGAATGGTTATAACAGAAACCACATAGCCTGCAAAATCTAAAATACTTACTATCTCCCCCTTTACAGAAAAGTTTCCCAGACCTTTGTATTACATCCCTGTAAGGCACTCATAAAAATATGGACACGCTGAATCAATCTCCAGGGGAAGGAACTCCAAAGCTGTGTTTTATTATATATTCTTTCAAAATGATTCTGACATAGATAGTATCTGAGTCAGCATTTGGGGACCCCTGAACTAAAAGACCTCCAGAAACTGGCACAAACGTATGCAATGGCCCTGAATGTCCGCAACTGTAGTATTCAATTAACCTCAGCACTTAATGAACTCTTAATGCACACCCCACAATCGGAAGCATGTATGCCGAGGACTTGGCAGAAGCTAAGCTTGACTGTAAGACTTGTGTCTGAAAGATGAACAGTTTGGGAACTGACGGGAGCCCCACGTTGGACAGACGTATTTTACGACCACCCAGGAGGAGGTATTTGAGTGGCCTCCCTCTTATCAATCCATGTAATCGAGCAGCAGAATTTCTCCATCTCAGTGGTCTGTTGTATCGCCTTAACTCAGCATCTCTGCACCCCTGACCTATTGACGACTCCTCTGCTTTTCAGTCTTCATCATTTTGTTTGCTGTACATTTCTTGAGTCTGCCCATCGATTTCCCTCTCTATCTTTCTGGGAATCTCGGGTCTCTCATCCCAAGTTAACATTAGTGTGTGTTCATTTTTGAGACCACAGTGGAGAAGTTCTACCTGCTCTTTTCTTTCCTTTCACGTGTTCTTTTTTTTAATTTTTTGCATGAGTCCATGGAAAACACACCATTATAGCCTTGCGAGCTAAGTCACCCTCAAGTGAAAAGCATAGTAATAGCATACATAAAAATTCCATTGAAACAAATATAATTTAATGATAAGATCTTTAGAGTATAAAAATAAG
The DNA here is from genome assembly GCF_018350175.1 of Felis catus. Taxonomy (NCBI): domain Eukaryota; kingdom Metazoa; phylum Chordata; class Mammalia; order Carnivora; family Felidae; genus Felis; species Felis catus. Next base: position 10,680,116 of record NC_058372.1, read on the forward strand.
TATTTTAGCCCCATCAAAGTCACTATTTCAGGCAACATGTATGATGAATTAGTAACACAACCTAAGAATTTGGATTTTCCTTGGATGTCATTAACAAATGTACTGGAGCTATCATTGTTCGATGGCACTGAAGGAGAAGATCCATCCACTAGAGACTTGGCCATCCTTCACACTTACATAGGTGTTTGAGTAGAACTATGAACTTCCCTGATAGTGACCTCTTTTATCATTCTGCAGGAAAATCCTTACATGTTCCCCAAAAACAAGCCATCTCTCTTGATTTTGGCTTGGTGTTGTCCTCTACCTATTAATGGTCCAGATGTACCTATTCTGCACCGATTTATAGTAGCTCAATCCTCACCCATCAGACAGAGCTAAACACTGGGGATTCTCAATGGTGGCAAATATTTTACACCCTGGTTAAAAGTTGTTGGCACAGTTGTAAAGTGTTTGAGTATTTTAAGTAGGCTTCACACTCAGCATGAAGCCCAACATGGGGCTTGAACTCATGACCCCAAGATCAAGACCTGAGCTGAGATCAAGTCAGATGCTTAACTGACTGAGCCACCCAGGTGCTCCTAGCATTAGAGTACTTTAGACAAAAGAAACAAAGTCAATGTTTCATCTTTTTTTTCCTTCATAAATGAGGTGCGTTTCTTGAGCTCCAGTTATTATTCCAAAACCCTCAAATGCTTTTCTGGTACTGAATATTGTTTCCAACAGCTCTGAGTTCTTGCCCTTTTGAAAATCTTCTCCCTCATCCCCAGGTTAACTGTTATATGTCTTTCTTTTCAGACACAGTGACACCATGGAACATCCATGGGCTTCCCCGTCAACAGACCTGGTTCTAAACTTAACTCATCACTGATTAGCTACATAATCCTAAGCAACTTTTTTAATTCTTGGGACTCTGTCTTGTCTCTAATAAAATGTGGGTATTAACACTTACTTTGAGAGATTTTTTTAAGACTTAAAAAATTAGAATTTAAGCTAAAAATTCAGGGTTATACATAAGCATAGACTCAATAAAAAGCAACAATTACTATTGTTCATACTGGTCTGGCTGGCTCAAATTACTGTTTTACTTTGTGCTCTAATCTCTCGATTCACACCCTGCTGCTCCCTTCTGCAGTTGACCCTATTTCAAACCATTATCAATACTGCTACAAGTGTGACTTTTCTACAGTATGATCCTGCTTCATTTCACCCCCTGACAAAAGTTAAGCAATGGCTCACTAACACTTTATCCAAAGCAAATCTCCACTTACAGTTCCCTACAAGAGACTGTATTAGCTTCCTATTGCTGCTAAAACAAATTACCATAAGCTTAGTAGCTTGGAAAAAACACAAATTCATTATCCCACAGTTCTAGAAGTCAGAAGTCTGAAATCAAGGTATTGGCACAGCTGTATTCCTTCTGGTGGCTCTAGGGGAACACCAGTTACTTTGCCTTTTTGAGCTTGCAGAGGCCACCTGCATTCCTTGGCTCCTGGCCCCTCTCTCAATCTTCAAAGACAGCCATGTGGCATAGTCATCTCACTCTCTGGCTCTGACCTCCCTTTGGATTTCCTCCTCTACTTTAAAGGACCCTTGTGATTACACTGGATCCATTTGTATAGTCCAAGTAATCTTCTCTTAAAGTCGGCTGATTAAACTTAATACCACGTGCAACTTTAATTTCCCCTTGCCATGTGACATGACGTAACCACAGGCTTCAGGGATTAGGATGTGGGCATCTTTGGGGTTCGGGGGATGACAGTATTCTCCTTACAACAAGGGCCATGTTTTTCCTTGCTCCTGTGTTTTCCTACATGCTGTTACCTCAACCTAGAATGTTCTTCCCCTGCGTCTCCAACTGAGTCAATCTCATTTGAGAGTCAAGTATCAACTCATTCAATAACCTTGTCTATATCCTAGCCCCATCTGAATTATGTTCCACTCCTCCACGCTTATCTAACACTCTATACATTACTTAATAGTATTTCTACAATGAAGTTGTAATCACTGATTTATTTATATCAGGCACCAGATGAAAAGTGTTGTAGGTTCAGGGCCAGGTCATTGTTTCTGAATACTAGCCCTTAGCAGGGTGTGAAAATTAAAATAAGTGCAGAGCAGGTGTCTGATGAAAAAATACACCTTTGGAAAGAAAAAAAAATGTTGTCGTTGTTCTTTGGTTTTTTTAGTTTGTTTTTGCTTATTTCCTGATTTTTACCTGAATTACATTTAAGTTCAAGTTATCAAACATGTGACTACAGGGAAAGTGTTACCATAAAATAGAAATTAAGTCCCTGTAGTTCTCAACACCAGCTTCACCTTGGAAACTTCCTGAGGATGATTAAAAACTACTGATGACTTGGAGTGCCTGGGTGGCTCAGTCAGGTAAGTGTCCAACTCCTGGGTTTGTCTCAGGTCATAATCTCACCATTTGTGAGATTGAGCCCCGCATCAGAGGGCAGAGCAGAGCCCGCCTAGGATTCTCTCTCCCTCTCTCTGCCTCCTGCTTACTTGCTTGCTCTCTCTCTCCCAAAACAAATAAACTAAAAAAAAAATTTTTTAAGGGGCACCTGGATGGCTCAATCAGATGAGCATCTGACTTCAGCTCAGGTCATGATCTCACAGTTCATGGGTTTGAGCCCCACATCGGGTTCTGTGCTGACAGCTCAGAGCCTGGAGCCTTTTGGATCCTTTGTATGTGTGTGTGTGTGTGTCTCTCTCTCTGCCCCTCCCTGGCTCACACTGTCTCTCTCTCTCAAAAATAACATTTAAAATTTTTTTTTAATTTTTTTTTAAATACTGATGACTCCAACCCAGTCTCGGAGATTCTAGTGTGATTCTGTAGTGTGACCTGGGCAATGGGATTTTTTAAGCTCCCAGAAGATCTCAACGTACAGCCCAGGCTGAGAATCACTGGTTTACACCTATTTCTTGAAGATTTCCTACAGGCAGGGGAGATTTCCTGTAGCAATCTCAAGAACAATATCCTGTATTTTAAGATTAATAATATTTGAGGACTGACTGCATGGCTCAGTTGCTTAAGCATCCGACTTCAGCTCAGGTCATGATCTCACAGCTCATGAGTTCGAATCCCATGTCAGGTTCTGTACTGACAGCTCAGAGCCTAGAGCCTGCTGTGGATTCCGTGTCTCCCTCTCTTTCTCTGCCCCTTCCCCACTCATGCTCTGTCTCTCTCGGTCTCAAAAAATAAACATTAAGAAAAATTTTTAAAAGATTAATCACCAGCATAGCTTAATGATCATATATACCACGGCTATGGACCAATGGTTACACTCACTGTTACACTATCTGAAAAAAAAAAAAGACAAACTCCATGAGTTTGAGCTCACATTCCCTTTTCTGATAAATTCTTCACATTCTCTTGAAGAAAAAGAAAGCCAAGTTTTATGTGTTTTTATTAAGTGGCTGTGTGCTATGAAGTAGAAATCATCTCAGCCTCTGAGGACCTAATTCTCCTTGTTGTTGCATGACTGGCTCATTAAACTTTAGTGCTTGGGACCCAGCTTCCTACCTCCGGGGCTTGGCCTGGGAGAAAATGGAGACTCACAGAAAAGAAAGGCAAGTTTCTGCCTGTGGAAGCTCTTTGAGGCTGTACAACGGCAACGCCTAACTCACGAGGACTCCCGAGCCCAGACTATCGCCAAATCATCTATTTTTTGCCAATCTGTCAGTTAGAAAACTAAAAAGCATCAATAATGATATCTGGGGGAAAAAATATTAAACTAAGCTCAAAATGGCTGAATGTACGATATGATGCTGAACGGAAGACATCCTATGCAAAGAGTGTAATACTCGTGGAAGACTACACCCATGGGGAAGAAAATTTGTTTTTCAAACCTCACAGCTATTTTTGCACACTTCAAGGTTTAGAGAAGGTTTAAGAGCACAGTACTTTAGGTGTGCTGTGTAAAATTTGCTAAGAAGATATTACTACTGCCTTTGCTTAAAAAGTAACTTGAAAATGCTGAAAAAAATTAGAACACAAATGTATTTTCCCAATTATAAATGGCTATATAGCAAATTGCATAAATCAGAATATCTACTTTCTTGTATAAGTTATCTATTCCTGGGTAACAAATTACTGCAAACTTAGAGGCTTAAAACAATACATATTTATTATCTCATAGTTTCTGTGGGTTAGTAGTCCAAGCACAATTTAATGGAGTCCTCTGCTCTGGGTTCCAGAAGGTTGTAACCAAGGTGTCGACTGTGTTTGTGGTATCATCTAGAAGCTGGACTGGGGAATAACCTACTCCTAACCTCACTCAAGCTGTTGGTGGAATTCATTTTCTTAAAATAGGACCTAGTGTCCTGGCTTCACACTGGTTATCAGCTGAAAGCCACCCTTCTAGAAGTTCCTAGAAGCTTCCTGTTACATGGCCCTCCCAATATGGTTGACTACTTCTTCAAATCTAGCTAGAGAGAGAGAGAGAGTCTCTAGAGCAAGATTACGAGCAAGACCAGGAGTGGCATCTATTACCTTTTCCATATTCTACTGGTTATAAGCAAGTCATGGCTTCTACCCACCCTCAGGGGGAGTTGATTACACAAGGATGCGAACATTAGCAGGCAAAGGTCATTAGGGGGTCACCCTAGAGTCTGCCTGCCACACTTCTTTGGCTACAGCATGATCTGTGGTCGTAGGAAGTGAAGATTAAGCTTTCCCATTCCAGCTATCTGAGACAATGATTATGAGTCAAGCTTCTTGGGCCATGGTTTCCTGACACTAGAAACATTTCTAAGACTTTTCGGTAACTAAGGAGGTCTAACTAGAGAGCAGAGTTAGAGCTCTGTTCTCCCTTTGCTAAGAAAGATAAAGACATAAGTTAGGAAATATCTGGATATGCTTAAGTAAACTATTCTTGCCCAGTCCCAATCTAAGTGGGATATTTGGGTTTTTCTTTTTTTTTTTTAAGAGTTCAGTAAAAGCATTTGCACAGTATTTAAAATAGCTAATTAACTCAGAAGACCACCTGGTAGGATAAAGCCTTGACATAAGGTAGAGCTTTGATTTCAGCTATGTTGCCTTAAACAAGCCAGATATTCTGTGAACACACACTGAATTCAAATGAATCAAGATGCTTCTTTAGTGCCCCATAGGAGATGAGTCACTTGTCCACAGTCACACTGTTAGTAGCTTAGGGTTGTATCGCCAGGTGTCATATGCCAGGAACACTGCCTTTCTGTCATAGTCAGCTATGTCCCTCCACAATTCCTTACATTGTTGTGTGTTTGTGTGTATCTCATTTGATCTTAAAAGTAAACTTTCAGTCCCATTTGAGATATAGGGAAACTGAACTTCATAAAGGTGATTTTCCAAACTCTACAAACCACATATGATGAAGCCTAAATACGGGTTCAGATTTGTCAGATTTAAGCAGTGACATGAAGTAGCACTCTCTCCATTACACCAAGCTAATTTCCCATTGCTCAACAGTGACTCAGCAGGCAAGAGGTACAACAAGCGACATGAAAAGTGCCTCTCTAAACATTCATAAAAGCTCTGCCATACAATCACTGCCATTTTTTGAGCTTTCTCCTGCCATAGTGAAAGGGGACATTTGGCATATACCAGACCATAGACCGGGTGTCATAAACATGCAGTCACTTATCAGATACCAGCAACCACCTCACAGAGAATCTGATCTAATGTACTGCCCCAACACAGCTGGGAAATTTCACTGGCCAATTGCACAGGCAGAAAGATGAAATGAGGAGGAAATATCTACTTTTCACCTCTTTCATCCGCCAGTTCCCTTAGGGACATTATCATTCCTGTTATAGACCAAATATGTGTGCCCCCCAAAAATGTTCAAACCCTAACCTCAAATGTGATGGTATTAGGTATTAGGGTCTTTGGGAAGTAATTAGGTTTAGATGAGTTCATGAGGGTGGAGCCCTCATGATGGGATTAGTGCCCTCATAAGTAGAGACCAGAGATATCTGTGTGTGTGTGTGTCCGTCCCTCTTGTGAAGACACGGCAAGAAGGCAATCATCTGCAAGCCAGAAAGAGGACCCTTACCAGAACCTAACCATGCTGCACCCTGATCTTGGAGTTCCCAACTTCCAGAACTGTGAGAAATGGGAGCACAGAACTGTGATAATGGGAGCACAAAAAGGAAGAATGGAAGTTTCATTTTCCCTGCATCATTCCATCTCCCAAGTTGGCCTTACTCAGTGTCAAGGGTGAACTCCCTAGCTAGAAAGAGTGCCCCTCACAGGGGAAGGAAGAGTGGGATGAGAAATCCATTTCCCCCAAGTCAAGAAGACCTCCTTCCATTTCACCCAACCCAGAGACTGCCAAAGCTGGGATGTATAGAGATATCTAGAAACAGGGAGATGAGCAGGGGTTACCAATAGCACCAATTTGGTGGGAGAAATTTCAATTCCCAGTGCCCTGTTTTACAGATAAACCTAGCCACATTAGCCATGAACAAAACCAATAACCAGCAGTTTGACAGACGTGTTGCAGATTTCACTGGCTTTCACCCTGCAGGTATTTGCACTCACTGAAGCTAGCTCTGAGTCTCTCCCTGCATCCCTCTTCCCCCTACATGCCCCCTACAAGGCCCAGGAACCACAACAGCAGCCAGCCTGGGCCTCTGCAGCTGCTCCAGTATAAGGCTCCAGTATAAGACACCAGCCTAGATGCCCATGACTGATCCCTACTGCCATGCACACACTCCAGGCTAACCCCTCCAGCTGTGCATTTACACACTTATCACCAGTCTCCACTGCCACAAACAAGCCCAGGGGGAGATTGTGCAGCCACAGGAGAGCATGCTGATATGGAGCCCCCACCGGCTGCTTGTGGACCCAGATTGTACTCTGTCTTCTGTCACTGGCCTGAACCACTGCATTCATCTGCAGCCAGCAACCCCATCTGTGCACCTGTATGCCTCTGGCCCAACCCCCATCACTGGCCTCCACTTCTGTGCACCTGAGACAAGACCCAGGAGCCACAGCATATCAGACAGCCAAAACCCATGCAGCTGCCAGCACACCTACAGTTGGCCCTGGTCCTCGCTGCCTGCCTTAGCCCCCACACCACTACATATGTGTTTGCAATAGGCCTGACCACTACACAGAAGCCTGCAGCTAGCTCACACAGCCAAACATATGTATACCACCAGTTCCAGTCACTACCACTGCTTGTTCTGGTCTCTAACTACTGGGCCTGGATATAATTCTGAGAATCCCAACAGCCCTTGCAGACTCTATGGAATCCCTTACAGAACTGACCACGCAGCTGTCAATGCTTAGATGGCCCGAGCCAGTGAGCCACTATGCCTCCTGGCCCTACTGCCACCACTTGGTGCCCTGCATCATTAGACATGAGGTCACAGCATACTCCAGTATGCTCCTACCCTTACTGAAGTCAGTCCATAAAGTCTGGAAGAGGTACTGCGTCTTCAAATGCAGACACCCATGCAAAGCTACAGGGGTCATAAAGAATCAGGGAAACAGAATTCCACCATTGAAATACAGTAAACCTCCAGCAACTGGACCCAAGGAAAAAGAGATATGGAATTGTCTGACAAAGAATTCAAAATAATTGTCCTACAGATGCCCAGAGAACAAGGGGACACAAACAATTTAACAATATTGTGAAAACACTACGAGAACAAAATGAGAAGTTCAGCAAAGACTTAGGAAGCATAAAAAAAACCAAACACAAATATTGCAGTTCAAGAGTACAAGGACTAAACTGAAAAATTCAGTAGAGAGCTTCGACAACAGAACAGATTAAGCAGAAGAAAGAAATCAGTGAGCTCGAAGATATATCTTTGGAAATTATCCAGTCAGAGGAATGAACACCAAAAAACTAAGCCAATGTGACTTGTGAGATTCAATTACACATCACTGGATTCGCAGAAGGAAAAGTGAGGGGGAAGGGGGTATAAACTTATTTAAAGAAACAATGGCTGGGGCGCCTGGGTGGCGCAGTCGGTTAAGTGTCCGACTTCAGCCAGGTCACGATCTCGCGGTCCGGGAGTTCGAGCCCCGCGTCAGGCTCTGGGCTGATGGCTCAGAGCCTGGAGCCTGTTTCCGATTCTGTGTCTCCCTCTCTCTCTGCCCCTCCCCCATTCATGCTCTGTCTCTCTGTCCGAAAAGTAAATAAACGTTGAAAAAAAAAAAAAAAAAGAAACAATGGCTGAGAACTTCTCAAACCTGGGGAGATATCTGGACATCTAAGTTCATGAAAGTAATAGATCGCCCAAAATGTCCACCCAAAACAATCTTCTCCAAGACATGATATAATTAAACTGTTTAAAATCAAAGACAAAGAGGAAATTTTAAAAGCAATAAGAGGAAAAACAAAAAAAGTTATCATAAAAGGCAATCAGCAGATTTCTCAGCAGAGACTATTCAGGTCAGGAGAGAATGGAATGATATATGCAAAGTGCTAGAAGAAATATTGCCAACCAAGGATACTTTATCCAGCAAAGTTCTCCTTCAGAAATAAAAGTTAAATCAAGACTTTTGCTAATAAAAGCTGAGGAAGTTCATCACCACTAGACCTGCCTTACAAGAAAAGCTGAAACAAATTCTTCAAGCTGAACAAAAGGACATGGAGGAGTAACATGAAAATCTATAAAAATAAACACAGTAGTAATGGAAAGTATATAGTCAGATTCAGAATATTGTAGTACTGTGGGGAATCAAAGTGTACCACAATAGTAATCATTAATTCACAAAAGACAGCAAGAGAGAAAGAAAGCAACAAGGGAGCTACATAATAGCCTGAAAATAGTTGACAAGATGGCAGTAGCAAGTCCTTACCTATGAAAAATTTCTTTAGATGTAACTGGATTAAATGCTCCAATCAAAAACAGTTGAATGGGTTTAAAAAACAAGACGCAACTACACGTTGCCTATAAGAGACTCGCTAAAGGCTCAAGGACATACACAGGCTCAAAATGAAAAAATGGAAAAAGATACTCCATACAAATGGAAATCAAAAGAGATCAGGGTGGCTATACTTATATCAGCCAAAATAGACTTTAAGTCAATAACTTTTACAAGAGACAAAGACAATCATTATATAACGATAAAGGGACCAATTCGTCAAGAGAATAATAGGTACCCAACTATTACCCAAGCCAATACTAACAGATTTGAAGGGAGTAATAAAAATAATAATAGTAGGGGACTTCAATACACCACCTCCAACAATGGACTGATTATCCAGACAGAAACTCAATAAGGAAATATTGGATATGAACTAAACTTTAAACTAAATGGACCTAACAGACATACACAGAACATACCATCCAATAGCAGAATACAGATTCTTCTCAAGTACACATGGAACATTCTCCAGGATGTTAAGTCACAAAACAACTATCAGCAATTTTAAAAGATGTAAATTATACCAAGTGTCTTTTCTGACAATAGTAGTGTGAAAGAAAAATCAGTAGCTGGAGGAAAACTGGAAAATTCAAAACTAAATGGATATTAAACAACATATCCCTGAACAAGCAATGGGCCAAAGGTGAAACCAAAATTCAAATGAAACAATACCTTGAATCAACAAAAGTGGAAACATAACATACCAAAACTTATGGGACGCAGCAAAAGTGGGGCTAAGAGCAGTTGATAGCGATGAATGCCTACATTAAGAAGAAAAGAAAGATCTCAAGTAAACAGCCTCACTTTATACCTCAAGGAACTAGAAAATTAAGAACAAAGCCAAAAATTAGAATAAGGAAGGAAATAACAAAGACCAGAGTAGAAATAAATGAAATAGAGAACAGAAAAACAATATAAAACATCAACAAAACTAAGACTGTTTTTTTTAAAAGATAAACAAAATTGACAACCTTTAGCTACACTGCCAAGAAATCGAGAAGGCTCAAATAAAATTACAAATGAAAAAGAAGACATTACAAATGATACTACAGAAATAAAAAGGATCATAAAAGACTATAATCATATGCCAACAAATTGGACAACTTTGAAGAAATAAATTCCTAGAAACAAGACCTACCAAGCCTGAATCATGAAGAAATGGAAAATCTGAACAGACCAATAACAAGTAAGAAATTAAATCCATAATCAAAAGCTACAAAACACAAAAGCCCAGGAGAAGTCTTCACAGGCAAATTCTATCAAACATTTAAAGAAAAATTAATGACAATGTTTCTCAAACTCTTCCAAAAATAATTGAATAGATGGTAACTCTCTCAATCTTGTTTTACAACGTCAGCATACCCTGACACCAAAGCCAGATAAGGATATTACAAGAAAAGAAAACTGTAGGCCAATACTTCTCATCAATATAGATGCAAAATTCTCAACAAAGTGTTAGCAAACCAAATTCAACAGCACACATCATGATCATACATGATTACATAGCATTTATCCATGGGATGCAAGGATATTTCAAAATATGCAAAATGAGTAAATGTGATATATCACACCAATAGAACAGAGACCAAAACCATAAATTATCATTGCAAAAGATCCAGAAAAGGCATTTGATAAAAATTCAACATCTTTTCATGATTATACTCAACAAATAGGGCACCTCAACATAATACAGTCTGCATATAACCCAAACACAGTTAGCATTGCACTCAGTGGTGAAAAGTTGAAAGCTTTCCCTCTAACGGTAGGAACAAAACAAGGATGGCCACTGTAACCACTCCTGTTCAATACAGTACTGGAAGTCCTAGTCATAGAAATCACGCAAGAGGTAAAAGGCATTCAAATTAGAAAGGAAGAATGAAAATGATCCCTGTTTGCTAGTGGCATCTCATATGTAAAAAATCATAAAGATTCCACCAAATAACTATTAGAAGTAATAAATAAATTCAGTAAAGTTGCAGGATATAAAACGTTTTAAAAAATCACACACTAATGATGAACTATCTGAAAAAAATAGAAAAGAAACAATTCCATTTACAGTAGCATCAAAAACAATAAAACACTTAGCAATAGATCTAACCAATGAAGTTTAAGATCTATATACCAGAAACTCTAAAATATTGAAAAAAGAAATTGAAAACAACAAAAACACATGGACAGATATCCCATATTTACACATGAAAAAAGTTAGTATTGTTTAAATATCCATACTACTCAAAGTTATCTACAGATTCAATGCAATCTGTCAAAATTCCAATGCACGTTTCACAGGAATAGAAAAAGAAATGCTAAAATTCATGTGGAATCACAAAAGACTGAAAATAGCCAAAGCAATCTTAACAACAAAACTGCTAGCATCACACTTCCCGATTTCAACTACACTCCAAAGCAATGGTAAAACAATATGGTACCGTCCTAAAAACAGACTCATAGACCAATGGTTACAGAATTGAAAGCTCAGAAATAAATCCATGCATACACAGACAACGAATATGTTGACCATTTGTTTGACAGGCTTTCCAAGAACACTCAATGGGGAAAGGACAGACTCTTCAGTAAATGGTGCACACCACTTACAAAAATTAATTTGAAATGGATTAAGGACTTGAATGAACTACCCAAAGCCATAAAATTCCTAGAAGAAAACATAAACACTCTGACAGTTTTTTGACAATGACTTTTTGTATATGACATCAACAACCAAAAAATCAATAACTAGGACTACCTCACACTCAAAAGCTTTTTCCACATCAAACAAATCAACAAAATGAAAAAGTAATCTTGGAAATGGCAGAAAATATTTGCAAGGCATATATCTGATCAGGGGTTAATGTTGAATATAAAAGAAACCCCTACAACTCAATAGCAGAAGATAAACAATCTGATTTAAAAATCAGCAGAGAAGGGGCACCTGGGTGGCTCAGTTGATTAAGCGTCCAGCTTCAGCTCAGGTCGTGATCTCACAGTTCATAAGTTCGAGCCCTGTGTTGAGCTCCGTGCTGACAGCTCAGAGCCTGAAGCCTGCTTCAGATTCTGTGTCTCCCTCTCTCCCTGCCCCTCCCCTGCTTGCACTATTTCTCTCTTTCTCTCTCTCTCTCAAAAATAAAAAAAAAAAATTAAAAATGGGCAGAGAAGTTGAATAGACATTGCTCCAAAGAAGACATACAAATGGCCAATAAGTACATAAAAACATACCTGTTGTCACTAATCATTGGGGAAGGGCAAACCAAAATCACAAGGAGATATAGCTTATACCTGTTAGAAGGGCTAATTACCAGAGACAAGTGATCAGAAACGTCAGCAAGGATGTAGAGAAAAGGGAACCCTTGTGCATTGTTGGTGGGAATGTAAAATGGTATAGACACTATGGAAAACAGAATGGAGTTTCCTCAAAAAATTAAAAACAGAACTACCATGTGACCCTACAATCAAAGAAGATAAAAACCAAAATCACAAAGAGCTACCTGCACCCCCGTGTTCACTGCAGCATTATTCACAATGGCTGAAACATGGAACAACCTGAGTGCCCTTCAATGGATGAATGGGTAAAGAAGGTGTGCTTCTATATACAATGGGATACTACTCAGCCATAAAAAAAAGAACCATTTGCAATAGCTTGGATGGACTTTGAGGGCATTACGCAGCATGAAGTAATTCTAAGAAAGCCAAATGCTACTTGATCTCATTATATGTGAAATCTAAAAACATTAAACTCACAGAAACAGAAATTAGAACGGTGGTTGCCAGAGATTCAGGAATGGGGGAAATGGGGAATGTTGGTCAAGGGTACAAACTTTCAGTTAAATAAGATGAATAAGTTCTAGGGATCTAATTTACAGCATGGTGATTATAGTTAATAATACAGTAGTGTATACTTGAAAGCTGCTGAGTGAAGCTTCAACTAGAACAAAGTTGTAACTATGTTACAGTAAAGAATATATTAACTAAGCTTACTGAGGTCAACATTTCCCACCATATACAAGTATCAAATCATCCCTGTGTACATCTTAAACTTACACAATGTTAAATGTCAATGTTATTTCAATAAAGCTGGGGGGAAAATACAAAAAAAGTGTCATATTTGATGCAAGAGTAAAGAAACTTTTTCCTTTCTTTTTTAAACTTTAAAATAATTTTGAGACTATAAATGTCTATACTTTTCTCTCTAGGAATTCAAGAATCCCACACAATAAATACTAAATGTGACGTATTCCACAACTACAATATAACAGTATCTGGCTTTGTATGCATTTGGACTTGGCTGTTTCTTAGTCACTTTCTCCTACCCCATGCAGCATTGACAAGATCTTGCAGAGTCTGGCAGGGTTATAGAGCAAGAACATCTAAATTAGACTGTATATACTGCCCTTAACCTTGAACCATTTACAATCGAATTCCTGGGATGGGTATATTCTGAGTGAAAACATGTAAGTGCACAAATGTCTCAAAAGAACGCATATCCATTTACAATTTTCTGGAAACAGCAAGGGTATAATCTAGAAAAGCATTAGAGAGAAAGGTGAATTTTGACTAGAATTTTGAAAAGTAGAAAGAATAGTGTTGAGCAGACAGTGTGCATCTAACCGGGAAAAGGGTTGGCCCAAGATCCCAGTAAGTTTTTAGGAAAGTGATACAGGTCAGATGGCTCACCAAAAGATATTTTAGGGCACACGCATGGCTCAGTTGGTTAAGCATCCGACTATTGATTTCAACTCAGGTCATGATCTCATGGTTCGTGGGCTTGAACCCTGCATCAGGCTCTGCACTGACAGTGCAGAGCCTACTTGGGACTCTCACTCTCCCTCTCTCTCGCCCCTCCCCTGCTTGCACTCTCTCTCAACATAAATATACTTTAAAAAAAGATATTTTAATAAAGGTATCACTTGCAGTGTTATGGACAGGAGTACAGGAACCAGGGAGAAGCCATTTCCACACCTATTAAATGGGCAAAAGGAAGAAATGGCACCACAGGGCCCCAGTGAGAAGTGGAGCCCTGAAGGAGCCTTAGGCATGGAGAATCGATCTGCTGCCAGGACCACCCCACCAAATTAGAGGGTGAGAAGGCTCTGTCCTTCTGCCCTTCATTCTCCTGCCAGTTCCTCCCACAAGACCAATGCCAATGCAAAGCTAATCCAGCTGGCACAGCCTTCTGGAGAGTAAAGGGAGGACACAGAACTGGTCTGAAGTGTGCAAATGGAGAAAACTGGCATGGGAGATGAGTTTATCTCTTCTTCTCTAGATGCTAAAGGTTAAGAGGATAAAGTAGAGGTAAACCATTCTGGAGGCTGGAAGTGCAAGACCAAGGTGTTGGCCAGGTTGATTCCTCCTGGATGCTCTAAGGTAGCATCTATACGTGTCTCTGCCCCAGCTTCTAGTGGTTGCTGGCCATCTCTGGTGTTCCTTGCCTTCTAGATGCGTCACTCCAGTCTGTGCCTTTGTCTTTGTGCAGAATCCAATCTGTGTCCAATTTCCTCTTCTTGTAGGGACATCAGCCACTGGACTAGGGCCCACCTTAATCCAGTATGATTTCATCTCAACAAAGACCCTATTTTCAAATAAGGTCACATTCACAAGTACTGGGGATTAGGGCTTGAACGGTATCTTTGGGGAGGGCACAATTCAACCCACAACACAGAGAAACTACGGACCATACAGAGCTGGAACCTAAAGCCAGAGTAAAGCGAATCCAAGTCCGGGCAGAAGATTAAAGTAAAAAGATGGAGAGAAGGTGGTGCAGAGGTCTTGGGAGAGAATGATGAGTCCGCACAGAGACTCATGAGTGGTCACAGAGCATGCTCTCCAGGACAAGAGTCCTGAGTATTAGGTAAAACCAGATGGGTGTCCGGATGGCCCAGTCGTTTCAAGAGTCTGGCTTCAGCTCAGGTCATGATGTCACGGTCTGTGGGTTCAAGCCCCACATTAGGCTCTCTGCTGTCAACACAGAGCCTTCTTCGGATCCTCTGTACCCCCCTCTGCCCCTTCCCCACTCACACGATCTCTCTCCCTCTCTCTCACAAATATAATTTTTAAAAAAAATTTTTTTAATCAGGTTATCTGCCTTCCTAAGGAGGGCATTGGGAACTAGAGCTAATAGAAGAAGGGGAGAGAGGTAGAGGAAGGTATTATATTAAGGTAACAAAAGTTAAAATTATGCCGACAATTTTAAGGAAATAGAGGTAAAAGCTTCATAAGAATTAAATATAAATACTCTGGAGCCAGCGTAACAATCTATAATGTTATGGCAAAAATTCACATAGAAAATCAAAACTGTATGGGTTACTAAAAATGTGAATGTGGCTTTAATGAGTCACTGAATAAATATATTCTCGTGAATTACTCTCATTTTTGAGCAATACTATTTGCTAGCAAATCAGTCTCAAGATAATTGTACACGAACAGAAAGGGCCAAGGAAACACTCCAGGCATTAACTCTCTAAAACTGTGGAAACTATAAATGAGCAAAACTTTGTTCTTGGGATTACTTATAGTTTGAAATGACTGCCGTTTTTCGTCCTTGGTCTCCTTTCATTGCTTTTTGATGTCCCCACAAATCAGTGACAGCTACTACATTTCTGTTGAGCCAGCATTTCTCACCCCCCCCCCCCCGCCCCAAGTGATCTCACAACATCTCAGAGAATGTTTGCAAGTTTGTACACTCCTTGATATGCAAAAGAGAACTTTATTTCCAAGTGCCTTAAGCCAAGACAACGCTTGCATAAATCATGCGGCACAGAATAGAGATGAGGAATACTCAAAGGGTTAAAATTAAAAAAAAAAAAAAAAAATAGTGCCAGAAAGACTTGCCACTTATCTTTGGAATCTTGGGAACAAAGATTTAACCATGTATGTCCCTGAATCCTTGATGCTGTACTCTTTACTGTAAGTGAAGCAGTATTAGAAATATCATCAAAGGGGCACCTGGGTGGCTAAGTCAGTCGAGCATCCGACTTCAGCTCAGGTCATGATCTCACCGTCCTGTGCATTCGAGCCCGGCGTCGGGCTCTGTGCTGACAGCTCAGAGCCTGAAGCCTGCTTTGGATTCTGTGTCTCCCTCTCTCTCTCTGCCCCTCCCCCCCCATCAAAAATAAACATTAAAAATGTTTTAAAAAAATAAATATTATCAATATCTAGGTAAAATGAAAGGCAAATGGGGAAATGGACATTTGCTCTCTTTGTGATGAAAATAAAAAGTCAGTAAAATGAATTTGGAATGTGCAACTGCTCTATTCCACTGAATTATCTTCCTTCCCCTTTCCTTCCCACTCCTCTGACCAAAATATTACTCTTACAGTCTTCACAACCTGGTTCTAATGAGAGAATGGATCCAATGGGGTGCAAAGTAGCTTAGGGGGGGTGGACAGATGGGCACTCACACAAGAGATACCAAAGAGGGAAGGGGGAGGTTTGAAATCCGCTCCTTAGCCAACTGGCTCATGATCTTTGTGCAACAGCTAAACTCACTCCCACCTCTCTGCAGCCTGCAGATGTAGGAGTTGCTATAGTCCAGAATCATGACCTCCCACATTACCAATGGTAGCAGACACTTTCTATGACACAGGACCATGACAAGAAGGCAAGATATCAATGTGAAAATGAAGTCCTTTCACAGAATGGAGATGTTCATAGTTGGTATAGGAGAGGAGAGGTTCCTGCTGAGAAATGACCTCCTTGCTCCAGGGAATCCTAGCAAATGACAGAGAATCAGTGGTGGAAGGAGGTTCATGCTCAAAAAAAGCAGGGGCTTCAGAGAAAATGGGCTGGGAACGTCTATTGGAGAAGGCTCAAGGATCCATATCCAATCTTTTCAAAAGGTTCCCTTTTCTAGATTGGTCTCAACATTCTTTGTTCACCTTGAAAGGGGAACACCCTGAACCTACTGTGTACCTGACCTTTGCAGCTAGAGCCTGTTTTCTGTCTCCATCACTGCACCCAAGTAATCACCAACCTTCCAAACACAGACTCAATGGCCTTAATCCTTCTCTGTTCATCCACCCTGCTGTGTTCAACTCTGTTGGTCTTGAACTCCATAAAACTCCTTCCTCCTCACACATCACTGGATTCCACCATTGCCTGTGGTCCCCTTGTTTCCAATTACTCCACTCTATCCTCCATTCCTGCTCCTTTGCCTAAGCAAGGAAATCCGCCCCAGATTTGTTCATTTTTCTTCTAAGCAGTTCTTCTCCCTGAGCAACGTCAGCCACCTGCATGGCTTCCATTGTATGTTTGACCTTCTGAAGGGTCTCTCCAGGCCCATGTTCTCAGAGTAGCTCTAACCTGAATTTCCAACTGACTGCTATACCGCTATACCTCTTTCACCAAATGTTCCGGAAGCCTCTCAAAACACATAGGTGTAAAACTGAATTTGCCTTCCCACCAGTCTGCCAAGTCCTTTGGATTTCCGTCAAAGGTGCCAACGTCTATCTCTGCCTTCTCCTTTCCTCTCCCCAACGCCCAACCCCTGGGGCAGTCTCGTTATCATAGTTCCTGCTGACATCTTTCTAGTTTGATGACTGTCACCTGCCTGGCTAGTGACCACAATCTAATGACCTGCCAGCCTCCAACAGGTCCCTGTTCCCATCTATTCCTTGTACCACGGACAGCACAGCTGCTTACTAAATGTCACTGCCCCTTTCTTGCCTCCACATGAAAATACAAATGCCTCAATCCAACCTCAGTCCCCACAATGTGATCCCAAGCTACCTTTCTAGAATTCTCTTTCATGACTGTCACATAGGACCCTACCCTCCTTGCCCAGCTCCTGACTCCCTCATCTCTCCACCCTTCCTCCTCTGCCCCAAATCTCCAAGTTCTATCACCTTCCTCCCAGGTCAATATTAAAGGCCACTGTCTACAGGAAACCTGCCCTTGTCCCACTCTCACTTAGCTTTTGAATTGTTTCTCTTTGAATCTTCATCATACAGGGAAGCACCTCCTGGCTAGTGGTAGACTTGGCCAGCTATTTGCACATGTCTTGTTTTTTTTCTTCCTTCTTCTGGTCTATGAGATTTGAGCAATCAGGACAGAGACCCTGTTACATTTTTAATAGGCAAATTTTTAAATCTTCTGTGGATGCTTTCGAATCATATTTAGATCCAAAATCCGCCTCCTTTCTATATGAAGAAATATAATCATTCCTCCTCCTTGTAAGACAAACTAGTATAGCCCTGATCACTAAAGTGAAACTAGTTAACCTCTTTCAAACAACTTGGAATGAGCTGAAATGAGGTAGAAAGCAACGGGTAGTTTTTTCTAAGACATATCTTACATTGCTGCATGAGTAGAAATCATGAAGACATGTGTTTTTTTTCCCCTCCTTGATGTAAAACAAATGTAAAAGCTTATTTCTTGCCTACTTGAAATGATATTTAATACACAATCCACAAGAAGATGTTCAAATCTGTAAAAAAAAAAAAAAAAAAAAACAAAACAAAACAAAGCAAAAAACAAAAAAATACCACCCATTAGAGCACAGCATTGTTTTCACTCTGCCAGGAGCTCAGGCCACATTAATAGAAATATTTGTGTTCTTTTACCTGGATATTTGAAGAGTTTCAAGCAACTCACCTCTCATACCGGTGAATTATTCTCCCCGCCCCCAACCAAAAAAATTAACTGTAAAGAAGATGCTTCACAACTTCCATCAAGACATTCCAAGATACAGTCTTTAAATGAACAAAGTTTTGCCACAACATGGATCATCTTTGCAGACAAGAGGGGCCAGCGAGCCTGGGGGGACTGTGGAGCCTCTCCTTCTGGACCTAATTGCCTGGCTGCAATCTCATTTTCCATCACACTTTATTTAACTTTTCTTTACTTATATCGCATAAATTAACTCAGCAGCCATGCAGAATAATTTTGCTTCATTTGGATCTAAATTAATGAGCGTGATCACAAAGCCATGTGTACAATTCCAATGAAGATACACTGTAATTATTCTCTTGTACGGGTTAGCATTTCAGCCGTGTGCTAATGTATTTTGAATACATAGTATCTGATGCTTTTGTGGTCTTCTGCCAAAACACCCTACTGAAAAATGTCCTCCAGTTAAGAAATGCTAAAATAAATTATTAAACACAAATGAGGGAAGAAGAAAGGGGGTAAAAAAAAAATCAGGAAAGAGAAAGAAAGAAAGAAAGAAAGAAAGAAAGAAAGAAAGAAAGAAAGAAAGAAAGAAAGAAAGAAAGAAAGAAAGAAAGAAAATGACAAAGGAAGCTATATGCTCCCAGGCACTCATTTCTTCACAAATTTTATTTCCAAATTGCTTCGTTAAGTAATGCATTAAATTGTGCAACAATAGATATTTTTTTCCTCAGCATTGGAGAGAGGGGTTTTGCAGAGGGGGAGCTCTGGGCGTTTGAGCATATGTAAGAAAGAGAGAAGAGAAATCACAAAAGAGCACAGGCACGCATGTCTGCAGTCAGTCATGAGTTACGCCGCTAAGTATCAGCTTGAGACCATGAATTATTTCTGCCCAGGCCATACAGTTCATGAAGCCCTGCTCAGGGAACATTAGACCCTTAGGGCAGGCAATTATATGTTTTTAGGATTAATCCCAAACAAGACAATGATTCAGAAATAGACACATTCTCTTTTGAAGAGCTTTTAGTCATAAAAAAAAAGTCATTTTTTTTTCTTTCCTGCCCTTAAGGCCTTCCAACACCCCCTTCTCCCCTCCTCTATTAAAGGTATAAAACAGCTTCCACCTGCTAGCACTCACAGACCAATAACTTTAATTTTTGGCACTTATTTACAGGCTGAATAGACCCGTCCACACCTGCTTTCCCCTTAATTAGCTGGCTATCTAAGGGCTGCAGATTGGAGGCTGCCAGCTTCCTGAACTAAGAGGAAGATCATTTACTTGCTGATGTAAGAGAACAGGGGTGGAGAAAGGAGGAAAAAAAGAATCTTCCTGTTAAAGAAACTAGAGAGGAAACCATTAGCAAAAAAAGGGGGGGGGATCATAACTGAATAATGGAGCAAATTATATAAAATTATATATTTTATGTATAGGCTATTTGAAGCCAGGAAAACATACACCAGTCCTAAGTGGCAGTGATAGCCACTTCTCCTTCAGAACATCCGAAATCTGCCAAAAATCCAACATTCTTTCCAGTTTATTGCCTAAAATGTCACCCAATGTCACCCAGGCAGAGGTGAGGGAAGTGACCCCCAATAGAGAAGAAAGAGGACTGGGTTGGGGTCTGAAGCCCCTGGGACCCTGGACTTCACTCTGCTACTGACGCACTTCTGGAATTTGGACACATCGCATAATGAGAGTGCCTCAGTGTCCTCATCTGTACCTACTGGGAATGGATAAGGTGGTCTCCAAATCCCTTTAGCTTGAGGGATGTTGAATCAAATCCCATGGTCATTTCAGCCCCTTTCTTCAATAAGGACCACCCCTGAATTCACCCGGGACAGCTCAATATCAATTTGGTATAAATAAAAATATACTCCACAAAGGCCCTTCAAAAGATTGGCACTAGCCCAGCATATCTTATGCTCCCAGGGAGAGAAATTCATAACAAAAAGAATAGTACATTGTAAAAATGTTTCACTTTTCACACCTCTGGAACGTCTGAAGTTTCAAATCACAACGGGAATCGTAATGCTTAGAGAAAACTTTGATGAAGATGTCCTCAATTTTCTCATGTTACAGATAAAATTTAAAAAGACCTCAGGTGGTTAACTGATTTGTCTCAGGTTCATGGAGCACAGGTGAGACCAGAAATCTAGTTCAGCTTCCTCCCCAAATAACTGGGGGTCTTGCAAGGAAACAATCTGACTGTACATAACTGTCCACAAGTCTACACCAAAATAAAAGACGGCCATGCTACGTGCTAAAGTTCAGGGGCAAGTTTATCTTTCCTTCATACAATTTACAGGCTCTTCATAGATGCAGTGGTTCTCAATATAAATTTGGCATAAATACAAATAGACTCCTCAAAGGCCCTTCAAGATCAATACCAGCCCACAGGGGTGCCTGGGTGACTTAGTTAAGTGTCTGATCCCATGCTTCATGAGATCAAGCCCCACATCGGGCTTTATGCTGACAGCGTGGAGCCTGCTTGTGATTCTTTTCTCTGCCCCTTCCCTGTTCATGCTCACTCACTCACACTCACTCTCTCTCAAAATAAAAATAAATAAATAAAGATGAGTACTAGCCTAGCAGATCTTAGGCTCCAGATCTGTTGGAAGCATGCTGCTGGACCATTGCACATCTCAGCTTAAATCACACTGATAATTTCCACTGCCCTTAATTTCTACCACACCCTGACCTAGAAGACCCCGGGATAGCTGACGATGGCTCATCTCTCCAGCTTTATCTCACCATAATGCTCACCCCCAGCAGACCGTGTCCTTCCGCCACTGAACTACTTGCAGCCCACAGGCACAGCCTGTTTTCTCCCACATTTCCAATCCTCCTGCTCCTTTTCACCAGTGCTAACCTCGTTTTGTTTTCCATTATGTATTTGTGTTGCTTCTCCCAAAAAGCATGACATGTGGCCCTATGACTAGGTTGGTTGACACTGCTCATATGTTCCTTGGGCTTACCTGTGTCTCCCACGGCACAGTAAGCTTGCTAAGAGGAGGAATGTTCTTCTCCATTGAATGTCCCATGATGCTAGGCAAAGGGACTGCTCAAAAAATATTTGTGAAATAAACCAGGATCAAGAAAGGTAAAATCATGGTTACCTATGAATCTCTTCGTTCACGGATTTTTTTAAATTGACCGTGTGGCTTTATAATTTACATAACAAAATGTTAAAGTGTTTTCCTTTATTCCCAGGGACCTTTCTCAGGCCTTTGAGCTTCCTCAATTTCTGGAGACTCACAGACTGAGGCATGAACGTGGGCTGTTGACTAGGGCTACTCAGTGACTGCAAATCTGCCACTGTTCTCCAGTCTTGTAGAGTGATCGGTTCAAGTTCTGCCCCTGGAGTCTACAGAAGAGAGTGATGAGCGGCTGAGCGGCTGAATCGTGCAGCCCTAGCGACGCACGCAGAGTCTGCGATCTGTCACTTACGGGAACCCCAAGCAAGTTGCTTTCCCTCTTGCTACACTTCAGTGTCCTCCTCTGGAAAATGAGATAATATCACTAGCTGCCTCACAGAGCCACAGAGAATGGAATTAGTTAATATATGGGGGGAAAAAATCTTACTACAGTACGTGGCATATAGGAATTGTTCAAAGACCTGCTTAATGTTTTCGTGATGATGACAATAATGGTAATAGTCATCCCTAAGCTTTTTACACAAGCTGTCTTGCTTAACCTTCCGAACGGCACAAGGAGGGAGTCACCTTCTCCATTCCAAATGACGACTGCAATGTCACTATGGAAAGCTAGATGTTGGAAAAGTTGTATCCACAAATGTAATTCTACTATATATCCCCCCCCCACTTCACCTCTACCCTCTAAAAGTCAGTTTCCCCTCAAACATCCTTACTCCATTAATGTTAATATGATTCTTGCAGGGAAACCACAAACACAAAAATCCTGGACCCATCAGTGACTGGTCTCCATCAGAATATGCAGCCAGTCTTCTGTCTCTTGCATCCATCCCATCTGTTCATTCCCTGCTCACTCAGATCCTGTCTCAAAATTAGATAGGGGCACACTTAATAACTCTCGTTTTTAACTTTAAAGACGCATCAATTTCATAGAGCTAGAGTTTGCCTTCAGGTGTGAATTATTTTTTTTTTAATCCAATGAAGGGATCCTGGGTAGCTCAGTCGGTTGAATATCCAAAATCAGCTCAGGTCATGATCTCAAGGTTTGTGGGTTTGAGCCCCACATCAGACTCTGTGCTAAGAGCCTAGAGCTTGCGTCAGACTCTTTCTCTCTGTCCCTCCTCTGCTCATGCTTATGCGCTCTCTCCCTTCACTCTCTCAAAATAAATAACATTAAAGATGGTTTTAATCCAGTGAAAGCCCACAAAAATCCACAAAGTCATCCTGATTTTTTTCCTTCTACTCCTCAACCCCCATCAAAAAAGTAGAAGAGACCAGGAAAAAATTGCCTTCCAATGATTCCTACATCACTGCATTACACAGAAAGAGCTTTTTAAAAAAACTCAACTTGTCTCATTAGGAATGTAAATTCCACACAAATTTGACTTCACATTTTCTTAGTGGTGTGTGTGTGTGTGTGTGTGTGTGTGTGTGTGTGTGTGTGTGTGTGTGTGTGTGTTTTGGGGTAGTTAAGCAAGAGGAGACGCTTACTTAGTGAAATGAATTCACTTCTCTTCTACAATTTGGTTTTTACTGTACTGATAGCTTTTGTAAGACCAATTACACTCTATCGATAAACTTCTTTCCTCTGCGGCTCTTAGAAATAAACAGATGAGGAGAAAGATTTATCTCAATTCTCCTTAAGGGTTTGTCAGTCTTTATTCGGCTACCACTAACTTCCAATTAGATTTCTTTCTGATTCTTATAACTTCTTGGCCATGACAAAATCAGAAGCAGTTCCACAGCTCAAAAGCTGGACAGCAATCCCGGTACTGATCTCTGCGAATGAACAACAGGGCAGCCACAAAGTTTCCATCACCATCACAGCCTGACTGAACGCCCAACGGGGTAGACCAAATCCTATTTTGTCTTACTGGAAAGCATCCTAGAACCAGGAGCAGTTCTACGGTGCTCCTGCCTCAAACAGTGCATCACACAAACACGTGTCTAGTGTCTGCCTGCAGATCTGGTCTGCCATCCAAACAGTACCCATTTACTTCGTTCACCGTGCAAGATGCTGATTTCGAAAGATGACCATCTCCCCGAGGGGCTCTCCCCATGCCCTACCCGTAGCTGTGTTGAGAGACTAGTGGTTCCTTTGGCTACTAAGAATCCAGTCTCTACTCAAGACTCAGAATACTTTATTTTCAAAATAGATCTGTGGTCCAAGCATAAATTATGACAACTTGGAAACCATGGAGTCAATCAAAACCATTTTTCCTAGATTTGAGCTTTAGGGTAAATGAAAGAGAAGGGATGGAAACTTGAGAAGAAATAAAAATGGGCATATCTTTGTGTTTAAGGAGATCACTTAAAATCTTCATTCATTATTAATATATAATATATATATTATATATATTCCAGAATGGAATATATATCATCTTCTTCATTATTTTATTTGAAGAAACCTGTAAGATCAGGTTTCTTACAAAACTATGTTTGATAATATATTGATATATTAATTTTTAAGATAGTATAATCAAATAATAATTATAAAATGATTAAGAAACCATTTAGCCTTTCTAAGTAAAGCCAATATTCAGGAAGTAGAGAAAACCCTAGCAGAAAAAAGACAAACAAAACAGAAACTAATTGCCTAATCTGAGAGAGAAAAAACAATAAGGTGTTTAGTTTTCTGGACTCAGTGTTAACTACTTAAAAGTGTTTTGTTTTCATTGCATTTACTGAGAAAAAACAAAAAGACAAGGAAAACCTCCCTGGACCCTGCTTTTTGCCGCAGATGATCTTTAAAATCTTCTCTTCGTCTGAACTGTCTGTCACCTTCAGTGGCCTGAGTCTTCCAATGTTCCCTTATCATTTCCAGCCTTTTAAAACCTGTCTAATGGTCCTAAGACAAGTGTTTTTCAAAGCCTTCCAATATTTAATGTTTCTAAATCCAGACAAATTGCTTTTGTGTTGCCAAAGATGAGACAAACCACCAGACACACACAAGCAGGACACTCAAGGCTGGGTCACGCAGAGGGCTTGTGCAGCAAGTCTTGGCTCCACCAGCTCTCAGGCTACAGACCCTTGATCAGAGGCCTGGATGTATCTTATTCTGCAAGACGACAATGAAACCTTCCCACATCTGCCTCTGAGATTCTGTTTCAAAGCTAGTTAAATATGGTAGCAGCCTATGAACTCATTTCAGCTCTTGAAAACGGATGCTCCTGTAGACTGCATTGGGACTCTTCCATTAGCCCAACCACATGGACCGTGCACTCCTCCACTCTGTACCCTGGAGGCCAACCTGTGTGCACGCCTCCATCAGCAGCAAGCTGTCTGCCAGCTACGTTCTCGGGGGAGAACCCATTAGAGAGACCGGAAAGTGGAGATAGACCAAAATCAGTGTAGACTCCATCAGGAAGCTTATTGGATTCTCCAGTGAAGAGGACCCAACAGACAGGAAGTAAGAGGAAAAGGTAGAATCAGGTGGTCAGTCACCCAGAATCTTCTCTGTACTGTCATCACAGGAGGACTCTCCCCAGACTAAGGGCCACAGTTCCTATCAAGCAGCCTTCTCCATATACCTTCCTCTTTCAGACTTCTGAGAACACGTCCTTTCCTCAGTCATTCTGGATCGTACCTGGTGGTTTCCCTACAATGTGAACACACTATTGTAAATAGTCCCCTTATTAAATTTTTTCCAAGGTACCAATGTCTGGTGAGGACATTGACTGATGTAGATTGCATTCAATTCCCCTCTCTGTGAACAAATCAAGATGAGGAGGCCACAGCTACAGACCCAACATTAACAAAAGGAAACCCACACAAACTTGAGAAAATAGCGATGATCTCTGAAAGCTAGAGGGCATCCAACTCATTTTTAAAATGCTATACTACACTGCTTGCCTTTAAAATAGAAAGAATGGTGCATTTCCTAACAAATCATGCACAATTCTAAATAAATGTCTTTAGAAATGGTAGGAATAAATTCTAGGTAGCAAAATGCAAAGCACTTAATACTGATCTTTAAAATTCTGGAATAGTTTCCCCACCAAGTACTGTAGCACTTTAAGGGGAAGCCTAAGAGAAATCTCCATGTTTTTCCTCTACTCTTTACCCATCAGGTTTGTTTCAAGCCTTCAGGTTTCTAGGTAGGTGAAGTCATTTTACCCCCGTGTCAGAGGTGGGAAAGCTAAGGCTTAAAGAAATGGCACAGCTTAGCCATTGCTGGGAATCAACTTTCATTAAGGGTCATCCAAATCCTCCTAGAATTCATCACTCTCAACAACCTGCTGAAAAGCAGATATACGAATGTATTGACTCAAAGACAGCATCAAGTAATTCTGCATAGAAGCACTCCTCGGACCCACGATGCTGATAATCTTACTTCACAGTAACATTTTAATAGTCCTTTTGGTCCGGATCCAAGACATGGCCCTGAGCTACAGCCCTAAACGAATTCCCCTACACTTTTCATTTCTTCTGGGGGAATTGCACTAATTATAGAGACTACTTTAGAGAGAGCACTAGTTTGAAAACATTGCCTGAGGGATACAAAAGTTGTTTTATTTCATAATTAGGCATTTCTGTCCCAGGGGCATTTTATAGTCATGGTTTGAAATAACAGCCATTATTTTATTACAATTTTCTATTTTTTGCACATAAAAATATTTAGAACATGTTTTTAGCTGAGTTTTATTAGTCATAATGCCAGGAAGCGCCTGGTGTTATGGATGATGGAATTATCTTTGAGGGCTTCCCTTTAGTGTTATTTCTTTCTTACAGGCTACATTCTCTCAGCGTTTGGTGCTAGAACTGAAATATAAAGTGGAAATTGGATATTCTGTTTGCGGAAGTGACCTGTATACAAGGATAAAGGGACCCCCGCTCCTATGTCTTTCGATTCCCTTGCTCCTAATCAGCGTCATATCCTCTATGCTACATGGGTAGCCACTTACGTCTTGGGTGATGCTATCTTAACAAGAAATAGAAACGTGGAATCCATTCACAGGCACAGAAGTAACAACTCAAAAACAACTGACATGAAATAATGCCCTTATCGGGCAATTGGGTTAAATTTCCCTCTTGGTGGATCCAATAATGACAAGATCATGTGCACACACTGGCACACATATGTATGCAGAGAACAGAATAATAGAATCATAGGACAGAAGGAACTGTCTGGTATAGCTAAGAAACTATTTTAAACAAAACAGGAATTGTCTCTAGAAGATATATAAATTTCTCCATAAATTCTTCTAGGGACAGGGCACAGGTTACTTTACAATAGACACAGTACTGGCACTCTAGAAGGACAGGACACCTCATGTACAGATAAAAATCTGTTTCCTCTTCATTTCTGCCTACTGACAGCAGCTTTTCCCTTCTCAGACATCACAGCCTATGAATGTTTGAAAAATAGTCATCAAGACCTTTCTAATGAAGAACATCCCTTTTTTGCTAGCCAGTACCCATCTCCCCCTTCTTCTGGTAACAGCATCTAATTTTCTTTTTGTGCCATACCTTCCTCACGCTCTTAATTCACGTGGTTGTTTGTGGGGATTGGAGGTACACACTCCTGGAATGCGTACGTGACCCAGACCTGCCAATAAACACATACAAATTCCTGCCCCCATTCCTGCTTAGTTTCTGAGCAGGCATTTGACAAAGGCTATATCAATGAGACATAACTGCACAATTTTTACAGAACATTTGAGAAAGGGAAGCTTTTTGCTATGGATTGTTACTCTTAGAACGATGCACACTCAAAGTTTCAGGCTCCACCTCATGGAGAGATTTTTGCCTCAGAATGAAGCCAAATAAACCAGAGCCGAGAGGGAGGAAAGAGATCTGATGATGTGGTCTGCAATCTGGATGTCAGTTGAACTTTAGGCCAGGACACCTCCTGGCTTTTCAGTTACGTAAGTCAGTCCATTTTCCCTGCTGTGTAGGTTGGTGTGAGTCATTTCCAAGCAAGAGTGCTGACCAACAGTGATTTCTGGGTCTTATTTTTCCTAAAGAACATCAGAGCTCCCCCAGATATTCTTAAAATGGTCTTTATAGCTTTTTATCATCTCAACGAACTCTCCACGTGATTTGTTCCAGTGGAAATAAGCTTCATAAAACTGTTACCCAGAACTAAACCCAAATTATTAAACATGCTCCAAGCAGTGCAGAGTAAATGTTGACCATTACTGATCTGGATATGACAAGTCTATCACTTCAGCTCGGTATTCTATGAGTAGCTTTGTGATGGGTAATTTTCTGTCAATTTGTCTAGGCTATGGTACCCAGTTGTTTGGTCAAACACCAATCTAGACAGTGCTGTGAAGGGTAGACTCTGAGTAAAGCAGATTACCCCCCATAATGTGAATGAGTCTCATCCAATCACAGCTGACTGCCTTAAAAGACAGTAATTCTGACTCCAGACCGCCCTCAGACTCAAGACCGCAACACTGACTCCTGCCAGAATTCCTAGCCAGCCTGGTTTCAGACTTGCCAGCACCCCCCACCCTGCATTAATGCATGTGTGTACATGTTTGTGTGCTGTGTCCCATTGGTTCTGTTTTCTCTGGAGAGGGCAAATAAGGATATCATGCTTTTTTCTCATTCGGAAGTTTCAGACAGTGGAGATGCTCAATTCCTTCTCTTTCAGGAAGACTCCTCATCTCATATTTGCTCCATTCATTGTTTTAAACTGAGCTCATTATACTTTACATGTATGTCTACTACCATGATTTCCATCAACTGAGATTTTTCAGAAAGATTCCTTCCTCTAGCATATTCATTAAGGTTCCCAGTTTGGGATCTATGCACCTTTGGTAAGAAGGCTTTGATCTCTCCACCCTAGTAATTAGAAAAATGTTTGTTAAGCTACAGCTTATACTGGAGCCCTGTTGAACACAACTTGAAGCTCCCATCAATCAGTATCCTATTGCGTGAGCTCGTTAACCAGTTGTTAATCCACCTAATTAACCAGTTGTTAATCCAGGATTATCATCCAGGCCACGCTTCTCTATCTCGCCCTCGAGAACATTATAAAAATTTCCACAGAATGCCCTGCAGAAATAGAATAGTCAATGTTCACAGAATTCTATCTTTCCATCTAACAACCCATGCAGAAATAGTTACTTTGACATGAATTACTGTTTATGGACTCATTCTAACTGGTCACCATTTTCTTTTGTGAAGAATTCTCAAGAGAGTTCATTTAGAATTTTGCCAAGGTGTCATCGAAATACTAGCATAGTGAACTTAGATCTGAATTTTTGCTCAATTTTAGAAATACCATCTTCCTCAACAAGGAGTAATATTGTGTCCATGATTGCATCTCCAAAATTCTTTCATTACCTTAAGAATTCATCAAAAGAATGAATAACTTCACTCATTTGAAGAAGCAAATGGCTTCTCACTGTCTTGAGCTTCAGTTCCCTGTTACTCATGTTACTTTCGCTCTTTACAGTTTAAATGTGTTTCTCCTTGATAGAGAAGACAGAAATAAAACTGGGTTAAGTGAAAAGTAAATAACCAGGGGAAAAAAAAATACTGTAACAGATTAAAGAGCCAAGTGACTTTTATCTTTGTTCTATTAAAAAGCACATAAAATCTGATATTTGAGCCATCAAAACTCCAAAAGATAAATGAGCAAAGGACATAAACAGATGATTCATGAAAGAGGAAATACATCTGGATCGCAAAACATGGAAAAGGTTGTACCTTCCTAGTATGGCAGTAAATACAAGAAAATATTTTTAAGCTTGGCCTATAAAATTTACAGCCTTTTAAAAATTTTTTAAGTTTATTTATTTTGAGAGTGTGTGTGTGTGCGCGCACGCATGTGCAACAGAGGAGGGGCAGAGAGAGTGGGAGAGAGAGAATCGCAAGGAGGGTCCATATTGTCAGTGCAGAGCCCAGTGTGGGGCTCGATCCCATGAACTGTGAGATCATGACCTGAGCTGAAATCAAGAGTTGGACGCTTAACTGAATAAGCTACCCAGGTACTCCACCAGTCTTTTTAAAAAATACAACATTGGTAGTGAAAGTATCACCTATATCTTCACATCTACATATATTATGTGATTACATATATTGATAATGGAAATATAATACACTACTCTTTTGCAAAGCTATGTATCAATATTCACAACATCCCAAGGAAATATGTTGAAATGCAAGAAAATCTTTAGCTACAAAGATCTTATTGTGTATCTATTCACACTTAAGGATATATACTATATAAGCAGCAACAAGGAAATGAAATAAATTATGGCTCATCATAATAGGATACCGTGTAGCCATTAAAATGATCACTATGAATTTGTTGTAACAGAAATTCTTATAGTTTTTGGCTTAAAAAGAGAAAGTGTGTATATTCTACATAACTACATAATACAAGTCAGCAAAACTCTTCACTAAAAAAAATAAAGTCTAAGAAAATACATTAAAACGAATATGGTCATGACACACTACATGTGAAATTATAGATTGAATAATTTTTACAAGGGAAAAAATATCAATAGGTTTTATTTTTGAAACTGAGACATTCTGTTTTCTTCAAAACCAACAGAACCTGGGCATATTTTTGTAATAGCCATTCAAGTAATCCAGAAAAATCATGAAAATGATTACATTTTCAGAATCATAGAGGGGAAAAAGAGCATCAGTGAAATCAAGCATGATCTGTCAGATCCAAGAAAAGCCCTCCTTTGGTTCACCACCACCCCCCAAAAAACACCTTCCCAATCATGCTCTGCTATTGGTTGTTTCTAGCCATACTTAAAAGCATTGTAACTAATCCGCAGAAGGTTAACCCTCAAGATTTTCAGTTACGAATTAGTGGATAAATCACAGCTAACAGAAGAGACTTTGGCATGAAAGTCTGATCAATGTAGTTGAGGTTGGAACATAGAAGGGGAAGATAAGTTGCCGGATATAAAGCAGTCGACCTCTTCACTTCCGAATGTACCCTGTAAGTCCTGAACACAGAATCCACATGAGTGCCCTCAACACACACTTAACACTTTGCATTTCTTTTATGAAACCATGCTCTCAGAACTAATAACATCCTACACTTAGCAGGGTTAAGCAAAGCCATTCTGATTTGAGCCTTACCGTACCCCCAGTTATAAAATGACAGGAGTTGTTCAATATTTTGAAATGCATAGTATGAAGTGAAGAGAAAAATTTATACAGAAAGAGGAGAGAAACTAAAATTAAACTGATCTTAAACATGATCATAAACAGATTAGACATCCATCTGATGTTTTTTGATAAACCCAAAATTGACAATGAGAAAAGCTTAAGGCCAGATGCTACACTTTTAGAAACAAAGGCAATTTTCCAGATCCTATATGTAGAGTTAGGATAAGGAGTATATAAGGCAGATGTATATGAGAAGAGAAGATCAAGTTAATGAAGAAGGTATCTCCTAAGAATTGCCAGAGGGAAAACTCATCACAGTAATATGAGGTTCAAGGACAGAAGAGACTAGATTTGCATTGAACTGACCAATGGGCTAGAGACAGAAGAATTGACGAGCAGTGAGGTCAGGAGAATAAATGAAGGAGCAAAACATAGAGAAGATAAGGTGAAGGAGTCCAGGAAAGGAAAACAGGGAAATTCCCTGTTATTCCTTAAAGGCTCCAAACTGGGCATGGGAGAAGTAGCCAAAATCTATCATTCACATGTTCAAGAAAAACGATTTCACCTCTCAATAATGGAATGAGAAGTGACTCAACATATTGACATGTTTTTTGATAAGAGGAATAAAATAAAAGATGGGCGTTAAGCCTGTGAATCATGTGAGCCAATGTCAGTACTTCTGGTGCCTTCTCTCTTCCAATGCTGCCTGATGCTCCATGATCCCTCTCCTATAGAACCCAGCCCCCAGGTTCCCTTCTGCTTCCCACTCTGGATAACAGTAACTTCTAACCAACTATTTTGCTAATGCCAGAGTTAATCTGCTGAAATAGAATTTCACTATT